>NC_071107.1:13480000-14225000 GCF_024256425.1 Clarias gariepinus
TATATATATATATATATATATATATATATATATATACTTTTTTATACTAGTTTATGCTTTTATTACTAGTTTCTGCTAGATTGGCCTATTGCCTTACTGTGTAGATGTTCATCTAGGTGCATAAACAAGCTTCAGTTTATCCAGAATGTAGCAGTGACTGTCCTCACTAGAACCATAAGATATGGGCAAATCACCCCTATCTTATCCTTACTGCATTAGCACCCAGTAAAATTTCACGTTGCTTTAAAAAAAAAAAATTTTGACTATTAAATGGCCTCACGCCACAGTACCTGAGTAAACTGCTAGTGTCTTATGATCTGCCACGCCTACTTTGATCACAGGATGCAGCTGCTTGTTGGTGCTATGCATTATAAAAACTACAGCAGGGGGCAGAGCTTTTTCTTACAAAGCCCCAAAATTATGGAAAAGCCTTTTAATTAATGTTCGGGACTCAGTGTTTCAGTCTAGACTAAAAATCTATTAATTTAGTCAAGCATTTTTGTAAATAGATTTAACTAAAGAAAAAAAAGTACAAAAGGTAAAAACGCAGAACTGGGGTACTCATGGATGTAGAGTATTATGGTGAACTGGTATGTTTAGATGATGTCATCTCCACTCTCATTGATCACTCATGTTTGTTGATGGTGAAGTGACTGGTTGCCTTACATCCCAGGGAGCCTTGATGTCTGTGTTTTCTTCTGGCTCTCACTTTTATTTATGCTGTCATAGTTAGTCCTACCAGAGTCCCTACTTGTAATCTGTAGGACATTCGATACTGTAACAGTGACCATACCTAACTATTATCTCCCCTTCTCTTCTCTTCTTCTTCTCTCTCTCTCTCTCTCTCTCTCTGTTAAGCTACTGCCACTCTTGAGCTGCCAGACCCATTCTGCCCTCTGGACCTGTCTGACTCATCCTGGTGTCCCACTTCTAGTTGGAGACCTTGTCGCATGGAGCCCTGTGTGATCTGCTTGGGATAGTGTGGTGACTGTTGACTTTTTATTCTGTAAAGTTGCATTGACCATAGACAATGACCATAGTTAAAAGCAATATATTTATACAATGTAAATTCAACAAAGGCTGCCCTCAGCCACTAGGGGGCATTACATGTCTTACACATAAGAGGTTTAACATATATATACTTTTCATAATATTTCTGTGGTCTGATATGCACCATGCCAATGTAACCAATCTATTCTAAAAGTATATTAAAACCCTTTTAAGTCTCATCAGTGGTAAAAAAAAAATATATATAATAAAAAAAAAACTTTTGGTTTTTTGGTTTACTTCTTGGTCTTTTTTTTTTTTTTTGCCAAAGTGCAAACTCAATTCTAACAGAATATTTTTGACCCTTTGCCTAGTTCCAGTGACGGTTGTCACTTTTGGTTTAAACAGGTGCATTTTTTTGTCTAACATACTGTACAATAAATAACACTAGTTCTAAAATTAAAAAAACAATCCACAAAGAAATAATAATTAACAGCCCTGCATGGGTGTCAAAGAAGTCCTGGGTGAAAAAGACATTTTAATACAGGTATTCGTAAGCTATGCACACGTGTATCCGGATATATGGGCCAATTTTTCCCTAGAAACATTTCTTAAACTAAGGCACATTTAATTGAGACTGTTAATGAACAGGATTTACATGTCTTGCCACAGAATCATATCCATATCTGAGTTATGAGTGGGCCACTCTGAAACATTCAGGTTTTTGGTCCTTGTTGAAAGGTCTACCTCTGCCCTAGACTGAAGTCTTTTGCAGAGTCAAATATGATTTAGACCACCCCTGCTCCCAAAAAAAAATCTTTACCAGTTTCCCGGTTGTCGTCTGGAGGGGTAATCTTAATTATGTAATTTAGGACTATTAAACAATTTCTTTTGAAAGACACTTTCAGTTTAGATAGGTCTGCTAAGCATATGAGTGCATTTGTGTGTCTGTTTTAAGGAGCTGCCAGACATCAAAAGCAGCGTCCTTTGAAGACAACACAACAAAGAGTTTAGGTATTTATGAGGTTGATGAGAGGGTTCTACTTTTATACCAATTGCAAACAAACTTTTGAATTTAAATATATGTCCTCCAACTGGGGCTTTTGAAGCTTTGAACTGATATAACATGAAGTTGATGACCTTATCGTTTCATATTTAGTTTGAACAGACACTGTCTAATATACACATGTGGTTTATATCAGAGTAGGAGAGAGAAGTGAGAGAGACAGAAGAGCAGCAGAGAATGTTGTTGCTTTTTGGGAATTGCACAATTGCTGGAAAGACTATATGGCCTGAAAAAAGAAATTGCTAAATTATTTTCAGAGAATGCTTACATTGAGTTAACCTGTGGAATACATAAAAAAATCTCTCCTGAAAACAAACATTCATCATTTCAAATGGTTTATGTAATGCATTGTGATATATATATATAGTCAAATAAAATACAGTGCATATACAGTATGACACCTAGCAAATCAAAAATGCATATTCTCTAAACAGAAACTGCACCAAACTCCAGTGTTTTCAGACATTTTACAGAATTGACCAATAACTTAACCAGCAGTATATAACAGTTTTACAGAAATGAGTGATGTATAATAAAGCACTAGTTAGAATTAGATATTTTAAAATTATGCTCAAAATATATAAATATAGCAAAACTTTTTGCAAGTAATACATTTTAGCAATTAGTTGATACACTTTTGTTTGTTTTATTATATTACACACTTTATACATCTATGCTCTCAGTAGTCTATCTTCAAATGTCAGCAGTTTGGGGGGAAAAGAATACACTTAGAGTTTAAAAGCTAGATATATAAAGGACAGACTGTGTTAAATGCCACGTCTCTGAGGTATAGTAAAAGCCTAATGCTAGGACTCCATCTAGTGATGGCTTTCAGAATCAAAAATTGTTAAAGTTTTTGAATACATGATATCCACATTGACGTGCTCATGCAACAATGTTTCAAATACTGTAATTGTTTTCTGTTTGATATTCTTTGTGCAATTTTGACGTGTTTGAATTATATGGCTGTTGATTCAATAAATGAAAACATCTCTACATCCAGCCACTATGCCACAAACTAAGTAACGGTAAAGAATAACTTACACCTTTTATGCTGATGTTTGATGCATAAATGATTTCTTGGTAATGTCTTCATTTCCAGAAGACATCACCAAGAAATTATGTCATGTCATTAATATTACTTACATAATTACTTTACATAATTATTTTTATTTGATTGTGCTGCTGTCACATAATTGGAATTAGATAATTACACGAATGAGAGTGCATACACAAAAGGCATTCAAGTCAAACTGGGACTGTTAATGATTCTGTAACTTTGTACTCCTCACCTCATCCTCTTCTCTCTACTTCTTTATATAATGTACAGTATCTCACAAAAGTGAGTACACCCCTCACATTTTTGTAAATATTTTATTATATCTTTTCAAGGGACAATGCTAAAGATATGAAACTCTGATAGAATGTAAAGTAATCAGTGTAGAGCTTGTATCAGAGTTTCATATCTTTAGTGTTGTCCCTTGAAAAGATCAAATAAAATATTTACAAAAATGTGAGGGGTGTACTCACTTTTGTGAGATACTGTATATTATGTTTTACATTTCTTGTCATTGTATTCAGACTAATAAATAATAAACCCAAACAGTTGTTGTTTAAACACACCGATTTTTTTTTCAAGCTGCATTGTGATTTGTCTGAGGCATTCCTGTCACCAGCAAGAAGTTGGTAAAATTGACCTGAGGAGAAAAAGTATATGCCGCTTTCAAAATTTCACCTAATTGTTGAGGTGAAATATTCTATGGTCTATATATAATAGTCTATGGTAGGTCGATCTAATAAAAAAAGCTGTATTTTTTTAGGAAAAGTTCTCCATAGTTCGATACTATAGTAGTAGTAAACTACTGATGTGCAGCCTATCGCTAGGTGCCACATCATCATACCGTATCATACAGCTTATCATATTGTGGCACATCACCAGAAACCCTGAGCAGATCTGTCCAACCAATCACATCTGGTACCTACAACTGCCTTCTTTAAAGCTTTGCACCATGAAAATGTTTTAGTGAGGCTAAGAATCCTATGTACAGTGCCTAAAGTCTTCTGGAAATGTCAATCGGTTTTGCACCTTCATTTATGAAAAATTTAATCAAAAGTCCCGGTTTGACTTGAATGCCCCTGGTACATCTTAAAAGAATATACATGAACTAATGTACAAAATGAAAAAAGAACTCCACTTTTTGTTAATTGTTACAAAGATAATGAGTTTGTGTATTGCCTGTGTTTTCAGTGTGTGTGTGTGTCTTCTTATTGCAGCCACACTTCCCTCTGTACCTAAAACTCACAGGCAAAAAGGGTATATATCCAGGATAAGCCTGTAAGCCAACAGCACTCCTGTCCTACTTTTACTCACAGTACATTAGCAGTATAGAGCCTTGATTCTTGGATTGTTAGAAAGAGGAGATAATAAATCAGTTTTTTTTAAATCCACTGGAGCCTGAAAGAAAAAGAACAAAAATGTAAAAATGAATAAATAAAAGGAAGCCTTTACCAAACTGTTAAAAATTAAAAGGACTAGACAATGAGTAAAGGATCTGTGTATATTAGAGGTAAACATCCATGCCCTAAAATTAAGAACTAGCAAATCTTTTTTAAAGAAGAGATACTGTACAGTACCAACTTTTAAGACTGCTTTTAGTACCTTATTGAATGCTAGCATTTCGGATGGATTACGGATTTTTTTTATATATATAATTCTTAGAAAACATTTCATGTCTTATGTCAGTTAGGATGACTATTTAACAAAAGTGTTAGATGTGTCATAATAATAGTACGATTTATTTCAGCTTTTTTTCAGGGCTGGCCCTGGGTGATTCTTTTATGACCTTCTCATTGGGTCAAAAGTTTACATACATTTAGTTTGTTTTGGGTAATATTGCCTTTAATTTGTTTAACCTGGATAGAAGATTTTAGTTAACCTTCCACAGGCTTCTTACAATAAGTTGCTGAAATTTTAGCCTATTCCACCTGACAGAACTTGTGTAACTGATCAGGTGTGTAGACTGCCTTGCTTGCACATGTTTTTTCAGTTCTGCCCACAGATTTCTATTTGAATTCATGTGATGAATACCTCAACTTTATTGTCCTTAAGCCTTTTTCCCACAACTTTGGAAGAATACTTGGGGTCATTTGTAAGTATACATTGTCTATTCGCAAGACCCATCTTAAAATGTTTTTTTAATATAAAGAAATATGCCAAATAATCTTCCCTCCTCATGATGCCATCTACAGTATTCTGTGAAGTGCTCCAGTCTATCCTGAAGCAAAGCACCCCAAACAGCATGATGCTGCCACCCCCATGCTTCATGGTTGGGATAGTGTTCTTCAGCTAGGTCCTTTGCTGTTGCTCTAAGATTGATTTGTATTTTTTGTACCAAATTATGCATTTCCTTACTGAGTGATATGTCTGTGTGGTCCCATAGCGTTTATACTTGTAAAATGGATATGGTACCTTCAGGAATTTTGACATTTTGACATTCCAAGGATGAACCAGACTTGTACAACTCAAGCATAAGGTTATCTTGACTCATACACCTACTTTAAATTAAAGAGTATGGGGCCAACTCCAACTTGCTGGGCATCGACTGTTTAATGTACCATGAAGAGTGGCTAGCATAAAATTAACATAGCTGAACAACTTACCTTTAAAAACTCATGACAGAGCCAGCTAGAGCAGACCAGTTACGTATTGTACATGGGTCACACTCTGGCTGTACTGTATATTGCAGTTAGCATAATAACCTATGTTCCCAATAACATTTTGCCATTGCATCAGACCAGTTCTGAGCTATAGTTCCTACCTTCATGTTTTTGACTGGTAGTAGAAATGTAGACCACTGTGTGTATATTTATGGTTCTTGTTTTACATTTTTGGAAACATTTACTTGCAAGTTATGCAGGAAACCCATGGTAACTAATAGGTGTTTCAGCTAATGGCAATGAACAGAAAGATATATATTCTTTTTATTTTTCAGAGTGTGCATCTATGGCTGTATTTAAGTCTTCAGCAACTCATTCAAGAAAAAAAAAAATGTTTCCAAACAATTATAGCTATCATATGCATATGTACAAGTAACTGTTTACAAATATAAAAATATTTGGATCTCACAGACAATATTACAATGATACCACCACTAATAATAATAATAATAATAATAATAATTCGAATTTTATCTGGTCAGAGTGATCACTGAAAGTGACACCAAAAACTTAGTGTGCAAAATAAAGTTAGCCCAAGTCATAGACTAAATCAATATGCAAGTGCAACAACTACAGTAAAGTCAGCTTTGTATGCACATACAGTATTCAGATTTCCTGCCCAGAACTCCTGCCCTGTTCTCCCCATGCTTGGTGGGTTTCTCCGGTTCTCCGGTTTCCTCTCACAGCCCAAAGACATGCAGATTCGGCTACTTGCAATTTTATAATTGCTTATAGTGTGTGAATGAGCGTGTAAATGTTGATCGGAGGTCCTACTGCCATCATATAAAATGGGAATAAATACAGTGGCCCCATGGTCCCTAGTTGGATTATAGAGGTTCCTGGAGGGATGGGTGGATAATCTTATTTGCAAGGACACAAAAACATTTCCTTTCTCCTAAAAGTCCTTAAAAATAATATATTTTACAATAAATTCATAAAAAATATATTTTTTTACAGCACCAATGCGTTAGGGTTCACTGTTCTTTAAAGCTTTTTTTCCTCCCCAGTCTTTCTCAAAAACAACGTGCTAAAAGTTCCTTCCCTGTATAGTCACGCCCTATTCTTAAAGACTCTCAAACATTACTTTTTACTCCTGACATCATATCATATCACATCTAGCCTCTCCTGCATATATTTCCTGCACGAGAGCAATAAATGCTCGACAGTCTCACGTTCATGGCATTCCTCACATGCTGGGTGTTTACTTATTATAAATAAAGTGCTATTTGTATGTGCAATCTTTAAACAATAATGAAGGACTGTTTATCTGTCTATATTAATATTTGGGTAAATCACCCAAATTCAGCACGTATTAGCCCCACCACTCCTTTCCTGCAAGGGGTCTTATGACATTTATCGCTTTTTGCACGTTATAATCCGTCGTCCAATATGGCCGCTTTTAAACGAAATGGCTTCAGCAAAATGACGTCATGTCGGATTCCCGCTATTGTATCTAACAATGACGTGGCCTGACCAATGGAAGATCAGAACGCGTTGACGTAATCCGACGTGAGGTGACAGGTCACGAAAGTGGCGCATGGCGGAGTAGGATGTAAACAACACTGGCAGAGGTGAAGTGTTGCCCTTCTTACTTGTGTGTTTTATACCAGACGAGTCACTGTATATAAATACTGCAGTTATCTTGAATTTAATACGATGATCTCACACTGATACACTATTGTTAAAGCCGATTGTGGTTTAGTATGGTGGTTTTGATGTTGTTAGTTTACGGTTCATGTGAAGGAAATAAGATTGTTTTACTTACAGTACATGACTTTTATTGTGTCTACAGTACATTGCTATACAGAATAACATTTTTTTAAATAAAAAATTATATCAGTTAACATATAAGGATGGATAGGATTAAGAATGAGTTTATCAGAGGGACAACCCACGTTAGATGTTTTGGAGATAAAGTCAGAGAGGCCAGATTGAGGTGGTTTGGACATGTTCAGAGGAGAGATTGTGAATATATCGGTAGAAGGATGCTGAGGTTGGAACTGCCAGGCAGGAGGTCTAGGGGAAGACCAAAGAGGAGATTTATGGATGCAGTGAGAGAGGACATGAAGTTAGTTGGTGTGAGAGAAGAGGATGCAGAGGATAGGGTTAGATTGAGGCAAATGATTCGCTGTGGCGACCCCTGAAAGGGAACAGCCGAAAGACAAAGAAGAAGATATCAGTTAACATATATTGTTGGCAGTTTATGTCTAGGCTGTGAGAAAGACACAATAAATAAACAGTTAATAATCCTTTGACAGGTCTTAAAGATGTAAACGGTTTGTATTTTACGTCAAAGAGTATATAAATAAATATATAATTATTTTAGTAGCTGAATGTTAAATTAATACGAGGATTAAAGTATTACTTTTGTATACCGGCATTTTTTTACGTCTTATTTTAAAATGTATTTCTGTAAGTGCTGTAAAGTTTTGGACACTAGAGGGCAGTAATGGACCTGGAGAGTTTAGAAAAATTAACCTTTGATAGAAAGCCTTAACGCTTCATACAGCATCGTCTGGCAATTACCAGTAAAAAGTATTATTTATATTTTTCTGTACGACTTACGTGTGATAAGAAGTGGTCTGGTTTTTGTTATTTTTCAGAAATAAGAGCTATGAGACTTCTGAGTGGGGCGGCGAGGTGTGTTTTAAACACGTACTCCCGTTGTGCACCACCAGGGGGCAGAAGAGAGTTCTGGGGCTGGCTCAACGCCGTCTTTAACAAGTAATAATAAACCTTTCACGCAAAAGCATTAAGTTCTGTTGCTAAATGCTTTATGTCCACACACACACACGTCACTGGAAAATCAGTGCAAACTTACACTAAAGAGAGAGAGAGAAACTGTGACCGAATGAAATGAGCAAAGCAGTGACAGATTTGTTTGGCTCATTTATGTCAAACGTTTTCAGATTTTTATGTCACTAAACTTTTGCTGATGAATCCATAAATCCATCAACGCAGTTTGATTTTCTACATCAGCATGGCTTTGTTTATATAAATTCGTTAATTGTAATTCATTGTACACAGTTTTATAGTAACCACTCAAAACAGGCCCTAGGATAATCTACCCCAACAATAAACAAACTAATAATGCAAAGTCTTTAAAATAGTAATGTTTTTCGTAAAAAGACATTTATTAAATGTTGATGGAACACAATCAGTACTTTTTCTGTCACAAGAAAGTTTTTAGAGCAGAGCACTTTTATCTTGTCTCTGACTGACTTAAAAAGAGAAAAAAACATATGCTGGTGAGGAAATACGGGTTTATATCTAATACTGCATAAGATATATATCATGAACTTGTATTACATTAAATACATGCATACAATCCACAACATGAAATGTAACTATTAACAGGTTGAAAAACAAAGTTTTATTCATTAATTGTTTAAAAAGAATCAATAGTTGTCTAATCACTTTGATAGAAGAGGAATTAAACACTGGAATGTGCTAATATAAGAATATTATTCTCTTACTGTTTTAAATTTAAACTATTGTTTTCTTTTTTTCATGCATAGAACATTATTGGCGACACAGTGGTGTAGTGGTTAGCACAGTCGTCTTGCACCTCCAGGGTCCGGGTTCGATTCCCTGGCCAGTCTCGGTTCCCATCTGTGTGCATAGACTCTGCATGTTCTCCCTGTGCTTGGTGGGTTTTCCCCCACAGTCCAAAGACATGTAGATTAGGCTAATCAGTGTCCCCAAAATTGCCCATAGTGTGTGAATGAATGTGTGGGTACCCTGCGATGGATTGGCACCCTGTCCAGGGTGTACCCAGCATTACCAGGCTTAGATTAGGAGTGAAGTAAGGAGTTTTTAAAGAGAATTTTTAATGATTCAGTAGCCGAAGTTCATCTGATACAAATATATACACAAATACAAATCTGTCTTGCAAAAGCACTAACATATTGTAGGAGAAGATTCTCAGATAATGTGGCCTTTTCTTACTAAACCTGATGTTCAGGAAACTGTGTGTGCTTTATTCCAGGGTTGATTACGAGCGGATTAAGGCAGTCGGTCCAGACCGTGCGGCCGCTGAATGGCTCCTAAGGTGCGGGGCCAAAGTTCGTTTCCGTGGTTTCGACCGTTGGCAACACGATTACAACGGGCTCCCGACTGGGCCACTCGGTCGATATCAAATCCAGGCCATCGATGCCACAGAATCCTGCATCATGTACCGGGGATTCGATTACCTGGGTGAGTGACAACTTCACACAATAACTGATAAGATACAGTGTATGATCCTGATACAATATCCATGCTTTATTGTTCTCTAATCTTCTTTCTTCTTTTCACCCCTTTGACCCTTTGTCAACATTAAATCCTTTAAAGCTGTTCAATTTATTGCTGCATTATCACTTGTCATTTCTTTACTGGTTGTTTTTCTCACACGATTGTGTGTAAACTCTAGGATGAGATAAATGTTTTCTTAATCACTCAAACCAACTCGCCTGGCATCAACAACTACAGTATACCACAGTCATAGTCACTCAGATCACAATTTTGCCCAATTCTAATGTTTGATGTGAACATTACCTGAAGCGTTTGACCTGTCTCTGCATAATTTTATGCATTACACTAAATTAACAGAGGTAGAAGTGTTCCTATAAAGTGATCATTGGGTGTATAATTTATAAATCACTACCTTTTGTGTGTTTGTGTAGATGGTCTGGAGCATGTAGAGGAGATAAAGCTGCAAAAGTGTATATATATAGAGGATACATGTCTGGAGCGTTTAAGTAAGACAGAGAAGCTGCAGAACAGCATGAGGACGATGGAGATCGTCTCCTGTGGCAACGTGACAGACAGAGGCGTCATCGCTCTTCACCACCTGAGGTAGGAGACAAACCATAGAGCTGCTTCCGTGCACCATTCAATACAACAAATCTGTAGTCTTTTTGTCAGGTGCTCTGGGTGTGTATGTGTTTTTCTTTTCTCTTCTCAGGAACTTGGAGTATTTGTTCCTTAGTGATCTACCAGGTGTGAGAGAAAAAGAAAAAACCACAAACGTACTGCAAACTGCACGACCCAATCTCACCATAGAACTTGACCTGGCTTAAACCACCATAGCCTTTTTTGCAGCATTGACTGACAAATCAATACCCTGAGTTTGGATGCAACGATTACAGAAAAATATCTGTGTTCTTGAGGAACTAATATGTGAAGTCTAATATTAAAGAAGCAAAGTATAGACTGTAATAAATATGTATTGCTGTTTGTGTCTGTATGAAAATCCTTTGATTAAATATTTTCTCTGTTACAGATTGTTTCACTTATTTTCCATTCAGCTTGATTCTGTTTAACATGTTGCTTTTAACCATTTATTTTACTTGAAAATTCAACATAAGAAAAATACTTTTTCCAAAACATTTTTACTTTTGTAAAAAGAAAAAATGTGACGTTACCATATATTGTTCCTTACCCATCTAAGGGAAAAAAATAATTCCCCAATATAATATATAGATCTTTTTAAAAACACGTACAATGAATAGCACATTTATTTAAACATATAAATGTGCAAAAATGCTTATTTTGTTTAAGTATTTTGAATTTCCCAGCCGGAGTTCTTCACCTGATTAAGGAATTATTTATGTAAATGTTACAAAGTAGCTTAAACAGAGAACTACATATAGGTTTAGTTTTAGATGCTTAATGAGTGAGCCAGAGGCAATGGTGTCAAAAAAAAGTCATTACTAAAGCTCAACTGTATGCTAGAAGGTCAAACTGCGCTAAATGTGTTGAAAAGATCAGCAGTTGTAGCCTCAGAGTTGTTTTTGCTTCCATTTAGAGTTTGTAGCTTTAAGGCTATAGTGAAGTTATCCACTGAACACCGGATGTGATTTAGATAACAGTGCAAACATTAGGTTTACTGGAGGAGAAGGAATAGGGCTATCAGGATTTACATTTGCAATCTCAACACTTTTCTGCTTTTTTTTGTTGTGCCATCTAGAGTCAAGTGTAAAAATTAGATTTTACTTTTATTGTAACTAATACTGAAACTGATTACACGTGTCTTGGACGATTTCAATTTCAGATTTTTTGTTTGTTTGTTTGTTTTTTTTTAATAAAAGGTTGACATGCCGATTTGGATTTTGAAAGCTATCACATGCTTTTTTAGAGATATGGAAGGCCAACTGATGGCAGTTTTTTGAACTCACACAGTGTTAAAGGGCAGGAGGAAGTAACTATTCGCACACAGTGTCTTGCGAAAGTATTCATACCCCTTAAACCTTGTCACATTTCGTCAACAAATTACAACCACAAACAATGTATTGTTGTATTTTGTTGGGGTTTTATGTGATAAAAACAAAATGGCACATAATTGTAAAGTGAAAGGAAAATTATAAATATATATTTTTACAAATAAATATCTCTAAAGTGTGGCATGCATTTATATTCAGATTTCTTTACCCTCCCTGATCCCTAATTAAAATCCAATGAAACTAACCGCCTTTAGAAGTCACCTACTTAGTAAACACAGTCCATGTGTGTAATTTAAGCCCAGTGTAAATACAGCTTTTCTTTGATGAGGAACGCGATAGAGAAACCCAAGAAAAACAAGACAGACAGGTCAGGGATAAAGTTGTGGAATAAAAAATATCCCAAGCTTTGAATATCTCACAGACCACTGTTCGATCCATCATCCCAAAATAGAAAGCGTATGGCACATCTGCAAACCTATCAAGACATGGTTGAACTGACATGACGGGTAGGGAGAGGATTAATCAGAGAAGCTGCCAAGAGGCCCAGGGTAAACCCTGGAGGAGCTGCAGAGATCCACAGCTCAGGTGGGGGAATCTGTCCACAGGACAACTATTAGTCATGCACTCTGCAATTCGGGTTTTTATGGAAGAGTGGCAAGAAGAAAGATTAATGAAAGAAAGGCATAAAAAGTCCCATGTGGGGGACACAGCAAACATGTGGAAGAAAGTGCTCTGGTCAGATGAGACCAAAATTGTACTTGAACAAATGTGGCCTAAATGCCAAACACTAGGTGTGGTGGAAATCTAACACCGTGCAGAATGGCCTAGTCAAAGTCCAGACCTACAAATGCATGCCACACATTTCAGATATTTATTTGTGAAAAAAAATTTTAAGCCATTAATCATTTTCCTTCCTTTATTATGTACCACTTTGTGTTGGTCTGTGACATTAAATCCCTATAAATACATTAACGTTTATGGTTATAATGTGACAAAATGTGGAAAAGTTCATGGGGAATGAATACTGTTGCGAGGCACTGTAATCTCTCAGGGACCTGTTATAAACTAATGTCGCCATGATGGATTGAGTATACGTAGATATGACACCTAAAATCAGTCTGGATTTGAACTCTATTGACGGACCAGTGCATCTTTAAAGCTTGTAAAGCTTAAGTAACCAGAACTGTAGGCACTATTTGTGCAAAAATGAATACACAAACAAATAAATAAACAAAAACAGTCTCACATGGAAAATTAATAGCTGAATATTTAAATTGAATATCTAAACAAAGATATTTGGTTAGGTTCTCTATTAAATGGTCTTAGGCTTTAATGTTGTTAAGACATAAAGATGGTGCATAATAATGTGTTTTTTTCTGATCTGACAATGTATACGTGCATTAATTTATCTTAGGCCCATTACTCCACAAAAGCTGCATTTATATCGGTGAGAATAGGGGATCTGAAAGTAATCTAAAGTTCATCGATTTAATCGAGCAGGCAGAAGCAAGCTTGTACAGTTTACACTGAATATTTTAGTCAAGCTGATGATCAGATAATCATTTAGAGGAATGGTGTTCCCATGATATTTTTGAGTGTTTCAGTCACTTAGGGAGGGATTTTGATTTGATTTTGGCAGTTGTAAGTTAAATGGCCTGCAGTAAGAAACAGCTGTTAAATAGATTCAAACGTTTGCGTACCCTTTAAAACAAATACATTCTATTTGTCAAGTTTTTAGATTACCACAAAATGTTCGAATGGACGAAAATAAAGTAGCAAAAGCATATTAATTAAAAAAGACTTTATCCTGAAAGTGGTAAATATTATCTCTAGTACCCTTAATATTCATACTTTTATTACATAACTGCTTGCAACCTCTCGCGTATCCCCTCCGCAGCTTTTGGATACTCTGACTTGTATGGAAAAAAAATCCCAAATATGTGTCTCTCATCACTCTTCCAGATGTTGTGCACAGCATTGTTTAGATCAGATCTTGAGGCAGAAATTATTATTATTATTATAATTATTATCATTATTACTACTATTGATTTTGATTAGTGTTTTGGATTATCTTTTTTGCATGCATTATAATAATAATAATAATTATTATTATTACTATTATTATTATTACAAAAGAGGAGGCAATTGAAAATATTCTGTCAAAGTCATTAAGCACTGATGATGAGACAATATCATAGCTGAAAGCTCTTTATTACTGTAAATCACATACAAAAAGATCAGGAATTTCTTTTTCCCATATTTATTCCCCAGTTGAGCCTCTCTTATTGGAAAACCAACAAAACGAAATGCCATGCGATATTTACAGGGAAAGAGAGTACCTTTTTAGTGAATCCGAGTGCTGGGGAATGGGCTTGTGTCTTTAGCAGTTTGGCATTTGGGTGCATGTCAATGGCCAGAAGATCATTAGCACCACTTGTCAAGGCAACAAGAATATCGATACATGTTTTAAATATTTAAGGCTCTAGTGCAAAAGCCATCAAAACACAAGTTACCTAGTTACTTTTTTTTTCCAAGACCATGTGATCATTCATAAGAGTAATTCACTCTAAAATCAACACTTCTACACCTAGAGTAATAATATTAGTAGAAGGAATGCTTTTGCCTTTTTCTCTGTCTGTCACAGGAAGTTATAGTAGATGATCTGAGATTAACAATACAGAGAGAGAGAGAGAGAGAGAGGAAGAGAGAACACAATAATAAAGGAACTGTTTGATTCCTACACTTGGTTTAATGCTAATTACCTACTCAGTAATCCTCTCACTAAACAAGGTCATCGTTGGATATGAGACAATCAATCTGATGTCTGTGTCATATCACGTAGCACTTTGGCAATCAGAAAGGCAGTGTCACAACCAGATCAATGTGTGTGTGTGTGTGTGTGTGTATACATGCAGAGCAGGGCTCTTTGTCAATCACACAGACTACAGAAACAATCTGATAAGTTGAATACAAAAGCTAGAGCAGTGAACTGACTGATAGTGCAGCTGTAGATGAGCGAGGACACTTTGTGACCGGAGCACCCAGCATTACCGTCTCAGCCACTTCTGTTCCTGAGCAAGTTGCAAGGTAGCTTGGAGACACCAAAGTAGAAAAAAATATAATAAAGTGTGTGATGGTATTTTGAGGTTGTACAATGTGGGCTCCAGCATTAAGATCTAAATGTTAGGGAAGTGGTAGTTGAATTTACGCATGTTGTTGTAGTACTTTCTGTTGTCTACAGCTGGGAAGATACTGCTACCGGTCAGCTGGGGTAAGTACTGCACACAGAGAGAGACAGAAAGTTGCGGATTATGTAAAGTAGGTAATTCTAGGTCTTCATTATGTGTATTATTGTAGGGTGCTAATGGCTTCTTAGGTGTGTTTGCATGGATTATTATCATTAGGAAATGTAACGTTTTTTTAAATCTGATATGATCATAACACATTGATTTTATACGCATGTTGTTGTTGTTGATCTTTCGGCTACTCCTGGCATGGGGTCGTCACAGCGGACACACAAGCTTGGCATAGGTTTTTCGCCACTGAGCCACCAATCCCCTTTTTTTTTATACGCATAATTTAATAAATTATTTCTTTGTGAGGCATATTAAGAAAAAAAATTGCCCTTTTTGTTTCTTTGTATTTATGTTTGAGTTATCGAAACTTTTGACTCAGCTACTGTACATCATGTTATAATTACAACATATTACAAATACTCACAGCTACTTTTCTATACTCCATTAAAATTGCTCTTAGTGGTGTGCATGCAGCGATTAGATTAAACCCATTCTATTGAAGCATCTAGTGAGTAACTACGATAGGAATAAGTAACTATAAAATAGTCGACATCACCTACAGTTGATTATGACGATCTTGTTATTTCTACCTAACATACTGTATAACCCAGAATAATCCCTACCTCATGGGCCTGATAACTCACCCCGGGGGGCAGGTGTTTGCGGGGTTGACGTGCACGTCTCTTCGCTCGGTCATGTTCTCGCGTCACGCTCTCTGTCTCCTCTCGCTGGCTGTCAAAATACAGATGCTCCAGCAGCTGCTCACAGGTTAACCTCTCTGCAGGATCCATACGCAAACAACCCTGTGAGAGAGGAGACGGACAAATAGAGAAATAGGATGAGAGAGACTTAGATTAAAGAGATGATAGGTTGTTGCAATCATTTTCCTTGCAGTAGCAATTACCATCAGAGCTGATGTTATAGAATACTAACACACCTTCAGATTTAAGAAGTCAACACACAATCAATAAATTAATATTATTATTATTAGGGCCCAAGCACTATGACATCGGCATGATGACGGCGTGACTATGACATTATTGCCATCTTCCTGGTGCACCCGGGCACTGTTGGCACAGGTGCTTGGGCCCCCTCATCGTTGCTTGCAACTATTATTATTAATACTGTGTTCAGTCTACATAGCTCACCTTCATTAGACTTAATGCTTGGGAAGAGATGTTTGGATACTTTTGTTCCAGAGGTTCCTACACACACACACACACACACACATACAGACAAGATATAGAAGGTGATGTAACTCGGAGCAGTCCCTCTCATCTTTTCTGAGCTCATGCACTTCACACATCACAACCCATGGGTCGTCGCATAATGGAAATGTGGATGAGCTGGTTATCACTATAACTACACTATAAATAGTTTCTCTCTAATCACCGACATAACAACAATTAAATGAGTATTAAAAAGATCCCAGAGGAGAGTGTGTTGTTTTCCACAGCGCCAGATATCCAGCTCATTATAATAAGCTGTGTGTAGCGTGACAGGATACTGGTACGTGTATCACCTCAGTCAGGTAAACAGGTGTATAATGACGACTGAATGCTGGTCAGCGAAAGGAAACTCAACATGCATCTCTTATACACTCACCATTTCCTGTGGTTCGGGAACACACACCCCGCTGAAAAACTGGTTATTGCTGAACACCTGCTGGTGTCTCGGGATCAAATCACCTACAAACACAATGCAAACACCAAACACTTATTTCTGCCTAGACAACAGGAAGCGTATACTAACCGATCACATATACACATCCTTATAGACAGCAACACCACAAATGTATCCTTTCAGTTTGGACAATTCACATATTCTATTCAAAAATAGTGCTATTCATTTTCCTTTTTCATCTCCATTCCACTTTATTGTCTGATACCTTTCCAACTATCACTGTTCCCCGAGTCTATAAAAAGTGCTGATTGATTGAAACATTATATATTTTAATGAAACACCTGTGTTGTATTGTATGACAAGCTGTTATTTAGTACCTAAGGTTTTCCTTATGAGATAAAGCTGGTCTACATCAGATTTGCCCGGCCACAGAGGAGCGCCAGAGAGCAGCTCGGCAAACACACAGCCCACTGCCCACACATCCACGGGGGGGCCGTACTGAGTGTCTCCCACCAGCAGCTCCGGAGCACGGTACCACCGAGTGGCCACGTAATCTGTATAATAATCACACGGCCCCGCTACACACACACAATATTAAAAAACAAAGACATAGAGAAAAGGGCAGTGCTCGGTTAGGGAACTTTATTGTGGTTACCTGGTATTATTATCATCTTCCTTTTTTCTGTGTGTGTGTGTGTGTGTGTGTGTGTGTGTGTGTGTGTGTGTGTGTGTGTGTGTGTGTACATACTGAGGATCCTGGCAAAGCCGAAGTCACAGAGCTTTATAACCTGGTGTTTGGTGATGAGTATATTCTCTGGCTTCACATCTCTGTGGATACACTAAACACACAGTGTTAAATTAAAAATTAACTATGCGCTGCGTTACACACACCCACACACACACTCACACTCTCTCTCTCACACACACACATGAACACACTCTCACACACCCTGGAAAATCTGTACATATAGACCTGTCACCAGAGTCAGGCGTGTGCGTGCGCGTGCGCGTGCGTGCGCGTGCGTGTGTGTGTGTTTTCTTTAAATCTTGGAAGTGACAGAATGTCTTCACAAGTATATGACAGTTCAACCTTGCAGGAACATTAATACACTAATTATTATTAATTATAATAATAATTTATTATTATTTCCTTTTGGTCACTGAGGTTCATTTTAAGACTAGATAGGCTTTCTATAGCTTTTGGAAAAAAACTAAATAGAAATTATACATTTTCAGTGATTCCAGGACTTTCCTCCACATCACACTAATTTATTCTCACAGTTGCAAATGCTCAAATTTTGTAGCCATTTTTTTGTGTTAGTTTCTTTAACGTCTGTTGTTCCATTTAGTCAGAGTGACGTGTTGTTGTTAAGGAATTATCACAGCACAGTAGTTCTACAGTATTCGTTATGTAGCTGGACTGGGAGTGGCGATCTCACAATCATAGCCCAGGTTCACTTACTAGTCAAAGACAACAAAAGCAACAACAGTTGCTAGACTGAGAGATTTGTCCAGGTGTGAGATCTTTTTATCGCTGACCTCCTGTGCTTATGCAGATGGTCAGTTTAGCTTTTTTATGTAAACCAATGTGACTTCCAAATCTCTCTGTCTTGTCATCAGTTATGGAGTGCCATGAAAAAGTATTTGCCCCTTCTTGATTAAAAATGTCTTTTTTGCCTATTTGTCACATTTAAATGATTGAAATCAAACAAATTTCTCAAGTTATTACAAGATGCAGTATTTAAATAATGATTTCATTTATTAAAGGATAAAAGATGTCCAAACCTGTCTGACACTATGTTAAAAATAATTGCCCCTAAATCTAATGCCGCCCTTGGTGGCAACAACTGCATTCAAGGGTTTGTGATAACCGGCAATTCATCTTTCATTCCCTGTGGAGGAATTTTGGTCCACTATTCTTTGCAGAATTGTTTAAATTCAGCCACACTGGAGGGTTTTCAAGGACCTATTTACAGATCTCGGTCAGATTTACATCAGGACTTTGACTAGGCCACTCTAAAACCTTAATTATTATCCTTTTTTAGCCAATCACAGGTGGACTTGCTGGTGTGTTTCGGTTCATTGTTCTGCTGCATAACCCAAGTGCGCGTGCTGTCACAAACTGATGGCCAGAGATGCTCCTTCAGGGTTTTCTAAGGATTGTTTCTCAGGATTTGCCAGATAAATTTGGACAGGTTTTTCCCTTAATAATTTAAGTGTGGCAAAAAAAATATATATATATGTATATATATATATATATATATAATAAAAAAGCAAAGACTTAAAATACCGGTTAACAATTTTGACTTAAAAGAATTAATATTTTCATGAGCGCCGATGTATGGAAAATAAATGCAACACCAACACTTTATAAAATACATACAAAGTTCAAAAACAGCTTCTGAACATCTGGGGGCATTGTACTAAATTCTTTCTAGCATGAAATAAAAATGTGACTATTGTGAGTAGGTGGTTATTTAAAAAAAAGATTCTGCATAACCGTCAACTCTCTTTATTACTAATGATACATACTAGCAAGTAAGCTAGATTTTTGTCAACAAGTATCAAGTGTCAATGCAAAAACTGTCAATGACACACAGGAAAGCAGATAGGAGGTTAACAGTCATACGTTCATATTGTATGTTAATATCCTAACTAGTACCCGAGCTTAATAATACTCTTGTGACTGAAGGAGCATAAATCCCCACGGCCAAGCGCCTAAAATCTAGCGAAACGTCTTCCCTGAAATGTGAAGCTTATCATAACACTAAAGGAGTACCATATTTGGAATAAAATGCTTAAAAAGCATATATAGATCTGAGAATCAGGTGTCCGCAGCTTTTGTTCATATATTCCATTTGAAACTACCTGGTGATGAAATATGGCAGACATCTAATCTTAGACCATTTACCCACTTTTCACTCTCTAATTCACTATCACTGTTCAGATTAACATCGGCAACCTGAAACCCAACCTTGCACAACCTGTACGCTCCCTCTCAATTTCGGCACACAAACACACTCACACATTCACACATCCTTATTAATGCAGCTAATTAATGCGTCATTAACACCTAAATCAAACCCCAACCTTAACATTGATAACCAAAATGAAAAATATTGGCTCTTTTTTTACATTAGTTTGTTAAAAAAAAAATCCCACACGTTTCTACCCATATACAGTATGATAGACAGTTATAAACTCTTACATTTTGTTTGTGGCAGAAGTTAACAGCTTGTAGTGTTTGCCAGGTGATGCTTTTAACCAGAGGCTCTGGAACTCTGTAATATATATATTAAAAAAACACACAATATATAGGACATTAAACTCAAATGGTTGATTACTGTTTAAATAATCCTATTTAATTCATGCAGACACGCTTTGTGTGTGTGATTAGGAGAAATAAAAGATGTCATCCTATACTACACTTTTACACGCCATTTCTTTGTTCTGCGTCTGTGGTGCGGGACTAATGTGTTAGTGTGTGCTACTGTGTGCTACTGTGTGTGTGTGTGTGTGTGTGTGAGAGAAAGAGAGAGTGATAATGTAAATACCCTATAGCACTACTGTGGCAGAGGTCTTTTGTTGATTCTGGCTGCCTAGTTTGACGTTACTAAATATAGCCATCACTCTCTCGTCAACGTTAATCCTCCCCTGCTCTCTTCTTCTCACTGTTTCTTCCATCTCATTTCCTTTCCTCCCCTTTAACCCTTACAGGACACCACATCTCTGAGAGGTTTGTTATTTAATGTATCCAGGCTCAACAATTCATATCTAGCTTGATTTAAATAACGTCAGATCGGGCTTAGTTGTTTTTCTCTGTTCTATGTAAATACAAAAAAAAAAACATTTCCCTGACCTATGGATCAGAATATTAACAGATGACTAAATATAGATAATCATCATTTCTCCTTTATAGTCTTCCAACCTCCAGTGTTTTGCAACTTTGTTGGAAATAATACCACAGTCATTTGTTTGCTAACATGAATATGCCAAGTTAATAGGCACAAAAATGTTATAAATCCGTACTCATGCATTACTGAAACTGAAAGCGTAAAAAGGATTTACCGAAGACTTTAAGCACAGTATGGTGATGAAACCCCTTAGTAATACATTTGAATGGTTTTAAAGAAAGCGGTACGTCTGGAAATGACGATCCTGGCAGAGGTGGCTCAGAGCCCATTGCAGGCATTCCCATGAACAAGCAGCAACGCCTAATCCTTGAAAATTGATGGATAAATCGTCACCAACTTGCCGAAGAGACCTCTCTATCCGTGGGAACTGTACACACAATCATTAACAAACACCACTTGCACATTACAGAAGCCCAGCTAAAGCTATTGCCACATCCCTATACAGTCCCGACCTCGCTCCAAGCCATTTCCACATTTGGGCCATTGAAGGAGTTCCTGGGAGGCAAGAGTTTTAAATGAGGCAGTCCGATCATTGCTGCAGCATACTGAGGAAACTTTCTACCTTCATGGCATCCAAGTGAAATGCTGAGAGAAGTGCATTACTGCAGTTTATATTATATAGAGAAATAAAGGTAGCTTTTACTGTCATAGCTGTCAGAAAGTCTCGTATTGACTTGAACACTGGGACATTTTGGACGGTGCACCAGGAAACTTGGATGCAGTTTGTCCTCAAAGCACTCTGGGTAATGATTGCTGTAAACATTCCACTACAAACGCGTCCAGCCACCCCAGCAACACAGCAACAATATGGCTATTTGTGTGACAAAGAGAACGAGGTTCACAAAAAGCATCCCGTGTGTGAATAAATAAGATGAATTGTACACTCACAACCAGTTTATAAAGTACACCTACCTTGTATCTAAACTCACTGGCCTCTTATTAGGTAAATGTTCTATGTACGTTGTGTAAATGCATGGTGGTCCTTCTGTCACCCATCACAGGACCACCTCCAGCCAGATATCATTCGTTTTCAATGGATCATTCGCTTTTAGCTCCGACCCTGACATTGTAGTGCTCCTACCCCAAGGCCACTTCATTAGACGCCCATAGCTTGTTAATAAATCTGCTAGGTGTAGACTTAAAGATTTTATTGCATATATTTTTCCAATCAGAGCTTGTGTTAATCTAACAAAATACCCCCATCATTGTCAGAGTGCTAATTCTTTTTCTGTTTGCTGTTCTCAACCTAGCAGTGTTTAAAAACTTCAGCAAACTGCAGCTTGATGTACTCCTACCAAATAAGTCATTGTCACTGCTATAATGAGAAAATGATCCACCACCTAAACAACATCTAATAATGTAGGCATGAACGGCCGGTAAGTGTGATATAAGGTGGACCTATGATGTATTAGTGTATCTACTGTACGTGTGTGAGAAACTCACCCTCTTGGATATCTGTCAAGCTCGTTGAGTACCGTATGATCGCAGTACTCAAACACTAGATGCAGTTTTCTCTTCCTCCTGAATACCTCAATCAGGTTGACCAGGTTACAATGCTTTAGTTGCTGTAGACACACACACAGAGGTTTTACTGTGGGAAATTCTATTAACTTTTGCAGGATTCTATTCTGTGTGGAAGTGGACAGAGCGTCAGAGACAAGCTGCTGCATGTCTTATCTGCCAGGTATCATAAAATCCACCAACCCTACACACAGCATCTCCAATAGCAACTGGTTACAATCTAAAAGCCTATTTAAAGCAGCCTCTGCTTTACGATGCAGCCATTAAACAGTTCAACCACAATCACACACACAGACACACACATGTGATTGCACTGAGGCCCCAAAATCCATTCATGCTTGTATCCAAATTTTAGCCCTGCTCACTACTCTATGTAAAAAGTGGATTATGGGTATTAAACATGATTGATTACATAACTGCATGGCTAAAAATGGCAAACTTTCCCAAATAGAAATATGAACATGTCTTGAGGAGGGGGAGTTCGTCTAGAACAGAACAGGATGGGGGGGGGGGATACATAAACAAAAAAGAAACCATTTTCCCTCTTATTTTATAGAAACATCATTGCCTTCATCTTACCCATGACAGCAAAGCCAGCTTAGTTAAAGTATGGGGTTTGTACTTCTAACTTAACTAAATACAGGATAATACACAAATACTTTAATTTGGAAAAGCAATAAGGTTATAATCCAGCAGAATCTGACCACATCACACGACATACACATGGAGAGGTTGTAAAATGCCAAGACTGAGCGTTGATTAAGGACTGTAGGTCACCCATCCTCAGTCCCCCTTCACTAATGTTATATGGGCTACTCTTTCGGTGCAAATGAAAAGCCATTTGCTCTTACCCCTCCCCTTTTCTTCCCTTCTCACACACTAACCAAAAAGATCAGCACATAAGGGCATTTGTAAAACAAACCTATTCTCTATTTCCATTCAATTCTCACAAACACATACCCACATAAACTCATGACGCGTACAAATCCAAAGAGTTGAACTAAAGTTTCTGTACATATGGTGTCCAATAATATACTGACATTCAGTTATTTTGGAATGTATATAAATGTTTTTGAGGTGATTTTTTTTATAAGACAAACTCATGGAGTGTCTTCTCTAGCCATGAATTAATTATTTCAAGCAAGCAATCCGTCTTTAATATATGAACACAGAGAATGTTACTCTATTAGACTTTAACCTGAAGCCACAGGGACCTGAGAATAAAGATGACCGATAGGTGCTACAAACCCAACTACATGCCAGCTACCAAAACAACATGCCAAAATGAGTTCAGCTAACCAATCCATCAACCATTTCAGAAAACAAATTGAAAGCTTAGTGTTATATTCCTGCAACTGTCATTCATTCTTCCCCAGGAAGGACCATATAATAGTAAAGTCAATACTTGACTTGACTTGATAATACTGAAGTCATGACACATTAGCGTTCTATGGACCAAATAACAATGCAACCAAATCACAGGCTCCAGTTACACACCGGCACATTACCTGACTTCCCAGTATGCCTCATGTCAAAACATGTCAAAATACTTCAGTATCACAAGTCTTCCAACTAAAGAACCTTATTTTGGGCACAAAGTCTTGGTGCCCAAAATTAGGTTCTTTAGAACAATGCCAGTTTCCTAAGGGACTTTATTATAGACAGCCCTTTAACCATTTTAGTTGGTGTCACAAATAAAATAATTAGTTTCCTTCCAGAAAACAATGCGAAAATCTATAATGAATTTTGTTTTTTCACTTTCAACAAAAGGGGTGTTAGATAATGATATAGAAATGCAGATTGGTTAAAAAATAAGGTTCTCAAAATTTATAACCTGGATTGGTCAGTTAAACTAAAGAGGTTTCAATCAAACTTTAATAACTTACAAAGTATAAATGATGCAAAGTATAATAATAATAATAATAATAATAAGATTATGTTTAACTGTTACATATTTTTAAAACATCAGGAATATAAATCTTCCAATAAAAAGTTCTAATAAAAAGGCCTAATTATGATTCTTGGATATTTGGATAACATATCAAGAAGATTGTCCCCTTTCTGAACTGAAGGCACCGAACTGCACTTGTCCTCGTCACTGTGCCAGAACCACCTGAGATACATCAGTTTTACTGTCATCATCTTCCACGAATAGGAGTAACTGAGTTTTAAAAAATAATTGAAATACTTGTCCACTGATTTACCCTAAAAAAATTATTCTAAACATTAAAGTAAGATACACAGCATTTACAGATATACACCTCATAGATCCACCACAGCGACATGGACATGTATAGGATCATTTGGTATCCAAGCATCAGAATTGCTAGTTTAACCCGAGGTTCAGACCCAAACTCCAGTGTTGTGTACCTGTTGTGTAATTTCTCCTCAATATTGTTGTTGATCAGAGTCAGCAATCAGAATAAGGGTTGAGAAAATAGTAATATATAATATGAGGATATTACAAGAACAAATACAAAAAGCATAATAATAACAATAATAATAATAACAATAATAATAACACGCATAATTATTATTTTTGTATTTTTATTTTTTTCTCAGCAATTATTTGTGATAACGAATCTGCTGATTGTGACACAAACTAAACTGGTTAACGAAAAGAAAGGGAAGTTTACGTGGAAATGCTTTGAGTATCGCGAGCCTGAACATCTCGCGCACACACACAGATGATGCATTTAAACACATCGAGCTGTTCTACTGTAAAGGTTTTTTTTTTTTCTTCCCCTTTCTGTTTTACCTTCAGCATCCGGATCTCCCTGAGTGCAATTCTTTTAATGACCGGGTCATCCTCCGACTCCACGAACTTTTTAATGGCGACGATCTGGCCCGTGTCTTTGTTCCTGCATTTGAACACGACTCCGTAGGAGCCTTCTCCGATCTTGGCGATCTTCTCATACTTCTCCATGCTGTGAAGCCGCGCGGAATCCCAGAGCGCTGTGGTGCACCAGCTCCCTCATCCACTGCACAACCTGGCAAACATTAACCTCACTCAAGTCAGCCTTCACGCATGCACGGCTATGTTTATTCTGGACTACATCACAAATCCATGTTTCAGATTCATCAGCATGATTGATGGTTGTTGTGATGTAATGTAGGAGTGTGTGTGTGTGTGTGTGTGTGTGTGATAAAGCTGCCTACCTTGATGCGTTTGGTCTCTCCAAACTGTGCCTTGCAGGTAGGTGTTTTTGGGCAGTGAAAGCTCAGAAGGTGTGTGTGTGTGTGTTTGGCCCGTGGGAGTGTGTAAGGGGTGTGTGAGATGGCCTGAAGGAGCTTGGCATTTCCGTGCTCCTCGGTCCCCATAGAAACAGCGCACACAGGCTCCACCCTCTCAGTCACAGCCCAGTGACACCACAAACCCACACAGGCTCCAAACCAAACCTGAGCACTTCAGTCCCACAGCAACACAAAGGATCCCTGAGCAAATCTGAATCAGCACGATCACAAAACATTCAAACAAGGAATCACTGCCACCTTTCATAGAAATGTTTTAATGCAATGCAGTATTTTAATGCTAAAGAAAGCATTTAACCTTCTAAAACCTTGGTTGCATAATTACTGGCACCCTCCATAATCCCCTGGAGAACCATTTAAAAAAAAAAGGCTAGCACTGATTCTGTACAGGGTTAAAGATGTTTATAGACAGAACATAAACAACTCAAGCTCCTTTATTTTCACAGGTCTTCCGTAACTTCCAGAGACCGAGATGGTATTTACCTCCATGTTTGCATTGGTGTATATCTAGGTTCTGCTCAGCATTTTAAAAGATCCCTTTAAAAAGAGTATTGATCTATTGTTACATAAATAAACATCCAGGTGATTGTACACAATTTAGTTTTTTTTTGTGAAGTGCATGGTCCAACAGACTTGTACAATTTAACAAATGTATGATTTTATACACCCATTTCAAAGGCAATCATGTTAAAATTGTCACAGTTGCAAGTTTTCTTTTTTGTCCTACAGTTCTTTCCAATTCATTACAAAAATTCTTGCTCATTTTGCTGAAAACTGCTAAATAAAGTATTATGTTTGCTAGGAATTTATACTGCCAGTTCATACCAGCAATTAAAACTGTAAATGTTACTAGAAATTATGGAAAACTCTCACAAAACCACCCCCACTGAGATATAAACTAGACTTAATGCCTCATGTTTTAATGATGCTGGAATTACATGGGCTTTGACCACGGAGAAAGATTAGCTGTTAATTAGCTGATTAGTTGGCTCAGGAGTGGTACAGAGGAAGAACAAAACATGCTGGACAGGGGGAGTCCAGCGTTACTCCACTGCTTTACACCACAGGTTTCAAACTACAAGTGCAGAAAACCCAGTCAGCTGTGTAGTTCTGCAGCCCTGCAGAAGAGGAGTGTGAATAAACCTGCTCAGTGATCATTCATCCCTGGTGAATGGCAAAACATGAGGAAAAGTACAGATCTCACATGCTTGCAGTTTAGTGCTTGACATTTGTTACAGGTGCCAACCAGCGCATGCACTTACACCTCTGATCACAGACCAAGTCAAGTCACTTATTCTTTTGACAGTTTAAATAACAAAAACAGACAGTCTTGTTAACATTATTTTTTTTATTACAAAAAAAAGCATACATTAGAACTGAAGCCATGGAAATACTCTGCAAGTCATAAAAACCTAGCATCTCCCATATTTTGTCATTCTTAAATACAAAAAAAAAAAAACATTAATGTACAAAAGTGCTTACATGGTGCAAATATTGAATAAAAGTTACAATAAAAAGAATACCATTTTACATCATAACTGCATTCTAAAATTTAACCAAGCAGGAAAGATTTATTATTTTATTACAAAGCAGTAAAATAAAGATGTGGCTTTGCTGAGTCCTGCTCTGTTAAGGAAGTGAGATTTTGCTGGTGTGCTTTTGAAAACACTGCATTTAAACTACAACTCATGACTCCAGCTCAATAATTTACACTTTAAATAGCCAACAGCAATATGTCCTTGCTTCCTTGTTCGATTTTTGTTTACTCCATTCCTGCTAAATACTTCCAAATGGTGATCTAAAATCTACATCTGGTTTGAAAATGTTAGTTACATACTGATTACACACCGAGAGCCTGTTTCTCAAAGGATTTAATGAAGCACACCTGACAGTGCCCCAAAAAAGGCACTTAAAGGACAATTTCTGCAGTCATGCTGTTTGATTAATATTGCTCCAGACATTTCAGATGTTAAATACATGTTCAGGAATTGATGCTTTTAATCTAATTCTAAAACTAGCCATTAGCCAGTGACTGAGGCAGAAAGATTGAACCAGCCTAAAGGTCCGCTCTGGAAGTTATTAAGGCATAATCAGAAGCCTCTGCTCACTTTGTCTTCAAGCCTTTGCTTAAACAGGCAGCAATACTGAGAGAGGAGAGAGTTCACTGCCAGACAGGGCTGAATCCACAATGCCAGAGCAGTGAATAGGTGAGAGCAGTATCAGCAAGAATCAGCCTAGTAACTGTTCTCATGGCCTGCCAGGATGTAAAGGTTGCTGAGAGCCGTCGGGTTATCAGTGGGCCTGCTCTCCAAAACCACCACCCTAAAAACACAAGACACATTACACCTCAGGGAGAGAAACAAAAAGTGAAGGATCGAGAAAGAGAAAGACTACTACACAGCTACAGCACCAGGTTACAGACTGTTGCATTTAATTAGGAAAAATACACAAGCAGAGAGACTAGCAGAGAGAAAAGACAAACAGTATGACACAAGACTGGTCGTGTCCTCAGCAGAAGGAGAGATGAGAGGGGGAGGCAGCGGGCACAGGGCATCAGATGAAATTACAGCACTCAGACACACCAGCCTGGCACTGCCCGTGTCACAGTGAATAAAACATAGAGTATAGGCAGAGAGGTGTGCGCGCACGCAAGTGAAAACACGTTTGTATGTAAGGATCAGGGTTTGTCTGGAATCAAATTAGGTTCAATGAGGAAAAAGGAGAGATTACAGAATGTTCTGTCCCCTTACATTTTTTCTTAAAAAGATTAAAGTAAAAGCTGTGACAGCAGAGCTCATCTCTTCAAGACAGAGGCCAGTGCCTGGGGGCCTGAGGCCAATGCACCTGATTCACAATGGATGAGTGCAACCTCTGAGTCATAGGGGAGAACATGTATGCGTAACAGACACCATCTCCTCCCATACTGTACTCTTACAATGACGTTGTTCTTCCAGAAAGTAAGGCTGTTTGTTCTTGATACAACTGGAGATACTGGATCTTCTCACTTTTCACAAACTATACAGATCAAATCTAGCACATTGAGCTTCTACAGTATACACTTATTCTCCACATTATTAGAATATCTACAGTATTCCTACATTATCCTGCAACCATCAAATAAGCCAACCTCATGGCAGGACAAAACATAAAACATCAGAATTTTAGGAGAGAGAAGATTAAACGTCAGTATTTTCTATTGCCTTCCCAGGATAGTGTCAAGTGTCTTGTCAAGGAATGGTGTCCAAAGCAAAAAAATATAAGAAATGGTATTGCAGGTATAATGCCATTTTAAGAAATGGAAAATGGCCAGACCATTTCAAGCTGACAGACCTTAAACACTCAAATAGCCATTTGGACCCGTTTCCCACAGAAAACACCGGGAGCCACAAAACCCTTTCGACATCTAAAATGAAGATAACACTGCATACATCTTATTTTACCTTTATACTATAAAAAATTATAGTGTGTTGCATTTATGAAAATCAATCAACTGCTACAGAGAAAACTAAATCTTATTTCTGCATGCAAAAAAAACCCAAACATTTTTAAACTCCCCACCAGCTCCGGAGCCGCTTGTATATCTTTATACCTGTGGAATTCAGAAAAGCAGCTCTGAATGAACAGCCTGTCACACCTTGATGTACATGGGTTACAACAGCAGAAAACCACATTAGGCTCCTCTACTATCAGGAATTGAAGTCTACAGTGGGCACAGGCTTACAGAAACTGGATAGCTGAGGACTAAAAAACCTTGCCTGGTCAGATGAACCTGGATTACTGCTGTGAAGTGCAGGTTGTTAAGTCATAATTTGGCCAAGCTGCTGGTGGGGTATAAAGATGTGGGGAATGTTTTCTTGGCATTGATTAGACCCCTTTAATACCAGTCAAAAGGTAGTGTGTCACGCCATAAAATAAAAGTCATCTTAAAGAGGTTGTATGAACATTACAGTGACTTTAATAAATCTGATCACCAGATCAGTATCTAATAAAAACACCCTTTGGGATTTGGTGGAATGGAAAGTTCACCTAATGAACAGGCAGCTGCCAGATCTGCATCAGTTAAGTGACGCAGTTAAGTCAACATGGACCGGACCGAACCTCAAAGGAACTATTTCAACACCTTTCAGAAAGGTGTTTGAGAGAAATAGGGCTTCTACCTAGCATTAGTATGGTGTTTCCCAAAAAGTAAGAAAGAAAAAGCACCAGTAAATACAAATGTTGTATGTTAATACATTTTATCATCATCAAGTCCTTCCAGGCTTTCTCCTTATGAAATTCTTATACACCTGATCCACACCAAAAAAAAAAAGTTTTACAGAAAGTTTTTTTTTTAGGGAGGTTTCATTTTACAATGCACCTGCTCACGCCCACACTCAGATCCAGTGTGTGTCTCTCGTCATAGATACTGAAGCAGAAAGTCAAATCACTGGCTCTCTGAGGATGGAAAGAGATGGGCTGGAAGGTGAGAGCATGTTTCCAGGTAAAGAGGAAATAGAGAGAGAAATGTGAGATACACACCACTGGGAAAACTAAATGAGTTGGTGAAAGCCAGATGGAACAAAGTGAACATGAGAGGAAGAAACAGTGATGATACTAGCAGAGGCTCCCACCTGTCTGATCCGAGTAGTCTGAACACTCTGCTCGAGTCACAAATCTCCTGTGTGACCTGTAGGCAAGTAAAAGAAGCATTAATAAAGGCATGAAGCTCAAAACGTGGAAAATTTTGGTTTTGGGTAAAACATTTTTGTCTCCAACTTACTGTACTTTGACACCTTATCTTTAGGCAAGAAAAATAAATCTACATTATTTTGCTAGGCAACTGCCCTGCTGAAATCGCGTTAGTTCGGAAGCCAGTTTAGCAAATGCAGCAGTTAAAAATCAATCAAACAACATAAAGCTGTCTAAAACCTTGCTAGCAAAGTTTTCTTCCCACACAGTGAATGTTAGGCTCAATTCGTTGGACAGCTATGTGCTGTAGAAAAATAGATACAAGCCTGTTCAATTCAGTTCATAATCAGATAACAGTTGTCTAAATGTCTATTATAGTGATCTTGTGCACAAAGTATCCATAAATACATTGTTTGTCAATGTTCATGTAGAAGAGCTCAAGTGACGGAGCTCTCACCTCAACCTCTCTGGACACGTTTAGGGATGAACTGGAACATTGCACACCAGACTTCTCACCCAACATTAGCACCCAAACACACTAATGCTCTTGTGAGTGAATGGATAGAAATAAAAAAAAGCCTTTTTAAAAGGGTGGAGGTTAATATACCAGCAAAAGGAGGACTATATCTGGAATGGGATGTTCAAAAAGCATGACAGTCAGGTGCTTTAAAAACCTTTGGCCTAAACGTATAAATATTGGAAGCAAGTATTTACAATTTGTACTTATAATTAGCATGAAAGAACCAAGTCTAACTACAAAGCAGTCATAGGTGTAGTAAGGGAACAGCTGAGGTTGATTGCTGTCCACCTTTGGGTGAGGCTCGGTTTTTACAGTAAATAAGAGTCTGGTATAGTTAACTTACAAAAACATCCTACATTTATATCCAGTAGGAAAGTCATGCGTTCTAGTGATGAGTAAACTATAACTCCTATTCCTCTCTGTGTACAAGTCTGAAAGAAATAAACCTTTATAATGTGTTTTGTTTAACTTAATATTTATTTTAACAAATAAATTGGTTAGTGCAAGGAAAGCAGACACCACTCAAAGTTCTACAGTGACAACAGTCAAGTGCAGCACTCCATCATGACCGACTAATCCCCCCCCATCCCCTTTTCATGCAAGCACAGGCAATTACACCAGGTGACAGTGCCGGTGTAACACCTGTCAGGCTTATGCTATAGCATGCTATTCTTTCTCCCTCTTACACATACACATGCAGTCGAGTGCACAGACTGGAACCCTTGAGGGTGCTGATGGCCTTTCAGTAGGGTCATACAAGACAAAAACAGCTGAATTATTTAATCGCTCTCTTTGAGCAGCTGCTACTTTCTGATTGGACATCAATTTTACATTACCTTTCACAATGTCTTCTAGAAAACACAGACTTTCATATTCATGCACTCACTCACGGAATCACACGCACACATGGGGTATTTGCTTTCATAAAGCATGGTTCACCTTCTGGTGATCTCTGATCTTTTATTGTTTGTCTAAAGCTGATCAGGTGAACATGACCGTTGATGGGGTGACATATTGAAACTGCTACCCAACTACACACATACACACCATCGAAACAGATGCTATTGAGGCAATTCAGGTGCCAAAAATAAATTAATAATTATTAAACATAACAGTTTTTCAGGTAACAAAAGGTTAATGTTTTTGAAACAGATATTTCGAGGGGAAAGGACATTGACAGGACTGCCTCTGACCAAATTAATTAATCCTTACAAGAACAGCACTGATATAGTGATGAGCTCGCATTAAGTCCAACATTTTCTACACTTCCTGGCTACTTTATGAAAAATACTGACATTATGCATAAACCAATTTACAATTACTATATCAACTACTGCTCATCATTTTTTAAAAGTCCTCATGAAACACAATACACTTGGCTTAAATATCAACTAAAATTCCACAATAACCTCAATGCAGAAATATGAGGGAAATTTTTCCTGATAGCTTTTTATCTTGCTCACACGATGCATTCCATAAATATTTACCCAATGAGAACCAAAACAGTACCTGTCTGTATAACACAGAGCAGCCCCTGTTCCAGCCATTATTAAAATACCTCCTTAGTTAAAAGTTGGGTTATATTAAAGGTTTTTGTAATAGCATGCATAATAATTTCTGAAATAAATTAATGGATTACTGTTACCACATAGGCAAGTAGTAAGGTTGTAGGATGTAGAACATGTTTTCGTGGAGTACAATATCAGAAAAATGAATGATGGATTTTACTTTTCCTATTTAATTGTTAAAACATTTTTAAATAAATAAAGGACACAATACCTCATTAGATTTGAAGCTCTTTCCCTGCATGCCATGTTTCCAGAAAGCCAAAACACTGTCCTGAAGACACACTAAAAACAAACAACCATTACAACCACATTTACAAACGTTAATAAACAATACACAGACAGCATGCCTAGATAATACACTAACCTACTGAACCGATACAGAAATCGAAGCTAAGTTCTGAAGACAGTTTCTTATTAGACTTGAGCTTTCCTTGCAGGTTCACGATCTTTAGATTTTCTGTAGATGGAAACACAAAAAGTCAAACTCTCTCACTCACTCCATTTTTTTTTATTTTTATGCTGCCATACTTACTGTCAAGGCACACAAGCACAGTGTCTCTCTCAAGCTGAGTAACATGAATTGCATCAACTTGATTCGCCGCTGGAAAGTAAAAAAAAAAAAAACAAAACAAAGTCATTGTGGATGCCAATGACGAGCAAAAAAATTAAATTAACAATTAAAATTGTGTGCAGTCTAAGATTGAACGCCGCTGTTCATTTTAATTATATTTATGTACATGTTTTTGGATAAAAGGTCACATGTTCATGGTCGAAAAAGGATAAAATAAATGTAATCTTTTTTATATTATGTATTGATATTTAAATAAAGGGTAATTACTTATTTGTAAATAATTACAATACATATCCTTAATTGTTTGTTCTTTCTTTAATTTTAATTCTCCCTAATTCTCTTCCTGGAGCCAATCCCAACTCATCTCCAGTCAAGATGACAAGTACTAACTAGGGAGTCCTTAAACTGGTCTTTCTAAACTGTCTGCGGCAGTATAAATCATGGCATTATTAATATTTGATTAAATTTATTTATTTTAAGCAAAAGCTAAATAAAAAAAAAAGAATCTGTGAGTCTGTGTGGGGGTGACTGGATACCTGAGCCTATCTCAGTAAACCAGGAAGAACAGGAGTTGAGGTTGATGGTTTCGAAGCGAACAACCTGGCTGGGCTCAGTGCCCTGACTGACAGCTACACACACTAGGGGGTACTCCTGCTCCGGCACCACCAACAGCTCAAAAACACGCAAAGGACTCGGCAATGGGAAATCAAAGTGCTGCAGTACAGAAAATGATCGAGAGGTTTATAAAACTGAAGATACAGTCATGGTTTTTAAAAGTATGGCACATAATGCAACATTATGTTTGCTATTTACCTTTATAAGCATGAACCTCTGCATAGGTTCGTACCACTGTAACAGAACGATGCCATACTGCAGTGCTCCACACAGGTACTTAAATCCAGTGTATGGATTGCGCACTGAGAGAGAGAGAGAGAAAGAGAGAGAGAGGGGGTGGGGGAAAACTATGTTTCATATGTGCTTCAGCGACAGCAGCCATGTACAAGTGGCTTTGGAACAAGTCATATCAGCTCTGGTACATGCTATTATCTGGCTACTCCTACTAAAAGTAACTACTACAGGAAAACATTAGTTTGTCCATAATGCTCACCGATGCAGCACTTGTGACAGCCCTTTGTATCAGGGATTTTTGTGGTCAGGGCAAATCTCCTGTTAAACAAACCACAGTAACGAATTAACAAATTATTAAATGACAACACTGCAAAAACATTTACAGCTCTGACAACCTAGTGTACAACATACATTTATATTTTGATAATGCTTTCGACAACTAACAACTCTTATAATTTCATACTGCAATCAAAAGAGCAAGCATTAGTAGAGGTTTTATTAAAATCCATAAAAACAAAAAAAAATTTTAATAAAGAAATTCATACTGAAGCAATTGATATCATTGCATGGTATACTTTTTTTTTTTTTAAAAGCCACAGTTATGTTTTGATGTTATACAGCTATATTTGACATTCCTTTTACAACATGGTGTCCCAAAAGTCTCTAGGAACAACTAACAGCAAATGTGTTCAAAATGTTTTTATACCTGGTTTTTAATAATTTTTAAAATGTTAATAATTTTAATTAAGCTTCAAGCTCAACTGATGTTTCAGTATGAGCACACATGAATGCCATGGTGTACCAGGACAAGCTACAGTACACAAAACACTTAAAGGAAGCCATTTAAAGTGCAATTACATGCATAAAACCAGACAGATCATCATAAGCGGGAATGTTAACTCCGTGCATATATACAATGAAATGGCTATCATATAAAATGTATTTTATAAACAAATTTACATTTTGCTGAAAAGTGGAGAGAGATTTTTGAGAGACCACAAATTTTAAATCAGTACAAGACCAATTATTAAACTATTTGCTTCAAATTTCGTTCTCTTAGCCACACAAGTGGCTTCTTATCCAAAACATATGACGTAGTGCAACAGATGCTTAAGCCCATGTAGTGAACTTTGGAACAAAGAAAGGAATGTAATACAAACATTAATAATTGCACCTTATTTTTATTTTATTTTTAATTGCACCTTACTTTTTTTTATTTATACATGTATCATTTGAAAATTTGGGAATGTAAATATTCTAGTGCAGACCAAAAAATTACATTAGTTCTAGGCCTAGACCAAAGAAACTCGAGCACAATTTGCAGCTCCACTACAGCCAGCAAAATAAGTATACAAATGTCAATTTATTCACCTGTGGAAGAGTCTATATAAGAATATTTAAGCTCTATGACATTAGGAAAATGCCAGGAATTATGTCTGGAAATAGCTAGGTGTTTGTCTGTGCTGTGTTTGTGCATCTAGGTGGTACTCGACAAAGCTGAAGTCATAGGTTAGGAAGGTAAGTTTGGGTTCAATTAAGGTAGTTGTAAGTTGAGCTTACAGTAGCTATGGGTTCAACCCAAGGCCATGTGAACACCACAAACAGCGTGGCTCAGCCGCAAATGTGACTCAGGTCCATCTGTATCCTGAATTAGCGTGGGTTGTGTACAAAATATAACTTTAAATGCTTTTGAAATTGAACCATATATCCTATTTAATATAAAAATGTGTGTTACTCTGTGACAGTTTGCCTCAAAGAGGAAACATCTGAGCATTAGACATTATATGTTAAAGACAAGCATACACCCAGTGTGACAATACTTCATTTTTCGTGTCTGAACATTAACACATAAAAATTTTAAATGCAAACACTACCAGATGACTTTAAAAAAAAAAAAAAAAAAAAAAAAGGACATTTTTCTTAAATGTTGTTCTACGTAATGTATATTGGCAATAGATAGTGATCAGCTCTGATGTATTATACCAAACAATCTGAATAAGAAACATTTGGGATTTGCACCCCAACCAGATTAAATTAACCACAGATCATAGTGTAAAAAGGTAATTTGTAAATTATAAAAGAGATTATTTAATACATCTTAAATACGACTTATTAAAAATCAGAGAGGTTGCACCTTGAATTTGTTAGAAAATACTGTGTGATAACAGTAGCTTAAAACAATACTAGACAGTAGAGTACTACTGAACATTTGTGTGTAGATAAGACAGTTAAAGACTTGCTTTTGTGTACCTTGGCAGTATCCGTTCAGGGAACCTGTGAGTTTGCAACTGTGTAGCAAGTCCAGGTTTTTTGAGCTGCTCAAACAGGCCAATCAAATTGTGAGAATACAGCTGGAAGGTTTTCCCTGAGACAGGATGGTAATTGACAGGTTAAACACAGTTTATAACATGTTATACAACAAGGACATGTGGCAGAGAGGCAACAACCACAGAATTCAGCGGCGTCTCTGAACTTCTCTGGTGACAGCAACAATGATAGCAAGCTAAGATAAGCACAGTGATGCACATCTACAACATGGCTTTTAAGAGAACAACTAAAAGACAGAAAAAAGTGCTATCTGATAGGCATGAATATGTGCACAGTGAGGAAAATGATGGTACGCTTGGTATGTAAGTGTGTAAAAGTGCTTTTACCTTCTGATTATGGCGATTTAGACGTTAAAGCAGTCAGCAGGGAGTGAGATCAGCCATGATCAGAGAGGACAGAAGAGAGTGCAAAAGAGGAAATAGAATCATGTAGCTACTATAACAAAGACACTGAGTACGACAAAAGCAAAAAGCGTGAACATTATACAGTGAAATGATGAACTGTAGAGGACAAAATGACAATTGGAGCATGATCAAATAAAATTAAATTAAAATTCAAAAGGTGTGTGTGTGTGGGGGGGTAAAGACGTTGTTTTTTCTGCCTGATGATTATCCATAACTTGACACAGTGCCATTAAACAAATGCTGTATTGAATTTTAGTTTAATACTTAAAATTTTATGTCTCCATCATATATACATTTTTTTTGTTTAATGAGATTGTTCCTGATAATTCTGTCATTATGTCAAATGTCATTCCTCAGCCAAGACAGGTTTGTGGTTAAGACTATGGTATTGCCAAGTGTACAAGACATGACTAAAGTCCACACTGGACACAAACTGTTCATTAAATACACTTAGTTTTTTTTGACGCTCACTGTATGAGCATATAAAAATGTATAAAATTATAATGCATTGTTAAAAAAAATTATAAAATAAAATTATATATTTTATATATATATATTAGGGCTGCAACAACTAATCGATAAAATCGATAATTATTGATAATGAAATTCGTTGTCACGCGACCACAAGATGCACAAATACACACAGATACACACCCGCTCGTGCAATGGACGTTACAGAAGCGTCTGCAGAAAAAAGCGCGCCCCCCGAGTCCTCCAAGGTATGGGAGTGATTTTCATTAAACGCCTCTAAGAAGACGGTAACCTGCACGCTATGCAAGACCGAGCTTTCATGGCATGTCATGCACGAACACTTAACAAGAAAACACGTTGGTGTTACGGATGGTGAAACGTCAGCAGGGTCAGTAAAAACTGTATCTCTTCATCGTGTAAAAGTTGAAGTGCTTTTAGTTTAACTGTTTACTAACTTCGGGACAGTCGCGCTAGATCTGTTCACGTGCTACTCGCTAGCATCACATTGCGCAATCACCTCATGAGCAATAGTGATTAGTTAAATGGCGCTACTTTAGATTAGTTTAAATTACACGATGCGAATAACAGAACATTACATTTAGTGATTGTTGTGGTTTTCAGCAATGCAAATAACAGTATATTTGTGACTATTAGATTTTTGCATTTCTACAGTTTTTTTTTTATAGTCCACTACAAAGTTAACTTGTAATTTACTGTGGTTTTACTTATGCATACATCATTTTATTATACAAAATTACATTATTTTAGCTGTTTATATCTTATCAATTGAATATATCAGTGTATTTTATATAAACGCAACACCTTTGTTTCTGCTCCGATTTTTCATGAGATGGACTTAAAGATCTAAAATTCATTCCAGTTACACAATATTACCATTTCTCTCCAACATTCCAGGGTGGCCTTTTATTGTGGGCAGTATAAGGTACACCTGTGCACTACTTATGATGTCAGATCAGCATCTTGATGTGGCACACCTGTGAGGTGGGATGGATTATCTCAGCAAAGCAGAAGTGCTCACTATCTCACATTTAGACTGATTTGTAAACAATGTTTGAGAGAAATGGTAAAATTGTGTATCTGGAATTAATTTTAGATCTTTAAGTCCATCTCATGAAAAATCGGAGCAGAAACAAAGGTGTTGCGTTTATATATTTTTTTGAGTGTGTGTGTGTGTGTATATATATATATATATATATATATATATATATATATATATATACATATATATACACACACACACACACACACACTGTATATATTATATACTATATTTCATTTAAGGTTTAAAATGTCAAAATTAAAGATTATTAAACTCTATGTGGCTTTTGCATTTTTAAAAGTTTATTTTTATACATAAATAACACCCTGATTTTTTTTTTTTTAATAGTTATAAGCGAAATATCAAACTAAAGAAGCGGTTAGGTTTTATCCGATTAAGCGAAAACATAATCGCTCAACTAATCGATTATCAAAATAATCGTTAGTTGCAGCCCTAATATATATATATATATATATATATAAACTAATGTCAGGATTTGCCATGCTTCTCATCATATGGCTTTGTATAACTTCGCAACCACGAACCTTCAAAGCAGCTTTAGAATTTGCAAAATCATATCAAATCAATCTTCAACAAGAGTTGTCCACCTTTCCATGCATGCAGTTATTTAGTTAAGACAAACTTACCCTGTACATATAGACCCATACACACATTTACTGCATTTTTTATTTATTGTAAATAGACTACTTGTACATTTCAAGAGCTTCACCTAAAGTTTGCACTATTAGAATAAAGAAAAAGTATGAATGTTGGTACCAGATGTACTTGCTTTTGAGTGTTTCACTGCAGATGTCCTGATAATACTATCCACTATAACTGTCTCTCAACTTTACAAAGCATGATGTGGTAACCTAGTCACTTAAATATGAATACTTTAAAACAATGATAAGCAAAAAAGCATCTCACAAATCAATCATTAGGGTGAATGGGCCATCATGGGCACAGTCTATCCAAACAAGATAGATTAAGGGTGAAATAAGAGCCAGTGATTTTCTAATCTCTAAGGCCTTGTTCACACGGGCGTTAAAATCGAGCGTTTTTCTTGCGTTCCTAGCATCCCGTGAGTGCGGATCAAGCGGCGAGTGTTTTCTACACATAGGAGTCAATTAGTGTGTTCACACGGGCTTTAGTGACGTGCGTTTGTCCGGCTACGCGTTTATACGGCATCAAAAAAACGTTGCATGCAGCTTTTCCTTGACGTTCAAAATCCAACAAACGCAATGAAAACGCTTCCAACGCGTTTTCTTTACGTTTATTTTACGCCTCGGAAGACCGGATATATCCCATGATCCTGGGAGCCTCCAAGTGGCGCAGTGGTTAAAGCGCTCGCCCTATCATCTGGGGAGCGCTGGTTCGAAACCCGGGTTTAATTACAGCTCTACATCCAATCAGGGGCGTCTGTGAGCTCGCGCACGCAGAAGGAGCGGCTAGCGCTTTCCTCCGATTGTGTTACTCCGCCCCTAATGGTGCAATAAGCAAGCAGTTCGAAAAGATGCGGTCGGCTGACGTGACGCGGTTTGGAGGAAACGCGGGATAGTCTTCGCCCTCCCGACTGAGTGGTAGTAGCAGCCTTAATGTGGGAGCCCCCTAGTGACGGGGAGGAATTGGCTACGACTAATATTGGGGAGAAAAAAAACTTATATCCAGTTCCCGACACTGCCCCCACAGGTTAACACACAAACTACAATTTGGGCTGCAGACCGACGTTAGACAGAGACAAACGAACGCCAGTGTAGAAGTCAATCGATTGCCACTACAAAACGCAACATAAACGTCTAGGACGTTCAGAGCACGTTTGCTTATCCAAAAATTAGTCTAACTGTCCAGTGTGGGTGAGTCTGAGACCATGTCTACCTCATTTGTGTTATTGGTTGACAGGAGGGGAACCAAATGTGGTTTCTGCTGTTATAGCCAATATACCCCAAGGTCTGATGTTTTGTGCATAATGCAATCCTCTGACCTCTAATTAAAAATGAATTTCTACCCACAGAACTGTCACACACTCAATGTTTTTCACACCATTCTCTATACTCTAGAGACTGATGTGTCTGGATGTTTGGAGAATTTAAAAAGAAAAGTCTTATGAAATGGAATCTGACACCAACAACCACCAATTGTTACAGAGATGAGACTTTGTTCATTTCGGTGTTCGGTGTCAACTTTTGCTAAAGCTCTTGACATGTTTTGTACATTTTTAACAGAGCCAGGTTATCTTAAAATATATAGTCATATATATTTTTAATTCACAATAAACTGTAATATGTATTTTTTTGAGAATATAGGTTTTGAGGAAAGTATGTTTCAAAACAGGGAAAGACTTTATGCTCACCCTTTATTTGTAACAAAGCTTGCAATTGTGAGAAAACTTTATAGCCTCCATGAATCAAATTCACCTTATAACCATTGATGCAATGCCTCGGCTCATTTGTTACATTTGGCATTAGGGAAAAATTATGCATATCTAATCTATAGTTTTGCCACATCTGAAAAAGTTTTAAATAAAATGGTTCGAAACAATTACTGTTTTCCACTAAGTCAAAATGCAACTAAACTTTGAGTCTTTGTATATCCGCCCCCCCCCCCCCAAAAAAACAAACAAAAAAAAAAAAAAACCACACCTACCTACACACACAAACGTATACCCACACATTCAAAACCCAGAATATAAAAATTAAACACTGAGCTATTAGGTAAGAATCCAAATGTTTATTTCAAGTGTACTTGAGATACTTACCTGATAATGACATGAGGTTATTATTTATGACGTAGACCCAGGTACATCTTCGTGGAAACAACTGAAACACATGCAGCATACATCTACTGAATGGTGAAAGTGATTTATACTCTGTAATACATAGAAAACCCCTCAAACACAAAACACTGATTAGGCTATAGACACACTCCTTCAATGGAAGATGCTAGAGAAAGAAGCTCAGAGGTCAGTACCTGCTCCATGGTGGCCTCATGTAACTCATTTAAATTCAATGTATAGATGCCATCCTCTGTCCCAAAGATCAGATGTTGATCTACAAAACAGGTAGACATTACAAATGTAAGAACGAAAAAAGAAGGAGTTTCTCACAATTGCACGCATGAATGCAATCACACACAAGATGATGCTTTGAGGTAGACAGCTACCTTTGGTCTCTGGGTGAATCCATGAGGTGGCACAGTTGATTTTAAGAGGACAGCCATCAAACACTTTAGAAAAACATGCTCCCATCTAAATGCAAACACAGAAACAAAAATAATCAAGTATCAGCCTTGTTCCAAAAATAAATTGCTGTATTCAACAGAGATTATCCTGAACTTTATTTAAATGAAAACAATGCATTTGATGTTTATCAGGCTCTGTCACACTGTGCCCACATTTTTATATACAGAGGGGCTCAAAAATGTATAGACACTTCAACATAATGTGTTTCTTTTCTGACAATCACAATAGCATTAACAATAGTGCAACTACCATTTCTAAAGGAAAAATAATACTACAGATTGCTTAGATAATTCAAGTTTTTTTTTTAAACGAACAATTCAACTAAAATGTATAATGATTCAAAAAGAGGATTAGCTGGAAGTTAGCACTGCACATTTTATAAAAATAATAATAGGAAAACAAACACATTGTGATTATTTTGACAAATATTGTGATTTATACTGTAATATGTAACTATTATATGTTTTGTATTCAAACATTTTGTTTAAATGGCACAAATGATCTCATTAAGAGGATGTTGGGTAACATTTGTCATCTCAAAAAGTATAAAAAAAATAAATAAAATATTGAAATTTGCTATAAAAAAATTAGCAAACTACATAAATATAAACTATAATAACTTGCAGGCACAGGATCATTTTGATTTAGTATGGAGCAATATCCCGTGCAATATTCAAAAGGAATTGCAAATTGCGACACAGAGAAAGTGAAAAAGCAAACGTGGTCAATGATTTTGCAGTTTAAATATGGCAGGCTCATAAGTTGTAAGACATGTGAAATATAAATGCAAATGGACTTTTTTTTTTTATTTGAAATTTGGCAGTCAGAGTGCTTCGCGAAGGCGAAACAGGAAACAGTAATGTAAAGTTTGCAATTGCATTTGAATTATAGCACACTTTGTGCATCCACATATGGGAAACGCAATTGCAAATGTAATTTGAAATTCCTTTTGAATATTGTCCGGGATATCGCTCCATAATTTAGATTTCTGTTTGATTAATTGTAAAGCACTAGTTAGAATACACGAGTTACAGCTGGAAGGCTACAATTAAGCCATTTAGAGTAAACTAAAACTACTCATAGCAATATTAACATAAACACTGAACCTGCTGCAGTATTTGTTTTGCCTGCAAATAAAATATTTACTTTCAATTCAATTGATCTTGGTTATCTAAAATAATACTGCAGTAGCTATACAGTATTCTCCAATAACCTACTCATGTTTATTTATTTATTTTAAAGTACACCCAAAAAAAAAAAAAAAAAAAAAAATTTGTAAAATCAACTCTCTGAATGTGCACTGCAAGAAGTCTTGCACGAAGCTAGGGGAAAATTGAGCGAGTACTCACCAGCACTTTAGGGGTAGGTGGAAGGCCATTAATTGCTGGTTTCTGTAAAGAAATGAAAAATGACTTTATTGTATTGTTAACACTAGTGTCAATCATTTTCGATGTATATTACTAAATCAAAACAACTCCACAAATTTAGCGATTACATCCAACAGCAACTTAAATATTTCCCTCTATTTCCATGAACACTAACTGTCCAGACCGCGCACACAGCTTATATTGGTGTGGATTTAGATGAGTGATGTAACTGATGCAGATTTGGTCTTCATAAGATCAAAATTTTATCAACTGCTTACACAAATTCTAGTCAATGCTATACTTGACTTTGTTGTTTTTGCTGTTTCTTCTTCACATTTCCCCCACTGTGCATTTAGACTGCTGCTGACAGTTTCTAACAAACTTTTGCATGATAAAAACTTTGCAAGTTTTAAAATTATCTTAATTTGTATTGTGTATGCACCAAGATATTCTACAACGATTCTCTCCTACTATACAGAATACTTTTACTAATATCTTGTCTTCCTAGTTATAAATCATTGCATGTTGGCTGGATGCTTACTTTCATTGTGCACAAGTACTTCGGCTAAATAAAGAAATGTAAAAGTAAAATCGGAAGGTCCTGTAGTGTACTTCACAACACTTTCACACCTCTATAGCCTCGTTTACACTGCAGGTCTCGATGCCCAATTCTGATCTGTTGCCTTTATCTGATTTTTTTTTTTGACCGTCTGTTTACACGTTCTTTTAACTATGACCCATATACGATTCGTGTTTACACTTGCCATACCATCTAAAACATCGCGCATACTTAAAGGAAGGTTCTTGCGCTACACACTAGCCAAAATGGACGAAGGCAAAATATGCTTGATGCTAGCTCTGCGATATATGCAAATTTTGCAAACCGTCACCATGGTTTTGAAACGGAGGAGGAGGGGGAAAAAACGCCATAATTGCAGCCTGTGCATATGCTTCATTTCACTGAATACTAATTTCTTAAATGTATTTACCCTAAATAAGCAATAACACAAGGCGGGGGGCTTTTTCCTCTTCCATGTCACCTGCCATGTTATCATTCCATACGCGCCTTCAGCGGAGAATAACATGCCTCACATGAACACAATGCCTCAGGAAAGCCGATCTGTCTGTTTACACGACAATCACATTAGCACATATTTGATTTATATCCGATTGATTTCCACATATGAAGAAGGCCTGAAACCGATCTCGAAATATTGGAATTTATGAGTTTTTTTCCTGTTTACACGGACATAGAACATATCCGATATGTGTCATATGAGCAAAAAATCTGAATTGGGTCACATTTAACTGACAGTGTAAACGTAGCTTATTTGACCTGCATACACACTCACCGGGAATTCTTTCTTCTCCTTCTTTTTTGGCCGACCAGGTGGCGATTTAGGAGTGTCTCCATTTGGAGTCTCCTCAGAATCCTCAACTATTGAGACAAATCAAGAGAGAGAAATATGAAGGTGAACTGAAAAAAGGGAGGTAGGGCAGTTGAGTAAAGAACAGAGACATGAAAATGCAACTGAAAGTGAAGTGACACAAGGGGCTTTGAGCTACATAGATTTCTAGGGTCCAAAAATGGTGAGAGAAACTGAATCTCTCACCACAGGAAATGACGGATAGAATTCTGGCAAAAACAAAACAAAACAAAAAACTAGTATATTACCGGAAGATTACAGATCACTCTAAATAGTTTGGATAATGTTGTGTAGATTGTCAGCTGCAGGGTATGGCCCATGTGTAAGATATACAAAGGTGTACAAGTACCATATTCTGCTGATCGTGATAGCAGTCCAGGGCTGCTTACACTGGAGGAAAGATCATGCAGCATCTGATCAATCCTGTTGCCTCTCTCTGGTGTGCTTTGCCTGCGTGGACCAGGAATCATATCATTATCTGAGCCTGGGAACCGCTTAATTGTGGAAGAGCCATCGTTCAACCCCACATCATCAGATGAGCTGAATGGATGTGGCTAGCAGTGGAAAGGATAAAGTGCATAGTTATTCATTTATTTATTTTAAACACACACAATATGCATGCAGAGGCTAATGTCGAGACAAGAAACTTACTTTAGGAGGAAGAGGTGGAGGCACAACATGTTTTAAAGTGGATCTGGAAAAGAAAGTACATGAAGGAGAACTGATGCCGGTGTTTAGGGTCAGTATCTGTTTGCACTTGTCAGGTATGTGTACAAGGGCCAAATTCCTTTTAAAATCTTTATATAATTTAATAAAAAATTTAAATAATCAAATGACAAAACAAAGTCAAGCACAAGCAAAGTGCAATATGTTAATGAGTATTGTATAAAGCAGGTAAATACAAAACTCACATCTCTACATCCTCAAAGGCGTCTTCTAATAGAGCCATATGTCCGCTAGAGTAAAAGTTCAGACAGAGGGGCAAGGTGGGGGTGGGCGGGTGTTAGAGAGAGAGGGAGGGAGAGAGAGAGGAAACCTGTTCAGAACAATGTTAAAGGCAATTACTACAGTTTCTATACTGATGGATGCACTATAGACACTTCGAGTGATACAACAGTGACATGATGCACACACTGGTTAACACAGCAGTAAAAAGTTGCACAACTCAACTTTGTGTTAAAGGGAATTAAAAATGGGATTCAGTACATATGAAAAATAGCTAAGCAAATTACAGCCATGGGTACGAACACACTTTTTGCTTTTGTATGAACAACTCATTCTCCACCCTTTTCAGAAGGCTCCTTAAATTTAAAAGAAGCAAGGGAAAAAAAAAAAAAAAAAAAAAAAAGAACAGAAGAACTGACAGTCAAAGTAAAAGGAAATGAGCAGGCAGGCAGACAATCTGAAGAAGGTGTGCTCAGACACACAAACTGAGCAGGCTAGCAGGTGCAAAGACACAAAGCTTTGTTACTTTCCAGAGAAAGATGTCAGACAAGGTCTGTTATTAAGTAGTGATATGAGGCCACCTGCCTGGGAGGCTGGTTTGTTAATGATCTCCATTCTGACTGTTTCTATAGTTACCTGGAAGAGATGCCTCCCTCAGCAAATGGGCTCCATTGAGAGGAGAAATCATTCTCTTTGGTCACATCCTGTGGAGAGTGACATCATATTAATTCACTCAAATTAGAGTATGTTTTATTTTTAGGCTGCCATTTAAGTCTAAATTATGTGTAACTGTAATACTGTATACCAGTAAATCAGTTTGGTTGTAGTTAACATCAGGTTGGACAGTTTAGCATACCAGCTCTACTGTCTGTGTGAGCTGAGACTAAATACAATTCTACAATATTTATGTGCTCACCATTTCTGTGCTTGCTTCAGTTTCCTTCTTGAGTGGAGACTCAAATCGGAGCTTGTTTACTACAACAAAGCAGAAATACAAATTGGAAAAAGAACAATTACAATGCCATAATTCATCATATACATACTACCTGGCAACTGTCCTTGGTTTAAAAAGGCATGAAAGAAATGACAGTGAAACTTCAACAGTGTGTAGGTAAACTCTGCCATTTTTTTACTAGCACTGAGCTTAAGAAACAAGGTAGATAATATGTATGTATATCATATATATGATAAACATTGCACTTTGAATACACACACCACTGTGACATACCTTTCACCTAGTTTAAAAAGCTACACATAGCTAACAATAGTCCGAGTTCACTGAACTGATGATAGTTGAAAATGAATATAGTAAAGCTAATCAAATAGAAACACTTTGCTAGGAAAGCATGGCATTAACTTTGTTGTATGTTTGTGTGTGTGACGTTGGTAGATTACATCATATTAGCACACGCTTTTAGAAACATTACATAATGGGTTACCAAACACAACTATCAAAGTAGCTGAGCCTGTTTACATTAGCAAAAACTAAATAGTGTGTTTATATTCCTTAAAGTTTCTGCTGTCGGCATCATTAAAAGCTGATGGCTGGCCAGGTTGACATCTGGTCTTTTGTTTCTGCAGAGAAGAGTTCAAATGAACTTAACTTGGTAGCTATGATAGACAGTCAGCACACTGTTCAACAGTGACAGAACACAAGTCAAGTGCGTCAGAAATACTTTCTACATAACCATTTAAGGCTAAAGACTGGCTATACTCTGAACTTACAGACACCCACACAGTGATGAACAAAACACAGAAACCAGTTATCAGAACTTGAGAAAATCCAAATATTATAACTTAATTCAGATATTCAGAGTAGTGTCTGTTTGCAGTTAACATCTGGCTAACCAGCTCTGCTGGTGGCATACAATGCCATGCAAAGAATAAACTACACTTTAAAAGAAAATATAAAAGTAGGGATTCCTTTTTAACAGTACTTTGTAAAAGTTTGATTAGCAAACAAAGTGATGACAATAGCATACCTGACTGATTTCATGGTTACATGTGTCAGTATCTGCAGTGACATCTGGGCTGCGTGTTGGTGTTACAGAGGGATGTGAGACAGAAACTTTGCAGCAATAAAGCAGAAGAGGTTTTAGAGCAGAAGCTTTAACAAGTTTCACAGATCTGGGCAAGAGATTTAAACTATAGCATTCTGTAAGAACAGCCTCTTTAGAATCAATTGTTTCTGCCTTCAGCACAAGTACCTTCACATGTGCAATTCTACATCACTGGACAAGCACAAGAACCAATATACAGTGTAAACAAAAGACTGACTAAACCACAACTTGCTAAATTCACAGTCCAATCATTATGACACTCATTTGAGTTTTGGACGTTATCTACAAAACAAAGCCAACACAAACACCATGTATAGTGCATAGGACAATATTTACTCACTCCCTTCTACAAATTACCTGGGCCACAGTAATTCATTCACACACATACACCCTACGTGTCCTCTGTGCGGCAGCAGCTGAAGAAGTGTGTGGTCAAGCCTGTACCGTTCTGAGCTACATGAGCAAATCCTAGCAACCTGCATTTAGTGCACTCACACAAAGATGAATTGAAACATATGATGTAGTACTGCTTCATTCAATACCCAAAACACTATAAGGCTCTACATACTGCCTAGAATATCTTAGATCACACTCAACAAGTAATCTGTGGAACTATGATTAAGCAATTACAGTCTACTAAAATTACCATAAAAGTAAAATAAATACATGAAATGACCCAATCTTTCCAGGGCCAAGCAAACAAGACGAAAGTATAATGTACCAGTGCATTAATTCCAATATGGAAATCTGCAATATGCTAACATGTTCCCTCTAAAAACAAATATTTTTTTATATGTTGGTCAGGCTTGAGTCTCTGGAAAACTGTGTGTGTGTGCGCCCATGTTTGCTATTTGTGAAATACAAATCACTTTGCCCTTTGTTTATCCCCTGCATCTAATTTATGAACAGTGAAGAGTCAGGAATGAAGTTCCCAAAAGACACACCCTTCTGAACAAAAGTCACAAGGGTATTTATCGTCATACTCTAGGGAAACAGCCTGCATTATGAAAGGAGTGCTGTGATACGTCATGTGGCAGCCACTGTACATTTAACGCAAACTGCACTTTTGAAGGAGAAAATTTACATTTTGGCAATGTCAGGCAATATTCTCTAGTTAATATTGCAAAGCTAAATCTACAATATGACTGTTACCTTAAGCCTAAATGTAATGTGTATTACTGTACTGAATCATTTACTACAAGACTGAAATGGCAATGTAAAAAAGAGCTCCAGAAGACTACTGTAAAGGCAGAAATGTTTAACAAACAAGCATTTTATTTAAGCTTGGAGTGAGGGTGACTCACTCTTGTATGTTCCACAATGCCTTCCATATATCTAAATTTAAGGTTAAGCCTAGTACAACACAACATGATGGCTGTTGCTGGGTATTGTAAATTTTTTCTTTATTAAAAGCAAGTAATTACTTATGTCAGCTTATATATCTGCTCTGGTGGCTCAGTGGGAAGTTTTTCACCTGGCATGGGGAAGATCCAGCTTTAATTTCTATGCAAGGATGCCCTGCAACCCAGTTACTAGGTTGCTGGGCATCTCATTTAAAAAAAAAAAAAAAGAAAGAAAAAAAAACTTTGCCAAGTTAATTGTGCAACTACAAATTGACTGAATGGTCTGATGTAGCAACCCTCCTTAACCCACCATGTCTGATTTGTTTTATTTGCGCTTTCTCTTAAGCAATGCTATGTAAAAGTTCATCTGGGTTGTGTAAAAGGTGGAATATGTTTATTTACTTACAGTCAATCTCGGAGCGAGTTTTCCCAGCTCGAGCATCCTTGTTAGGGGCTGAACGAATGGTGTGTGGAGGATGCGGTGGCTACAAAGTAAGAGAAAGACTGCAGTTAGATAAGTTAATACTATAATACTGCACTGCTAATTATAGGAACAGTGCTCCACTATGCAAGAAAAGAGTGTGTATGTGTGTAACATATGTTAAGCACTGTTTATGCAGGTGCAATGAAGAGACTTGATACGTAAAGAGACATCCCTGACCATAACCAGTTACTGAACAAAGAAACATGCAGTTACAGGATATCCACATATTACACTACAGTTTATTACTTTTGCACATACTGTAGAGACTGTGTGAAATACCTCCAGATCATCCTCATCTTTGTCGATATAGGGACGCAGGTTGTCTGGGTTATTCATCTTATCCAGCAGCTCAACTGCAAGTCTGCGACTCAAACCTGACTGAGCCACAAACAAATGCTATACACAAACAAGAAAAAAAAAAAAAAAAAAAAAAAAAAAAAAGTGATAGCATTACACAACACATTTAAACCTGTTGGAAAAAACTTAAAATTTTTTTTTAAAAAGCTGTAAAGGTGACAACTGCTGAGAGTATAAACACCTGGCTGATTTAAACCATATCTGACACAGACGTGTCATGACACATGATAATGTACCCAATATATTAACTATAGTGGTTTTATGTTTGACAATAAACAAAAACACAACAGTTTAAAAAAAAGCAATGTTTATAATAATAGAGGTGAAGCTGGATAAAAGTTCAGGCTCATACCAGAAGCAGTTTTTCAGCTGTAGGCCTCTTCTTAGGGTTCTTAGTCAAAGAAACTTTAACAAAATTGTGAAAGCTTGTAGACCTAAACATAAGGGTATTAAAAGAAAGAAATTCCACATGTGAGAGACGCTTAAATACGGACTGTAACTATGTAAACACTGATCTGTGTTAGAAATTTATCGCGAACACACCTCAAATTACAGACTTACACTCACCATTTAAGCTTGTCCTTTAACTTTGGAGGCTGGAAGCTGCTTTTGGACATTAAAAATAAGGCCCTATACAGATGAACATGAGACACATCAGGGCAAAACCTAATAGATTTAAGTACAAAGCAAATGTGGTCCACTGACATTATAACTTAGCTTTTAATATTGCTATCAGGTATTTATTTTATTTTTTGTAAATTTTAGCCTTTATGTTTTTTTTGCTTCTGATCTTTAGAGAGAAACACAAAAATACTGGCAGCATATTGGGGGGTGGGGCGGCGGACGGACAAGGAAGAGAAAAAGGGAAAAAAAAAAAACTGCATGACTCACACAATCACTGGCATTTAATTTTGCATAGTCACTGGAGTGATTTATTATAAAGTACAAGGAAGTAATTTATTCATGGGCTTTTTCTCATTTTATTACGTGTAGCTCTGGAGGAATCTATTTTTAGTTTTGTTGTAACAGTAAAGTTTTGTTATTTTTGTTTGAAAAATTATATTTAGTTTCTGTCAACACATGTACAGACCGTAATTTTATGACAAGGTGCGTGTGAGCAAGATTAGTACCTCATGGGGTGCAGGTCAAACATGGGTGGCTGCAATTCAGCAAGTTCAATGGAAGTAATTCCCACAGCCCAAATATCGCACAGCTGATTATATCCTCCATTCTTCTCCACAGCAGCCACTTCTGGGGCCATCCTGCAAGCACGCGCACACGCACACATACAAACTTTGTCTCATCTCATATCTCTCTCTTTAATCCATTCAACTCACAAAGTTCTCATTACTGTCTTTTCTAAGCATCACCTAAATTTTATTTAAACCAGGAAAACAAAATCTTTAATTTACAAGTCTCACCAGTAGGGGGTGCCAATAAAGGATTTCCTTTTGGCAATTGTGGCTGTTATTTTGGCTGCTACACCAAAGTCCGCTACAAAAATAAACAAACATACATTTATGATCATAACCACCTCACACAATTTGCAAATATAAGGGATTTATTTAAACTCATTTAAACTTGACAATGAACAATGTTTTCTTTCTTCTTATATGAACAGTCTCATACAAAAATAAAATATAAAGAAGAAAAAAACTCACCAAGTTTGACATCTCCATTGTCGGCAAGCAAAATATTTGCCCCCTAGTTAGAGAACAAGAAGTAAACAAATTAGAGGTAATCCCTATATCTAAAGTCCATTAGTTAAGTCCATTTATTTATTAGTCCAATATTTAAAAAGTGGGTTTAAACCCAAGCGTACATTTGATAGTGTAGGCATTCAAAAGTGCATTTGATTGATAGCTTTCTTACCAAAAAGAGGAAGCAGGAAGAGGTTAGAGAGATACAGTTAACAAAACAGTAATGACAATGAGCAATGGAAGAGGAGGTACCTTGATATCTCTGTGCATTTTTGCTTTGGAGTGGAGATAACTCAGACCCTAAAGGAAACAGACAGAAATATTAATAAAATAAACATCAGAGCAGATCCATGTAGACCCCATGTTAGAAACAGGCTGAATAAATGCATTTAACTGAACTTCAAAAACTACTAGCCTTATATTCAGGTTTCTACACTGCCCAGCCACAAAAAAAGTTACCAGGTTTAGGATTAAAATAAGCAAATGCCTAAGAGCAATTGATTAATTGTGTCTCATCTGTAAGTGATGAAGCAGTGAGCAGCTTCTCATTGTTAAAGATGTTACTGCGTTTCCAAAAAGTAAAACCTTTTGGACTGCATCAAGCAAAGAAAACTAAGTGAACATAAGTGACATAGGTTAATAAACTATCAATGTTAGAACACACAAAAGTTTGAAAAAACAGTGCTAAAATGTCAACTCAGCAGATAAAATATTGTCAGAAAAAAAGAAAAAAAAAAAAAAGACAGACATGTATAACTGCGCACCCTTTAAAAGAAATATAAAAAAACTTTGCCACCCACGATTAACTAGTACTTAAGACGGTTCCATCTCATGCTACCAGACTCAACAGGTACAGGTAGTGCCAGAACAGTGTACTGAGTGTGGATTCCATCTGTCGTGAAAAATTTAAGAAAGTACCAACGGTCCCACACGCGCTGCAGAGAAACAGAATTTTGCTCAAGGAACGGGCTCTTCTTTATTATAATAATAATAAATAAATAAAAAATTTAAAACAGACACCACAGGAGGATTAATCCTTAAAACTAAAGCAGCGTGATTATGCGGCAACAAAGCACTGGACCGATTTAAAGAAAGCCTCTTATACAGAAAGTCCTGCCAGTTTGTTTTAACTGTCACACTGTGCATTCAAAAATGACCATGAAACACATGATCTTATGAATCTGTGCTACTTCTTGCATATGTAACATTTAAATCTGCATTTTTTTTACTTTTCAAGTTAATTGGAAAAATAAAATTCATCATATTGTGTATACACACACACACATATTATATATATATACATACATATACATACATACACACACACACACACACACACACACACACACACACACACACACACATGCATGCATATATAAATATATACATACACATCACTGTACTGCTCAAGCATTTTTTTTTTTATATTTAATTATTTCTCTCCCTCTCGTTCATTCATATATATATATATATATACACACACACAGACAGAGACAGACAGACAGAGAGTAACCATGGATTACAAGCATAATCTGGCAGCGGGCTCGTATTCCAAAACATGTGGAAATCAAATTTAAATTTCCCATAAGATATAATGGAAACTCAAATTATTCATTCCACAGCCAAAAAATAATAATGTGTGTGTGTGGGGGACGGTGTCCAATGACGTGCACAGAGCAGGCAAAGAGCAGGCTAACCCTTGAGCAGAGAGAGAAAATGGATTTTTAACCTCCCTAATAAGACTTGCTTTTGCTTTACACTCGCGCTGTACACACACGCATACAGACACAAAATAAAATATGTTTTACGCGCGCAAACGTGGTCGCAGTGTTATAGTAAACAGTACACGCGTGCACGGATGTTGATTATACCAGTAAGAGACATGCACTAAGACCCAGCAAGGGAGATGATTACCCACAATTCCGCAGCGCAATAGAGAAAAAACGTTCGTTCAGATTTGATTAGGTGACGCTCGGCGTCAAAACAAGAAGAGCATGTGTGATAAATGATACTTGGTACTCGTAAACCAAGACTTGCTTGTTTCCCAAGTCAAAATTTATTAAAAATCTTTGCTCACACATCATCCACACTGCTCACTGTACAAGTCTCAGGCAGTGTTGTGATCTGGGGTTACTAGACTTTCAATAAAATGAAATCAGCTGATGACCTGAATGACAATTATCCCATAAACGGATTGTTACAGCCATATTTCAGGAGGACCGTTCCAAGACTCAACCTGTAAAAGAGTGGTTCTAGGAGCATAAGGAATGCCATACAGGTTTTGCTAATTTTCTGTTTGATTTTACACAACTGGTGATTGGCCAATTCCTTATGGATTCCTTATCCAGCAACTAAGAGTTCAAATCACAAAGTATACAAAACCTCTCAGGGATAAGGGGGGACTCTTATCAATTGTAGAAGCACTAACCAATGATGCGAGTTTGTGCTTAATTTCTGCCCCAAAATGGTAGATGTGCTGCAGTTCCATAAACGTATGTCTCGTAGGAAGCATGCACCTTCAAACTGACTGCTGATTGTTCATTTTCCTTGTTTTTTATTTGTACAAAAAAAGCTCTAATTTGGAGAAAGTCATGTGGCCTTGTGCAGTTTGGGAAAAAACATGATTTGCTGTAAGGCCTTACCTGCAATGTCTCTCTGCACACATAAGCAATCTGAAGTTCAGACAGAGGGCCTGTAACTGCACACACAAAAACAGACCTCAACAACCAAATACACAGATAAGACACTTGTGTGTTGACAGATGTTTGTAGCAAAATAATGACACAATCTCTGATTTATGAACAAGATCACTGTAATGGAAAAAGGGTTATGATATGGTTATAGACTCTATAATAAGCATAATCTTATTTAATGACTTTGATTAGAAGTGTTTGTTTATATAAATATCGCATTTACACAAGTATTCAGACCCATCAGAACTTTCTTTGCCAACGATGACAAGTCTCATGCCTGCTTGTGAATGATGCGAGACAAAGTTCAGGGGGGGGGGGTGTTAGTAAGCGAGTGGTGATGGGGCTCACACGTGCCACCAGTGAACCATTGTCTTCACAAAACATTTGTAATTGTGTTGCAGTTTCTGGCAACAAGACATTAACAGCAGATTATTTAAATCCCAAAAATTCTCCGGTGGAATAAAAGGGGTGTGTTTGGTCTGCAACAATGTTTAGTCAGGTGGTTAAATTACATCCATATATAAAGGCCAGAAGATCACTGCCCAAGGCATCACACTGTATGCTGATCGCCACTTTCACGCTTTCCACATGATGTAAAAGAAAAGATGACCCATCAGACCAAGACAAATTCTTCTAGAGCTGGACGACAGAGCAGTAATGTTTGCATGCTCATATTAGGCATTTTTGGCAGTAGACAGGGATCAGCATGAGCACTCCGGTCACGAGCTACACAGCCCCATATGTAGCAAGCTGCAATGCACCGTGTGTTCTGACAAGCTTGCTTTGACAAAGTACAAGGATGTTGTTCGGGCCTTCAAATTCCTCACATCTCAATCCAACTGAGCATCCATGGAATAGACCAGACAGCACACCCCCAAGAGGTCTTGCTAGAAGATTCTGAGGGGCCAGAGCTGTCCTGGTGGCACAGGGGAACCCACACAATACAGGGCTTAATTTTTTGCATTTATAATGTCATGGATGGTCAGTGTAAACATACAGAAGGGCCCAAGAATTTACACACCGCAACAGATCTATTCCCATTTTTAAAACTCAAATTGAATTAATTTTTTTCTAAACATATCAGTAGTCGCACCATCTTTGATGCCACCAGAAGAGAGGCATATATTTTTGTGTATATACAATTTTTGGGCCCCTCTGTACATACACAGAGAGAAAGAGGGAAGGGGGAGAGAGAGAGAGCGCAGTAACGGTTCTGGGTTCCATGTACACCAAACGCATCTGCCACACCTAAACTACTCTACAGATTTGTTTTGCATGATAAAAAAATGACTTATTTTCAAATAAAACCAAACAAACATGGGGTACCATGGTAGATGTCCTGTAGTGAGCCACCTCCACAATACTCCATACAAATCCACAGCTTCTCCCGACTGCAACACAAGAGAAAATTTGATTTGTCTTTCACATAACCTTTAATTAACCATTTATTTTTACTTTATTTGCTCACTGTTTTATCGGTATTAAGTAATGGTTTGATCTTAATACTCCCTAAAGAAATGAAGTTGCTTAGAACATGAAAAAACAAGACATCATTCAACCCAAACAAACAGTCGTTTTTTTTGGCCATACCTGAGGTAGCTGCCAAAGTAGGCCACTATGTTCTGATGAGTGCATTCTTTCACCATAAAAATTTCCTGCTGAATGATTGAGAAATCATCCCCTAGAAAACAAAAAAAAGACCAAAAAAAAATGAATGACAGATGAAATATGCTCTGCCATTGCAAAGCAAATCAACAAGACCATAAATATTAAAGATATTAACCCTTGCTTTGCAGGCAGTTGCAATTTAATCATGTAAGTCCACATATCAACTCACTGCATTTAAATGAATCTTAAGGTTTCTAAAAAATCATAATAATAATAATAATAAAGTTTTTTTAAATCACTTAATTCATATGCATGTTTTCCCTGCATTTAGATCATTCTGCGTTCAAGTGTTCCCTTACTTAATCCCAGATGCTATATCAGTCATTCCCATTGGTGACGCTTACACAGTGTAAAACAAAATACTATTAATTCATCAATCACGCCAGAGATTAGTAAAAAATTTAATCATACAACTCCTAAACATATTAGCCAGTTTACCTGGTGGAATTGGATTAATGTGCTTTTTGTGTTATGTTTGTTTTTATTTTTTTGATACTCTCTGCCTCCCTTAATGCTCACAGTCCAAAGATATGCAGGTTAGGCTAATTGGCGTTCCCAAATTGCTCGTAGTGTGAGAATAGGTGTGTGAGTGTGTGTATGTGTGTGCCCTGCGATGGATTAGCACCCTGCCCAGGTGTACCCTGCCTCGTGCCCTAAGCCTCCTGGGATAGAGGATACAGGATAAAGCGGGTATAGAAGATGAGTGAGTGAGTGTTTATTTTGTATGGTTGTTTCTACTTGATCTAGAAAAAGAAAATGCAATAAACACACAAACAAAAAGAAACAGTTTTGTTGATCTAGAGACCCCCCACAGAACCAAACCCACCCAACCCAACCCTGGTAGGCTTAGACATATATGCTCTATAATAAGAGATGAAATACGAAAAAGAAATAACTAAATCGGTTTAAAAGCTTTCTGCTGTTGTTGGGTTTATCAGCATGCATCAACTTAAAATGTCTCATTAGCATATAGTAAATGTATCACACAAACAGGAAAAACTAATATATACACTACTGTCCGATCAGAGACATGGGATGTGCAGCTTTAATTGGAATATAACTGACTATTAGTTAAAACCTGATGTGATGATTCTAAAAACTGAGAATCTGAAAACTTTACATTACATTTACTGTACTGTAAAAACAGAGTGAAAGCTAATGTAATGTAAAAACAGAGTGAAAGCTACATAGAAGAACCTTCTTAGCTTAGAAGAAGAATCTTCTTAGAACCTACATAGCCTTCATCCTGAAAACAGAGTGAAGGCTACATAGAAGTATAATAGAAGTCTATTTAGACTAAGCAAAAAAAAAAAAAAAAAAAAAAAACTACCTGACATCAATAAATTTGACATTACAATATTTAATTACAAACTACCAAACAAAATAAGGTTCATGATGTTTACACTGATTAATTATATAAATACAAAACCTGATGCATACAATGATGAAAAATTTTAAATACAAGAATTTAAAGACCTGTGTAAACAGCACTTTTTTGTTTTGAATTGTGATCTCAATTCCCATGGAGACTACGTTAATAAATCCAGTAAGCATAAAGCATTTCACTGTCAACATGGGATCCCTGCAGCTTTTGTAGATCAACAGGTTTCAGTATTCACCACATGCATTGCATGCTACTGATAAATGTGTTGCAGCACAGTAACTGCATTACATTTAAAAAATACGTCCCAAATATTCAATTCAATTTTATTTATATAGCGCTTTTAACAAATGGTCATTGTCTCAAAGCAGCTTCACAAAAATGAAAAATTCATAAAAAAAATTAATATATTTTTTTAAATATATATATACACACACACACACACACACATATCCATACATACAACACAACAGTCTTTTAAATGAAATCTGCTCACCCTACTGTTTTCTTCATCTACAAATGAAGCGTTAATTACTAGGAGTAGGAATCAGTCACTTACCGATACATTGTGATTCTTAGATGCCGATTTTTGACTAAAATTGTAATTCTATAAATATTACAATTTTATAAATAGCCCGATGTGATATTACATTTTCACCCAATTTTAGTAAAATTTTTAACCTTTAAAAAAAAAGTTTAACGATCGTTCTTTATATCATTAGTTTTCTCACAGACTAAATTACGCCTTAAGCATTTCCCCTTTATAAATCTACCTGATCCACTTCAGGTGTCTACAATTTGGGCTTGCACTAAAATGGTTCTAAAAAAAAAAAAAAAAAAAAAAAAAAAACAGACACAACCAGAAAACTTACTCTAAAAGCATGTAAACAGAGTATGCAAAAAACACCTATATAGCACCCAGGATGCTAGTAATATAAGCTAGTAAAATATATAGCTAAATAAATGTGCTGTGCAACAGAAATGCAACCATGCCCTTTAATCCAATACATGTTTGTTCTCAGTGTCTACTGAGAAACGAGAAACAAAATTCTGATCTCTAGCTTAACAGGCCAGACCACTTCCTTTAAACATACTGTGCATCTCGGTTGTAAAAGAAAGCTTGAGAATGTGTAAAATGTGCGGTTTCTGAGGTGCACGTGTGAACGTGCTTGAAATGTTCAACAGTAGTCATGTCTACCTCCGGCCCTTTGCTAAAACTACAATTACACACAAAGTAGTCAGACTTCTTTTGCCTTTAAACTGAAACTTGCCACACACACACACACACAGTAACCCTACAGTACTGTTGGTTCGTGGACAGTCATGGCTAAGACAAAGGAGATCACTGAGGATCTGCGGCTGCGCATTGTGGCTGCTCAAAATCCAGAAAAGGGCTATTAGACCCTATCCAAATGTTTAAGCTCCAGTGGCTACAGTACAAAATATTATTAAAAAATACAAGACATTCCGCACGGTGAAAAATCTCAGAGGACGTGGTCGGAAGTCAAAAGTGACACCTGTGCTGGCCAGGAGGATAGTGAAAGGTTAAAAAAAAATAATAAAAAAAACAAAAAATCCTAGGATCACCACCAAGGACATCCTGATGAATCTGGGCTTTGCTGGTGTCGACATCTCAAGGCAGACAGTCCAACGGACACTGCACACCGCAAACAGTCTAATGGACACTGCATACCGCAGGGTTTCACGGGCGCAGCCCAAGGAGAACACCAGTTCTCCAGATAAGGCACACAAAGGGCTGCTTTGCCTTTGCATATGATCATCTGGACAAGGACAACGACTTCTGGTCTTCTGTTTTATGGTCAGATGAAATAAGAATTTAATTGTTAAGCCAAAATTATGTCGTCTTCATTTGGCATAAAAGGAGAAGCATTCAACCCTAAGAACACCATGCCCTCTGTCAAGCATAGTGGTGGTAACCTAATGTTTTGGGGGTGTTTTCAGCTTTTCTATTGATTATTGAAAAGGGTATAAATAATTTTGGCCAACTTTTGTTAGAATGAAAAAAGATGAGTAATAATTCTTTCCACAATAATGCCTCCTGTGCATCGTCTTATTATCTTCAGGAAGACGCCTGTGTCATTTCTAATCAAGAAAAAACTTGCTGGTTGAATAAAAGTTACTTTAAGTCTGAATTTGCCAGAGGTATGAAAAATTTCGGGTTTGACTGTGTGTGTATACAGATATACAGTGTATATATATATATATATATATATATATATATATATATATATATTATATACACACACACACACACACACATATATACACACACATACATACAAGTTTTAGCCACCATATTACATGGTTATTACATGCAATTTTATGTTTATCATGTCTGCATAATTATGTACAAAACCATTCAGTATTTTCATATACAACTTAAAAATTAATAAATAACATTACAGGAGAATATATGCATGGCTGTAAAGAAAAATATTTAGTACAAGACAGACCAGTTTTCAGATGGAAACAAATAACCTAATGTACGCTGGGATTTGCATAAAAATAGAAAGGAGCGAGCGTGACAAAGTTACCATAAAGTTACCAACTCATTCTCCAGCAAGCTCAGTAAAATCTAACAGCTGTTTTCTTATAAAACTTCACAAATCTGTGTCTAAAACTCCCGATTTTAAGCAGTGAGGGTTTTTTTTTACTTCAAATATTGACTGTTTATTTTATTTCTCTTTATTGCTCTTTAAAAAAAGTTTATTTTATGCAGTAATGTTTTCAAAAGTATCTTTTGCTTATGCCATATTTTTGTATGTGCCCAAATCTTTTGCACACTACTATACGTAAAATAGTTGTTAGATTTTACTAAGCTTTCAGTGGTGAAAATCTGAAGTAATCCCAGTAAAAATATTCAGTTTAGCTTTTCTAATGAATACTTATAGGTGCAGGTGTTTGTTTACATTAAGTAATCATCCTATTTTAAAGAAGATCCCCTCATCTCATACTGCTGCATATACGCTTGCTTTAACAGCCTGTGATTATAGCTGCTCTTCACATTACTGCTTGTTATTAGCACTATGGTTTTAGATCACATGAGACAAACTGGTTTTAAAAACTTCCTGCAGGAAGAATAAACATACACTGATCTGTCCACTCATCTTCGTTGCGTATTCGTTTGCATTTCATGAGGATTTGGATGAGGATTTCTCTATAGGTGCAATAGGATACTTTGTGTCTTACACATAACGTGTATATACAGTAAACTTGCGCACTGATTGGCTTCCACCCACGAAAAAAGCACCAAATTCTGTCAAAAAATAAATAAAAATGCTGGATGGCACATAAATGCTCGTAACATCCCTTCTACTTAACGTTTTGAATTCATTTATGATGGAGATTTAACTTCACGTAAATACTGAAAGACTGGCAAAGTTTCATTACTGGACAAAATCAGCTGGACAGACATACAGACAAATTTCTGAGACTGGATTATGTCCTTAAATGTCTGAAACGTAAAAATATTATTAAAAGACATATCTGACCAAGGTACAGACAAAACCTTTTATTTATATAGATAAAAAGAAAATAATCTAAGATAAATAACAGCTTTTTTCTATTGTGACATCGTTTCACATTTATTACATCCCATAACTCAATAACTTGTAGATCCACCTTCAGCAGCAATGAACTGAAGTAATAGTTTCCTGTATAACTTTTTCTACTTCACATAATTGTGAAGGAATTGTGACAATCTGTACTTGTTCAGTGTTCTTCTAATTGTGTTATGATGGATATTTAACCTTAAGACATATAGGGTCTCACATGTCGCTCTTGTTTTATTTATTTTTTGGTTATTTCTCTGAGAATGGCAAGGTCTCATCTTGGGGTACATGTGCAGGGACATCTACTTCTAGAAAGATCGGCAACTGCCGTAATGCTTTTCACTAGTGAATAATATTCTCCAAAATGTTAGAAAATGGTTTTATAACCTTTTCCAGATTGTTGTGCAGCAACACTTATACTACAATAAAACATATAGCTACTATAAAACCTGTCTTTTCCACTTGGCATTGTGTTAACACCTACCTAATGCTTCAGAGGAGCAAACTGCCAAAACATCTTTTATAGAGGTCTGTACACCTGATAATGATTCATTAAGTGCTGATAAGTAGCACCTGGCTGCAATTTACCCTTCTAATGACTGTCCTACTATACTCACTTGTTATAACATGCAGCACACACAAGACTGCATCAACGAACTAACCGAACCTCTGCACCAAATGTTTTTAAATAAACACAGACACCGGTCACAAGTCCTACACATGTACAAGTCCTTCTCAAAAAATTAGCATATTGTGATAAAGTTCATTTTCTGTAATGTACTGATAAACATTAGACTTTCATATATTTCAGATTCATTACACACAACTGAAGTAGTTTCTTGCCTTTTAATTGTTTTAATATTGATGATTTTGGCATACAGCTCATGAAAACCCAAAATTCCTATCTCAAAAAATTAGCGTATTTCATCCGACCAATAAAAGAAAAGTGTTTTTAATACAAAAAAAAAAAGTCAACCTCCAAATAATTATGTTCAGTTATGCACTCAATACTTGGTCGGGAATCCTTTTGCAGAAATGACTACTTTAATGCGGCGTGGCATGGGGCAAACAGCCTGTGGCACTGCTGAGGTGTTATGGAGGCCCAGGATGCTTCGATAGCAGCCTTAGGCTCATCCAGAGTGTTGGGTCTTGCGTCTCTCAACTTTCTCTTCACAATATCCCACAGATTCTCTATGGGGTTCAGGTCAGGAGAGTTGGCAGACCAATTGAGCACAGTAATACCATGGTCAGTAAACCATTTACCAGTGGTTTTGGCACTGTGAGCAGGTGCCAGGTCGTGCTGAAAAATGAAATCTTCATCTCCATAAAGCTTTTCAGCAGATGGAAGCATAAAGTGCTTCAAAAACTCCTGATAGCTAGCTGCATTGACCCTGCCCTTGATAAAACACAGTGGACCAACACCAGCAGCTGACATGGCACCCCAGACCATCACTGACTGTGGGTACTTGACACTGGACTTCAGGCATTTTGGCATATCCCTCTCCCCAGTCTTCCTCCAGACTCTGGCACATTGATTTCCGAATGACATGCAAAAGTTGCTTTCATCCGAAAAAAGTACTTTGGACCACTCAGCAACAGTCCAGTGCTGCTTCTCTGTAGCCCAGGTCAGGCGCTTCTGCCGCTGTTTCTGGTTCAAAAGTGGCTTGACCTGGGGAATACGGCACCTGTAGCCCATTTCCTGCACACGCCTGTACACGGTGGCTCTGGATGTTTCTACTCCAGACTCAGTCCACTGCTTCCGCAGGTCCCCCAAGGTCTGGAATCGGTCCTTCTCCACAATCTTTCTTAGGGTCTGGTCACCTCTTCTCGTTGTGCAGCGTTTTCTGCCACACTTTTTCCTTTCCGCAGACTTCCCACTGAGGTGCCTTGATACAGCACTCTGGGAACAGCCTATTCGTTCAAAATTTCTTTGTGTCTTACCCTCTTGCTTGGGGGTGTCAATGATGGCCTTCTGGACAGCAGTCAGGTCGGCAGTCTTACCCATGATTGCAGTTTTGAGTAATGAACCAGGCTGGGAGTTTTTAAAAGCCTCAGGAATCTTTTGCATGTGTTTAGAGTTAATTAGTTGATTCAGATGATTAGGTTAATAGCTCGTTTAAAGAACCTTTTCATGATAATTTTTGAAATAGGAATTTTGGGTTTTTATGATCTGTATGCCAAAATAATCAATATTAAAATAATTAAAAGGCTTGAACTTCTTCAGTTGTGTGTAATGAATCTAAAATATATGAAAGTCTAATGTTTATCAGTACATTACAGAAAATAATGAACTTTATCACAATATGCTAATTTTTTGAGAAGGACCTGTATTTGGCGATCCAATATTAGCTACTCATTAGTAAACAGCTAGGGGAGACATTTCTTTATAAATATAACTTTTCATCCAGCCATTTATCCTCCAGAGTGTGTGCTGCTGTGCTAAATAGTCGCTTACCATCAGCCCACTGGTATGTGGCGGTAAGGTAAACCCAAGCTGCCTCTGTCTTTTATTTCTCTCATTATTATTTTTAAGATAATAGTTTTATAGTTTGTACTTTCAGCAAAATAAGGCTTGAGCGTTTTTTAAGGGGCTTTTTCTATAGGTGGGTGGGTGAGGGTCGACTTACAAGATTTAGCTGTTGCCTTTACTTGTAGTTTTGTTCTTAAGGGGTAAATAAGGTTTGTTCTGTTGAAGCATTTAACAGATTTTTGCCCACGTGGTTTTGTTTAAGAAAAAAAATACTGCGTACTGCAAACTTGAGGTCTTTTAAAGGAGACCTGGTAATTTCCAGACTGGTGACAGTATGTTAATGTAGCTGACGTGTATTTTGAGCCAACACAATGATATCCATTTATGTGATCGGCCAGTTGAGAGACATCCTTCCAATAAGAATTGAGTCATTATCGGTTGATCGATGGGAGCCTTTAATTAACAGTCCATTATCAAGCAGGAGCCCTGAACATTAGGTACATTAGGCAAAGTGTCAAGCAGCACTCCAGTGTGTGGAATAAGGGATTGTACATGTCCACATTGTGCACCAGTTTCCTATTTTAACAATTTGGGATTCAGCACCGGAACAGTCAATAGCCATTAATCAGAAAGCTTAAATTTTCAATATTAGTTAACATGATCAGCATGACAGTCTGACCAAGTTAAAGACCTTGTTACAACATACAGCAGATCCATTTTGGGGATCCAGCATCCTCATGAACATACAGTTAGCCACGACCTCACTGCAGTACTATAATAAAATAATTCAGCAAATCAGTGATGGATGAAACCACGAAGACTAAAAGATACTTCATTGCAGTTTAGGCGAGTCTACCTAAATTACTCCGTCCCCAAAAACCTGGATGTCGGGTTATAATTTTGCACCAAGGACTGTAAATTAAACAAACACTGTGCAAAGCAAAACTGTAAGGTTACCAGCAAGTAGAAAAACAGATAAAATGGTTTTATTAAAGTTATAGCTGAGACATTCTAAATGGTTGACCAAAGCTGAAACTCACCTGGCTCCAGTTTAATCATCTTTACAGCTGCTAGTTCACCAGTGGAGATTTTACGAGCCTGGAAAAACACAAAGATAACAATGTTTAAACAAGCAGTGTATCCTAGTTCCAGAGCAGAACATAAAATATGTATTGTGATAAGCTGAGGTTGTGATAAATGTGCTAAACTGTGGCAGCATTTTGTGTGTGTGTTATAGGGATAAAAAGCAGAAGACAGGATTGGCACATGAGGACAAAAACGGCATGGAGAGGAGGAGGAGGAGCAAAGGAGGGCAGACCTAATAAAACTGCAGAGATTGGTGAGTATGACTGTCTCACACCTGTATGAAGCAGTTTCTGGTTTTAAGGTACACAAGGGTTTAAAAGTATCACAGTTTCAAAACCACTATGGTGGTTTGTTTCCGCTAATACTGGTTCATTTTAAATCAGTAAGAACAGAAAAGATTCAGCTGAAAAAGGTGCTCTCGGGCATAGTATAATGTACTCGGACATGGATTGAATCAGATATGAAAGCCAATTGCACCTGAACACCAATCTAATTCTCTGACCAACACAAACATAGATGGAAGGCTAGTGAAAGAGCTAATCTTGACAGTGTCAAGATCGACATCCTTGTTCTTTTCTCTTTATGTTTAAGGCGGCTCATAAACCAAATAGGCGCTTACTGGAGCCTGCTGTTACGGAGAGCGAGAATATGCAAGTGTGGAACACAATAATAATGTGCATGCTGGCCTGCGGTGGGAGGGGCAGCAATCATTCCTGGGCATGATACAAACCAATCATGTCTAGTGTGAAAGTGCTTTAAAAAAAAAAAAAAAAAAAAACATTCCTGCAATATGAGCAGTTTTTAAAGACAAACAGCAGGAATCCTTCGTTTGCAGCATAGAGTAACATGACCCCTGCCCCTCCCCGAAGGAGGTGAAACCTTCCAACAAGGAAATACTTAAAATATTTCATATTGCATATCTACAACAACACGACCCATTACTCTGCCAAACCCAAAATACCACTATTATGAAATGAATGTTTGCAACAAGCTGGGGCAATGATACTATAAACTTGCTACTGACTACCTTTACTAGGTAACATTAGCTAGTTTCCCCCAAACGTTACTTCATAGAATGAAGAGGAGTACAGAAATACTTTTACTTTAGTACTATCATTAAGTTTAGTCATTACGTTTCTTTGAGAAACAATATCCGCATAAGGATTTCAGCAGCACATTAACTATTGCCACAGCTATATCCAATGTTAATAAAATGGAGAAGCAGCAAAAAAAAAAAACTTTGGAACGTGCTAAAATCTAAGCAGTAAAAATAGTGTAGGTGATCCCGTTCCAACGCAACGTGCATGTGTACACATGCATGCCTTGTTTGCTCTCTACTGCCTAAACAAATAACACTATAATAATAACACTTCATCCTCATATCTTTTTCTGCATCGACACTAAAATAACAGAATAAATATTATTGCTTTATTTGATATTATTCTTAGTAGTTATTTTTCCCTCCATAAAAAAATCAATGATGTTCTCAGCTTACTGAACTGCAAGTCTACGTTCCAAGATGGAACTGTATTTATTTTTATTTTATTTTGAAAAATCCAAGTATTTTAATATTTTTTTAATTACTTTAACTGTTTACTAAGGTTCCAAATATTCTGTGTGTTGATTACCAATAAAACACATTGTGTTCAGTGGGGAAAGGAAATTAAAACACCTTTTTTGGTGCATGTGCCATATGTACGCTCACCTGAATTTTAAGGAGAGCCCTGGATGTTCTGGTGTTTACTGGTAATCTGAACAAAATTTAAAGAGGCACACCGCCACACTGTCTTACTCATGAGTTTTATACAAAAAATATTCACAAATCACCTATTAACCACATCATTAACTGCAATCAAACCTACATGCAAAGAAGAAAGAAGAATCAAATCATGTTTCAATAGTAACTGTTCACTTATTATTGGTGGTGGGGATAGCAGTCAACCATAAGCACCTCATAGTAATCTCTTTACTGCTTTCAAACCATGCACTGCTACCAGACAAATTGTATCCAAACAATGAAGAATGAAGCTTTAAGTAAAATTAGTTCATTGCTCTTTGCACATACATGTTTTTCCAAGAAAATATGGAACACACTTTGAGTGCAAAGCTACTGCAGATCATGGGGTAAATGCGTGTGAGGACATGGAAGACAGAGACAGGAGGAGGGAGTGATCTGAAGGCTGGCTAGCATTCAAAAGTTCCTGTAATTGATCTCAGAGAAATGCCTGGACATAAAAGGGCAAATGACTGTGTGTGAAACACTGCCGGGCCCAAAGCATGTGTTTCACATACTCAGGCCAGGACTGATAACAGACAGCCAGACACGTCAGAAACTAGCTAGACACACTTAACAAGAAAAAAAAAAACCTGATAACTGATCGAACATTTACAGCCACCAAGAAATAGCAGATAATTAACTAGTTAGAAGCAGGTGCCAGGCTGTAGGTCATTAACCTTATCTAACAAGTTGTGTGTGGGTGTGCAAGTAAGAAAAAGCGAGCACACGTTATCACTTTCTACTCTCATCTCCGTTGTTATCTCCATGATGTCTTGCACCTTCTGTGTGCTACTGAATATGCATTATGGATGGCAATTTATGTGTGTATAGATAGATAAATTCTGATTGTATGGATAGTGGGGCGTGTTTGTACAGATAGGCGGTAGGCAGCATCAACCTTTTAAGTCATATTTTGTTCACAGATGTTCCTCACCAACTGTAACAGTAGCCAGTGTCCATTATGGCGTAAACAGGTGCGTCAGGCCAAGCTCTTAGAAACTGCAACCCTGGATCAGACCATGGAGTGTCTACAGAGACCACACATATGACAGGCAGAAGATGGGGCTGCCAAAACATTGGAGCAGCGTAAGGAACTGCAGCGAGTTGACCATAAACTACTTCCACTGGTAAACCTCTTTAGTCATATATTACGCATCTCCTTTTCTACTTATTTACAGTGGTTCCTGAGCAAATGAACGCCCCACCTTGCAAATCTTCACTTTAAGAACTTAAGAGCATTTCCATGCCTCATACCGTGAGGTGATATACCTGCCAAAACATTAGAGCAGCGTAGTGAGCGACAACAAGTTCACGGCACACTCTATTCGTGGGTATTGGTAGCATCAGAATCGACACGTGTGCTGAGCTGTAGGTACCCTCTATTTTTTTGTTTGTTTAGTAGTAGCTAGATTAAAAAGTAATGCCTTTGGATACATAAAAAATAAATTGTACATGCAAATGTGTGCAAAATAATGACAAAGGTAATTTGTGTCATCACTTCTATAAACATGAATTCTCAGCTAGTTTGAATGCCACTGAGAAGGCAATGAAGACTTAATGCTGCAGGTTTGGAAAGTGGGGAGCATTTGATTACAATCATGCCTAGTGTGAAATCAGCCTTAAAAAGCCATGGTGTACAGGAGACCAAATTTGAACTGGTTTCTAAAGTGGGTGTGGCAACCCTCTCAAATTGAACAAATAAACAAAAATTTCTGAACGGTGAAATTGACAAATGTGGCAGAAAGAAACATCAGTTGATGGGTTGGTTTATTTAGCAAAGTAAATATAAAAGAAAGGAGGAGGTGGCATGTTTGAGTTTTGTGTTTGTGCTAGAACTTTGACATCTGCAACCAAGTGCACAAACAAGGGACTGTGTCATGCAGAAACACAAACATCTGTGCAATATATCTAGACTAATCCCAGACCGAGAAAATATCTGCACAAATAACACAGTGGCTAAAAGGTCTGTAAGAAAACCCACATACACACTCAAAGGCGTAGGAACTGAAAATGTTGCATCTTTCTTGCTCAGCATCTTGATGCAGGAAAAACGTCTATCTACTTCGTAGTATAGCATCAGCTGTAGTAACGTGACAAATCTGTGAACTTTCAAGCAAGATCAGAAATGGAGTGAAAGTAGTGGAGAAATTTGTGAGGGAGGGCAAGCTTTCTTTACAGTTTAAGTTTAAACCCAATTTTGATGCCATTTGAAGCTTGCCTTCCCAGCTCAATTACTGAAACAAGCATCTTGGTATAAACAGTAAAGAAAGAAATTTACTTTGTTTTGTAAATCTGTTTTTAATTTGATTTACTGCAGTGAGGCATACATTAAGCACTCATAAGGCTGGACCTATACATTTTTTTTATTAGGTTTCGATCTGATATTTAAAGCTTTCAGATTTCAAGCTAACCCACACGAGCCTGTCTCTACAACACTGCATCACATGAATTTGATTAGCTGCTGCTGAATAACAGCATTTTAGAGAGGAGGCAAGTAAAGCTTCTGGAACAACAAACTGCCAAGTGTTTTTCATACTGTTCCATCTTTCACTCCATTGTCTCACATTCTGTGTGGATTATATGTTATCCATGTTTAACACAAGAAAAACACTAAAAATAAAAAGTATATAAAAAATGTTATATATGTTATATATAACGATTCAATCTGTGCCTCTTTAACCACCAAGCAGTTTACACCAGTACACTTTCTAAATCACTATGATTGTTGCCTTGCCTCCGAGTGGCGCAGTGGTAAAGTGCTCGCCCTATCATCCGGAGATCGCAGGTTCGAACCACGGGTGATGCTGTTTTCCTCTTACAGCCGGAGGCACAGAGAGAGCCGATTGGCCGAGCTCTCTCAGGGGGGAGGGATGAGAGGTACTCGCGCTCCGTCTGAGCTCGCGCACACGGAAGGAGCGGCTAGCGCTTTCCTCCGAGTGTGTTACTCCGCCCCTAATGGTGCGTGAGCAAACAGTTCGAAAAGATGCGGTCGGCTGACGTCACGCGGTTAGGAGGAACACTTGATAGTCTTCGGCCCTGCCGGCTGAGTAGTAGTAGTAGCCTTAATGTGGGAGCCCCCTAGTGACGGGGAGGAATTGGCTACGACTAAATTAGGGGAGAAAATTGGAAAAATCCAAAAACAAAAAAAAGATTATCGCCTTACTGATAAACACACCTAAACTACAGTAACACCTACATTTACAGGGCATGCGTCCTGTCCTGTTCCTCTTCACTTTGGCTGCATTTACAGCACCAAAAAATTCCAGTGTTTTTACTGCCTTAACTCATATGGGTGTGTATGTGTAAACAGGTCAGATAAAGTTTGTTCTGCATTCAAATGTAGATTCTAAAGGCAAGGAAAAAACTGAAGCTTAAGGTCACAACAGTCACAGAGTCACTTCTCCCAATTCCCAATAAGTCTGATGTGTCACATGACCCTCTTCCTGGGGCTGGGCGATAAAACGATAACGATATGTATCGCGATAGACACGTGATCGATATCAATAAAAAAAAATGTTTTCAATAAAACGTCCCAGATGAGAGAGCTCTTACAATGACTTGCGTGGTTATCCTGCCTGTTGGCGCTATTTCCGCGTTTGGATTTACCGTCCACGCTACGAGGGCTAACTGCGAGTCTTCTTGTCCGCTTCCGGTTGCACGTGACAGTTGCATTAACAAAGGCACTCGCTCTCTGGTAACCTAGCAACATAGGGAGTGATACTGTTACATGATTGACGTTAGTGTATCACGTTTGGTTGCGCCATGTCGTTGTCTCATGCTGGTCTGCTGGATTCATCTTTAAAAGTAGAAAATGCACTTATTTTATTACACTTTATTAAGCATTTCTTACATTTTCTTTCATTTTGCACCGTAAATGTTAAGAGATAATTGTTAAGTGTTCCTTGTGACTTTAGACTTGTTTACATTTTAATAATTTGAGTTTTCCATGGTTATTGATGTTTCTGTCTTAATAACTGAGGGGACTATGATCAGAGGAAGGTTAAGTTTAAAATAAAAATGTTTAAACGTAATATATTTTTCTTCTGGTCCTTATTTTAAATGGGTCATAAAAATATCAATAATTATCGATATCGACCGATATGAAACACTGATATCGTGATACAGATTTTAGACTTCAAAATGCCCACCATGGTCACCACCCATCTTAAAAAGTTTTCCCCCCTCACATATACTAATGTGCCACAAACAGAAAGTTATTATTACCAACCATTCCCATTTTATTAAGGTGTATCTATATAAATGGCCCACCCTGTATACGGCGGTGTTGTCCACCTTAAGATATCACCATAAATACAGGTGATAGTGTGCATCTCTTTTGTACAAAAAAGTAAACCATACAGAATGTATGAAATGTACAATGCTCTAAAGATACCAATTTGTGCTAGCTAACTTGTCTGTTGTTTGATCTGTGATGTAACAGGTCAACCAGAAACACAATACTACCAAGGTCAAAAGGGGCATATCCACCACCTTTTATAGCAAAGTGGACATACTTCAGTCAATAACCCAACTGTAATGGGACAAGGGCAGCATTTTAATTAATGGGCCTTAAAACACAGCTTGATTTAATTGTGCATGTAAATGTAGCGAGCGTCAATAGCCACATAAATGATAATTGTGCGTTAAGGCTCACTAGTTTATGTTTCAAGAGCAAACAAAATCGGGTCTATTCTGTGTCTGAACAGTGCATGCAATATTAATACTGTTTCACCTACTTTCTATGCGTAGAACCAAAACACTGACTATCACCCATTTTTGGACAAATTATCTTCAAGATACCTGCAAATACTGAAATGGCTACAAGTTTCTGATAAAGATGTCATTACTTCATGCTGTCAGAGATTACCACATTTAACAAACATAATTCCTTCTCAGGACTAGAGTGAAACTGAATATAAGTGGCAGCATTGATACTCAGAACACAAAACAGAAGTATCTATATTTAGTGCATGATATGTCTTAAAAAAAAATTAATTAAAAAATTGGAAGTGTTTGGAATACAGCTACATTACAAAAGTCAGGATTTTTTTTTAATAACTTAAAAAAAATAAGTAAATAAATAAATATAGGTCCTATACTTTTAAATATTATAAATAGCAGCTTGGGATCTGGGGTGGTACCCAGAAATTTTAAACATGTAGTTGTGCAGCCTTTGTTAAAAAAAAAAAAAAAAATCTTGATTCATCTGTGTTTTCTTATTACAGATCAATCTATAAGCTACCTTTCTTGTCCGGAGATTTAAAGATTTAGAAAGTTCAGAATGCGCATGAAATTCTTGAGGTCTTTTAGTCTGGTTTTAAGGCTTCGCACAGTCCCGAAACAATTCTGTTAAGGGTCTTAAATGACATTTATGATATTACCGATTCTGGTGATTCTTCAGCTCCTTGACTTAACATCTGCCTTTGATACAGTAGACCATGGCATCCATCTGTCACGCTTAGAAAACTGGGTGGGAATTAGAGGGACAGCTCTAGACTGGTTTAGGTCCTATCTTATTGATGGAACATTATCTGTTAGTCTTGGAGGTCTTGAGTCCTTATCAGCTCCTCTGACATTTGGGGTCCCACAGGGGTCTATCCTAGGACCCCTTCTTTCCTCTTTGTATTTGTTGCCACTCAGCTATATCCTCACAAAACATGGCATCTTCTTTCACTGCTATGCAGATAATAGTCAGATTTATCTCGCGTTAAAACAGAAGAAAGGCTACTCCATCAAGCCTCTGTTAACATGTCTAGATGACAGACATTGTTAGCCCATATTTTTTTTACATTTTAATGATAAAAAGACAGAGGTTTTGGTATTTGGTCCTGGTGCCAGGGGTAAAGTTCCATCTCTGGATTTAGGAGCCTTGGAGCAATATGTTAAACCCACAGCGTCAAATTTGGGTGTTATTTTTGACCATGGCCTTAAATTTGATAAACAGATCAGTGCCGTGGTTCGGTCCAGTTTCTTTCAACTAAGTCAACTGGCAAAACTTAAGCCTGTTTTGTCCTTTAAGCATTTTAAAATAGCCATCCACGCCTTTATCACCACTCGCATAGATTACTGTAATGCTTGGTATTTCTGGGTTTCCCAGGCATCACTATATCGACCACAGCTGATCCAAAATTCTACTGCTCAACTCTTAACGTCTACCCGTAAAAGAGAACATACCGCCGCAGTTCGGGCTTCCCTTCGTTGGCTCCCGGTACAGTACCAAATTAATTTTAAAATTCTTTTGGTTACGTTTAAATGTTTACATGGCCTTGCCCCACCCTACCTCTCATAGGCTTCAGCCCTATGCCCCACCCGATCTCTTAAATCATCAGAAACTTTTGTTTGGTGTTCCTAAAACCAAATGCAAGCTTAGGGGTGATCGGGCGTTCTCTGTAGCAGCACCCAAATTGTGGAATGACCTACCTTTGACTATTTGTGAGGCCACATCACTGAGGGTGTAAAGTCACATCTTTAAACTCACATGTTTTCTCTGGCATTTAAACCAACATGAGATGTTGCTTTTATATATTCTGCTTGATTTGGTTAGTTGTAATTCTGTTCATTAACCAAGGGCTTTTAAATTTTTTATAACAATGAACACAAATGTCCTCCATATTTGTTAAGTAAAAGAGATAATATTTGTTTATATACATTATACAAAAACACTAGTCTCTTCTTTCTTGTCCATCTACTACCCCCCAAAAAATATTTAAAATTTGTGAAACACACAGCATGCCTAAACTATGCATGACATGTGACATTCCTTTAAAGGGGTGGAGCTGGACAGCTGTTTTGCTTAGGCACAAAAATGATTTACCGCAAGATATGTAAAAGGCATATAGAAAATCTCAGCTTTTCTTAAGGTACTTTTAAATTCTATATTTTCACGGATACAAATTGTACATTTAAATAATGTGTGTAAACCTTGCTATAAAAATTTAATCCTATAACAATTCTGCTTTAGTAAAAAAAAATTTTGGTCCATGTACATTTTGTACTTTTCTAAACGCATAAATCTGATGTTTTTCACATTGGATCTAAAATCACTCTCTTATGTGGTCCTAGATCGGGTACATATCTGATACATGATAATGTGATGATTTTTTTTTTTTTTTTGCAGATTGCAATTTAGCAACTTTTTGCCTCTGCTCATGCACACTGAGCTCACTAACATCAGTCAGCACCTGCAAGTGCAGAAAATTCATAGCCGTGCCAGCAATAGCTCTAAAAAACAGCTAAAATCAAGGCGTGTGGCTATCTACCTTCTTCTGGACTTCAACAAACACAGCTGACTAACTGTTTGCTGTCCTCCAGAGCAAAATCCCAAATGTTCTGGATAAAATCATACCCTTTGTTTGAAAGGAATGAGCGGTTACATGAAAAGTCACGGCGTGTTTTAGCCCAGTTAAACAGCCATTGCTGTTTCTGAGGACAGGCGCATCCACATTAGACTCACACAAGTGTCACTTGTAATTATGAATGTGAACCATCATGAGGCGCAGATCTGGTGAAACCAGGAGAGCATCGTTTCTGCAATCAGATCTGGTTGATGGTCAAAATGCAGTCCTGAGCAGGATTGGAACTGCCAACTGCTTAAAGATACCTTTATCTTTTAGATAAGTTAATATTTTATGGTTATTCTCATACATTTTCCAAATGGATTGTACTCATCTTTTATTATTACTGCTTATATATATTTTAACCTCCTTGTGAAGCAGTGAAAGCCAAACAAATGGATGATGGTAATTAGTATCATCATTATTATTCAGGTATTGTTATACACAGCCATTATCAAAGAATTATCAAACAAAAAGCTTTTCCCCCCCAAAATAAAACCCAACTATTAATAAGTTAAACAGCTTTCACATGCGTCCTCCAGGACCACATCTTTTCAACCTGCTTCTCCTTCACTGTAAGTGGGCAAGGTGGTAAGCGCTACCCACTTGTTCGCAGCCACCCAGGATTACAGTAGCTCACCTTACTGTGAGCACATGGGTTACCACTATCTTAGGCTCCTGGATACAGAGGCTATAGAAGGAATTAGAACCCATGATCTCCAAATGTTAAGATAAAAGCTTTTTCCTTGATCTATTGTAGTGTTTGTGCATGATCAGCACAGAATTGATCGTTGGACAATCGATTGTCTAGCCTGTTTTTTTTTACAGCCACTTAGGTCCCTTGTTTAAAAAAATACTGTACAATGGTTACTCAAAAACCAATCTACTTACAGATTAAACTTTTAACTATATCCACATCTTAGACAATATAAGCAAAGGCACTATATGGAGCCAGTGGGTACCAGGAGAAAGAGTAATTTGTTGTCAGACCGGCAGAGACTCCTCTTTGAATGTTATGAGACGCCTTCCAATGCTTGGATACCGTGCTGCAGTAGAACTACAAGCCGCAGACAGTAGCAATGCAGCCACCAAGCTTGGCACAAAACATAACACACAGGCTGCTTACCACATAGTTGTTCTTAAAAGAGTAGCAGCTAAGGTGACAAAGAGGAAGGATGTCCACCAAACAATAACAATAGAAAAACATCTACTGCGTACAGACAGACACACAAAGAGAGCTATGCCCCTGCTTGAGGAAACTGTGCACTCATGGAAACTTTGCTACTTTCACGAGGTTTCCAGGAATGTCCAAAGAGCATGCTAAATCCAAATCCCTGTATGCGAGTTTGCCATTAGTACACAAGGACTCTGAAGCTATAACAAAAAAAAGCAAACATCCTCCAAATGCTTACCTACACTGCAGATTATGTAAAAGGCAGGATCGAATGCTTCAGATGATCGGATCCCACTTTCAGCCACAGACAACAAGAATCAAGCTCAGAACAAAAACACACCAAAGTTTAAAACTGCTTTGGTTTGGCTGAGATGCATAAAGAGTTCAGCTCTAGTGCTTTTCAACTAGACACTTAAAATCTTGTTTAAATAATCAAAAAAATATATTAAATGCTTGAGTGTCAGTGGTAACTCATTTTGGTAAAGATCATTCATCAATTCTGGTTTCCACCCAACTCAGCCGTCTCTAGCAGCAGTTGGGCTGATAAAGAATAAAACAGTTTAAATGTGTCAGGATTATATCTGTAACATTTATTCTTCTTAAGACGACACAGGATTCCCACTTTACAGATGTCAAAAATCAGGACTGTTATTATTACAAACCTTTCTTCTGCACTGTTTACTTCACCTACTTAAGTGACTAATCGTTGCAGAGCAGTTGCATTATGAAGAAACTCCCAATATTTCCTTTCAAAGTACATAGTGAAAAAGTCAGTGCATATACAAGAAAAACTAGTATGTGTAGTTCTCTCCGTTAAGGCCTCTGACGTGCAAGTGGGGGGAACCTGCTTTACAACATGATTACCGTAATTAAACAAAGCTCAACGTTATACAAACACGCTATTTTCAAATCCACAATTCAAGAAATTAAACACACTGAACCCCTAAAAAGCACAGAACTTTCTCAAAACTAGGCTAGTCTCTGCCTGGCATGCTAATCCAGGAGAGTGTGAGGGACAACCCCTGGAGAGATCCCGCCCTCGAAATCCGCTCTACCGCTATATTCACTACGACTTACTGAAAGCACAAAAGATACAAGTCTAACCTGTCAGAGACAAAAGAAGAGCATATGGAAAAAAAAGGTCTTGTTTATTCAAGCATTAACTATAACAGCAGGGGAAAGGGAACTTAGATGGGAGAGTACTTCCTGGATGGAGCAGTTCTCCTGTGCTTACGAGGAGTGTCTACAGAAATTCTCAGGCAGTCAAAGAAAAAAAAAAAAAACACACAAATATGGCGCAATGACATGCCACTATAGAGTCATCACAGAATCAAATGATTCATCTGAAATGGGATCATATGTCTTCTGGAGTCGTTAATAATATGTTTAAGATCCATATTTCCACCTATACTAAGAACCTATTTAAGAAGACTTTTACCTTAAAAGCTCAGAGTAAATTCCATTACTTCGGTAACCCTTATTAGGGGCTGCTGCAGCAGATTACCTGGGCCACATACTTAACTTTTTTTTTTTTTTTTTACTTTATGCAAGGCTTGGGACCACACTAAAAATGCAATAATCTATGCAACCTCCAGTGGCTAGAGTTGGGCCAGTTATTAAGAGAATGAGAAAACAGGAGTCATACTTGTATGCAGAGTGTGGGAGCGAAGTGATCTTAGTCTGATTGCATGTGAAGTCTAGTGTGGTTTGGCTGCAGTAAAAAAGTGATGCAATTCAGTCGCACAAACATGCAGGAAGTGAGCAAAACACGCTGAGTATTTTGGGATATGGGTGACATTTCTCTATACATTCAAGCCCTGAGGCATGTTTTATTTCTAAAATAAACAAACATAAATAAAGAGCTTTAGTGCTTCAAAAAATTATTTGTTCTGGATACCTGAACTGAATTAATAAAATAAGTTAATAAATGCTGGATGTGACACAATCAAAAGTTTGTAAACATGCAGCGGTGGATCCATGCTTTGTGATTTCTGTAGGCTCTTCAGTCACCATATTTTTGACCACGGTGTATGGTTCATAAATCATATTTACAGCCATGTATTTAATTAACTAATGATTTTTTATTTTGGTGTTTGGGTCATTTACTTATGTCCACTGAAATCAAACCAACTAGCAAATGAAAGAAAAGCACCAATTTCTCTGATGCAAGATGGATATTCCAACTATTGAGAATTTATATAATATCAATATTATATAAGAACAATATTATCTAAGAGGTCTTTGTATGGGGGGGAATGGACTCTCTCCATGAGGCTTCAGGAAGATCATTTTAAAGAACTTTAGGAGAAATAAAAATGGAACATCATGCTGAAGCGCCCTTCTCTTGCATAATTGACCTCTTAATTGTCTAAAACTGGGTTGCCTTCATTTATAAAGTAAATTATTACAAGGTTAAACTCTTTTTAAATCATATGGTTAAAAATCAATCATATATTAAGAAAAGAGTAAAAAATGAAAAAAAAAAAGGTCCCTCTAAAGACACACAATTTTTTTTTAAATTAACAATTTTATTATTAAAAAAAAATAAAAAATTCTCTGAATTGGATTACTAATGCATCTCAACAATCAGAATCAAACTGACTTGAGCAACTGTATTGAGTAGGGCTAATTCCTCAAGTAACTCGATTACAAAAAAGGATTTAGGCAAAACCTTTTGCCTCTAAGCTTCTTTTAATTAATTTTAAAAGCTTGCATTATATTTTTGCGCAATTAATTGTTGACAGCGCACTTTTGACAAAGTGCGCTTCTGTATGCAAGCCGCCAGTAAACACCAACAAAGAAGAAGCGCTTACGTCACCCAAAAAGCGGAAGGAGACGCAAACAGTTAGCTGTTTATTGATTTGATGGAGCATTCTGGTGCGGGCTACAAAATGGAAGGAAGCAACAAAATTATCAGCAAGCCAAAAGATGAAGAAAGCAGCAAGAGAAAACGACAGAAATATTCAGTAAAGGCTTAAATGTTATTCCTGAGCTGTAAATTTTTTAACTTTTAGTTCTGATAGTTTAGTTGCACACCTTAGTGTTTTTGTATAATTATTTCAATGTGTGCCTTAGTTTTTTGATCCTTAAAGTCATTTTTTTGTTTTTTGTTTTTGCATCTAAGAAAAGGCTTTAAAATAAGAATGTATGGCACTGTAATGCACTTAATTCATCTCAGTCAAATTTATAGCCCTATCCCACCTATGCGGTTTCGCGCGGTGGCCGGAAGTACGGTTCATCATGATTCACCATGAGTTTTGGCGCTGCGATTACGTTTTCATCTTTCCTCCGAAAGCCGCCTCAAAAACATGTTTAAACATGTTTAATTTTTTTGGGTGGTCCACGAAGTTCTGCAAGGTCCGCGGAAGCTTGCGGACCCTGAAGAACTTAGCGGAATGTTGGCGGGCAATTACAGCAGCTCACGATGAACACCGCATCTCACCATGAGTCAAATCGCATAGGTGAGACAGGGGTATAAGGTATTCCTTGTATTGTAAATAATGACAATGTTTTATTTTTGATAAAGTGCTGTATGCATTTAAAAAAGTTGATTTTTCTAAAAAGAAAACCAATTAAACTCTCATATTTTACACTGCTGTTTATTTAAGCAAAAGTACATTTTCATGGTCTTTCGGCTGCTCCCGGCAAGGGGTCGACCCAGCAGAATACCCAGTCCGCACTACAACTTGGAAAAGGTTTTACGCCGGATGACCTTCCTGACGCAACCCTCCCATTTTATCCAGGCTTGGGACCGGCACTGCGTCCAGTGGCTGGGGTAATCCGATTACTCGATAAAATATTTGGTAGAATACTCGATTACTAAAATATTCAATAGCTACAGCCCTGGTATTGAGATTCCCACACATGTGTGAGCATTTTAATATAGACCTGTCTATCACATAGCAGTTTTAGTTTTATTGGTTAAGCTCAAATACCATCGATCTTATCTTTGCATTCGGCGAAATACGAACAAGTCAGAAAACGCTCCAACTGTGGTTAAGGAAATAAGTGTGGTAATGGGCACTGTTTCATCTGTGTTGTCTGTAAGACCAGGTGTGTTAGAAATACAATCAGAAAGCATACAGACCTTGAACACGTCTCCATACGTGCCACTGCCAACTCTTTGGATGAGCTCAAAGTCATGCTGGGGGTTTCTGCGCAGGATGTCTCCACTGGACCTCTGGTACGACTCCATGTCCTGGACCTGGATACAGTGAGAGAAACTGGGGCGATCAAGTTGGCCAGGTGGTCTGATTTTTCAACTACTGCATCAAAGCCCTTTTCTCCAAGCGTGCCATCGGACTCACGGTCTTAGGTAGAAAGCATAAAGACAAAACTGTAAATAAACTGGACTATAATTTTAAAGACATTTTATATATATATATATATATATATATATATATATATATATATATACATATATATATAAATATATATACACACACATATACACACAGTACAGTACATGATTAAATAATTACATGTATCTTGTGTTACAAGTTCATTATTCCATTTGTAATAAAAACATTTTAAATAAAATTGCATTTTGCTTAAAAGTGTACGTTGCCCTCTGTATGAAGACTTACCAAGATTAGGAGAATTCTGCACCGTTTTTAAATTAGAATGTCCAGACTTTTCCAAATTGGATTCCTGAGCTTTATCCTGTTTAAAAAGAAAAAAACTCCAACATTAATTAAAATATTTAGCGAAACATTTATTTATTGTAAGCCATAATTAATAGACCTTAATCCAAATTACCCTTTATTAACAAAGTTTTTCAAAACTTACAACTCAAAACACGCGAATTGTGACGTATTAACCCACAACACTGGCATTAATTGTTAGTTTGTTAGCAAAACATACACCAAAATTAACAAAATTCTAACAAATTCTTCAGGTTTGCTTTAAAAAAAAGGAGTTGGCACGAGCTTGTTAGTTCAGACTAAAAACAAGTTAGCTAGCTCACTTTGCTAGTTCTTTTTTCTAGCTGCCTGCAAGCAAAAGCATTTTGTTAGTCAGCTTTTATTTTTAATGTTAAAATATTGTGTTGTTGGATGTAAACATGCAAAACGTCTTAACCAGCAACCAAATTGGACAATTATACCTCGACAGCAGGCTAGCGGCAGAAAAGTAATACTGTTCAGGTTAGCTTAGCACAGCTTTCCCGAGACACAGAGTACTAGCCTAGCCGCGCGAAAGGCTGATTAAAACAGCTTTAACTGATTTAAATGACTTTATATACAAGCAAATTCAGCGGTTACGTTTATAATTCCCAGCTAAAACATTAACAGTTCATTAAAAAAAAAAAAAAAAAAAGTTAAAACGTCTCTAAGCCAATTCGACTAGTTTTTTTTCTTCGAAAAACATACAATTTCCACGTGAATTCTCCTAAACAGTGAGACAGGCGGTTCTTCAAGTCCTGACATTCATTTTGCGTCGAAATGAACATCCCAAAACGGCTCATTCCATTTCCAACGAGTTGAAACTTTCTTCTCCAGCTGAAGAGTTGAGAATCACGCACGCAAACAACTACACGGCTAATCATCCAACCACGCTAAACCCTCCCCTCCCTCTCTTTGCCTGCGACGCGTTTAGTTTTTTTTCCTCGCCTGACTGATGACACGACCCGCCTCCTGCCTTGAGTTTCATGTACCGATTGAGCCGATCAGACTGACTGACCGGCGCTATAGCCAATCATACGAGAATGAGGTTGACAGCCCGATAAACTTGAAGGACATGCGTGCTAAAAATATCAGCGTGATGTCTTGAATACAAACGACGTGGTCTTTCTTTCTGTTGCGCGAGCATGTTTAGAACACTAACAGGTCGATGAGCTAAACCATCATATTTTCTGATTTATATTTAATAAGCGTTCAATGCACTTAATAACTGTGAATTGCGCGCCATCTAGTGGTGATATCAAATTACAGCTCCATATGTAGGCTGGTGAAAGTATGAGAATAGAGCGAATAGGTGTAAATAGGTATGCTAACCAGTGTGCGATGTAAAACAAGACAGTTTAAAGATATATCTTTTTAAGGTTTAAATAACGTGTTTGTGTGCGCGCGTGTTACTAGCTCGAATCAGTATTTTATGCAGTCGAAAATTTTGAGAATTTATCTCAAAGGAATAATTGTAAATCAGATAAGAAAGTGGATAAAATGTGTCAGCTTCTTTGGTTGGGTTCTCAACATCTAAACAATTTCATTCATCATTAAGAAAAGTACTGTGTGTGGGTTTCCGCTCGATTCTCTGGTTTCCTCCTGCCTTTCAACACCATGTCCATTACGTTTACTGCCTTTGCTAACTTGCGAATTTGTGTGTTCAGGTTTTATTTCCAACTCACCTCATATTTGACTCTGAGAGCCCCTGAATTCACCTCCACCTTAATCATGATAAAGTGATTACTCCATCAATCCATCTAGAAACCTCCATAGTCCAATGGTAATTACTATTGTGTTTATATTGTGTTTATTTTTATATATTTATTATGTACTTATTCCCAGTTCACGACTAGTAGGAGCTTCATTTAACATTCACACAATACGCTCTATTTGGGAACACCAGTTAGCATAATCTGCATGTCTTTAGATTGTGGGAGGAAACCAGAGCACCTGGAGGAAATCCAAGCACAGGGAGAACATGCAAACTCTATGTACTGTACACAGACCCAGAGGGAGGAATCGAACCTGGATACTGGAATGCCTGCTGCCCCAAAGGGATAACTAAGCATGAATAAATTGAGGATTATCAGTTATCAGCATATATTGCTTATATTGTGTAGCCTGAGCATTGAGCATTTTTTTTTTTTAGGGAACCCAGTGGACAAGGTGTGGGACACCCTGAATGGAAAGTCAGCACATTACAGAGCATAAACACACACACACACACACACACACACACACACACAGGACAGGGTTTTTTTCTTTTTTATGTAAAAAACAAAGATAATTACAATAATATTCATGATAATTTGCAATAATAATTTCTTTTAAAGAAAATAAAGAAGTGGGACACATTATAAGGAAATTGTGTCCCACATAACAGTCTTTAAATTACCTGTTGAGTGACTTTTTTTTATGTATACGAATGCTTTCAAAAACTGTGTATTTTATTGCTCTGACATGCCTGCACACTAAAATGTACAGGACATGAGTTTTTCTTTTTTATTAAATAAAACTTGGATATTTACAATAATTTACAATAATAATTTCATTCAGAAAAATTAAGAAGTAGGTCACAATATAAGGATATTGTGTCCCACATAAAATATTACTGATCAATGGTTATCATAGAGCGCTTTTTCCAAAGTTTGGATTTAGTTAAATATATAATATGTTCAGTTTGATTACAAATTTTTATTGAATATAATATAAAAAATATTGCATATTAATATAAATTTTTAAGCATCAATTGGGCTTTCTCCAGGACCAGGCCTGTGGTGTAATAGGTGGGAGCAAAGTGTCCAGTCAGGCTTTGGTTGCGTTCTGCCCCCTAGCGGCTAAATGCTAAACGTGTTTCTCTCAGATGAGAATGAGGCATAGGAACCGGAGCATCGTTGTCATTCCCGTTTCCTGTCTTCCTGATCATTGTTGATTGTTGATGAAGAGCGAGCAGTGAGACCCAGGGGGCTGGATAGCGACATGGCCCGGGATAAAAAGGATCGAGACAGCTGGGGTGAGTGCTTTCTGACGGTTTATTGGGCTAAACACCAGCACCTGCGTGTGTGTGTGTGTGTGTGTGTGTGTGTTCCTGCCTAGACAACCGTGTTTCTATGGAGGAACAGAAATGCAGCAGAAATAATAATAATAACAACGCTAGATTGAAACGACGCGTAAAAGGATGGAGGTGTGTATTCACCAGCATTATTATGATCATTTGGGGATTATACATTGATCATTTTGATGTTCATGTAGCCCTGGAGCTGCAGGAGCCACAGCCCAGTGACACAGTTGTTTATTCACAGCCTGTCAGTGTGTGTGTGTGTGTGTGTCAACGGAGCAGGAGAACACAACCCAGGTCCTGGTGTGTGTTTTTTTCTCTCTCCCGAGGTGTGTGGTGTTTAACAGTAAAATGATCACACGAGACAGGTTGCATGTCCCTATGCAATAGTGTGTGATTAATTTACAGATCATCTCCCTCTCTCTCTCTCTCTCTCTCTCTCTCTCTGTAGTGCTTTTGGTGTTAGCTGGGATGTTATGCAATGTGTTTGTGCAATGTGTTGCAGATTCACTACTGTACATAATGACTGCGTAAATACGCAGGAATACGTGAAGAAGTTCACGGGAATGAGAAAGGGGAAAAAACCCAGCGACCTACATACAGCATAAATATGACGTGTGAATGTGTGAGTGCGCGCGCGTGCGTGTGTGTGTGTGTGTGTGCTTGGGCATGTTTTGCACGAAATGTCCCCATAAAATCAACACTGTCCGATATTCCTGTTCTTGTAAGGTTTTGTGGCTTTAAAACAATAACAACTACAAAAGCATATGAAGTAAATGTTTCCTTTTGGTTACTGATAAAGGCTTGGGATAGATGTAGCTGTAGGTATAACGCATTAACTGCACTGTGATGCATTAATCATTATTCTAAGGGAAGGCCTTTATGAGGATAGTAGGTCTAATGAATGTGGGGCTGTGGCCTATTGCACTATATGATAGGCCAAGGTGAGCGCGTGCGTGTGTGAGAGAGAGAGACTGTCTGACTATTGAGCCATATATCAGTGATATACAGGCAGCCCAAAATGTATACACAATTCAGGAAAGAAAAAATAGAATGATGTATATTATATTAATATAATATTAATAATACTATCATATAATGATTGTATATAGCAATCTATAATGTATGGCGATAAATCTAGTATTAAAATATTTTTTATTAAATACGTTTTTCTTTTCCTGAAGTGTGTGTACATTTTGGGCTGACTCTGTAGGATGAGTGAATATTAGCCAGGTAATTTAATGGCTATAGAACCTGTAGTATCACTGGTGCACCACCCAATTGTGCGTGCATGGTTAGACCAGCATTTTCCAGGACGTTGGCTGGGACGACATGGACCTCCTGACTGGCCACCAAGAAGTCCAGATCTTACTCCATGTGATTTATTTTTTTTCTTTGTGGGTCTACGCAAAGGAGGAGGTGAACAGGACACACTGGAGGACTTGGAGGTACGGATTTAGGAGGTTCTCAGCTATTTCCCAAACAACTTTCCTTTAGAAGACATTCCATCCATGGCTGTTAGAGGAAACTGCTTGATGCCAATGGTGCCTATGTTGAAATTTAATGATTTGCTTTCATTTTCCTATGTAATAGAGTACATGCACAATTTGTTTCAATACATTTGTATTAAAAATATGGACTTTATTATCAATTATTAATGCCTAGTTACATTTCACCCACCCTGTGTGTGTGTATGTGTAATATACATCATATATATATATTGAGGTCAATAAGTAATTGATCACCCTGTGATTTTGCAAGTTCTCTTACTTAGACATTATGGAGAGGTCTACAATTTTTAGCATAGGTGCATTTTCACTGTGAGAGACAGAATCTAAAAAGAAAAATCCAGAAATCACATTGTATGATTTTTGGACAATTTAATTGTAAATTACTGTGGCAAATAAGTATTTGATCACTTGCTTATCAGCCAGATTTCTGACCCTTAAAGTCCTTTTATTTTGATTTTAAATAGTCCAGCTACACTCTGCTCATGATTCTAAATTAGTAGCACCTGTTTGAGGTCGTTAACTGTCATAAAGACACCTGTGCACCCCACAATCAGCCAAGGTCTAAATAGATACATGGGGTATCAATGATGCTAAGAATGGTGAAGAATCAGCCCAGAACTACATGTGAGGAGCTGGTCAATGCCGTGAAGAGAGCTGGGACCATCGTTTCCAAGGCTACCATCAGTAATACACTAAGACGTCATGGTTTAAAAACTTGCATCGCACGTAAGGTTCCCCTGCTTAAGTCAGCCCATGTCCAGGCCCTTCTAAAGTTTGCCAGGGGACATCTGGATGATCCAGAGGAGCCATGGGAAAAAGTCCTGTGGTCAGATGAGACAGGATGACTGCACTGTATTAAGGAGAGGATGAACGGGGCCATGTATTGTGACATATTGGGCAAAAACCCCCTTTCCTCAGTCAGAATATTAAAGATGGGCTCGAGGTCCTTGAGAGTCAGAAATCTGGCTGATAAGCAAGTAATCAAATACTTATTTGACACAGTAGTTCACAAATAAATTGTTTAAAAAATCATACAATGGGATTTACGGATTTTTTTTTTTTAGATTCTGTCTCTCACAGTGGAAATGCACCTATGCTGAAAATTGTAGACCCCTCCATGATTTCTAAGTAAGAGAACTTGCAAAATCACAGGGTGATCAAATACTTATTGACCTCACTGTGTATATGTATATATATATATATATATATATATATATATATATATATATATAGTATAATGTGTGTGTTTTATGCATTTATGTGTTAGACACAATGATTATTCCAAGCTTCTGAACCACATCTTTCATTATATATGAGTATCGTAGCTGCAATGCCATCTATTACCAATTTCAACATGTTTATTTTAGTAAGGATGACTCATGACTCAGGAGTCTCAAGACTGCCCTCAGATGCTTATAATGATGTTTTCTTTGTCTTTCTGTCTCTTATTGGTTTGCCTAACATTTTAAAGCATAAGAATTCAGCTCCATCGTTCTCCTTTGACCCTACGGGCCTGAAGTGGGACACATTGGTATGAGATAAAGCAAAAGAGAGACGTGCAAACAGAACTGCCACTGCCAAAGACAATTCGTCATAACAGATTCAAGAAACAACCTAAACCACTTGGCGCCTCTGTTTTTTCCACATTTGTGTGGCAGTTAAATAAACACACGTTTGCATGTTTGCACGTGGGCATTTATTTAATCCTATTTAGGGATGAGAATAATCAAAACAACAAGGTTAAATGTTTAAGTAGGCTAGATCTAAGGTATATCTTTACGCGTTATAAAGTCAGACTTGAAAGAAAAGTCTGTGTTTAAAACTCTTACTATGGCAGGAATTAAGGATTTTCATTTAGGGATCTATAATTGCTTTGCCAGCATGACATCTGGGGCTTATACTATTCTTATAAACACAGAGTCTAACATTACCTCTCCTTGACTGTGAATGCTCAATGTGTCGAACAGCAAAGAGAGAACAAAGTGGCTGCAATGCCTTTCCAGATGTATACTGTATCTTTGGTTTTTCCATTGTAATATCATTTTAAGCAGAATTTCATCCTTACCAGGACAATAAACGTGTGCACAAAGGACTAAAAATTTTAGGAGTAGTAGTAGTCGGGAATAATTTGAGCCCTCTGTTGTCTGCAAAGCAGCTTGGAGTTGCAGTGATAACAGTGATGAGCGTAGAACTTCCCTACAACACACTACACCTGTTTTATTGAACTGCACGTGATTTGTGTTTTGTCTGCAAGTCTGTAAGTTTGTGTTTGAGCTGTGTAAGTCTGTGTTCTAAACTGGTCATGCATCTGATTTCCTTAACCAGACAAATGTAAACCGAGGGGGAAATGAATTAGCCACATCTATTTCCAAGAATTACCCCAATCATCTTTTTCCAAGGAATTACCTGATTATTCTAGCTGTAAACACTCTTAACCATCACACCCAGCACTTTATTGTTTATATCTTGTTTAGATGCAATGTCTTCTGCAAATTCCTATCAGTAATGTCTGCACCAAAATCATTAAACCAATTTCCTGTCTGTTCATGCAATTTTCTTTCATCCCTGTATGCTAGAAATGATGCATGATCAAATATGCAAACTTTCGCACTGATTTTTAAGAACAGTTCTGACCCATAAAGGCATGGACTTTACATGATTGCTGAAGGTGTGCTGTGGTGTCTGGCACCCAAATGTTAGCAGCAAATCCTTGAAGGCCTGTAAGTTGTGAAGAGGAGCATTCTTGGATCAGACATCGTTGTCAAATACATCCCCAAATCCGGGAGATTTGGAGGCCTTTAATTATTTGTTATGCTCCTCAAACCATTCCTGAACAATTTTGCCCATGTGGCACTGCAGCTTATCTTGCTAAAAGAGGTCACTGCTAGTTAGGAATACCTCTGCCATGAAGGACTTGCTGTGCAACAATGTTTAGGTAGGTGGCATATTATATAAAAATAACATCCACATAAATGCCATGACCCAATGGAGAGAACCTTACTCATAGAATCACACTGCCAGCTTACCTTTTTCCATAGTGCATCCTGATATGCTCTCTTCACCAGGTAAGTGATAGGTACTAACTACTGCATACCAGAAAAAATGCCATAAGCCTTGTCGTTTTTGAGATGCCCCAATCTAGTTGTCTGGCTCTCACCATTTTTGCACTTTACTAACTTTGACACATTAATGTTGAGAACTGACTGCCTACTTGCTGCCTAATATTGGTAACTCCTTGACAGATGGCCTTGTACAAAAAAGAAGGAAAAAAATTTACGGCGTATTAAAAATTTGGGATTTTCTTCATTTAAAATTAAAAACAAACAGAAAGTTCTACGGAACTAGTACACAGTCATGTTGGAACTGGTGTGGGGTTGTTTTTAAGTCATTGGGCTAGGCCCCTTACTTCCAGTGAAAGAAACTCTTAATGCTTGAGCATACCAAGACATTTTGGGCAATTTCATGCTCCCAAACTTGTGGGAACGGTTTGGGATGGTCCCTTCCTCTTCCAACATGACTGCGCATCAGAGCACAAAGCAAGATCCATAAAGACATGGATGAGCGAGTTTGGTCTGAAAGGACTTGACTGGCCTGCAAAGAGTCCTGACCTTAACTCAATAGAACACCTTTGGAATGAATTAGACCAGAGACTGTGAGCCAGGCCTTCTCGTCCAACATTAGGGTCTGAGCTGACAAATGTGCTTCTGGAAGAATGGTCAAAAATTCCCAGAAACACAGTCATAAACCTCGTGGAAAGCCTTTCCAGAAAAGTTGAAGTTGTTATTCTTAAGATGAACTGCAAGAAGTGGGCCAACATCATATTAAACCCTATGGATTAAGAATAGGATGTTACTCAAGTTCATATGCATGTGAAGGCAGGCAAGCGAATACTTTGGGCAATCTCATATAATGTATATATTGGAATATTTAATATTCAGGATTTTGCATTAGTTTTAATCCCTTCAAATTTCTTGTTGAGTCCTTATTGAAATATAAGGAAATTTGTGAAATTCACCATGATCAAGGTTTTCTTTGAACGGTGCCAGACAATATGGATGTAAGCTTTCTCATAAACACTGTATTTACACAAAAAAAACTAAACTTTATGTGTGTTTATGTTTTTTAACAGGGTCTTTTGTAGAAAAGCATGTATTTGAGTGGAGTTCTGAGGACGAGGAGCCGGATGGTAAGGCTCGGCCAGTGCAGGTTCTGGTGGTAAAGGATGATCACACGTTCGAGCTGGACGAGGCAGCACTGAGTCGTATCCTGCTGGCCAAAGACCTCAGAGACAGAGAGATAGTCGCAATATCTGTTGCTGGAGCTTTCCGAAAGGGGAAGTCATTTCTTATGGACTTCATGCTACGCTACATGTACAACCAGGTACAATCCAAGGGGTATTAATGTACAGAATCAGGTTAAAATCAGACCACTTAGGGGAAGGAATTGAGAGTAGGGAAAGGAGATCTCAGAGAGTGATGCATATAATAAGCGAGAGAGAGAGAGAGAGAGAGGATCTGGGAACTGATGAGATGCCCACTTCCAGTAACATCAGACATCAAAGATATCAGATTTCTGCCGTTAGTTATTTACTCGAGTTTTTTTCTATCGCCTTAGTATCACATTATTGCACTGGAATTAACACTATAAGGCATATACAGTTTACGGGATATGTATGATTGAATCTTGGTTTTGTTGAATGATTGGTTTATAATGTGTGTATGTGTGTGTGTGCGGTCCATGAGAACATGTGTCTGTGCTTGTGTGTACACAGGGAAGTGAAGACTGGGTAGGGGATCCTGACGAGCCTCTGACAGGTTTCTCGTGGAGAGGAGGCTCTGAGAGAGAGACCACTGGTATCCAAATCTGGAGTGAAGTCTTCCTGGTGGACAAACCAGACGGAAATAAGGTGCGATAGATAGGGACACAAATTAAACTATTTATTCCTCAACGTTTTCCACCAAAAGAATGACACTGTGCAGAACATTTTAGGGTTTGGTTTCAATCAGTTAATGTGATGTCATGTGCCAAGGCTCCACACACAAGACCTTCTGGTTATTGATTATTTTTTTATAACAGCTAGATAGAAAGATGGATAGAGCACTTCATTGATCCCCAGGGGGGATTTTTCTTTTTGCAGCAGCAGCAGTTGCAGCAGAAGTACATACAGTAGCTATACATAGTACTTTTACTCTTTATAGGTATTATAATTAATGTTGTAAAACATGCACGAGACGTTTTGTTCCTTTTATCACTTACCACAGCCTCTCTTTATTCTCTTCAAATTAATAGGCACACTAAGTCATTTTAGTTAGTTAGAAAAGGACAGCGCAAAACCCTGAGACCCAAAGACTTTCCCATAACAAAAAGCTGACACTGGAGACTCCTTCAATAAATCTTAAATACATTTCTTTTTCACCACATCAACAATTAGATATTTTTTCGTTTGCTACGTTACAAGACCAGTTTCTAATAATAAGGCATACATTCTATGAAGTGTCTGTTATACACTTCCCTGATTATTGCATAATTGATACCAAATTATAGCATAGTTAAACTCTCAAATCTGATTGGTAAGAAGGTGTTTTTTAAGGTGCAGCTTTGACAGTTGTGCCAGCCACACCACCACCACCATCACTGATTATTTTCCTATAATAGCATGTATGCAGCCTGACCCAAAGAAATTGCACACTCTATTGTTTTGTCAGCTTTAAATACAGTGCACAATGTGGTGCACTGTAATTATCCATGTGTGAAAATGATTCCTTATGGTTCAAGAACCCAGTTTTCATCATGTGACGCCCATGCCATCAGGGAAAAAGCCACTGATGGGATAACCTGGTTAATCTCTATTTTCAGGTAGTTCAGGGACTTCATTTTATTGCCAGATTATGGTGTTGAGCCTAGACCTGACCAACTAAAGGGACCCCGAATCATAACCCCTCCCCCGACAGGTTTGTACAGTCGGCACTATGCATGATGGGTGTGTGCGTCCCTTTCTGACGCACCCATCACTTTGGAATAGGGTCAACCTGGACTCATCAGACCACATGACCTTTTTCCATTTCTCCAAAGTCCAAGCTTTATGCTCCCTAACAAATTGAAGCCTTTTTTTCCAATTAATCTCACTAACCAGTGGTATCCTGTGGCCACCAAGCTGTTTAAGACCAAACCTGAGAACACCTGTGGAAATGCTCTTTTACTATTAAACATGATTTCTACTGTCCATTTTTTATGAAGCAGCTTCACCATGTGTGTAAAGCAGCACCTACATACTCACTCACTAATCGTCTATATCGCTTTATCCTGTATTCAGGGTCGCGGGGGGGCCTGGAGCCTATCCCAGGAGACTTAGGGAACGATACGGGGTACACTTTGGACAGGCTGCCATTCCATCGCAGGGTACACACACACACGAACAGGGAGAACATGCAAAATCAACACCTTCGGACCAATCTGATTTGAGAATTTAACAGCTCTAGGCTATAAAGGCCGATTTTCCTTATGCTGCATGTACATTTTCAATGCCTGTTTACTTAATGTTAATGAATGGAAAATTTTCCAAGTTTATTGCTACTTGTTGTGTGGCTTATGTTTCTTTCCTTGGCCTGTAGGTGGCAGTACTGCTGATGGACACACAGGGAACATTCGACAGCCAGTCCACGCTGCGAGACTCAGCTACTGTATTCGCCCTGAGTACCATGATCAGCTCCATGCAGGTAACGTCTAAGAACACACCCTCTGATGTGTTTAACATTCAGGCTGATTGCCTGTGCATTGCACATCACACAGACAGAAGTGCCGAGCTCGGGGCTGATCTCTCTTTACTTCGCAGGTGTATAACATATCTCAGAATGTTCAGGAGGACGACTTGCAGCACCTGCAGGTACGACCTCTTCTTGTGCATCTGTGGCTCACATAAACGCATGCAGTTTTTAAAAAACGGAAGCAACAGCATCTGCTTAAGCCTGCCTGTTCAAGCTCTTGAGGTTTCCAAGTCAAATAGAGTTCTCATACCAAAGAAAATTCCAAATGCATTTTGTGAAATTGAATTAAATTAGTACAACAATAAATGTCAGAAGAGAACATGATTTGCTTTGCACACTGGGATCTCTTGTGAAGTAGAGTAAGCATATTTTATAGATCATATACCTTTGTGGAACAACGAAACATTTTTTTCCGACCTCAAAGGAAATCCAAAACTCGAACCTGTAATTAGATGTTGGCGAGTGAAATGCACAAGCCTTGGAGGAACATGAGGGCAGGAGTCTTAGCTTTCTTTCCTTACAATTGTATGTGTGTGTTTGTCTTTTTGTGTAGCTCTTTACAGAATATGGTAGACTGGCCATGGAGGAAACGTTCCTCAAACCGTTCCAGGTATTTTTCAGCTACTGTTGTCTTTTGGGAAAGGAAGGAAAAAGGTTAAACTGGAGATTAATATTTGTGTAAGCTAAATATACTGTGTTTTTCTCAGTCAATGATTTTCCTGGTGAGAGATTGGAGTTTTCCATACGAGTTTCCCTACGGACAAGAGGGAGGGATGAAATTCCTGGAGAAAAGACTAAAGGTCAGACATGTCCTGAATCATTGCTGAGAGCGAGAGTGTGTGTGTGTGTGTGTCTCTCTAATTCGGATCGGACTGACTCGGTGGGTGGGTTCTGAATTGGCAGCGAAATCATATTGCATGGAGAACAATGCATCCTCCTTTGTGCTTGTATAAGACACTTTATGTAAGGTATTGTTCAGCAGTGCTGAAAATGTTTTGTTCTTCTAAACCTAATATCTTACTACAGTATGGCAAAAACAAATCAAAAACAGGTACTGACTTTTTCCCCATATTTTTTTGTTTTGTTTTAAACCAACTGTCAGCTAAAAGGCGTTCTTCCAGTAAGTCTACCAGCCAAGGCCCGACCCTTAGTTTAGAGACCGCTTAGTTTCTGAGATTGGACAAGACAACCAAAACAACCTATTTATAGTTAATTGTCATGCCCCAAAAGTTATCATTTATTTGAAGTAATCTGAAAGAAGCAAGGCAAAGTGGTGCAGTAGGTAGTGTTGACAAATAATAGCTCCAATCTCCAGTTTGGACTAATATCTGAGTATGATAAGTTCTCCTCATTTCCACATAGGGGTTCCCAGATCACTTCTTTATTTCTTCTACCTCCTAAAAGCACCCGGATATGTTTGCATTCTCTGCCTCATGCTCTGTATTCCCAGGGCACTCTTCTTTTACCGCCACCCTGACCAGTATAAAGCACTTACTGAAGATTATTGGTTAAATGATCTTTTAGCTTTTAACACTCAACACTAAGTAGAGTGGAAATCCAAAACAGCCATTTATAATGTTCCAGGGTACACTCTGGAAATAGTTTCTATTATCATTTGCATAAAACGTATATACATAAATTTCCCATAATTTTGACAAGAAAAAGTATACTCAAGAGTAGGTTAATTTTCTGCATACAACTAAGTAATGTAAACTAATTGAATGTACTGTATATGGCATCGCGGTAAGCACTGACCTGGCTCAGTGTGCGTGGAGTTTGCGTGGCCTCCCCATGCATGGTGGGTTTCTTCCCACCGTCCAAAGACATACAGATTAGGCAAATTTGTGTTTCCAAATTTCCTTTACTGTATGAGTTAATGTGTGTCTGCATGTGTGCTTGTGTGCCCTGTGATGGATTGGCAGCCTGTCCAGGGTGAACCCTGTCTTATGCCTCGAGTCCCTGTATAGGATAAGCAGTATAGAGAACGAGTGAATGAATGAATAAATGAAAGGTATTTTGGAGGCGGTGTCCTCATGGCTGTGTATTCATGTGTAGATTTCAGAGAACCAGCATGAGGAGCTGCAGAATGTGAGGAAGCACATTCACTCCTGCTTTACCAATATCTCCTGCTTCCTCATGCCACATCCCGGCCTCAAGGTCGCCACCAACCCCCACTTTGACGGCAGACTCAAGGGTATGTGCTTCCATCCACTCACATACACATAAGTATTCAAGCCTAAAAAAATAAATCTGTGAGCGAATGATGAGTAAATGGGACTGGAGGGTTTTCCGCAGCTTTCAGTGGACCTCAACCTTTTAGGTGTGTAAAGATTTTCAAATGCCAAATCAAACAAAAAAATTTATTCTGCCAGATTTATAATGTTGAGACTCAGAATTCCTCAGATGTTGATAAATACAGCTAATTTGTAGAGGCTCTGTTTAAACAGAACACATACAGATAGCTGAAAATGCCAAAATGATGAGTGAACGGTAAAAGGGCACCTCCTCACCCAATCTGTGCAAGATCTTCCAGTCATGCAGCACAGCTATTACAGTATGTTGACTAGTTATGTGCCAACTCTTTCTCCTTTTTCCTCTTTTTGTATTTCATTTGTCTTCATTGAAGGGCAAATTTTATTGGTCTAAATCATTGGTCAGTCATTAATATATTATATCATTTATATCATAATTATATCAACATAGGGGTTATAATAGGAAAGAAAAAACATGAATTTTTAAGAATACCATTGTATAAATGCTTTCCTAAATGATTTCCACACAAATTAGTTTATATCCAATCCAATAAAAAATAAAAAAATTAAAAAAAACATCCCTGATGTTCCTGGGTTAGGCTCTGCTTCAGCCTTGACTTTTACTACATCCATTATTGAACAGGAATAAATAAACATGATAATCAGCTGTCTGAAAGTGGAAACTTTAAGACCACTACAGATTGTTTGATGGCTTTTTGTGACTTTGTGACTTAGAGATCGATTCAGAGTTCATCGGTAACCTGATGGTGCTGGTGCCGTGGTTACTCAGCCCCACAAACCTGGATGTTAAAGAAATCAACGGGAACAAGATTACCTGCAGGGGGCTGCTGGAGTACTTTAAGGTGACAAAGTTTCTTTTAATAATCTGCCATTAGGTGGAAAGAGGCTATACAGCTTTTATCAGTTTTTAAATTACGATTTTATGAAGGTCGCATATGTTTAAGAGCAAGTCAAAGGCTAACATCTTACTACACTTTGTTGACTTTCAGGCTTATATAAAGATTTATCAAGGGGAAGAGTTGCCTCACCCAAAGTCCATGCTACAGGTATTGTACACATGTATCTACTTACCCAGCATCAGTTGCACAGAATTTTGAAGGTTGTTATTTTAAACTATGGGAGTGCATTATTGCATTTCGCCACAGTAATTTGCCAATGAGTACATTTGTCATAACTTATATCTAATTACATTTACACTGAAAGGTCCCATATCTTACTATTTCTTTAACATTTGGGTCTCTCAGAGCTCGCTAGAAATTTGCCTGTTAAAGCTTTAACTAAAATACTACTCAAATAATGCATTTCTTTTTTTTTTATACCTCAACCTGTATTTGAGCCATTTCCTGCCAATATCGCCAAATTTCCTGGGAATATCGCATTTGTATGAGGTCACATTAAGGGGAAACCTAATTTGCTAGTTTAAACCTAGGGTAATACAAAAATAGAAAAAAGTATGGTAATTAACTTTTTTTTTTACGCTCACAATTTTGTTTGCACCTGCACACTGGGGTTACTTCCTCTTATTACTTTTACATGTTACAGAAAGCAAACTGCATTGTCTCATGTTACTAAGAAACTAGAAAAAGCTAATTCCTCTGTCTGGATGAGTTTCTAGCCTTACATTTGACTATTAAATAAACTTGAGACCAGGGACGTCTTCCAAAAAACGCTAAATAAACCTTACCTCACCAACAAAAACAACAACAAATAAAGCAGCAAACAAATAAGCAGAAAACCACATTATCAACTACCTCTGGAATGTCCATTATACAGTACAAGTCTCTGCATAAGTTGTTACTATAGAAATCAGAGCCTGTGCATCAATATAAACCTGATGTCAGCTGTTATAGTAATGTTATTTTATTTCGACCAATCAGAATCGAGAATTTAACAGCAATATACACTTACCTAAAGGATTATTAGGAACACCTGTTAAATTTCTCATTAATGCAATTATCTAATCAACCAATCACATGGCAGTTGTTTCAATGCATTTAGGGGTGTGGTCCTGGTCAAGACAATCTCCTGAACTCCAAACTCAATGTCAGAATGGGAAAGAAAGGTGATTTAAGCAATTTTGAGCGTTGCATGGTTGTTGGTGCCAGACGGGCCGGTCTGAGTATTTCACAATCTGCTTAGTTACTGGGATTTTCGCACACAACCATTTCTAGGGTTTACAAAGAAAGGTGTGAAAAGGGAAAAAGATCCAACTTTGACTGACATAACCACTCGTTACAACCGAGCTATGCAGCAAAGCATTTGTGAAGCCACAACACGCACAACCTTGAGGCGGATGGGCTACAACAGCAGAAGACCCCACCGGGTACCACTCATCTCCACTACAAATAGGAAAAAGAGGCTACAATTTGTACGAGCTCACCAAAATTAGACAGTTGAAGACTGGAAAAATGTTGCCTGGTCTGATGAGTCTCGATTTCTGTTAAGACATTCAAATACTAGAGTCAGAATTTGGTGTGAACAGAATGAGAACATGGATCCATCATGCCTTGTTACCACAGTGCAGGCTGGTGGTGGTGGTGTAATGGTGTGGGGGATGTTTTCTTGGCACACTTTAGGCCCCTTAGTGCCAATCGTTTAAATGCCACGGGCTACCTGAGCATTGTTTCTGATCATGTTCATCTCTTTATGACCATCATGTACCCATCTTTTGATGGCTACTTCCAGCAGGATAGTCATTTCAAATTGGTTTCTTGAACATGACAATGAGTTCACTGTACTAAATTGGCCCCCACAGTCACCAGATCTCAACCCATCTTTGGGATGTGGTGGAACGGGAGCTTCGTGCCCTGAATGTGCATCCCACAAGTCCCTATCAACTGCAAGATGCTATCAATATGGGCTAACATTTCTAAGGAATGCATTTAGCACCTTGTTGAATCAATGCCACGTAGAATTAAGGCAGTCCTGAAGGCGAAAGGAGGTCAAACACCGTATTAGTATGGTGTTCCTAATAATCCTTTAGGTGAGTGTAGTTTTTTTGTATTGTATAGTTTTTCTGTATTTTGCTTAATTATAATGTTCATCTGACAAACTACATGACTGGTAAGGTTAGTAAATAACATAAAGCCTTAAACGTGTAATGTGTAACTTTTCTTTTTAAACAGTACACCCAAAATGTGCAACGTCAGTATGTGATGCTTGGACAAATAAATGTCTTGCTGTTACGTCAGTTTGTATGATCACGGCACTATGATGCCCAGGCGAGGTTAAATACTTTTACATGAGAAATATGCATGTGGACAGTGCTGTTTTTGTTTGAAAAGTCTATCTGACTTAAGTTACTGTAGCATCTAATGGGATATTGTGGTCTTTTGTGTGCAGGCCACTGCGGAGGCGAATAATTTGGCAGCTGTTGCTGCAGCTAAAGACCTGTACAACAAAAAGATGGAGGAGGTGAGAAACCTAGCAAAACCTGAACACTCAGCATCTTCTCATACCGCTCATCATGCTGCGTTAAAGTCAGGAAGAGATAGGATTTTGGATTTTTGATAAACTGGGTTATTAAAAATAAATGAATGAATGGATGAAAATGCACAGCAGTATCTACCTTTACATTGTGGGATAGGTAGTGCTGTTGCATTACATTTCTAGGATGCCTGGTTCAATCCTGAGCTTACGTTTCTGTGCATATTCTTCTTGTGTGTCTCCATGGATTTCCTTCTAACTCTTATAAACATGCTATAATGGGTATGAATTTATACCATGTGTGCATGGTGACATGTGGACTGGCATCGCATCCTGGATGTATTTTCAGTTCAACCCCAGTGTTCTTGACATGGGGTTTGGATCCGTTAAACCCTGAACAGTGTAAAACTGAGGTTAAATGAATGACGCATATGATTTCAGATTCGCACTACCATTACTCATCCCCTTATCCTTGTATATCAATCATCCTTTACTTCCCATAACAGGTGAGTGGGGGCGACCGGCCGTTTTTGGCCCCGAGTGAGCTGCAGTCTCGTCATGCAGCGATCCGTGAGGAAGCTCTAGCCGTGTTCCGCGGCGTGAAGAAGATGGGTGGCGAGGAGTTCAGTCGCCGCTACATGCTGCAGCTGGAGGCAGAGATCGGCGAGCTCTTTGTGCAGTACATCAAGCACAACGACTCCAAGAACATCTTTCATGCAGCACGGACGCCCGCAACGCTCTTTGTGGTCATCTTTATTATGTACGTAGCGGCGGGCATCACAGGCTTCGTAGGCGTGGATGTGATCGCCAGCGTATGCAACATGGTCCTGGGTTTCGCCCTCATCACGCTTTGTACCTGGGCGTACATCCGCTACTCTGGCGAGTACAGAGAGCTTGGCGCCCTCATAGACCAGGTAGCCGGAGCTCTGTGGGACCAGGTGAGCTAACTGCATTTTATCTTGTCTATCACAGACATAAAATACCACGTACCACAATACATACACACATAACTTTTCAAGTATCAGTTATGAAACAGAGGTGAGTGTAAATCACAAAGTAATTTTTTTCTGTTTAATGCCTAGAACTTAAAGCCACTTTTATTTATTGTCTGATCTAATCATAAACTGTGTTTGAGTACATGTACTAATCTGATTACTGTAGAAACAGGACATAGTACCACCTTCATGTTTTATGTTGGCGCTTAAGCCATGTGAATTTACAGGCCGAAGTCTGCAAAACCGAAAGGAACATCTACTAGCAGCAAACACATCTTTAATGCCTTCTTGTTCTTTCCCCTTAAGCGTCAAACTGTAGAATATCAGAACTTGTGAAGCATGCAAGATGCAGGACATCTAGTCCACCACCAGAGGGCCACAGACTCACTTTGTTCTATGCAGCTGTCAAAAGTCTGAATAATAAGCTTCTGAATGAAAGAACCCAAGTTGGAGACCAGTGCAAGAAAATGTAACCCAAGATTATGGGTTCTGACATTTGACTGGCTTTCATCTTCTTGTACTACAAACATGGTTCAAAATTGTATACAATTCCCCTTTCGTAAATCATCATGCCCTGTGCCTTAAAAAAAATCCCAAATTTACCGGCATATGTTGTTGCATTCATTTTCTTCTTTTTTCCTCTTTTTTCTTTCTCTCTCTGCTGTAGGGAAGCACTAATGAGGTAAGGGCATAAAAAGTCTCGTATACCTGAAATTAACCACACAACCAAGATTAAAATCAATGCTGATCATTGTCTTTTCCTCTCTCACAGGCTCTGTACAAGTTGTATAATGTGGCTGCCAATCATAGGCAGCTGTATAACCACGCCTTCCCCCGACACCAGACTGAGGAACACCCTGAGCAGGACAAGAAGAGAAACTGAGCAGGCGCACACACAAACACACACACAAACACCCACTCTGTTGAACAGATGCTCCAGCCATAACACACTTGAGCTTTTTGGATCATGCACGTGACATCATGGGCAGAGAGAAAAAGAAAGCAAAAGAGGGAGAAAATGTAAACAAGTTTACATTATTGTTAATCAAGGAACAAAGGTCAGATCTAGTTGCCATGGCATCATCGACTGTAGCTCATAGAAATAAGTATAACCGATGGTAGCTCTTGGAAATCCATTAATGTAGATTGGAATCTCAAGATGGAGATCCAGGTCAGGCTGGATTTTCCACCAACATGATGTTGGCACTGATTCAGGGAACAATCATTTTATAATCCACTCCCCTTTCCACCGGGTTAAGATCCAAAGAAATATTCAGAATTTCCAGAATTAGTATTATAAAGTTCTATCTCTTATTATAGAACCTTGTAATACTAATGTCATAAATTGTTACACATCACAAACACTTTATTTACAAAGATTATATGCAAAATGCCATATACATGTGGCACTTCATTACACTCACCGGACACTTCACTGGGTACTAGGGATGGGAAACACCAGGGCCCACCTGATACGATATCATGTTATTTCAGTGCAGATTTGATTTTGGTGTATTGTGATAGTGTTCTGATTTTATAAATATTAAATATTCCAGTTATTATTTAGAATTCTAAACAAACATAGCAAATAATTTGATCCTACTATGCACCCATGATGCTGTGCTGTCTACCAAAACATGAATACAGGTAGTCCTCGATTTACAAAGATTCGAGTTACGAGTTTTCCACAGATAATAACAGCCCGCGGTTTTAGAAACATTCGTAGATGCGTACAAATCGTGGAAGTAAATTGTACAAAAAATAGACACTGCAGTGTACCAGATACCAATATTTACAATTATATATAATATTTTCAGGTGTATGTGAATGTATAAAATGTCTAAAGTCCGGTATATTGTGTGTATTATGTATATTGTGCGTGTGTGTGTTGGAGGAGAGAAATCAGTTGGCCTCACGGGTTTCAGTAAATCAGTCCAGAAGCATGATAATAGAAAATGGCTGTTCTGTTAAGCTACTGAATCTTGATGGTGAATAATCCTAATTTTGGAAAATGAACTCTGTTTCGTATTGGACTATTAAAGTGGAAAACAGCTCTGAGACAAAATGGCGTCCAGGATTCCCCTCACGATTTAAAGGGGCACTGTTAAACACTCTAACATTCAAATGTTCTTAGGCGAGGTTACAGTTTTTTGCCACATTATGGCAGTGTGGGGAATAGGGACAGATTTAGTCAAGTGAATTGATATGCTTTACTTTGTATATTCTCGTCAAAGGCATACTAGACTTACTTTGTCAGACTTAAGAACAAATCTGACTTACGAACGCATTCGTAGGTCGTGGATTACCTGTACTTTAAAGCATAGTACGGTCATAGAGGAACTACAACACATTAGAAAAATTTCCCCCCCACATCTATACTAGGTACACTTGGGAAAAGTAGATTAAGCCATGTACCTATGGTGAAGGCGATCAGCTGAAGTTCAAACAGAACAGGGAGGAAAGGTTGTTGATGTCAGGCAGTTATGAAGGCAAAAAAAGGATCCAACCCAGTACTAGCAAGGTGTACCTAATGAAGTGGCCGATGAGTATATAGCATTAAAATAAATAAAATTGTTCCCATTCAGTTAGTTTGAATTGCAAATAGCATGCTCAGTTGTTTGTAATACGTTTTTCTTCTCTTTTTTTAATTACACTAATTTGACACTGTGCTCGTTTTATTTAAAAAATGACTTTAAAGATGGCTGAAGGTGTCATGTTGGTAAAATGATTGCAGGCCGACTACAATTTTCCATCCAAGAATTACCTCTAGTGGTGGAAATGCAGCATTCTCAGATTAGGCACTGGCACCTTTTCGGTGGAAGAGGGCTGCGATTATAACTACTGCGCCCACACAGAAACTGCACATGTGGATGGTCTCGTGTAGCGGGTAACAAGGTGGTGTTTTATGTTGTCCAAATAGTTTAAATCTCTTGTGTGATTTAAAAAGTGAACTAATGCCTCCTGGATGTGAGGTTAAAGGTGCAGGGGGCAAGATGATTTTCTTTTCCAACCACATTCACATTGCAGCACTTTTTAGCACTTTTTTGCTAAAGCTGAAGTCACAAAGTTTTAAATGGTTTCATTGAACCAATTTTAGATCTGATTTAACATTTTCACTTAAGTCTAGTTTTTCTTTTATAAGTTTATGTTTCATCCCATATTACACCCAAGCAGTGTCTGAGTGATTGTATGAATGTTACACACTTTAGACTAAAGGCTTTACTCTGGTCTATGCCATGGTGATTTAAAGTGCTATGATATTTATAATTTGAGAACTAGAAATAATTGTATCACAAAATATAGAACTTAGAGTTATATTTGGCAGACATCCCTTTGGGAGCGGGCGTGATTCTAATTCCTTTAGCAGCCTTGCAAATTTGTCAAGAATTCATTTTGGAATAGGCAGAATTGGTCCAAGTAGTAAGAACTTTCTGTGGAAATAGCCAATGTTTCTTTTTCCGAGGGAATGGACAGGATTTTGCGGAGAGTGGCAGGACTGAACAAAATTAAACAATCCAAATTACCATGATAAATATATATAATATGGAGAGCTACAGTTATCTAACTACAAAAGTATAAACTTCATCAACGCTCCCCAGAGAAAATGACATACCAATCCCACATAAAATCCCTTAGATATGTATACATCCCATTCCGTAAAGTCACACTCTTTCTTGATTCCATAATGTAAATATAAATCTTACCCTCTGCACTTTTAATATACAAATACATCAGCATCCCTGTAATTAAGGGCAAGTTTTGTGTGTGCTTGTAACTGAACTACGTTGAGTTGATGCTGAAGGTATAAGGGTATTATGGCATGGTTCTCTGAAGTGTATATGTGTTGTGGTAAATGAGCTTAAGCTCTGATGACTGATCCATCACAGTTAAGGAGGGTTCATTATAAATAAACATAATCTAAAACACTTCTGCTGTTCTTGCCGTACATACACAATATTCACACACGTACACACAGCACTAAAAAGCAGAGAAGACTGTGCTAATGGCTGTGGAACACTATCCTGGCTGGGTTACACTTATACTGTTTTATTTTGTAACAAGTGTCTTGTTTTATGTTGAATCCAGTGCTATTTATAAAGAATTAAATATTACATGTTTAAAAACTTAAGTCGTTGTTAAGGTGAGTGTTTGCAGTGTGCGCATCTGTGTGTTGTCATGGCCTGCTGTGAGCCAGGAAATGCTGCAAATTGTATCCCATCCACTACAGCTCATAAATTCAGGTCCTGGCTAAAGTGTCTGATTTTAGTCTTTGCAAAAGATCCAAGTGCACATTTTCTCATTGTTTCAATTTGTTAAAGATACCTGAGTTGGGAGCAGAATATAAAAGTTAAATGACTAAAACCTGTTCAAAAACTGATCACATATTGTCAGATCAGTTTCTCTCATTTTTTACTGCAAGAAAAAAACTAATAACTTAAGGTTTGACTGATAAAAAAGTTAAGATTTGACTTTTACACTTGTACAAATATACTGATTCAGCCTATATAGAAATGGCTTAGTTATTGTATGCAATATGACCATAAATGGAAGACTCAGAATAGACTTCATTATACCACAGCAATGTTTCATTCTATATAATCACATGTTTATATCATCACTCTTATTCTAATGGATTATCATTCTAAGGGACTCTTTTATAAAAGAGTTGTTGATATTGTGGAATTTTGTAAAATGTGGATAATCGTCAAGGGTAAAGGTTTGCGGCACAAGAAGGTCCTTATGATGGTATTTTATAATTCATCTGTTGAAGGTTAAAGGTGTTAAATGTTTGTCTTTTAAACATCAAGAGAAAGCAAGGGAACAACTGCATACAGCTGTTGAAAAGGAATAACGTTTTTTAATAATAATAAAGAAATTTTATCATTGATCACTTGGCTGTAACAGCACAGTTCTAGTCATAATTGTGCCTATAATTGATTTCTTTTGACAAATCAATTCTGTACAGTAGCATGTATTTATGCGCAAGTTTTACTCACTGTAAATGTAACTTGGCATGCATTCTAGCTTAAAATGCATTCTAGCTTAAAATGTTGCTGATGTTTAAAAATGTGCAAACGCTACACTGAAAATCATGCTCTGTAAAAGCCCTTTCTTACTCTCCAAGAGAGAGACACGCTTGAGTTGGCAGGATCTGCGAGTTTATACCAGAGTTGTGAGGTCAGATAGTGGTCAGCCACACACACACACACACACACACACACAGAATTTAAAAGCTGAGATCAAGCCATATGATGTATGCAAGTGCTTGTGTATATGAAAACTGAAAATTGAGAACATATGCTGCAAACTGATCATGCACACGCAATGCCAACATTCACCCTCTCTCATACACAGACACGCAATAATTAAAGACTTAAACATACTGTTGCTCCAAAGCACAGAGAGGTTTTTAGTTTATATATGTTTATATATAATTTCATTATGGAAAAAATAGCCATACAAAAAACGTTAGGAGCCAAAAGAGCTCACACTTACCCTGCATCACATGTGATGCTTCTGCTGACAAAATCTAGTCTTTAAATAAAGACATATTTCTTTGGGGAAAAAAATAATAAATCAAACTTTTTACATATCGAGCTGGCTGGATTGTCGTTGTCAGTGAAAGTCAGAAAGGTTTTCTTGTCCATAGGCTTAAGATAGAAGAGAGTGTGCTACAGTGGCCGAGGGGGGGATTATAGCACACTTCAGACGATCGAATCACAGGAAGAGCTCTGTGAGAAAAACAAAACGGTTCACTAGTGACCATGTTTCCAAAAGGCACTATAGTGTCATCTAAAGAGGATAACAGTCACTGTGGCATTTTTCTTTAGTATTTTGGCTAAAAATGATTGAAAACTCATCGACCATTAATTGAGCCACACACCTAAATCCTTCAGGCAATAAAATAAAGTTTACTATACAAACACTGCTCGGAGGTGTGCAGCTCTCACTTTTATTCCCATGTAGTCTGAGAGCACCCCATGAGCATCAGTTATATGTCAGAGTGCAAGTCTGAGTGTGTTTGGAGAGGGAAAAGGTAGGGGGGTGGGGGGTGTTGTCGCCACACTTGACACCGCAGGACACTGCTAAGACACGATGCAGCAGATGCACATGAAGGGTTGGTAGTGTACGTATTAAGGTGTGTGTGTGTGTGTTTCCGGATGTGTCTTCTGCTGTTCACATGTTGTGTGGGAAGTTTTTGGTTGGCTGCTGAGCGTACCACTGCTGCCGTTGCTTGCGCATATCGAGTTCGGTGAGCAGCGCTTGACGATAAGCTTCGTACGATTTAACGATGCGCTCCAGCTCCTTCATGAACAGCAGCTTCAGCATGCCCTGATACGTGTCCAGGTCCATCAGCTGGAACAGCTCCCACTTCAGAATGTGGTCATACCTGAGACAGGAAATAAAAGACTAGCATGATACAGAGGATATTACAAAAAGACCGTATACTAAAATGGTAGCAGTAAAGTCAATAGAGCAGTGATGGTTATAAATTTAGCCCGTTTTCAAAGCAAGCATTCACGCAGAGCTTGATTTTTTTTAACTGCACTTATATATACTTAGAGCCCAGCATGTGTGAAGCTTTTGTAATTCGTACTACACTTTATTATCCAAGTTCACAACACAGAGCAGTGATTCTGGCAAAGACAAGTGACATTCCAAATCACTCACTGTACTGTTTTCTCCTGTATACAGGGTTGAGAGACCATCCCAGGGTATGAGGCGGAGTACTCCCTCCATCGCAGGGCACGCACACACACGCACACGCACACAAGGGGCAAATTGGGAATGCAAATACCACAGTCTTTAGACTGTGGTAGGAAACCTACCAAGTATCAAGCACATGCAGAACATGAAAACTCCAAGCACACAGAGGCAGAAATTGAACCCTTGAACCTGGGGGTGCAAGGTGACAGTAATAACCACTAAGCCAATTAACTTGACATAAATACAAATGATTAGCTCAACAAAGTTCCATAGGTTGGTATCATGCACTACAAATTTTCTACCGGAGGAAAAAAAAAAACACATAATTTTATCTTTTTATGCACAGTTTTAACTTTTATTGGTTTGTACAAAAAATCCCTTTGCAACATACGTCAATGTGTATAAATTTTAAAGCAACCTGTATAAACTATTTCCTGAAAAATTAAAAAAGCTGAACAGTAAATGCACAAAAGTGATGAGTGATTCCGGGCACAAATAATCCAGAGTGACAATACACTGAGACTGGCGAGTAATAAAAAATAAATATTAAAAATTACAAAGTAGACTTTGCCAACTTTTTCAGCATTTTCCCTACACTACTGTAAAGGGAACTATTTAGGTAACATGGTGAGGTTTCTTAAACTTTTTGTTTTCTAAACTTTCAGGTTGGTGTTCATGGACAGCAAAGTTTTATCAGGGTTTTTTTTTATATTTAATATTTATAACAAGTAGTTTTAATACAGAATTTCTTAGTTCAGTTTTTGACCAACATTATTGTTTCAGTGTGGCAAAGAAAAAAAAGAAGGCAATATGGCCTATGGGACCTAAGGCCTAAAAGCACAGAGAAAAAACCCTTATGCCTTTAGGAGGCTGCCGAAAAGACCAATTAACGCAGCTCATACATGTGAACTTACTTAAGAGGTGCTCTGGCGTAGACCTGCAGCCAGTCTGGGATCTCGGCGGTGTGGTAGGGGTTTGCTGGAACCAGCACTGGCTGATTCCGCTCTGGGGGACGGGGCTGGTAAGTGATTGGTAGAGGTAGAGGTGGAGGCTGATCATAGCGTGGAACACTGATGGCCAGGCCAGATGAAAAATGAATAAAACAGGGTTAGGGTTAGAGACAGAGGGGAAAAAAGTTTCAGAAATTATAATAAAATCAGACTGTATTTTCAAATAAAAAAACTTAAAAACATGTATATCTATAGAGGATGCAAACAATTTTGCATTGTTGCCCACTGAGGGGAAATTTCTGAATGCCAGTAGCATCAATACAGGAGTGTGGACCTCAGTGAAACCATTCCACCTCCTAAAATGATTTGAACCACTAGCCATATTGTTGTTTAACAGAAATTTTAGGACAACAGCTCTGCGAAGTAGATGCCAGACTGCAATGGAACAGTTTGCTCCGCCACTGCAGTGTACATACCAAATAAAATTTGAATTTTATTTATCCACAAACACCCCCACACACAACAAGCACACTTACCTGGGAGCACACGGGTGCCTGTATTGGGCCCGTTTGTTGATGTGGTCAACATAATAAACTCCAAACTCTGCAGACTCCACCCTCTCCCAGCCAGGTGGAAGCCCCTCCCTTTCCAGTGGGTGACTCCAATGAGTGGTGTTTGTGTTGTGGTCGATGTAGTACTTCCTGCCTCGAATCGTCCAATCAACTGTCCAGCCAGGTGGGAGGGCAGTCTCCTCTCCACTCAAACTCGCTAGATTGCCTAGAGACTTCGCCTGCATGCGTCCAATAGCTACAAAACACACATGCACATACAAACAGCAATAGTATTAATATTACAGGAATGCTACATATCTAGAATTATGTTTTATGTTGATATTTATACTTTGACAGAATAATAGTACAACATTTGTGCTCGTCATGGATAATGACCTGGTTGTGAACACAAGAAAGGCACATTGTTTCAAACCTCCCTGTCAAGATTGAACATTTTCCCCCCCTTCCTTTAAGCTATTGTTATCAGGGCAGATAATACAGGAGAGCTACATGCATAATAATTGAACATCTGCTGCTGATTATAGGATTTTGAGCTGTTTTAATAGACCCTCCAAAGGGATAGGAGTCTCTCTCCCTGTGTGTGTGTGTGTGTGTGTGTGTGTGTGTGTGTGTGTGTGTGTGTGTGTGTGTGTGTGTGTGTCCATCCAAGTCTTCTGGGAGTAAAAGCCATTTCTGAGTAGGAATTTTCCCATCATTCTGACCAAAAGAAAAAGAAAAGAAAAAAAAAGGAAAAAGAAAAAAAGGGGGGAAACAGAGCCTTGAGACTGGGAGTGTGTTACAGTTTACAGTCAATCAAGGAAGTGCCAAAAGTTTTCAAACCGATATTATTGTGCGGCAGTGCAATTCACTGAAGACACAAAAAAATGTAAGGAACTAAAAGCTACACACCAATCAATCACTGTCAGAGATTTTGCCTTCTATGATGGTAAATTCTGCAGTTGGGTGAGACCGTGCACGTCAATGAGCATTTTTGCGCGTGCGCGCGTGTTGTGTGTGTGTGTGTGTGTGTGTGTGTGTGCAAGTCTTAGGCAGGGATGGAATGTGAGGAAAACCATGCTCCTCTCCTCCTACTGCAGAAGGAGAACATTCCTTCTTGCTGTAATACACAGACACTGCAATTATATTCATTCTTTTCATGATGCTTCTGAATGATAACACGCAACTGAAACGCTTTAATGAAAAAAATGGCAGTTCAGTATTGCTAAACCTGTCCAATTTACCTTCTACCAGGATTTGCCTTTACACAACAAGTTTACATTAACTTCGTCATCATCTAACTGGAGCAAGTGTTAGATGGTGTAACAGGATTATGACAGTGTATCCAGGGATCAAATTCATCATAAGGTTTACATGTTGATTAATCTCTTGTTGAGGGATGAGAGGTACTTAGTGCGCCCACATTAATCATGGCTTTACAGCCAATTAGGGTCGTTTGTGAGCTCACGTAAGTGGAAGGAGCGAATAGCGCTGTCCTCCGAGTGTGTTACGCCGCCCCCAACGGTGTGTGAGCAAGCAGTTCGAAAAGACGTGGTCGGCTTGCGTCATGTAGTTTGAAGGAAACACGAGATAGTCTTCAGCCCTCCCGACTGACTGGTAGTAATCACCTTAATGTGGGTGGGAGCACCCTAGTGACGAGGAGGAATTAAACACGACAAAATTAGGGCTACTTCGCCAAGATGAGCTTGATGACCCCAAGACTAATTTAGTGATCCTTTGAGAAAAAGTAGAGCTTTTTAGAAATCAATTTCTAGAAGTCTATAGCTCTTTTCTGATACAGGATACATAACATTACTGGCTTTATCACTCTGTCAATGTGTTGGCTTTTTCTTAGATATACACTACCAGTGATAAGTTTGGACACATCCTCTAATTCCATGGTCTTTCTTGATATGTATTGCTTTCTACACTGTAAAACAATGCTGAAAGCATCTAAAATATTTAATAATCTCATTTGAACAGTTGATATTGTGATGTGTCTGCTACTTATGCTCTGTAACACCTCCATAACAGCTCTAATCTGAGGTGCTATAAATTGGTCATGTTCAACGCAGGTAAATCTAAATGAACAACTTCTCTGGAGCAGAGGTAAGTGTTGATCTTGCTTTCCTGGGATGATCTTCATAAGATGCAGGTTTCATCATGGTGCTTGAAGGTTCTTTGCAAATGCACTTGACAATATTGTTCTTGCAAGAACTATTCCAGAACAGCTGACCTTTGTGTCTTAAAATAACAAGTGACAGTTGTTGTTGTCACTTAATTACCTAATGCCATGTATGTTATTTCATTGTTTTGAAAATATTTAGTTCTAGAATGTAGTAAAATAAATCATGTTCTCAAAGTTTCATTAGGACAAATGCCTGATCGTGCCAGAGGGCATGTTTTTGCCATACTCACAAAATTCTATAGTACATCACAAACATAAATCTTTACAAGTCTTTGACATCGAAACGCAAAATATTTAGGAGTCAAATAACCAGGTGAACTAATGCAGCCATGCTGATTTTAACTTAGTTAGCTGTGCAATCCCTGTAGGGTGTAAACAGCCAGGAAGTGAGAAAGTGTCAAAAGATTTTTTTTGGCCATTTAGTTTTCTTGTCAGTTGTCGATGGTCCTTGAATAACGTTGACTAACTTTGGCTAGCTAACTAGTAAAGCGATGTCACACCCATTAGCATAGAACTGGACAAGTTTCAAAGCTACTACGAATAAAAATGGAAAAAAGCCCCTTAAACACAATAATTAATAAAATATGACTATGGAGTGATTAGAATATATGGCTGAAGACGAATTCCTTTATTCCTACATTAAACCTTTATTTGGTTTAATGCTGTCCACAGTATATCACCATAAGGAAACACATTAATTAGTCTCTACCTGTGGCATTATTATTAAAAGCAGATAAGTGCACCTAGGTGACACCAATCATACATGACCAACAGGCAATTTTTAAAAAAGTTTATGAAGCACTACTAAAGTATTTAAAAATACATACAACAGAAGTGTGGAAACACTGAACAGCGTGGTTCATGAGAAAACCTGACCTGGGCTTGAAGAGGGAGACTAAGACAGAGAAAGAGAGCGATGGAAAAGTATAGTGTGTATTTATATCAGCATAGCTGATGTCTTTGGCATGTGTCAGTTATTTAACTGGGTGGAGACAATTGCTTAATGCAAAAACTTACATTAAAAGCTCTCTCTCTCTCTCACACACACACACACACACACACACACACAAAATCAGACAAACTGCACTCACCTCGGTTAAAACACTAGCTCAGATGAGCGCACCAAGCTTACACCAGCCAGTTGCTTTCACACGAGTCCGCTCGGTAAGGCCCCAAGACTGACCTCTCCTCACATACACTATGGTCATAGCTACAAATTATGTGAATCTATAAAATTGTACTCCACTTTCTTTGCACAGTAATGTGGACCAGTGTTATATGCTCACCCGAGCACAAGTGCAAAAGATTTCCAACTGCATCCTGGTGATTACATACACAGGAAAATCTCCAATCTCCAGGAAAGGTTTTCCAATGGATTGGTCATCAGTTAATGTTGAGAAAATGGATGTGTGCGCGTGTGTGTATACTGCTGACAAAGATTTGTTTAGCGCGGTCCTCCCACACTGATGTCATATTACCAACAGCCCCAAGCATTTATTCTGAGCAAGTCTAATCATATGACTGCTGAATCTGATACAACTACGCACATTTGCCTTTTATTTTTAAGTACTGCATACCACTGAGCAATATTTACAACATTCCATTCGTCATAAATGGCTGTGACATAATATGGATTTATCCGGTGTTACTCTAGCTCAGCAGGAAACTGTTTACTTAGACTTATCTAAAGATATATAAATAAGGCCAGGGATACGTATATCATGACTCAAGGCTTGACTCAGACATCAGCTTTTTAGACTTTGACTTTAACGTATATTTAAGGTTCTCCTCTGACGTATAAACCCCTGCATTAGTAAATAATCTGTCACTGATGGTATCCTGTATATTGTCATGTCCCTTAACATGGAAAAGCCTGCTGTCATGTAACCTTTCCTTCCAGTTACATTAGACAGAGGTAGGCTGAGTAAACGAACTGCTCTTACCTGCAGGGGGGCGACTGTGAGGCTGGGATGTCTGAGGCTGCGTAGGACCTCGTGGATAATTGAGTTCGCTGTGCTCGTAATATCTGTAGTCGTCATGGAAGTGATCGGGTCGGCGTGTGCGCCTGGGCTGGTTATCGTAGTACGCCTCAGGGGGATAATAGTAACGGGCCACATCTCCGTTCTCAGCAATAGGTCCACCATCGCTGATGAATGAAGGGGTGGAAGAGGCGTAGTCGTGAGGAAGATCAGGGAGCGAACGTGGAAGGTATGTTGGCGCAGACAAACGATGGCTGTCCCGACGAGAAACCTCGTGCTGGGGTCGAGGTGTTGCATTACGCAAGAAGCTCTTCCGTCCACCTGCGTCTGTCCCTGCAGAAGGACTCAGTGGGTACACGCTGGCACCGGGTACGGCTGGGGCTTCTGACAACGGCACCTCTGCTCGCCGTGGGATTGTTGGCCCATGACGGATAAAGGAGGGCATAAGATCTGGGGGAAAAATTGCAGAAGGTTGAAAGCTGCTAGCTGAATACAATCTATTGTTTAAATTTAAAAAGTGACATCCTAGTAGGGGCGGGAATCACCAGGAACACCAATACATTTGATTTGTATTGCAATTCAATAAGCCTCACAACTTATAGAATAATAATATCCAGATTTTATAAGAAATGCTTTGCAGATATTCTTCACAAACAAATTCGCTTCTACCACACATGATGCTGTGCTACCAGCCAATACGCGAATAGTTTAGAGTGCACCATCTGGAGAATTACACAGGAACTGCAACTTTTTTTTTTCATTTACTCATTCATTCATTAATTAATTCATCTATCTTCTCTACTGCTTATCCTGTACAGGGTCACAGGAAGCCTGTAGACTATTCAAGGAAATTTCTGGCAAAAGGTGGGTTACATCCTGGACAGGGTGCCAGTTCAGATAAGAGCGTCTGCCAAAAAAGTAAATGTAAATGTAAACCAATTAACCTAACCTGCATATCTTTGGATTACAGAAGGAAACTGGAGTACCTGAAGGTAACCCACCAAGCACGGGGTGAACATGCAAAGACCCGAGGCGGGTCAAACCTTCGACCCTGAAGGTGTGAGTCCACAGTGCTAACCGATAATCTCTCGTGCCCACATGCAACATTTAAATCACATCTAATCCAAAACTATACAAGTTAAAAAAATATTACAAAAACACATCTTCCAGCTTTAGGGAGTGCCCACTACTCTCAGTATTACATTTTGTGGCAATATGCATAAACCCAGTCAGGGTCACTTTCATGCTGTTCTTTGAACAAATATTACTACTTGCACTGTTGTCACTTTGTCATAAATACAATTGCACATCAAAGGTTGCACTGTATTTCATTTCACTTATTGGTATTATTAATTTTTGTGTTTTTTAATTCATTTTATCGGTGACATGCTTTTTTTTTATATATATTCCTAAATATATATCTTGTTAGTTTTAGCATTGCACGGGCAACTTTTAGCACTGCACGGGCAACCCCGTCTCTACAGACTATGTGTAAGATATACAATGTGTAACTAACTACAAACCTGTCCTTGAATTTTCTTTAGGATCAATAAAGTACCTACCTCTCTATCACAATCAGTTTTAGGACACATTACAACAATCCCAACAATCTGTTTTATATCAGTCAACACCACTTTTTTTTATCACTTTTACTGTATAAAACAACTGGGTTTAATGGATGAAAAAATTTCAACATCAATCCAATACCAGTCCAGCATTTCAGGCCAGTGAAATCCCTTAGTGCAGAAGAAATAAGGGGGGAAAATGCAGCTGTGAAGGAAATATGCTCTTATCCCTTCAGTTTTTGACTTTGTACTGTCAGTAATCTAGACATGAAGCAAACTGACTTTGGCGTTGGGGATGTCACTGGAGAAGTGTTATGAAGAACAATATTAAAAATATAATAATAAGCATACATCTTAAACATAGCCCTATATTTAAGATATACATTTTATATATATTTATATTATATCTTTAATATAATTAAGTGTATTGAAAGACAATATAAACCTACAGCTTTGTAACCTCTCTGATACATGCTGGATAACAGATAATGTAAACTGTATATAAAGATAATAAGAGGATATAGATATAGATGTCTAGCTTGCTTTTGAAAAAAGCTAAATATTTAAGTCCCAGTTTTTCATATGGAAGCTTTGTGTAAATCTGAGACTCACTCCTGAGCAGAGGAGAAGTCTCCTTCTTCACATACTTCCCCTGGACCTCGGCTGGTTTCGACGCTTCGTTCTTGCTTTTCTTCCTCGGGAGCATCATAGCTCAGTGAATGTTGTAGACATTAATGTGGCAAAAACAATTAGTTGGTAGCTTTCCGGAAAGTATTTTCCCAACGGCGTTCATTTCGTTTGTAAAACTCCTCCTAAAGCGCAGTAAGCCGCAGTTATCTGACTATCAACTCCGCACTCGACTCCACGGCAGCCTCTGCTAGCTAACGTTAGCTCAAACAACAACAAAACAGACGTCGAGGCTGCTAGCTAACTTTACCGTTTTAGTATTTTTAAGATACAACGACTTACGTTTTCACAACTAATAAAGAACTGACTTCAGTTTCTCGACGCGACAAGTGTATCGAATTTTCACCCGAATAAAACACTCTAAGTTGTGAAATAAGTTGAGTGGTCAAAGTTATACTATAGGCTCCGTACCCAGCCCATACAGCCCGGTTGCCAGATCTGAAAAAAAAACCCGTTCGGTAGACGACATCACTGGAGGAATGGTGATTCTGATAAACAATCATGGTGTGATTATGAGAAACTACTGAAAGTGATTAATTTTTAATAACAGCACACACTGCCATTTTTTTAATTAATTACTATATCTTCTACAACAGCAATTTATTACATACATTAATTATTACATTTGTAATGTTTTAAACAACACAATCATTATAACGATGATGTGGAGTGGCAACTCAGGTGGTTAAGGCTCCAAGTTGTTGGTTTGGGGCCCAAGGATCTGGGTTCGAGCTCCGCTGTTGGTCGGTTGCCACACCCCAAAGTACCCAGGCAGTGCCTGTCCCATACCTGGGTAAAATAGAAGGGCTGTGTCAGGAAGGGCATCCAGTATATAACCTGTGCCAAGTTGTTGTGTGGATCGAACTGTCTGTTGTCCTGACCCCTCAATGGTGGGAATTTAAATGAGAACGACTCTTGTGATTGATACTTATATTTGACAGATGCCCTATCCAAAGCGATCTACATTTCTCATTAGTGGCAACAACAGTGGCAACTTTCTAGTGCTGGCACCTTTCAATCTGTAGTCCAACACCTTAACCCCTGAGGTACCCCAGCCCGCCAATGTAAATGCACCCCATTTACAAAAGATTTAAAGCACAGTAGGTAATGAGACTCTTAGTCACACAAAATGTCCAACTGGTGCAAATGTTTTAAAGAAGGCTGTACGTCCATGTGATCCCAAGTGAGGTGGCTCGGAGCCCACTGCAGTCCTTTGAAAATTCAGGCACTGGAACGCCAGATAACAGATAAATTGTTACCAACTTACAGAAAAGATGCATCTGTCCGTGGGGAATTGTACACACAGGAACATGTACACATTACAGGAACTCAGCTGGGAGTTATTGATACATCCCCCATATATTTCTGACCTTACACCAAATGATTTTCACATAATCAAGACATTAAAGGTTCTTCCGGGAGGCATGTGTTTCAGACAAACAGTAGGATGACGTCAAGCAAGAAACCTTTCTATGTTGATGGGGTCCAAGCATAAGCGAAACGCTGTGATAGTGCATTAAAATACCAAGGAATTAAATAGGGGACTAATAGTAGCTTTATTCTTATAACTATGTTGTTATTCTGCACAATAAAAAATCCTGTGTTTACTGGAACACCCCTTGTACATACACTAACTGCACACTTTTTAGAAACATTACACTAATACTGTTTAGGGCCTCATTTTGCTCTCAGAACAGCCTCAGTTTCTCACGGCACTAATTCCAATAGATGTTAGAAACAATCAGGTCTATGTTGAGATGATTGCATGATGCAGTTCCTTCATGTTTATTAGGTGCACTCTCATGCTATAAATCTTCCATTGTAATACCCCAAAGGTTTCTTACTCGAATCAGATCTGGTAACTGGAATGGTCACTAAAAAACACTGAGCTCATTGTCATTTTCATGAAAGCAGTTTGAGACATGGTTAAGTTTGTGTCCACCAGTCTGGACTGTTGACACAAGACAGGTTTGGTCCATGGATTCATACTGTTGATGCCTGATTTCTGATTACCATTACCCCATGTGCGGTCAACTTGCTCTCGCTTCTCACACTGCTCCAATGTTTCGGCAGCCCTTACTTCTGCCAGTTGCCATAAACTCTGCAGTCCGATCCGGGGTCTTCGGCCTGACGGACCTGGTTTCACCATAGATGACGCTGCTAACAACTCTGCTATGCTATGTTAACATATACTATATATATATATATATATATATATATATATATATATATATAGCTATATATATAGCTATAAACATTATATAACAGCTATAAACATTCTCTCCAAGCTTTTAAAAACTCTTGAAGCCAATGTTAATATAAAAGAAACAGCTTATTATGTTATTATTATCCCCCGCCTGATGCAACCCTCCCATTTTATCCGGGCTTGGGACTGGTGGATAGGGTTTGGAAATTATGTGGGATTATTGACATTTTTTTTGTTAAAGACTAGCTTCTTTTTTCCAGACCAGTTTATTAATTAGTCTGTGAAAGAACAGTTAATACAGAAACAATAACATGGTAGAATGGGTGCATTAATATAAACCTGTGATTTCCCTCACAGCACTATTTTTTCTTTTTTGTTCAATATAGAAGTAAGATACAGTAGTACTAGTAAGGCAGGCCTATGATAATGATGCTCTTGTAAGACATGTTTAAACCAGTCCTCATAGGGTCATAGGGTCATCATTTCTATATAACAGCACAACTTGAATGGTAACTCCGGATGTAATGTGAATGTGACACTTACATACTGTAAATTCACTTATTCTTTCTCTATTAACGGTTAACTTTTATACAGAAATAATCCACTTCTGCTTAAGTTCTTTGTGTATAACTGCATGGTCCATAATAAATTATTACTTACATATAGATTATTCCCCCGTGCTTTATATTTAGCATGTATCAATAGATATAATGAATCATATATAGTGTACACAACCAAACACACTGCAATAAATAGCAAAAATGTAAAAGTGGATCATATGCTAGTAGTTTAACAAGGTGCTCATTTTACGCATTTGGCAACCCTGCACATAGCGTCCTGTCTCCTTTCGCCCGCTCCGCAAGGATTTGTGGGAAAATTGACGCATCTACAGTCCTAATGGATTTTCAAACACGGGGGAAAAAAAGAAGTTTAGCCTTGATTCGTTTAATAAAACCAGGCAGTGATACTAGTTCATATATGTCGGTTTAGATGAAGTAAGAGTAATTCCACCAATGAAAAAGAAATGATTAATTATTAAATTATAAACAGTATATACGTACATACAGTCGGCCAAAATATATACACTTCAAGGAAAGAAAAATTGATTGATAACTATTATATTATGATATTTCAACATATAACACGTGTTCTTATAAATAAAATTTGTAAGTTTTTCTTTTCCTTAAGTGTGTAGGCTATAATATATATATACAGTCGTGGCCAAACGTTTTGAGAATGACACAAATATTAGTTTTCACCAAGTTTGCTCCTAAACTGCTTTTAGATCTTTGTTTCAGTTGTTTCTGTGATGTACTGAAATATAATTACAAGCACTTCATACGTTTCAAAGGCTTTTATCGACAATTACATGACATTTATGCAAAGAGTCAGTATTTGCAGTATTGGCCCTTCTTTTTCAGGACCTCTGCAATTCGACTGGGCATGCTCTCAATTAACTTCTGGGCCAAATCCTGACTGATAGCAACCCATTCTTTCATAATCACTTCTTGGAGTTTGTCAGAATTAGTGGGTTTTTGTTTGTCCACACGCCTCTTGAGGATTGACCACAAGTTCTCAATGGGATTAAGATCTGGGGAGTTTCCAGGCCATGGACCCAAAATTTCAACGTTTTGGTCCCCGAGCCACTTAGTTATCACTTTTGCCTAATGGCACGATGCTCCAACATGCTGGAAAGTGCATTGTTCTTCACCAAACTGTTGTAGGATTTTTGGAAGAAGTTGCTGTTGGAGGGTGTTTTGGTATCATTCTTTATTCATGGATGTGTTTTGGGGCAAAATTGGATGAGAAGCAACCCCACACATGAATGGTCTCAGGATGCTTTACTGTTGGCATGACACAGGACTGATGGTAGCGCTCACCTCTCAGGCCTTTTTCCAGATGCCCCAAACAATCGTAAAGAGGCTTCATAGGAGAATATGACTTTGCCTCAGTCCTCAGCAGTCCATTCACCATAGTTTCTGCAGAAGATTAATCTGTCTCTGATGTTTTTTTTTGGAGAGAAGTGGCTTCTTTGCTGCCCTTCTTGACACCAGGCCAACTTCCAAAAGTCTTCGCCTTACTGTGCGTGCAGATGCGCTCACACCTGCCTGCTGCCATTCCTGAGCAAGATCTGCACTGGTGGCACTCCGATCCCGCAGCTGAATCCTCTTTAGGAGACGATCCTGGCGCTTGCTGGACTTTCTTGGGACGCCCTTTTTTGGCCACGTCTGTGTGTGTTGGTGTGTATACAGTATATATATATATATATATATATATATTCCCACTCATCTGGAAAGACCGAAGTCTTTTTCCAGATTGCCTGTAGTGTGTAAATGGGTGTGTGCGCAATCTGGAAATCTGTAATGAGCATGTCTTTGGGAGGAAACCCACCAAACACAGGGAGAACATGTAAATTCCATGTAGGCTGAGACGGGAATCAAACACGGACCCTGGAGGTGCAAGGCGACAGTACCAACCACTACACCACCCTGCCACCAGCTCCAGTGCTGTCATTCAGAATGATGTCTGAATAACTTTATTTGTTGTGTGTTTATACGTCTGCGTGTTTGCATAGGTAGTTTCATCACAGACGTGCCACAGGTGTTCCTCACTGTATTTAACAGTAAGCAGCGTCATCATCGAATTTTATGTCTTACAGTGATCGCGTCATAGGCATTCCTCAGCAACTATAACAATAGGCAGCATCCTCACTGAAAGTAACAGTAGGCAGTGTCTTCTATGGTTAAAATGGGTACGTCAGACTGACCTCATTGCTCCTGAAAACGTGCATTAGACTGCAGAGTGTCTTCAGCGACCGCGCATATGACATTAACTTCTTAAGATTTTTTTTTTTTTATCTTTCAGCTGGTCCTGTTAAGGGGGTGCTACAGTGGTCTTTTTTCCATAAAATTACTGTACAATCAATATTTAATATGAAGTTCTTTATTCTTCATAACTTAACACTTTTGTTACACTTAATACAGTATGTAATACATGTAACTGTTTCATAATGGAATCAAGTGCCTCCTTTGTCACTATGAACAACATACAATGCTATGACCCTTGTATGCTGCACCAGGAAACCTTCACACTCACAAAGAGAAAATGATCACTCAGACACCTCATTCTCTAAAAACTATTTTACTGCTTCATATAAATACAAATCCCCAGCACATTGTCAGTCACTTGGCTGGCTAATAGCAGCTCTTGTCAGGTAGAGAGTCTGGACAATCTGGACATTGTTAACTGGGCCAGTGACAGTGGGAAAATCTCTTTGGTTCTGCTAAACAGCAACACCTCAGGAATTGTAATACAAATACTTCCTGTCTCAGCATCACGCTGTTTTATTACAGGCTTACCTTCTCTGCCAGATTTCTCATTTCTTGTCTCCTTTGGGCGACCAAACCCCCCCAACTTCATAAAAATGCTAAAAAGGACAAAAAAAAAAAAAAAAAGGCCCCCATATTTTTATACAATTAAATAAAATGGAAATTGTAATACTTTAAATCAACACAAAGATAGCCTATACAATTCATTTACAAAAAATGTATATACACACACAATAATCACTGCTGAAGTTGAACCTAAGAGACAGGTTTTAACCAAAAGCAATAATTTGCAGAAAAGTAAAACAAATACTGCTCATGGAAGAAAAAACAAACAAAACTTTAATGTAGAATATTTCCATATTGCTTCTAGAGAAAGTGCACATTGATGTTTTAATCAAACACTGTTTGCGCCCACCGACATCTCATTATAACTGGAACATACCCCAGAAGACTTCAGGCATAAGGCAGGGTGCACACTGGACAGGGTCTTAATTTATCGCATACTGCGCACGCACACTCATTCTCAACCTGGGATTTCCAGTTAGTGAGAGTACTGTTAGAGTTAGTAGAGACCAGAGTATCTGGTGGAAACACACCAAGCACAGGGAGAACACAAACTCCATGCACTCAAACCTGAGGTGGGAATCAAACCCTTGACCCCAAAGGTGCGGGGCCACAGTGCTAATAACTACAACACCGTGCTGCCTTAGGGAATTCATATGTAACAACACTATATACGGTACAAACAGGAAAAGACACAGTTAAAATGAAAAAAAAAAAAAAATTATTAGTAAGAATACAGGTGAGCACAAAGTCATTCCCATTCTTAAAACTATGCTAGAGAAACATTAAATGTTGTGGTGTTATGTAGGCCAAGTAACCGCTTTTATAATTTGCAATAAAGCATGTTTGTGCCCAGCATGTTTTTTTCCTCTTTTTTCTTTTCTGTAATTTATGTTTGAAATCAGAGAAAGACTTCAAGCTTCTGTATTCTGTGCAAATAGGGTGCTGGAATGATGCCTCTCTGATGTAAAATAATAAATAAATACTGCTCTGGTATTTGTTAAAGTATAAACAATTTAATTTCACTCTATTAAATTGATGTCGATTCATATTTATGCCTAAATGATGTTTACCAAAGTTTGTTTTTAATGGTGTAGGGTGTGTATACCTGACCACATTCAAAATAAAAATAAAAAACCTTAGAAAAACTGATTTTCACACTATTACTGTCGAGGTCCTGTGTATTTGCTGAACACAATTTATCCCCAGCCAGAATGGAGCTGCTCAGCTGTGCATGTTTTTCTCAAAGCCAAGTCACAAGAGAGACACTTTCAACACAAAGGGTGGGGTCGGTGTTTCCATGGCAACCACTCTATAAATCACAACCTGCATCTTTTAGGAAGCAAAAATAATTTTGCTCTTAGAAATAGCAGATTTAATACTTTCAGGTAAATTATCTTTTCCCCCCAGCAGGAATATAAAAATATGCACCAAAAAATACTTCTAGGCCAAAGCAGATAATCTGAATACACAAAGTGTGCTTTTCATTAGTTTTTAGGTCATGCAAGAGTGAGGGTTTTATTTGAAAACATTACCCTTTAACAGTCATTTTAATAAAATAAAAATAACTTAAATTTAAAAACCATAAACTGGATTATTATGAGCGGGTCATGTGGTATGGCACTGGCATTAGCGGCGAAGGACTGAGCTCACGAACGATCTTATTGAGGCTGGAGATTTTCTCCTCCAGGAGGTAATTCCTCTTTTCTGCCACCTTCTGCCTCTGCTCACTCACTTCAAGAGCCTTCAGTAGCTGAGAATTCTCCACATAAAGATCCTTGATCAACACATCTGATTTACTGTTTTTATTTAGCTGCAGATTGAAAGTAAGAGACAAATTATTTATGTTAAAAGGAAAAAAACAAAGCAAAAAAATTACCAGTATGGATTAGTTGTGTGTAAATGATGCAATATACCTGTTCCTTCAGCTGGGAAACCTTCTCTTGCAACAACAGTTTGACATTTCGGAGCTTGAGCTCCACCTCCTTCATCCTTTCCTCCATCTTAAACAGCGCCTTTTCTTTCTGTAGGCAAACAGTATAAAATATATGGTTTTAATAGCTGCATTAAGAATCTTTATTCTAATTAGGAAAATAATTGGCACCAGTCAGTCTAAGAGAAATAGAATATTATATTTATAATAAGGTATATTAGGAATTTCATAATTACGTTGTAAGCATGAAGAGAAAAATTATGCAAATAAACACGATTGGAAATTTACCCTGGTTCTTTATTTGATCTCAGTTTCACAAAAATGTTTAATACTTTTAGGTGGAGGAAACAAAAAGACATGCACACCACAAAATAAATAATAAAACATAAATAATAAAACTAAACAAAAAATAAATATAAAAAAAATAAAATTAACTTAATTTAACAAATCAATTAACTTTTTATCTCTGAAATCCATTCTTCCGAATGACATTAAAATAGAAACACTTGGACCAGAACTACACAGTACAACACAAACACACAGTTTCTCAGTTCTCACAGACATATACAACAGTAGTGCAACAAACTGAGCTCACGACAAGGAAAAAAAAAAAAAAACTTTACCCTTTCCAAAAAATAAAAAATAAAATACACACACACAAAAAAGAGCCAGTACACGATTCATCATTTGTGCGGTAAGAAAATGTAAGTGTAAAATCATTTGACAAACACTCAAAGAGGAATTTTAAAAACTTCACATTATTGTGAGTGTAAACGACATACAACTGGGTAACATAATAGACATTCTACACATTTCTACAATGAAACGATCTGCTTTTCCTTTCAAATACTGTACACAACTGGCCTTTTCAACCCATCCCAAAAGGTCATAGACAGTGTACTACATCAGTGTCACACATGACTGCCACTCAGTGGTAGATCCCAGTCATTACACCATAAACACTGATACTTCTTAAAGCAAACCCCTCCTCAAGGACAGTGGATAAAATTATTGTCTGAGTGTAAAAGGGGACTGGAAGTGTTGAGTGATTGGATAACACTGTATGAAGGTTAGAGGAGATTCATAAACCACCACTCCTCCGGTGGCTGTCGAAGTGATGAGGCTGCTCTGGGATCACCTGCAGAAAGAACACACAGCGCTATATATACACACAAGTACACACTCGTACACAACTGCCACCATGCCTCATCCCAAATCAATATCCCTGCATTCACACCAGCAAGTGCCAAGTCCTTAGCCCTCACTCCAGTTTGTAGCGAATCCTGTTCCAGATTATAAATGGACACTGTCTAGATGTAAAACGGATGCACAATTCCGAAGGCAATGACATTAGCTCAAAAGGTGAGATAAATTTATAAATATATACTGTATATTAATATGCTGGTTCTAACATGTTACTTTGTTGAACATACATTTGTTTATACAATGTTTTCTGTGAGAAGAATATTTAGGAATTTTGGAAATCAGAGATAACACGAACACAAAAAAGGACAAAAAACTTTGTGCTTTCTGGATAACATGACAAGTTGCATTTTTTATCTTACTTAAAATACATTTTAATAATAGGTCTCTGTAAATAATTTTTTTTAATAGGATTTATATATGTACTGTCTTTAAAGGGGGAAAGCATGATCTTGCACACTGATTAACTGGTCACTTTAATAGAAAAGAGATAATATAAAAAGTGTCACTGTATATTCGCGTACAGAATGCCACAATTTTACTATTAGGTTTTCATTATACATTATAAAAACACAGTACAGTAAAACCTCGGATTGCGAGTAATGCGGTTTGCGAGTGTTCCGCAAGACGAGCAAAGATGTTTAATAAATTTTGACTACAAAAACGAGCAAGTCTTGGTTCACGAGTACCAAGTATCACTCATGCGCTTCTTGTTTTGACGCTGAGCATCACGTGATCACAACAGAGCCAACGCTTTTTCTCTCTTGAGCTGCGGAATTGTGGGTAATTGTCTTCCCTGCTGGGTCTTAGTGCGCGTCTCTCACTAGTATAATCAACATCCGTGCACGCAGGTACTGTTTACTATAACACTGTGACCACGTGTGTGCGTGTAAAACACATTTAAAATAATTTTGTGTTTGTAGGCGTGTGTGTACAGCGCACGTGTACTGTTTCTTATAACAATTGTGTGCGTGTCTGTGTAAAGCAAAAGAAAGTCTCATTAAAAGATTAAAGATAAATTTTCTCCCTCTGCCGTCATGTGTGTGTGCGCATATGTAATTTGACACCGTGCCCCTTCACATACACACTCGCCTATACAGATGTTTAAAATAATTGTTTTCCTAAGAACTACATTTGGATTAACTTGTTTAAAAACTTTTTTTAAAAGTGTCAACAGAATAAAACAAGTTCCTTAAAGGAGTAGAAGAGTTACAGTCAAATAAAATATGTGGTTCCTTCTCTTGACAGTAAAAATGTGTGTTGCTTTTAAATGATCTATCCTGCATCTTGTATAAGTCACTTGATCCCAACGATTTTTAAGAGGAAATGTATGTCATGATCCAAAATCTGGGTTTATTTCATATAGTTTTTTATTTAAGCATTGGTCCCATTCTGAGTGCCATTTATATTTTATGTATTCATTTAAATCTGTGAAGGGTATAGAGCATTTGATTGATTTTTTTTTAGATAATGCTTCTTTGGCAGTTTTGTCTACTTTCTCATTACCAGGGATTCCTGAGTGCCCAGGTATCCAACAGAAAACTATGTTAAAATTATTGGCTTCTAAAAATGATAACTTGGTTAGGATTTCCACGATTGCTGGGTGATCCGTTTTTATATTTTCTAATGCTTGGAGACATAATTTTAAGTCCGTTATTATCCGGTAACTTTTTTGTGACGTGGTTTCAATGAATTTCAAAGCCATAAGCAAAGCATTTGCTTTTAAATTGAACTTTGGTCTGGGATGCATAAACTTAGCTGTAGTAGATTTGTTGGAAAGGCTGCTGCCACTTTATTTCCTGATTTGGATCCATCCGTGTATACTGGGCTTTTACCCCTTTTAAATCAAAGTGTTGATCAGAGATGTTTTTATCCAAAGCGTTGAACATGATTCCTTATTCTATATACATATGCACATCAAATTTCAACGGAGTACATAAACTTGCAACAAGAACCAAGTAAGAACCATCACCATCAGGCCCAGAAATTCTCTGAACAGACCCTCACTAGTGCAAGTAGAAAAATGCACACACCCTGACGTGAGCATAGTGCTATTACAGTGCGGGGAAAGTTCACGCCATCAAAGTCAGCACAGCATCTTACACCACAGTAGCCCAATGAAAAAAAAGGTGTGTGTGTGCGCGAGTGTGTCTGTGTGCATGTTTAGTGTACACATACACACGCACTCTCTTACATTGATGTCTGGGTTCATCTCATCTCCATGGCACTGTCCTCTTCGCTCTGCTGACGATCGCTGTGGTGATGGTGGTAACATGGCTATAACCTGGGCCTGTAGAGACAGAGAGCAGGTGTTTGCGAGTTAAATTGGTAGGGAGCAGTTTTGAAAAAAACAACAATAATGATTTTGCTTTTAGAAAGCATGAATGCTAATGTCTGTGTGTAAAGACCTCCATCAGTTGGGATTCAAGTACCGTCTGTCTGTTCCTCAGTCTCTCATTCTCATCATGAAGATTCTCAATTTCTCTCTGCTCTTCACTGCTGTCACACAACTAGAGCAGAAACAGTTTCCATCAGTGTCAATGATATAATCGTGCACATCTATTACATACAGTATCAGTGGTGATCTAAAAAAAAAAAAAAAAAAAGTGGAAGTTATTGTGGTCCAAATAATAGCCAGAATTACTTGAAAAAAGTTTAATTTGATAGTTACTTTTTAGTGTGGCAGGGGATTATATAGAAAAATAAATAGTTTTTACTTTTATAACTGCTTCCTGTTATTCTGCATCAAAAGTCCTGATTTGACTCGAACATCCCTTGTATATAACTGTATGCAGGATCTTAATTTGCAAGCATTTTAAATGTCACGCACAATTCATTTATGTAAATCTTTTTTTTCCCTGCTTAAGTGGAGCAGCATATCTGTACGATCATAGGGTATACATTCTTATCTATATGTGGTTGAACAATAAGTTACCTTATTGTGTAGTTGTGTTTGCAGAGCCTCTAACTCTCGTTTGAGAGCAGATCGCTCCTGCTCTGCTGTCTTGGCTAGGCTTGCTTGGTTCTGCTGCTTCTGCTGTTTCAAACTCAACACCAGTGCCTCCAAATGTCGAGCCTGAGAAACACAAATAATAATGTTTACACTGACAATTTAGGTTACTGCATTAGAGTGACCTCAAAGCATGTAGGATCTCAGACCTTCTCCCGTGCAGAGCTGAGCTCCAGTCGTGCATCATTAATCTCTCGATGCAGCCTCTGATTTTCTTCACGCAGCACACTCAGCTCTGCCTCCATCAGTCCAGACAGCTCTGCCCACACACGCTTTCCTTGGTGCGAGCTAAGTGGGACACCAGATTTCTCCAACAGACGACACTGAGAAGATAAATAAATTAATAAATACGCTATAATCAATCTACACATTAAAAAAAGATTATATTAACAAAATAGTTTTAAGACAATATTAAATCACCCACAAAGGTCTAACCCTCAGTGAGATCAAAAGTGTGAATCAGTCCCCACCTTTTCATTGGCATTCTGCAGCTGTTTATGCAGTGAGATCACTTCCTGTTTCAGAGCATCCCGCTCTTGTTGCGTGATGCGCAGGTCTGATTTCAAACGAGCGTTCTGCTGAGTCAGCCCCTGGAGTGTAAAATCTAGTGCTTGGACCTTTAAGAGAAACCATAAACAGAACGATTTTCACACGGATTTCATTTCTTGGCCCAAAATGCTGAACTGACCATATTAGTTATGAAGATCTCTTACCGACTCCTGTGCCTTCATCATTTGTGTACGTAATGCTTGGTTATGTTTGTCCGCCAGCTGTCTTTCGTGTAAGAGTTGAGCCAGTTGCGTTTCTGCTGTGCGCAGCTGAGCCATCTACACAGATACATAGATTTGCTTAGAGGAAGAACATTAACACCAGTACCCATTAGTGCACAACTCTAAACACGGATACCTTTTCCACACAGCGGTTAAGTTCTGCTCGGAGAAGCTTCTTCTCTTCTTCCAGCTTTTCCGTTCTGCCAACAGGTGAGGCAAAACCTCCTTCTTCGATCTGTATAACATGGTTATTGGAAGAACATAATAAAGCGTAGTTAATGGGCAGAGTCAAAATGATTGCCCAGTGAGTATTTATTTTATACTTGCCTTTCTTAAGTGTGTTCACTTTAAGACATAAATGTACAAGAGACTGTATAGGACATTCTATAGTTGCAGAGTACCATTTTCTTTTTTACCCATTTCTCAAATTATTATTATTTTTTAAAACTCTGGCTTCTTTTGGATATTTTATTTATATATATATATATATATATATATATATATATATATATATATATATATATATATATATAAAATATCCAAAAGAAGCCAGAGTTTTTAATGAGTTTGAATCAAGTAACAAAGTGCTGTTGCGTTGGAAACCTATATATATATATATATATATATATGTTTCCAACGCAACAGCACTTTGTTACTTGATTCAAACTCATTTTGTTATGAAAAGTTCATAATTTGACTCTTTTCAAATGGAGCAAATAAAATGTAAAGCTGCACTTATCAGCTGCACCAATATCATGGCCTAACTCTCACCTCAACCTTTTCCCATGATGGAAAACCTTTTCCATGATGGAGCATCACTTCCTCAAGCGTATGTTGTAGTGCGTCGACACCAAGTGCATGTTTTCCACTCTGCTGTGACAAAACATTGTTTTCTTCCTCTCGCTGCTTCCCACGACGGCGAAGCTCAGAAATCTGAACAGAATATTGTTTGATGTGTTCATGCATGCAGGATATTATGCCAATTAATTAAGACTTAAACAACACATCGATTGCATTGTGCAACAAAGTATGCAGCAGTGTCTATTAATGTGTCCTTACCTGCCTCTTTAAACCATTAGCCATCTTCTGGGCAGCGTTTTTCTCCTTCCGAAGGTGTTCCACTTTTAGTCTGCGGCAATGAGTGGTAATACTGTTAGGAAAGCAGGTCTTCATACAAAACGCAGTGTGCTGTGTATAGAATGAATTTGAGGCTTACAGCAGCTCCTGTTGCTTTTCTTTCAGGTCCTCTTCTCTCAGCTCTGAGATATTCTGTCTTAAAAGAAGGTTTTCTTCAGCTAGACGTCCAGCTTCACTCCTACAGAAGTAAAAACTGTCTGCATCACTGCTTACATTGGAAGAGATTTACTTAACTATAGGAATACTTCACACAAAATGACAATACTGGTAATAAAAGCTCAGGAATTGATACAAATAGGTGATCATCACAGGTCTCTTTTAGTACCTGTAAAAATTTTTAAAAGCCCTTAAAAGTTTAAATATTTACCCCCAAATGTAACGTTATCTTTTACTATTCTTAGCAGATGTGAATAATTAAGAAGATTGTGTTTTAGAGTACCAACTATTTATATGCAGGCATGCACCTCATGAGCGTAAAACTGTGGGTATTACAATTCAGCATTATCAGGACCCATCAAAACACAAAAAGTACAGGTGACTTAAAGTTGTACAGGTTTCTCTCATAGGTCTACTGAAATACAAGTGGCACCAGTGGAGGAACGACCACAATATTGGAGGTATTACACAACGGAGCTAGAGCTACCAGAACAGCACAGCTAGCAGGAGTAAAAGCAACAGACCAGAAGGCTTTGGGTAGGAAGGCAAGGTTTCTTTCCTAGTCAGCTATCAAAGGATGGAAATGTTATGATACCTATGTTCAAGGATCTTCTTGTTGATCATGAGGAATTTCTCCTGCAGGTGAATAACTGAAGATTGCAGACAAGGGTTATGGTTGTCAAACCTCAAGAAAAAGTCTTTCAGCTCCCACTCAATCGCTGCAGCAATCTTCAGCCCAGCTCGGAGCTTAGATCCAGAAAGGAGTCATCTAAAGAGTCTACAAATATAGATTTAGCCTCTTCGTGCAGTACCAAAAGCACCGCATACTTGTGTTGCAGATCGTGCTCTGCAGTGTTCAGCCCTTCATTCTCTTTATGAATGCCCATAATCTAATTCAGCAGACTCGGCTGTTGCTCCTGGAACTCGTGGACAATGTTCATCCTACTCTCCATGTACACCAATCTTTTCTCCAGTTACATATTCTGCTCTGCCAGATGCACATTCTCACAGTGCACTTGAAGCTTAGATAGCTCCAATGATTTTCTCTCTATTTCTTAAGCATGGCTTGCCATGGTAATCATGTCCATTCTAAGGTCATGACTTTCCTCCATGACCTTCTGACTGAGATCTTGATCTTCCTTTATTAAGATCCAGCAGCAGCTCCAATTTGTCATTGTGCTGCCAAAGGTTAACAAGCTGGTCCTTCAGGGAGAGGTTTTGTTTCAGAGTGCACCCGTACTGCTTCTGAAGCAGTTCCAGAAGTCTACTTTGGTATTTCTATTGCACTGCTATTGCCTAAAACTCCAGACTCTCAATTGCACACAAATCTGCAAAATGTGCCATTTCTTCTTGCTCAGTTTTTAGCACAGGTCCATGTAAAAACTGGGAGTACTGGTAGTACTGCTTTCATTGGTCAAGACGATGGTGCTGGTACCATCTCTAAACTTCTCTTGCATTTTAAGACCTTGATTTGGCTCCTTATAATGTAAAATTTCTCTTGACCAATTCTGATCACAAGAAGATCTGGGTCAATGATGTTTGTGGTAATATTAGCATATTTCAATCCTCTGGCACTATTGGGGAATTATATATGTACTAATGCAAACTGCACCATTCTTCACAAATACTTGCACAAGATTAAACTCATCACTGCTCCACATTGGAACCTCTTTATCTGCCATCTCAACAGAAGCTTTGGAGATTGTACAACTGCTTAGTTGAGTATTTTCTGTACTTTCATCATGTTCTGTGTTTGCTATTTCAGAATCAGTGAAATTACATAAAGCTGCACTTTTTGGGTTCGCCATATCCTCACCCATAACGTTTATGGTTTCAAAAGTAGACACTTTATTGCTTGCTTCAGCAAAATTCTCACATAATTCCATAACCCTAACCCTTTAGGATTTGGCGAGCTACACGTCATCCCTGAGCTGCCAGTGATCCAGACTCCCTCTGCTCTCCGGACCTGTCTGACCCATCCTGGTGCCCCGCTTCTGGTTGGAGATCACGTCACATGGATGCCCCGTGTGTCTCTTTGGTGTCTGGTGTCTGGGGACGGTTTCACTCTATCTAGAAGATGGTTCTGGCCTCGACTGGTGTTAACAGCTGTTTCTAAGAGGACCTGACAGTTTGATAGTTCAGGACTGGAATTTCCTACAAGTCTACCAGTCTCCAATATTGGAGTCTCCAATAACTACCTGGACTCCATATTAACATCAACTGTTATAGCTGAACTGGCAGCCACCTAACACACAGTATGAATGCAGATCAATTCCTCACCCAAATGAGGATGGGTTCCCTGTTGAGTCTGGTTCCTCTCGAGGTTTCTTCCTATTACCATCTCAGGAAGTTTTTCCTTGCCACTGTCGCCCTCGAGTTAATCACCAGGGACTAGCTGACCATTTTGATTCATACACATTCACATTCCATACAAACCTAAATAATTTTTTTAAATGTGGAAAGCTGCCTTGCGACAATTACAATTCTTAAAAGCGCTATACAAATAAAAGTGAATTGAATTAAAGATATGGCGTCTTCTGTAAAAGATCTAGTGTCAGTGCTAGAGTCTGCCAACCCATCATCTGTATCAAATTTTATCATTTCTTTAATACTGATGACAATCAAACTGTCGAGAGTAGAATTTGCAGAATCCATGGTTATATTCTCAGATTTTTCTGCGATATCATTCTAAAATGGCTCATACACTGGCTTATGTAGATGCAAGATTCATCTAGTCCATCAGTACTAAAATCAGTGTCAGCATCAGTAATGTGCTTATACTTTACCACTTTGGTGTCACCTACATCATTACCTCCTGGACAGTGGAGCATCCCATTGCTGTTGACATTTAACACTTGTGCATTGCCAGGTGCTAGATTCTCGAGGTCCCCTGCATCTTCCTCTTGCAGGGCTGACATTCTTCTAAGTTCCTCATGCTGTGCAACACAAAGGCCTAAATGCTCTACCACCACATTTTAATTGATATCATTGACAATGAAACTGTCTGCTGATGGATCTTGAGGCTTAATTACAAAATCTACAGAGAGATCAGGCAAAAACAGATCCTGAGAGAACTTAAAGTGCACTCGGTTTGTCTCTCTCAGCAAAAAGTGTGGAGATACTGTTCTTCAGCTTCTCTTTTAGCTCAGCCACAGTACCCTGTAGCTCTAAACGCTCCTTGTTAAAGTCTTCCACAGCCTGGTGGAGATGATGATCCTTAATCTTCACACTCAGCTCATTTTGCTCTGTGACCATACCAATTCTCTCTTGCTGCTTTTTCTCAGTAAATGTCACGGTCTGTGCATACTGTCGTTTCAACTCCCAAAGGCAATTTTGAAATGTCCTTCTGTCTTGGGCCAAATCATCCATAGCCTGTTTAAGCATTAAATTAAGTTTTGTAGCTTTGTTTTCTGTATCTCCTAGCAATGTGCCATTACCTTTCATATTCTCTGGGTGTCTGTCATGTAGCTTAAGCAGTTCATGGTTAAGATCCGTTTCTTTCATTTGCATAGCGTTAACAATAGTTAGAAATATAGTCTCCACCTGAAGAGCTTCCTGCCAGAGTTTCTTTAGCTGCTCTACTTCCTGGTTGGCAGTTTCCAGCTCCGCTTCCCATTGCATGTGGTCTGCAGCATGGCACTGGGTAAGGGCTGTTACTTTGCTCTGGTAGTGCTGTTCCAGGTGCTTCAGCACCAAATCCTGTGCACCAGGGACACGGGTGTCTACTTCCCTGATTCTCTGAGCAAAGTCGTTCTTGAATTCTTTCCTGTGCATGGCCAAGGTTAAACACCCAACACTTCCTAATTATTGCAATATCTATTCAAATATTTAAAATGCAATAGTGTTTATCTATTGATACAGTAATAGACCTGTGATCACACATCCTATTCCCTTTTATACCTAGTCAGTGTATTAACAGTTAAAAGACTGGTCAAATAAACCAACTGTGATGAATTGGCACTATAGTGAGCTAGGCCTTCTTATTCAACATCAGTGCCCAGCTTCATAAATGCTCCACAGATTGTGCGCAAGTTCCCCCCAGAAACATTCAAACATCTGTGCAGAGCCTTCCATGAAGAGTGGAAGCTGTTACAGCTGCAAATGAGAGACCAGCTTCATATTAAAATATATGTGTATGGATACAATTTTATTGCAGGTTTGTCCAAATACTTTTGTCCATATATTGTGGCTTTCAGTATCATTTTAAAACTAATGCCCTATTATTTCCAAATGCTGAAAAAAAAAGGTAAATCAGACCAGGGAACTTTAATACAAATGTTTGTTATTAATGCTATAACTGAGGTATTGCCACAGAAATTGTTATGCAATAAAAAAAAAAGTACTAGACCAGGATAAGACCAGTGGACAGGGGGCTAATCCATCACAGAATACACAAGCATCCTCGCACACTATGAACAATTTCGGAAATGCCAATTAGCCTATCAGGAAACCGGAACAATAACTACTGTGATTAAGTTATGTTAAACAGCTACATTAAAAGTATGAGTTTTTTTTTTATTACAAGCCTTTTAGTAATTTTTATTTAAAAATATAATTACTTAGAAAGTTCTCAAGTATTCTCGTGTCCTACCTTTCCTTGACAATGTCGGCGTGTAGTTTCTCCAGCATACAGCTCAGCCTCTCTCTCTCTTCAGTGTGTTTCGCACTCAACTCACTCATGGCCTCCCTGTGCGTCTCTTCACTTTGGCCCTGTTGATCTTCCAGTACTTTCTGCCACACTCTTTTCTCCTCTTCTTTCTGTGCCTGCAGCTGTGCCCTCTGCTCCTCTAGCCTGGCCTGCAGCACCTCCTCATTCTGCTTATGTAGTAGAACCCGCTCTCTTTCCCACTCCATCCTTCTTTGCTCCTCGTCTTGCTCCTGGGCCTGCAGTCGCTCCCTTTCCTGCTGTAAACACTTCTGCAGCTCAGCATAATGTTGTTTCTGTAGAAGGTTACGCTCCTTTTCCCAATGTTCTCTGAGCCTCTTACTGCTTTCTTCTTGCCCTTTTTCCAAACGTTCCAGCTCCTGCTCAAGCTTTTTTCTATTGTTTTCCTCTAGCTTCTGCTTGTCGCTCTCAAACTCTTCCCTGAGGCTTCTCTCCAATTCTGTCCGTTCCTGCTCAGCTCTCTGTTGTACCTCCTCTAATCGAACCCTCAGCACCTCCTCATAAACTTCTTTCAGATGCTGCCTTTCATTCTCCAACTCATCTGAGAGCGACCTCTCTGCCTCCTCCTTCTGCCTCTGCAGACTGGTCTCGAGTGCCTCCTTGTAGTGCAGTTCCATTCGACAAAGCTCCTCTGCGTGAGTCCTGCTCAGCTCTTCCATCTCCCTCAATCTGCTTTCCTCCACTGCCCTTTCTTGCTCCTCCAGCACCCTGAGCTGCTCTTCCAGGTTCAGTGCATGGGTTCTGGCATTCTGTAGCTCCTGGCTAAGAGAACCAACTTTCTGCTGGTAAACAGCATGGAGTTCAGCACGTTCTACACTTTGCTGAGCCTCCATATTGCGTCTTTCCTGCTCCAGTTGTTCTTGCAAATCTCGAGCTTGCTTCAGAGCTTCATTCAGTTCTTCCCTGATACCCTTTATCTCCTGTTGGTGCTGTAAGGAGAGCAGACTCCTCTCCTCCTCAATAGAGCTCTTCTGTTCTTCCAGCCTGTGCTCACACTTGTTCACCTGCAGACAAAACACAGAAGAACCACTCGATAAACAAGGTTACAAGTACGTGTATAGTTTGATCTGGACAACATAAGTACTTTCACATGAGTGCTAGTCAGTCCGTATGAGTAAAACAAGTACATTTTAACTATATACCACTAAGTGTTTATTGTGCTTTATTTAATTATGTGGAATGTGTCACAAAAAGCTTTTGCAAATGTTTCATCAAATTTGTTAGTACAAATAATTTTGGTTAAAAAAAAAAAGTCACTCAAGTGGGGGGTCTTCCACATTAAGGCTATTACTACCACTCGGCCGAGAAAGCCAAAGACTATTACGTGCTTTCTCCGAATCATACAACATCAGCCGACTGCATCTTTTCGAACTGCTCGCTCACCCACCGTTATGAATGGCGTAACACATTCGGAGGGCAGCGCTATCCGCTCCTTTCGCTTGCGTGAGCTCACAGACGCCACTAATTGGCTGTAGAGCTGTGATTAATGTGGGTGCGTTAAGTACCTCTCATCCCTCCCCTCTGAGAGAGCTCACAGGGTAATGGAAAGCCTGGAGCCTATCCCAGGGGTCTCAGGGCACTAAGCGGGGTATAACCTGGACATGGTGCCAGTTCATTGCAGATTACACATGCACACACCCTCACACATACATTAAGAGGGAAAGTGTACATTTGCCACTATCGTTGTGAGTTTGATTTCCAGGTGATGCTCTAGCCATCAACTGGGAGTCTAGAAAGCAGACTGACTGATATTTCTGGGGTGAAAGGTGGCATACCCACACTCTTACAACAATCACAGCGACATTGGCCAATCAAGAGTGTCTGTGAGCTCACACAAGTTGAAGGGACAGATAGTACTTTCCTCCAAGTGCATTATGCTGCATTGCGTTTTTCTGGTGCAACGTGTCTCAGAGGAAGCATGTGATGTCTTCCCCTTTCCTTGTTGGTAGTTGTTGCTTTAATGGGACGTGCACCAATAGTGCCGTGTGGGAATTGGCTACAACTACAAAAATATATAGTATGAAAATATGGTAAAAATCTGAAGATTTCAATTTAAATATATAAATAATTGAAAGAATGACTGCTGTTTACAGGCTAGACTTAATTTTGTATGTGTGTGAACTTCCTGTGTGAGGCTGACCGTGGAATCTAGCTGCGTTCTTATATCTTCCAGTTCTCTGCAATGTTGCTCTTTCAATTGCTCCAGCATCATCTCTGCCTCCAGACTCATGTTAAAGGGTTGCCCGTCTTCAGAACCTAGGCCTATACATATGCATGAACGCATAAGCACACAAAAACATTAAAACTTCTGCATGTCTGCCACAGCAACAAAACTTTTTTTTTTAAAAAGGAAAAAAAGAAAAACTATTCATACAGACAAGTGACTAATTGGAAAAAACTAAACAAAATATTTTAGCAGTATGACAGGCCACTAATATTGCTTAGAACTGCCATAAAGCAATTAACACTTTTCATTTCCACAATTGAGGGGGTTTTAATGATTGTGTAGATGCTGTATACATGCACCTCATATGCATCAAACCACTAATTGAGCCCTCATACCCTGTGAATGTGGACACTGTCATCCTGGATTAAGTCCATGCCCACGATAGGATTCATTTTTTGTAGTGACTAGTGTCAAAACCATGTCAAAACATACCACCATAGTATAATAATTACAACGTTTTTTTTTTCCCCTTAAAATTTGCTACCCAGCTCTGCGAGTTTGCATCTGCATCAGTACATGAGAGGAAAAAAAAAGTATCACCTTGGTCTGACTCCATGCCGGGACTCTTGCTTTCCAGCTCATCAGACAGAGGGGGCATGAGGGAGGTCTGCGGGGCTCGGCTTAAAGCACGAAAATCCTCCAACTGAGCCTGCAACTCATCTATACGATCTTGCAGTTCCTAAAGAGCATATAGAAAGAAGCATTAACAAACGATAAGGCGCTGATGGAAGGATGGAGAGAGAAAAAATAGGGCGGAAAAATGAGCAGAATTTTCTAACCCGACACTGCTCCTCATAGCTGTTGCGCAGCTGTCTGAGACGTTCTTCGTGCTGATAGAACTCAGCATTGCTCAGGTCCAAATCACCAAACTACACACATAAACAAAAACAAATAAATCCATTCAATCTACTTTTAAACATGCAATTACTAAGAAAACATAATAAGGTGATCAGAAACTGGCTATGCACTATTGCAAGCGTCCAGTACCTTCTCCCTGAGGACATTGTCCAAGTTCTTTTGCAGTTTATTAATCTGAGCATCTGCTTCAATCAATCGCTCTGTGCTGTCCAGCAGCTCTGCCTCCAAACGCCTGTTTTCCTAAACATATAGTTTGTTAATATTTATACAAAATCAGACAAATTACAAATTTCTAATTGTAAAGATAAGGTAAAATAACTTAATTTGTAAACTGATTTGTAAAAGTTGGGGACACCAAAGAAATGGTGATCTTGAAAGTCAGCAGGGACGGGAAAAATCCTAGATCCCAGATTTTTTTCCAATTGGAAAAAAACAACAAAATATTTTAGTGACGGGTCACTACTATTGCTTAGAACTGCCGTAAAGCAATTAACACTTTCCGCAACAGTATATAGACGCAACAGTACATAGTGCACAGAGCTCAGTAATATAAGCCTAGATATTCAGCTTCAAGCAACACTGGGTATGAGGTGGGATGAGACACCCTAGTAGATGGGACACTAAAATAATTTTTAAAAAGTATTTCCTGCGAATAAAACCACAGGATGAGTGGTGACATCAAGTGCGTTTTATATTACTGTTTACTAAAAGCAGAAATGCTGGCACAATCCAGCACAAGCATCAAAGAGACAGAGCTTATTGTAATTACTTTAACAGTCAGAGTGAGGTGTTCTCTGAGGTAGGTCTCATCCTCTCTGATCCTACTCATTTCCTGTTCCAGTTCTTCTCTCTGCTGATTGGCTTGTTGCTGTACAAGCTCCACCTCTTTGCACAGGTCCGCCCTCAGAGACACCACACGATCTTTATGTTCCTGCTCCAGCTTCCTATAAAACAGCACAGCAACCATGGAACAAGTTACTAGGGCAGCACATAGAGATAGTGAATTTACTGCATGTTTAAGATTAAAAATGAAATGTCACAGCAAGATAAAGGTGAGAGATGGGGGTTTACCGCAGGTTAAGATCATTGATGCGTTCGATGGTGGAATGATGCTCGTCTACCTCAGAGGCCAGCTGGGACTTGAGTTTCTCTGCTTTTTCCAAATCTGAGTGAAGCTTCTCTTTCTGCCGGAGTTCCAGATCCACCCGCTCACTAGCTCACATGTATACAGAATCACAAAAACCTACAGGGTTATTTCCTAAATGATTCTCATTATAAATACATTACTTAGACACATGCTATTTTTCAGTGAATCCAGATAAATAATTGTTATTGCAGCATTTGCTTAAAAAAAAAGGTTTATTTTAAAAAGACATTTGGATATTAGGAACCCCGTGTGGGGACTCTTGGCAGACTCACAGGAGGCATCTGATCTCAGCCTTAAAGCTCGCCAGTGCAGCTTGGTGGATGGAGTTCTTTGTGACCATAAGCTCGTTCTCCAAAGCTGCAGTCAGTTCACTCAGATTCACCTTTCCACCCAGGCTAAAATCCAGAGCCTATATGTCACAAAAGTAAGAATTTTTTATTTTATTTTTTTTACTTAATTTACTGAATCTATTTAACATGCAAATGCATCCTAACATTATTATGAATAACTATATGCAGTCACACATTAGTAGTGCACCACCACATTTTTATAAAACAAACTAATAAACAAAGCAATTTCCAAGAAGAAGACTTTATATTTATTTCATTTATTTAATCACCCTAATATTTTTTTCTTTGAGCTTATGATGACACTTTGAAAATTTTGACAAGCCATTGTTCTAGAACTTTAACTTTTCATTGAACCTACAGATAAGCCAAGTCCTGATTAATATTCTCTTTAGGGCTTGGTTGCTACAACCTTTATCTATTCCAAGAGTTTGTTGGAAGTTAAACTTAATTTGTTCTTAAGTTCAACAAACATTGTCTAGGTTCTAGGATACTAACACAACTGGCTATACTCAGTATAAAACCAACATGTTCCTTGATCTTGTCTTTGTTCTGTAGAATCTTGCCAATGGTTGAACGATTCATGTTAAAAGAACAAGCAATGTCTGCCATCTTTTGTCTGCCCCATTCTTTTAATCATGTTTACTTTTGTCTTTATCATTATTTCTTGCTGCTTCCTGGCAGTACTTGCTGATTATACGCTGCTTTTACGCTTGCTTCTAGACATCCTGAGATGCATGCTGCATGCATGTGACAATGTACGCCGAACATGTGATCCAATTCCCCCAACTGAACATGTGCAAACTTTATATATAGTTTTAAATCAATACTATACATTAGAATAATACTAAATGTACAGTATATACCAGACAAACATGCCAAGGTAAACACAAGGAAATGTTAATAACATTATCAACTTGGGTGATTTTCTTAACTAAGTCACAACAGAATGTTTCATCAGACAAAAAAGCTTTTTATAGTGCAGATATGTAAATGGTCAGAGAGTGATATTAAACCTTGTGCATGTAAACGTACTGTATGAGTATATTAATCAGGACTTGGCTTATCTGTAGCGTACAAACCTGCAGGATTTCAGAGCCGTTCTCTACACCCTCTTCTAGCCATGCGTCCAGGAGCAACTCCACTGCTGTGTGTCCTGTTCCATCATCTAATTCAGAAAACAACCGCAGTCCAATTGTACTGCTCTTCACAGATGCGATCCTGCGTCCCATCTCATCAAACGGCTGAAAAACAGAAGACGCGGAAAAAGTGTTTCAAAATATAATTCATTAGATTGCATGAATAATAGAAAGTTCAGATTATAAAACCAACTCCCTCCCTCTCTTGCTCGCTCTCTCTTTCTCGGTGTGTGTGTGTGTGTGTGTGTGTGTGTGTGCGTGTGTGTGTGTGGTGAACAATTGTCTTACCTGTGTAGAGTGGTGTCTCTTTAGCTGCCTGTAAGGTGTTGAGGCAGAAGGAGTAGGTGGTTTGCTGTTGGTTTGGATGCAAGATAAAAACTCCTGCACACTAACATTCTCCTCATCTGCAGACTGAAAGACATCCTCTTCGACCTAAAACACAAAAATAAGACTCCATCAGCATAACCACTGACATTCTTAGGCTTAAATGTGTTAATGTGTGTTTGTGCGCATGTGTGTACCTCTAGGCCAAGGTGCTGGCAAAGCATGCGTAATTGTTGTATGGTAGCTGTGCTATGCAGGTCCAGTGAAAGCTGCTCACAAATGCTGGAAAGTCTCTCCTCTTGGTCACTAAGGGGTGCCATGCTACCCCGTGGTGTTCCCGGCTCATCAGGATTCCACAGGTGCAGTTGACCTACACACAACACCCACAAACGTGTGTATGTTAAATGAAATGTAATGTTTTTTCTACTAAAGATGTGCATTTAGAGACATGGAGAATGATTTCTGTCCTCTGCTCTGGTAGTTGCCCCAGATATTTTTTTGAGAATTTCTAAGATACAAGTTTTATTGTTTCAGAGACCATTTTACTTATCCATGCCTAATTTACATGAATACTTCCATGTAGATAAAACCTTAAAATAAAATCTTATTTTATTGTGTTTTTATTGAAACAATTTAATGTTTTTCCTCTGTGTCATGTTTCAGAAGTCTTTCTGTAAAGAACAGGAACTCTCTCAATAAAGTTGTAAAATGGTCAAGCAAGTTGACTGGTAAGCAAGTCACGGCTAAAGCTTACGTCCATGTACTCCAGGCATTAGAGATTGTGTGTGCGCGATTCTTGGTGTGACAATTCATGTATCGCCACACTAACTCCAAAATCACAGTTTTTACATAAATTTTAAATAGATATTTTTGCATTTGAGGTGGGAAAATGTCATTCCTCTACAATTCTGTATAGTGCTGTGCTCTAAACTATTCACATGGCACAGCATCCTGTGTGATAGGAGCAGAGTTTTTGCCAGGTTGTTTACAATTATAACATAATCAGAAAAAAAAAATCATATTGAATAGGGATATTAATAAAATCGTGATCCTTATAGAATCGCTATACAAATGGAACCAGCAGCTGTATATAATGAAACTATCATATCGGGAGGTCCATGGTATTTCTTATCTCTACCGAACAGTTACAGCGGATAGCCAATATCACTTTAAATGACAAATTGCACCCTTTTCACAAGAGCTTCTGCTTTTACCCTTTGAGCAGAGGTTTTTAGACGCATGGTGTAAAACCAGGTTCTGTAAAAACAACTTTGTTCTGGATGTCATCTTACTTCTAAACAATAGCTGTAATACGGCACTTTAGAGGATCGGTTTTAGATCCTATTTATGTATTTATGATGACCACTGGAGCACTTTTAACCATTTAAAAAGATCGTCACAGACCATACATGATTCTCAAAAGCTATATTACATGTGTAAGAATGTATGTTATAAATAATGTTAAATACAGACAAGGCTCATCACGTGTACAAGCCCATAATTGGCAAGGACTGATTAGAATAATAAAGGTACAGGCTGCACAAAAATCTTTTTTTTTTTTTTTTTTTTTTTTTAAAAGATAGATGAGCAAGGCAAAGAAAATATCGGCATCACTCATCATGATTATAAATGTTATTCCTATTTATTGTATAGTCTGAATCAATCTTTAAATGTTTACTATTAATTTTTTGCACTGAATTGCTTGTTCTTTTCTTGCGTGTTGTATTTTGTGTAGATTGTAAAGTAAAAAATTCCAAAACAAATCTACCTACATGGAAAAAGTAACCGGAACTTATAATGCATAAAAAAAACTTTTAGAGAAGAATCCTCAGTATGGAGTAATCACTTTAGGTACTTGTTACCAAATCATTTATTAATGAAGTTTGATTATAATCTCACCTTCTGCTTCATATTCCTCTGAACTGCTCACATCAGCATTCCAGCGCTGAAACGCATAAAGAAAAATATTTAGCTTCGTCATACCTGGGGAAAACTGCCAGTTAGCAGAACTGTAGGGGGCACAGATAACTTCTACCCACATTTTAATTCTACACATACATTTTCATATTGTCAAGTGTCACAAATAAAGGGGTGTGTGTATGTGGGTGTGCATTCATGGGGGAAGGGAGGTATTATCCCATTGGTTCTATTGTGAGATTTTCTGGGTGTAGAGAGCAGATGGGGTTCAGAGTATCGGTATTCAACACAGTGGGGGAAGCGACATTGTTCCTCGTGTCAGACCTGTTGCCCTCTGCCAGCATGCACACACACAACCTCTACATCTGCTGGGGTTAGTGCAGAGTATTGTTCATCCACTATCATCAGAGAACTAAAGGCTATGCTTCAGATCAGCGTGTGTTGGCTATAGCCTGCACCTGCTGAAAAACATGCCCACCACACAAACTCTAATGATGCATAACTATCAATAATATAATCAATATACTATATAAAACCTTGAACATTAACAGGGTATGAAATATAAAAAATGCACTGTGTATAAGCCTGATGTTCATCAGATCTGTTTAAACTAAAACTCATGCTTAATATATTTCATCTCAAATTGTGGCTAAACATGGCATCAAATTATTCTTATATTCTGAACTAGGGGTTCCCAAAGTATACACAAAAACACTACAATAAACACTGATCTGACCGACAAGAGCCACATGAAACCATGTGCATCCACACATGCTTATTAACAGGCAAGCCAACACGTGTCTGCGTATTCACCACAGATTAAACAGGCTTCTGTTCTCACAGTGTCACCATGACACCATTATAATGCACACACGCAGCTGCTGATCTCTGCACACACGGACATACAAACACGCATGGCTACGCACACACAGACACACCTTCTGACAGAGCTAGTTGTTAAAGCAAATCAAGAGTAACCAAAGGACTTGTGCTGGTTATAGATTACTACAATATTTTTCTGCAAGAAGGGAGGTCAAAGTCTTTCTGCTGAAATTCTCAACCCAACATCCTATCTGACAGCACACTAAGATAGGGCAAGTCAAACAGCACTACTCAATATGTGACATGCATCCTGAGACTTCGGTTTATCAAGTTTAAGGAAAAAAAAAGTACAAAAAAAAGATTAAATACTCACTCACTCATCTTCTATACCGCTTTATCCTGTATTCATGGTCGCGGGACCTGGAGCCTATCCCACACACCCATTCACAGACTACAGGCAATTTGGGAACGCCAATTAGCCTAAACTGCATATCTTTGGACTGTGGGAGGAAACCGGAATACCAGGAGGAAACCCACCAAGCACGGGGAGAACATGTAAACTCCATGCACACAGAATCGGGAATCGAACCTGGCCAGGAATCGAACCCAGACCCTAGAGGTGCAAGGCGACAGTTCTAACCACTACACCACCGGGCCGCCAAAGATTAAATAATAAAAAAAATATTCACACGTTTAACCACAAAAAAAATGTAAATATGACATTGTTGCCTTGCACCTCCAGGGTGCGGGTTCGGTTCCTGCCTTGTGTCTGTGTGGATGGAGTTTGCTTGGTTGGTTTCCTCCGGGCCCTCTAGTTTCCTCCCGCCATCCAAATACAGTGATAATTGGTTTTCTCAAATTGCCTGTACTGTGTGAATCAGTCCATGCCCTGTGATAGCTTGGGACCCTGTCCACTTTGTATCTCCTGAAATAGGTTCCAGGCCCCCAAAATGATGCGGTATAGACAATAAGAGGGTGAGTGAATGGAAAGTTTAAACTTAGCATTCTTGGTGCAGCAGATAGCCGGCTTGATTAGCTGCTATCTCAGTTTTTTTTTCTAACTAAAGGAACTAGACAAAGAAAACATCCTTTCAATGTAGATCTAACCTCCTTAAAACTATGATTTACTAATTTGTGTTGCACCAACATGGATGCTCGCACAGTAAACAAAGAAGCACTTGTGAACGTATGCTGTATATACAGTAGAATTTGCTTTAGTCAGCATACCGCTAGGTGAACATAAAGACATCCATCTCTCTTCTCCAAAATACACTTTGCAGCTTAAATGTGATGTAAATCTGCAATTCTGCAGTAAGCAGTGTGCAGGATTAGCTAATGTCATCTATCCAAAGTAGTTAGCTGACTAAGAAGCTTCACCAAGTTAATCATCAAGTATACTAGAGCATTATGTTATGCAATTAAAACCAAGCACTAGCTGCACACCCCATGTGTATTGTATAAAGGTGTTAGCAGGAGCTAGCCCACATGCTACTTAAAATTAATCGCTACTGCGTGACAGAGAAAATAAGTAAATGACATCTGGGCAATATTATAACCTTCAAAAAACTATTTGCTCAAAAAAAAAAGAAGAATTAATTAAATTATAATAATAATATCACAAATATCTTGAAATCTAACCAGCTAACTCCTTTATCCTTTAATAAACTGGCTAGCTGAGACAAAACTTAAAATGTCAAGTCTTGTCTCAGCTAGCCAGCTAATTTGGTTTCTAAGTTAGCTAGTAAGTTTTTTGTTAAATTATGTTTTTAATTCATGTTGTCTTGTCAATCTGTCTTCTCGGATAGTCAGCTAATTAGGTTTCTTAGTTACTGTAGCTAGTTTCTGTTAATCTATGTTGTATGTAGCACCTTGGTCTTGGAGGAACGCTGTTCCGTTTTACTGTGTACTGTATAACTGTATATGGTTGAAATGACAAAAGCCTACTTGAACTTTGACTACTGTAACTAATGGCCCTAACACGTGGAAATAGCTTGGAGCGAGGGCAGGATTGTACGTGGATGTGGCTAAGATTTCCAGCCGAGTTCCTGTAATGTGCAAGTGGTGTTTGTGAATGATTGTACAGTTCCCACAGATAGACGCGTCACTTCTGCAAACTGGTGACAAGTTATCTGTCCATCTTCAAAGATCAGATGTTGCCCTCTTTGAATGTTCATGGAAAGGACTGCAGCGGGGTCTGAGCCACTTCGTCTGGGATCAGCATTCATGAACGTATGAGCTTCCTTAAAACGTATGCACCATTCCAAATGTGTTATCCAGGAGTAGTAAGGGTGTCATCATCGTACTGTGCTTGAAGTTTTCGGCACGAGAAATTTCTAGGACAGGTCCCAGTTTGACTTGAACGCTCCTTGTAATTCGGTGTAGTCCTGCTTATGTCTTTACTTATTCTAAAATTTCACATTATAATTTACATAATATCAAATGAAAATGTCTCTAGATTAACAGAGAAGAGTGGTTATTGATTGACATCGACTTTATACGAAGTTTAAAATTTTAATAAATGACATCTCCACAAGAGTGATAAGTGAAAAGAGAAAGTGAGATGCATGGTTTCCAGTCATGACTCCTTTATACCCTGTTTTGACTGCCGTTCACCATTTCACAGTGAAATTTCTGTCATTTTAAAAGACATCTCAATGATCTTTTACTCTTTTATGTGCTAAACATTCTGAACATTCCATTCCTAGTATCTGAAGGCTAAGAACTGTCCTCTAGAGCCAGACTGTTTTTCTTAACATTGTGAGATTGGATGCAGGAGGTTGAGGGCAATGCATTTTGCTGCGTAGTACTGCGAGTGTGTAGTGTGTGGTTGGGGTTACCTCACGCTTAACAGGCAATGTCCCATCGCTGCTCCTTGTGGCTTCATCCCTCTCTTTCTCCACCGACGGTGTGTGAGCAAGATCAGGGACAGTCTGTGTGTACTCTGGCGTGGACCGACGTCCATAGCGCTTAGTGCCCTTTACAAAGCGAGGCTGCACCTCTGGGGAGACTGGAGAGTGAGAAGCAGACAGATGAAAAAATTGAAGATAAACATTGAATACATGGTCTATATTCTGCAGCACATCCCGATTGTGTCAATACATCGAGGTAATTAACATAAATACTGTAGGTAAACGTGTTATGCACATTCATCATGAGATAACTGTGTTTACAAAGAAACAGCCATGATATAAAGGATGTTTTAAAAAGTTATATTATATATTTTCCCCATGTATGGAGACTTTTGGGATGTACTGTTTAGCATTTTAACCTGAAATATTGTTCTCATGTCCTTCTCTTAATGCTCTCAATTTACGAAGGGCATTTAATTCAAACCGAGAAATTGTGCAGAATTATCTTAAAACATTTGCACCATTCAAATGTTTTACTACAGCTGAGAGTCTTATCACCATATTGTGCTTGAAGTCTTCTGTGAAAATCAATCAATTTTACGTCCTTGTTCACATGAAATTTCACTACAAGTCACGGTTTTATTTAAATGCACCTCATATTTCTGTCTAAGCATACACACATTAGATAAAGACTAGAAATTATTTAAAGACTAAATATATTGAGTGCATCACTACAAAAAAATAACCTTAAACTAGACATGACCCAATCAAGAGTAACAGTCTTGATCTATTTCAAGATTTCCTTGTACAGTGTAATCCTCTTTAAGAGTCTTAACCTTGTACCTAGACAGTAAACATCTTACTCTGCATACACATCTCACAGGATAACCTTCAGCACTACAGCTATCACACGGATAAACCCGCCTGGACAATCCAAACACATTGACTGGGCATGCGTTTACGTCTACTTTCTTATCTGTTTTTTTGTGATGTTTATTTTCTAATTTTTATAAGCTTAATATTGTTAATTTCACATTTACAGTATCTGGCTGATCACTGACTCATTCAGAGAAAACGTTTTAACTATAGACCAATAATACACTGCATGTTTGGGTCCTGCCTTAGGTTGTATTGATTCAAGGTCAAAACAGGGTTCAAGCTCATACGAGTTTAAGCAGACCAAGATCCACACCACCTAAAATCACTCTGATTTTGTTTGCAAATCTGCGCAAACTGCACAAAGGGGTAAAGCACACTAGGATTTTACTCAAAATGGACTTAGCATTGCATATATACAGTAAAGGAAAATTCTATGTGGGTGGTTAAAAAGCGACCAATTTTTGCAAATATTGCGCTACAAAATCACCCATCAATTGTGGATGCGTCTGAGTCTTAAACAAGACTGACCCATGCTGTCTATATACGTCAACTGTTTAAAAGGTTTAGAAACATTTTATTGACATTATCACCCAAATAACACCACCAACACATTTCAGGGCCTTTTGTCCTTTTCCACACTGAACAATGATATTTGATTTGTATAATCTGAGCAGCAAATGATTACCACAGAATTGACCAATTTTATGTAGATGAAGCTTTGCTCAATCTCTGACTGCCTGTCTGACCCCCTAGTCAGTGTTACTATAGAGACACGACACTTGAAAGCCCACTTTGACGTTTGGCCAAAGTCCATCTCATTACCATCAGACGGCTCAAGCTAATGAGAACAAACTACATTGGCACACAGACCGGGCACTTCACCATGAGTGGCAGACTTGATTGAAAAAAAAAGAAAGAAAAGAAACAACCCTATATATGGTCATTAAACTTGAAGAGACACAAGCGTATGATGTTACCTGGACGAGGAGGGTTTTCTTTAGCTAGCGTCTCATCGTTGGAGGAAAGCACCAGAATCAAAGCGTCCCTAAATTGCTCGAATTCAACCTGCAAGATGGAAGCACAACACCGGTATTCAACATGCGAAGTGAACTTAATGAAGAATACAGGTGCACAGCTAAGGCCTCAAGAGGGTAAATTCAAGAGGGTAAAAAAAAAAAAAAATTGGCTGCTATACAATCTTCTGAAAATGACCTTTATGGATAATGGCAGCTAATGTGTAATCCTGAGTGAGTCGCTCGGCAGCTGCTCCCCTGTGGTGAAGAGCAAAGATTAAAGATCCTAGAGATTATTCGTCTGATTTTCGCTAACACGGCTATTAATTAAATCCCAGTTGCCTGGTGACTAGGGAAACTGTGGGAGTAGCCTGAATGATTTGGGAAGCAACAGCTGCCCCAGACAATAACACACACTTTTGCATACGGAGGTACCCTTTGTGGATTATGGCACTCTTATAACAGCGGAGGGGATGGTGTGAGGCGAGCGGTAGGCGCTGTGCAAGTGCGTGCCTCTTTTGAGGTTTGCTCCATTGTCAGGCCCGAATAAAGAATCAGTGATCCTCAACAAGTGCTCTTCCCCCACATTACCAACAAAAGCCTGCCCTAATACATCACACACGTATGCTATATAAGGGGCAGAGAAAGTAGGATGAAAGTGAACAAAAAGGATTTGCTCTAAAAATTTTGTAAAAGTAGATTTAAATTCAAATACAGACCACAGCAAGGAAGATCAGATTTCAGCTTGCATAAATGACCTATTGACATTTTTAATTAAAAATCCTGCAAAAACACACTTTCAAATTTATGGACATTTGTGCATTTAATGGATTTTGATTATTACCCGCAAGTTTAGTTGGTCCTGTGTGTCGAATAGTCTGTGTATCAGTGTCTGTAGTGCTTGGTCAGTCAGCTGTAGAGAGTGACAGAGCTCGGTTAGCTCCTCTGGGCTCAGTGAACCAGCACCGCTTCCATCAAAACTTAGAAACACTTCCTTTAAGCGCTCCTCATGCTGATCCCTCTGATCTCCCTCTCCATCCATCAGCCTGCCCTGCACGAAAACATATACAAAGTTCCGCATTTAACCCAGAACAATATTAGAGCTACAAAAAATAAGCCAAAAGAAGATGAGACAATTATCATTTGAACATCATTTGATTTAACAGATTCATCCTAACTTAATAATGACTTTCCTTATTTACATTTTTCCTGAAAGCAAAACACTTAATATGAATTTAGTTTAGTATTGTTGATGAGCAAAATGTAAGTATAACGCTTTACAAAATGTTTATTTATATATATATATATATATGATTGCATTTTTTTCATGCATGAGTAAGGCCTAATTTTAGCCAAATCCTTTGATATTATTGACCTAGGTCTTTGGACAGTTATTAGGTGTGGCTTTTATTTGCCTGCAAGAAAAAAAAGTAAAAAATGGATAACCCTGAATAAAAACAAACCTCATTAGGAGGGGGAAAAAACGCTGTAGAAGCTTTTCATGAATTTAGGATTATACTGCCCTAACCCTCCATCAGACAACATATAAATCTCAGCTGAGAAGATCTGTACCCAGGGCACATCTGTACCCTGTATAAGCTTTACTGTATATACTGCCTGGTCCCACCAAAAAAATAAAATAAAATCCCCACTCTAATATTTTGTTGGACAGCCCTTTGCTTTGATTACAGCATGCATTCGTCATGGCATCATTTCGAGAAACTTGTGCAATGTCACAACATTTAATTCCATCCAGATTGTTTTCTCAAGCACATCCAAAAATTCTCAACAGGGTTAAGGTCTGGACTCTGCTGTGGCCAATCCACATTCAAATCATTAAAAAAAATTTCAGACCATATTGTTGGTTCAGCAGTATCCTTTCAGGTTTTACTAATGCACTGAACCGTCTTAACTGCATTTTAATCATCTCAGCAATCTCCTTAGTCGTTTTCTTTGCTTCATACAGGACAATAATTAGACGCTTCTAAAACATCTTTGCCCAGACCTCAACATATCTTCTGACATGGTTGTTTTAAGAAATAAGAAGCTACTCACTGCATCAGTTAGAGTTAAGTAACTTGTTGCCAGCTGAACCATAGACAACCAAGTTTCACTTATCTCAACTCACAAAAGTATGCACGATGGCACATACACTGTTGGTGCCTCAGTGGGAATGGCAACATAAGATGGCACTGGATTATTAACTGTTAACTAAAACAACAGGAGATAATAAGCAGAGGCAAGAATTATTCACCCAATTCCTCTGACTAAACAACATTTCATTGCCAAATTTATATGACGCTTAGTAAGTCACACTACTTAGATCCCCCTAAATCTGTTAATTATTCCTTAGACAATTAGACAAGGATGACAGGCATATTAATTACATATGACATGGTTTTGTGACTCATCAGAACGTTTAAGATTATATGATATGGATGGATAGGTGATCTCACACATAGAGAAGCAGATATACAAGAGCAGACAGGAAAAGTCATGTAAGGTGAATGACCTGAAGCTAATCCCTGAGCAAAACAGTCTGCGCTATCATCTGACTTATTTTAAAATGACATTATATAGAGACACAAACATTTGGTCATGTGGTTTTACGAGCTATACATTCTAATCTGGTAATGCAATACATGTTAAAATCCTTAAATTAAAGCTGTAAGCATATACTTCAATCACATCAATATATATCAAATATACTTTGATCCATTGTGGTAGCTTACAGAAGCAAATATGAAAAAAAGTGTGTCACTAATAACCAATCTACTGTACCAATGTTGGATGTCTGTAGTTTGCTTCTTTAGTTTTGCCCTGTATCTATGGGCATAATATTAACAATAAGCAAGGGAAGCTCATAGCTATATTTAATCTTGGTCTAAAACAATGGCTTAAAAGTCATTCCCCAAATCCCTTGGCACCAAGTGGGAGAACACACTCGTTAGGGAATGCAGGTCAATCACATGGCTCCATGGACATACATGTTGACACATTTATTTCACACTTCGAGTCGATTTAAAACAGCTTATCTGCCCGCAGGCTTATTATAAACCAGAGGCAGGAAAACCACACAAGACATTAACCTGAGCTCACCACTGAACTACCGTCCTATAAGGCTGCCCTACACTACATAAACACAAAACTCATTAACTAAAAAACATGTGAAACAGCAAACTGTCCAAACGCTATTGTTATCGTTATAGAAACTGCAAGTCTATTGAGATTACTGGAAAACTCAAAGCAGTTACGATGTGTAATGATTTAGACTTGCAGTTTGCACACAGGTTAAAATGCTAACTACAGCCACATTAGCCTTGTTGCACCAGCGAATAACTGAAGAAGCAAATTTGAACCATGAAAACACTTAACTAATTGAGGAAATATTTGTATAAATGCTAAATAAGTTACAGGGACATACTGAATAAAAAAAATAAAATAAAATGCTTCGAATCCTACAGGTGTCTGTGGGTCTGAGAGTAAACTGTGTTTTTTATATGTGTACATGTAACCGCGAGCAATAGGGAGACACCTGGCCACTCAGTGTTCTTCAAGGACCATCGATGGTCACTGATGATGAGCAGCTGGGCCTTAAAATCCCCTCCACATAAAAAGTGTGTGTGCGCGCATGTGTGCGCATGCATGTGAGTTTGTGTGTGTCTGTAGACAGCAGACACTCTTTGTTGTGGCTTACATCTTGCTGTCTCTGAGCTGCATAAACCTGAGGAATAATAAATCAGCCACTGTCATATGGCTCCCACCCCAACACACATATACAAACCTGAAGACAAAAAGCTGTGACCCAACCATAACATATACCAGAACACAGAGTATTAGGTAGAAACAAATATAGCAACATACAAAAAACAGATAACATCATAAAACATTAATGTATACACTTATTCATGAATATTGAATATGATGTTATCTGTATATTACTATTAAACAATCTGACTAATTCATCAGGTAATATCTGGGGAGTAGCTATACATTTAAAAAAAATCAATTTGTGGTAAGACATCAAATAGTTTTTGGTCTACCCAATTTATGCCACAATCAACTGTGAGCTTAGCTAAAGCTTAAAACCACAATTGTCCAGTAGGTATCCTATTTGAATATTACTATTTGAATACTGTTGCAGTGGATTTTTTTATTTATTTAATTATAAATGCTTACATTTTGTTTATATTCAGTACATAGTCTATTAAAGTATGTAAGGAGCACATATTTAAGTTCAAGTGCAAAACTGTTATTAAAATAAATACATTTTATTATGTAGATTAAATGAAGGAAATAGGAATATATTTTAGCAACATGCTGCAAAGCATCTAAATATGCAATTTAAAAATTGGTTGTTTACGTAACAACCTCAGCAGCAACCTTATTTCCCCGCTCGTCTCAACCAAACCACTCAGCATTCAGCAGCACCAGCATACTAATTACCAGCCTGATATTCTGTCATTCTCTGCACTGGTGTCTCACTGATTCAGAATAATTCAAGTGACACTATGTGGCTTAAACAAGAAACCTTCCTCTGAAAGTGGTACAGGGACTGACCGAAATGAGCGCCAAATACATGATAGCAAAAGTGAAACCCAAAGGGAAGCCTGAAGAACTATTCCCCCAATACTAGATTAAAAGGCAAACTATAAAAAGTGGCTCGGCACTTTTGCACAGTATTGTATAAAAATTGCAACTAACTATTTTACTACTAAACTTCCTGAATAATAGTTGTGAACACAATACTAAACGAAATAATCTAGATCATCCGCTTAAATATTCCTATGCAGCCCAAAGGATAATCTTGGGTGGCAGGTTGATTGACAGCTGTCCAAATGTGTTCCCTGACAGTAAATTTAAGTGCTACTGATAGAAGCACACACATACCAGCTACAACTGCAATAACATTATACATTTAGCACCTAATTCTCACAGCACACACGGTCATTTACATAGTGAATGGTTACGAACTCTCCTGTTACCTTCCAAGGTCAACTGGAAGTGATTTCACTAGTAAAACAAAATAGATTCTGTTGCACGATAATCTGTAATAGCTTTCACTATTTGTACGTTTTTATTACTTTAAATGTAAAAAAAAAAAGAAAAAAAAAAAGCTATAAATCATTTTGTATGGAAGACTGCTGTTTGAGATTTTATGTTTCCACCACAGGTTTAGTCATTCATAGAAAAATTAAGTCACAAAAATGTAACTGAAGGAATTATGGCATTTCAAACATTGCATTATATTTCTTATAAAAGTAGTTTGAATTTTTGAGTTTAGTTAAACTACTGTATGTTTTTAACAACCAATTTTAATTGATCTGATGACCTACTTTTTAGCAGAAATGGGAAAAAAAGTTACATATAACGATTCTGGAGCAAGGCCCTCACTCTTAACTGCTCAGATTTATAACGAGAGTTTAAAAAATGTAAGACGCTCTGGAGAAGTGCTTCTGCCAAATGCTCTAAATAAAATAAATGGCGACTCAAACCGACAGGGCTTCCCTTTGTTTCCTTCACACTTGTATTGGATGAAGCACACAACATTACTCACCACATTGCAAAACTGCTCATATGCTGCACATCTCTTCCACATTCTCTTCATTTTTGTGTGTGTGTAAGCAGCAATAAAACTGCTGCTTACACACACACACACACACTTCATTCCATACCACATGTTCAACTCATACTGATTCTTCCACCCATACTGTACCCACATGCCATAACTTACTATATTGAACACTTTGCACCTCCTGTTTAATTTATGCACTTTATATTTTTATTATTTCTGTTATTTTACAACTTGTATATTGTAAACTTGTACACTTACTATACTCTACCCAATCTTTATTCTTTTTGGTCATGAACAGTCATATAAGCATTTCACTGCGTATGGTCGTGTAAGCGAAAAATAACATTTGAATTTGAAAAAGAAACTAATAAAAGGGAGAGCAAAACCACTTTAAAGCTCTTACATCAATCAGCTGATAATGTAACAAAGCAGAAGTAACAACTGTTTCCATAGTGAAGCCTAACTTCCGCTTTCCAAGAGCGATACAGTAATAACAGGCTCTGTCCTAAATAACTCATTTTTAGTCTTAAATCAGTGTACATTATCCTATCAGGCCTACACTAGCAGTCAAAAAAGCAGATTATTGTATCTTTTGAACGAAACCGCCAGTCCACTTCTCACACGCAGTGAGGAAGAATTGGGAAGTGTTTAAACGTCGCTTGTTTGGGGTTTTAAGGTTATTAAAAGCAGAACCCGGTGAAGTTTATAACACCGGAAATTACAGCCCCTGATTCAACTGCTTTCAGAGCGAGTCCGTTTTCAAATCTAGCGCCCACACACACACACACACCGACAACAGGAGTTCGGGCTGCAGAGATAAGCAGCTTTAAATCACAACACGTAAAGTTATTAGAACACGTCGAAAGTGTAAAACATACCCACTGCTGTGAGCGCGAGGATCCACGCACGCGCTCCTCTGCTCCGCTTCTTAAAACAGGTCTCGGCAGAAATGCCCACTTGGTGAAAAATCATCCAGAAAGTGTGAGCTGTCTCCTCTCTCTCTCTCTCTCTCTCACACACACACACACACACACACTCAGCGGATTAACGGTTCTCCACACACACAGTGTTAACACCCGTTTCCGTTGAAGGTGAAAGTAATCCAAGCCTTACTGAGCTGTACGAGCTCAAGATCATTCCATCTCCAGCTGAGGGCTTTCTGCTTCAGATGAATCTTTCTTTTTTTTGGGAATTTTGAAGCACCCCCAGAGAGGAAGGGGAGGGACACGCAGAGACAGATTGTCCTCTAGCGCCGCTGCTGGCTGATTTGAAACGATGCAGTGTGAGCTTCTGTACACCAAAGTGGCTGGTCTGTCCGAGCAGGTTCACACTGCAAGCACATTTTTGGCTCATATTTAATTAAGTTTTTTTTTTTTTTTTTTTTTTTACGACAGTGTGAACAAATCACCTGGAATCGGATCTTTTCATTTCTGATTTGAGCCACTTCCATATTTAGTCCTAATTCAGATACTGATCTGATTTTATTTGGAAAGAGACCCCAGTATGTCCCTCTTAGTGGTTGACTGCTTGCACCTCCAGGGTTTGGGTTCGATTCCCACCTCTGGTCTCTGGGCGTGGAGTTTTGCTTGGTGGGTTTCCTCTGGGTACTCTAGTTTCCTCCCACAGTACAAAGTCATCCAGATTAGGTTAACTGGCATTCAAAAATTGTCCCTAGTGTGTGAATTAACATGTGTATGTGTCCCCTGTAATGAAATGGAACCCCATCCAGTGAGTGAGTGAGTGGTCCTAGTCTGAACAGATAAATCCATATCTTTACTGTATGTAACTTTTACATCAATCCATAATTGTGCACTTTTAGAATATGGAGAATGACAATATAAAGTGGCAGGATAGTGAGGTAACAAATGTCAAACATTTGGGGTGATCTTGCTGTACAAGCTAAGTTAAAAGGTGCTCTAAAAAAGATTTTGCATTTGAAGATACCTCAAAAGAAATAGCTAAAAACGGCAAAAAAAAAAAAAAATAGGAGAACTTGGCAGCCATGCCAAAGGAAGCAAATTTACATAAACTAAAGATGCAAACCAAAGAAGTAGCTAAATAATGAGTCAAACTGTCGATCTTCCTATCTATCTATCTATCTATCTATCTATCTATCTATCTATCTATCTATCTATCTATCTATCTATCTATCTATCTATCTAAGTAATTAACTAACAGGAATTCTGTTTGTGGCTTTGTGTGTCTGTGTCTTTGTGTGTTTGTGCAGGTAGTACCATTACAGGCGTGTCAGGTGTTCCTTAACCATCGAAACAGTAGGCAGCATCATTATCAACTTCTATGTCATACTGTGAGCATGTCAGACATTCCACACTGAACATTTCATTAGGCAGCATCATCACCAACTTTTATGTCATACTGTGAGGTACAGGTAGATCTGTCCCAGGTGTGTCACAGGCATTCCTAACTGAAGGAAACAACAGGCAGCATCATCATCAACTATTAGGTCATACTGTGAGGTACAGGTAGATCTGTCACAGGCGTGCAACAGGCGTTCCTTACTAAATGTACCAGTATGCAGTGTCACCATCAGAGCGTGCCACTGGTGTTACTCACAGGAGGTAACAGCAGTGTGAGGAACAGCAGCAAGTTGATTACACATTTCATTCACAGGTAATAGTAGCAGTCAGGCCTCAGGTGGCAATGTTTAATGCATCATGTCAACTACCAAAAATTAAAATTGGTCATTAATTCAAATATGGGACACTTTTTCTGCAGTGTGAGTATAGCCCTAAATCTGAATTCATAACCTACATTTATTAACCAATTATTAGTTACACTCACAAATTTGTAGGTGCTAAAGTTATTGACTGCAGCATATTAATAGATATTAATAGATATGAATAACACTCCATCTGTCAATAGATAGAGAGGCACGACTCATCAAAACACTTACACTGACATTTCAGTGACTGGATTAGTGTCACTGCTGAGATAAGAACAGTCTGTCAACCAAAAATATCTAGCTAACAGCAGTCCTGTTGTCAGAATCTGGCAATAATGAAACACTTAAAAATGATTAATACAAACTGTGTATGAAAAAAGACAAGCTGTAGTCTCTACTGTACATCTACAAATCTATTCTGTTACTTATCAGGATTATGCACTAGGATCACATCCTGAAATGCACTCCTGATGTGAGCCCAGTGCTTAATCCTGACACAATTCCGCTTCTATAACTCATGTTGCGATAAGGATATTTAAGATTCTTATTTGTATTATGTTCATAGTGTGTGTGTGTGTGTGTGTGTGTGTGGGCCTCAGGCTTAAGATCTAACCCCAAAATACAACAATATTCATGGCTAAAAGAACTACACAAAAAAAGTAAATGAATTCAGGGTAGACCAACAAGTCTACCCTGGGATACGTGTCTAATAAAGTGGCCAGTAAACGTACACAATGTTTGTCTCAGGGCTTGCGGTGGTGGTTGTGTCATTATCTCACGGCTGTTTATGTCCCTAAAGGCCCCGCCTAACTTAGAATTGTGGGATCAGCTGCTGGTTTTGTAGTGTAGGCTGTATCTTAGTCACTGTACATAGAAACCGTAATCAGCTGGTGTAATCTTAGGGAGGAGTGTGTGTCATGGAGACAAGCAGGTAAGGTAAAGATGATCTAGCCTCAAAGTCAGCACCTGTAAACTGCTGTGGGCATCAATATGAATATATAAGTTTATAAATATCTGATCACCTGCTTCCCAAATTTCTCTATCTATCTATCTATCTATCTATCTATCTATCTATCTATCTATCTATCTATCTATCTATCTATCTATCTATCTATCTATCTATCTACTCATCTATCTATGCATTATTTTAATACTTATAATAATTGAATAAAAAAAGATTAATGATTTGACATTGGACTATTCATTAGAAAATGTTTATGTGGTGTCACCCCTGGGTAAAATTGGAGGCTTGTATCAGGAGGGGCATCCGGTGTAAATCCTATGTCAAGCTTGTATGTGCGGACCGAGTGTCCGCTGGGGCGACCCCTTGCTGGAAGCAGCCAAAAGACCAACAACATACGTTGTCCTCTTATTTTTAACTCAAACAGTGTATATTTGCCTCTCTTAAGTAAAATATGTAAAATACGCTAATATGGCTGCTTATGTGAAATGTAAAATGGGCATATGAGGATATGGCATAACCAAGTGCAGGCTGCCCACAGAAAACTACACTGGGTCTATCTGGGATTTGTATCACACACAGCGCCAATCTTGCCTGTAATGTGCTATTTTAGAGGTGGTAAAGAAGACAAATGTTCTGTTTTATTAAATATTTAAATTAATAGTAAGGAAACAGCCTACAGTACCAGCCTACTTGTTAAAAGTATTAAAGTGTGCTTCAATTGCTGTTATAAAAAGCAAATGTTTTACTGCGACAGGCTGGTAAGAGCCTATGGATACAATTTGGTTGTTTATGTAACAACCTCAGTAGCAACCTCATTTCCGCTCTTATGTGTTTCAACCACGCAGAATTCAGGATCACCAGGATACAAATCACTGGTATAATCATATATATTATATCTGATCAGGTACAGGGACTGGAGTGAAAAATATTGAATATTGGATATTGGATAACTATTTCTCAAAAGTACTTGAAAAATGTAAATGTGATGAGTGGTTCTAGACTTTGGCACAGTGCACATACTGGTATATATTGGGAAGTGAGACGAAACAGAATAACCCAGAGGAAATGTGGACTAATTTTCATAGAATTCGAAAAACAGAAGATGTAAAATCAATCAAACATTGCGTTTCATTGGTGGCTCAGTTCCTGTCATGCAGAAGGCAGATTAGATTTCCACAAAATGCCCAAACCCCAGCCACTGGATACAGTGTTGGTCCCAAGCCTGGTTAAAATGGGAAGGTTATGTCAGGAAGGGCATCCGGCGTAAAACCTCTGCCAAGTTGTGTGTGTGGATCAGATGGTACACTGTGACAACGCTTTGGTGAAAGCAGCCGAAAGGCCAACAACAATTAACGCTTCAATAACTTAAGGTCTCAATTTTTTTAAAATGTTTTTTCAGCATGTGCAAAGGCCAACTAGCCAGATTGCAGCCAGACTATTCCCTTTTGTTAATGGGGGTTTCCCTACTGACATTCCTTCAGTTTTAATTATTCATTTTTAGAATAGAAATACAGTTAATGCCAAGCCGAGTACAAATTTAACCAGTTAAATCTGACTTTTAATATGAAAGGATCTCTGAAGAACCAAACTTACTGCCCTAAAACACCTGCTGTAAGCAAGCACACAGAGTCTTTTGCCGTCTTTGGCGCCATCTGCTGGTTATATTGTGTAGTTGTTTAGTTTTCACAACATTAAGCATCAGCACAGTAAGGCTTCTTTATTTTGTTGAACGTATGAACAATTTTACTATAAATTTACAGGAAACCTACTCATGATATCCATATATGCTGTCACAAAATAAACTTTATATGACAATTTTTTAAAAACCCAGTGTCCTCTTTTTTTTTTCCTGGTGTTTACACTTTCTTTTCGCATGTTCAGTCAAAATAATCAATTATGTTTTATTGCTTATTAATAATCTAATTTTTAATAAGTTCACAGCATAAAATTATATAGGGAAAAAATAATTATTTAGTTATGAAGCTGATCAAATGCTTAAATATAATTTTAACATATTAAAAAAGAAATTTACATTTCTATTGTAGCAGATGTAGAGTAAATAAATATATTAACTTATGGAAGACATTTCAGCCTGAACGCACCATTAATACAAGTAGAGCTGGTGTTATTTAAAAAAAAAAGGGAAAATTGAAAAATTAATTTTTATGTCTGTATTTTTTAGGTGGCTCTGCTGTGAAGGTTAAGCATCATGGTTGTTTAAAGCCCTTAAAATAAACCAGCAGAATGCAGTCCATGCTCTTGATATCACGCTGGCTCACAGCAGGGAGAAAACTAGCAAAAATAAATAAAAAAATTTGGTCAGGGATCATTTCACTGACAGATCCAGACACAGTATTCCTTATGTAGGTCTGGGAGTGCTAAATTAATGGGTTCACACATCAAGTTGGTGCATGCTTTGGACCCTACCAGAGAGGGCTATGAGGTAGAGGAAGCTATGAACAAGAGCAGTGTATATTTCAAGTTGATGGTTAAAAACAAACAGCACGAGAAATACATAGATACCATGAAATATTTGTATAATATAACTGTACCATTGCTGTGTACCCATTAATTCAGGACAGTTTTTGTGTGGTGTGAAGAGTATTAATCTTAGTGTTGTTTTGTTACACTTCTGTAGTGTAATCTAAAAGAAATGAATAAAAGCCTGCCGCATGCCCTCGTGCATCACAGAAATCATTCCAAAGACTGATAAGAAGATGCTATCATGATTGGTATGCATAACTGACTAAACCAATTACATTGCACATTATGACACCAACAATAAGCTTCAATGTTCTGCAAATGTCCTCACTAGCATCTAGAAACTGGACAGCTTAAATTGTGGCGTTTTCCTCAACAGAGTCAGTTTTCTCAACAGAGTACTCTACAACAACATCAATGCATTTGCCCAAGAGACAAGCCACATTAGTGTTCACAAAGTAAGAAGAGTTTTGTTGCAGAGCAACAATCCCAAAACCACACAGGGGGACCTAGTGAATGACCTTCAGAGAGCTGGGACCAAAGTAACAAAGGCTACCATCAGTGACACACTGCACCACCAGGGACTCAAATCCTGCAGTGCCAGACGTGTCCCCCTGCTTAAGCCAGTACATGTCTAAAGTTTGCTACAGAGCATTTGGATGATCCAGAAGATGATTGGGAGAATGTCATATGGTCAGATGAATCCAAAATAGGACTTTTTGGTAACAACTCAACTTGTCGTGTTTGGAGGAGAAAGAATGCTGAGTTGCATCCAAACCTACTGTGAAGCATGGGGGTGGAAACATCAGGCTTTGAGGCTGTTTTTCAGTAAAGGACTCAGGACGACTGATCCATGTAAAGGAAAAAATAAATGAAGCTATGTATTGTGAGATTTTGAGTCAAAAAACTCCTTCCATCAGCAAGGGCATTGAAGATGAAACGTGGCTGGGCCTTTCAGCATGACAATAACCCCAAACACACCGCCTGGAAGGAGTGTAAGAAGCAATTCAAGGTACTGGAGTGGCCTAGCCAGTCTCCATCTTTGGAGGGAGTTGAAAGTCTGTGTTGCCCAGCGACTTCCCCAAAACATCACTGCTCTAGAGGAGATCTGCATGAAGGAATTGGCCAAAATACTGTACCAGCAACAGTTTGTGAAAACCTTGTGAAGAATTACAGAAAACCTTTGACCTCTGTCATTGCCAACAAAGGGTACATAACAAAGTATTAAGATGAAATTTTGTTATTGACCAAATACTTATTTTCCATCATAATTTGCAAATAAATTCTTTAAAAATCCTACAATGTGATTTTCTGGATTTTTGTTTCTTTTTTTGTCTTCCATAATATATGTGTTTCATAGTATATGGTATACCTACTGTATGTTGAAAATTACAGGCCTTTCTCATCTTTTTAAGTGGGAGCAATTGGGCTGACTATTGTTGCCCCACTGTATCAGTGTTCATAATGTAGAAACAGTTTTGCTCATCAGAGTCAGGATAAACTACACTAATACATTTATACAGGAGAGAAGCAATATCACTGGTTACAATGTGGAAGGAGTTTTGCTGAACAGACTAACCACTAAACACATCAGCACGGGTCACACGGGAGAGAAGCTGAATCATTGCAAACAGTGTGGGAAGAGGTTCATTCTTCAAGCTTTTGATAGTTCTATTCGCAATACAGTAGCAACACTTACATGTTTTATGTTTTATTGCTTGTCACTGTCTCAGTAGTAAAATCCTACACCGGGACTTGTATACCAAATGGTCCACATACAGTATACCCTGAGGCTGATGATAACGAATTTGAGAACACCTCAAATTTTCTAAGGAGGTTTTGATTTAACATTTATGGAATGATTTGCTAGTGTCAGGTCAGGTCTGGTTTTACATTGCTCTGTATTTCTCTGCCAAAGTTTAATAATCATCTTCAGTGGCAAGCATGCATGCATCAATGTACAATAGCATAGCAAAGTTGTCAATTTTCTGTGGTGTAAAAACAATAAATAATTTCATGTTGTTGAGGATTATTTTCATTAAAACGTATATACTGGTAATAGCATGGAAAGGGATTTAAAATCTGAGTAGAAATCCCGTGTAGTATCCATGAGTAGATACTGCACCAGTGGATCCAATATGTGTTGAATGTGACTTTACATCATTTCCATCATATAGTTTTCATTATGGCAGGATAATAAACCACAGCCGTACAAGGATTACAGCCCTATAGTTGTATTGTGGTACTGTCTATGTTCTGCTATTATTTGCTTCATTCTCATTGTTATGCCACAGTGGGTTTTCAGAACTGTGTTTTTTTTGTGCATCTGTATGTTACTTGAGTATTTGTGATATTTTTACTTTCTACTCAGTACATTTTTACATGTTTACATGACTACATTTAAAAATGAAAACCCTGATCATCGTTATTGTACTGGTCTCAATCACAATTAAACTATTAGAATTGACCATTTACAGTAAATGGCTAAGAGGGCAAAAACTTCACACAAATGGGCCAGAACTAAGTGGGTCTCATATCAAACTAAAAAGGGAAAATATAACAAGTTTAGACTTTAAAGAGAAATTACACATTGTATTTGTACACTTTTAATGCTGTATTTTATCCCTTGGTTACAATACAGTAAATTTATACGGTATATTGTAACATTAAATCACTATACGAAAACAAATGTTGTAACACCGTCATAACATCACAATCAGATCTTATGGAGAGCCCGCACTGTTTCATCAATGGCTTCTCGGGGTTCGTTTGGAGGCGGGATCTTCAGGTCGGTTGGCTCCACTCCCCAGATCTGGGTGGCGTATTCTGTAATTGTGCGATCGCTGGAGAATTTTCCAGAAGCAGCAATATTCTTAATTACCATCTGCGTCCACTTTTTCTGATCCTGACACACAAATAATTATCTATCAGTGTATGGATAAACATATACATAGGCATAATATTTGTAGTCTAAAGCTGTGAATCTAGAATGCTGTACATGCATTACAGATGTTTGGGTGTTGCTACCTGATACAGAGCACTGACTCTCTCCTGACATTTAACATAGGACTCATAGTCAGCAAAGACCTTAAAGCTGAAACACATAGACATAATTTACTAAAGAAATTAATAATAACAGGGTGCAATGTGTGCAGTAAATTTGTGTATATTTGTTTCCATTAATGTATATATAATAAGTCTATTAGGTAAATAATGTGAGCACATGATGTACCGATCATGGTTGAAGAGCATGTTGATGATGTCATTGAACATTTCGGGTTGTTTGGGTGAGAAGTAGCCACTTTTAATCTGGTTAATTGCTTGATTTAACTCTGGGATACTCTTATAATACTGCATTGCATCATACCTACGCACAGACAAGTTACAGAATAAGTTCATATCTCATTGCATGGACATTGACTCTTTTACTTAATCTCTCTTTCTCAATACCCCTTTTGGTCCATGGCTGCAACTTCCTCCACACTCATGCCAAAGATGAAGAGGTTTTCCTTGCCAGCTTCCTCTGCCATCTCTACGTTCGCACCATCCATGGTGCCGATAGTCAGGGCACCATTGAGCATGAACTTCATGTTCCCTGTGCCTGATGCCTCCGTGCCTGCAGTGGAGATCTGCTCAGAGAGGTCTGTTGCAGGAATCACTGTACAAATACAAACACACACGCACACACACACACACACACACACACACACACACACACACACACACACACACACACACAGAGAGAATAAAAATATATGATCCACACACACACACACACACACACACACACACACACACACACAATAAAAATATATGATACACACACACACACACACACACACAAATAAATATATATATGATTAAATTGAATGAACATATGGTTATCGTGGCAAAATCTTGCTAAAAAAAATGGAACATTGACATGAGGTGCCTTTTAATGCACACTTAACTTTTCTTGTGTGTCTATACCTTTTTCTGCCAGAGACACTCTGTAGTTCTCCAGATAAATGACTTTCAGTTTGTTACCAATAATGGGGTCATTATTGACTACGTCTGCAATAGTAGTGATGAGTTTAATGATCATCTTAGCCATGTGATATCCAGGTGCCGCCTACAGTGTGTACACACAAATATATATATGGATGGACAGTTCGGAGTATTTCAAAGACTGTAGGAATGTAAAAATGTTTTTGTTTTTTAATTATCAAGCATTGGATTAAACCAACTCGGTCTCAAATGGTAATATCTATAAATACAGATATAAACATTTTGGAAATGATGGGTTGTGATTTCCACCTCTGGCTAAATGTTACATTTAGCTTCATAGATAAATGAAGGATTTCTCCTTTCCAGTAGTAAGATACACCACCTGGCCAAAAAAGTCAAACACTCAAACACTAAGATTCCATTTAGCCATATTTAACTTTGATTACAGCACAGGTGATGATCAGTGCATGTGTGAAAATGATTCTTCAGGCTCCCAGACCCACTTTTTTTTCAGTTTGAGTCCTGAAGTATGACTGTGCCATGATGAAATAACAGACACCCTGGTCATTCAGTACATTCGGGTTGTCAGCTGACTTTAGTTTCTTGCCACATAACATTGCTGAGTCTAGATCTAACCAACTAAAGCAACCCCAGATCATAATGCTGCCTCCAGACGCTTATACAGTGGGCACTATGCATAATTGGAGCATTGCTTGATTTGTTCCCTTTATACCCAGATGTACCCATTGCTTTCAAATAGGGTAAATGTGAACTCATTAGACCACATAACCCTTTTCTTTTGCTAAAAGCTCATTCTTTATGCTTCCTAGCAACCAAAGCCTTTTTCTGATTAGTCTTGCTAACAAGTTGTTTTCTTATTGCCACAAAGCTGTTTAGTCCCAATGCTGTAAGTTCTTGGATTTTCCCCCGACCCTACTTCTTACGAAGTTACCAGTTCAGCACTATCCTTCCATGTTTTGATATTGTAATCTGTTCTTAACCCATTTTCAGCAATGTCAGACTTCCTTAGTTGTTTTCTTTATTTAATGCAGCCCAATAATTTGACCCTTCTGAAATAGCGACTTTTGGCCAGGCAGCGTATTTCTACATCAATGGATATATTTCTGGGTATTAAATTGTGTATTGTATGTCACCTTGCCACCAATAATCACAGTGCGTGGTACAAATGGTGCTACTGGTCTGGACTTGATGCCTAAAAGAAGAGAAACAACAGAAACAAGTTATCAGAGCATCACCTTACAGTATGCACCTGACAGTTCCACCTTATTACTGGCTGCTCTTTTACAATTAATGATTATACAGACAGAGCTTAGGAGTCATGTATGTGCACAGCAATGAATGTGAAAAAAAAATGGAAGCAGTGTCTTGATGCATCATATACATACGGTTGTACATAGTGATGATGTGAAGACAGTTGAGGAGCTGTCGTTTATACTCATGAATTCTCTTCACCTGAACATCAAACATAGAGGCAGGATTTATCTCTACTTGGTACTCTCTCTCCAAGTACTGCGCGAATTTCCGCTTGTTGTCCTGAACACACACATCCAAAGACCACAAAGTAAGGACCAATGCTTTAAAGAACTCTCATGCAAATATTGCAGTCTGTACATACTGTACACCTAATGTTTATAATAGGCATCAGTGGTCATAGTGTGTATCCAAACCTGTTTGACTTTAGCTACGTCTCTGATAAGTACGTTATCATCCACCAGATCATTCAGCTTCTGTAACTGCATCAGGTCTTTTACATAGTCTTCTCCAATCACCTAAACACAAGCAGAAGTAGTTTTATAATTAAACTTGAATTTTAACTTCAAAAATATTCTTATAAATATGTTTTTCCCATAATTTCGTAGATTTTCTTTTCATCTTTTAGTTATTTAAGTTTCTTTAATTGGTTCCTTATCACCTATCATACTCACACATCTCAGTTAATGTACTTAACTGTGCGAAGGTTGTATGCATTTTGTGCCAGCTTTGTTATATACATTGTACTTTATGACTTAATTAATAACTCAGTACAAAACATATTTCCTATTAAATATATAAAATCTTTAGAGAGATAAGGCTTTACACCAATGAAAATGATCCTCCAATCAAACGTCATGTTAAGACTCATATGTACTAGTTCTGATACCCTTATTCTGATTTCATAAAATAATAATAATAATTTTACTTTATGAAAACTAATTAGAAGTTTTTAGTGCATACTGCCTGAAAATGGTCAAATAATGTAATCCTAAAATAAAGGAAGTAATTCATGAAGGTCTTCTGTAGGTGTAGCTGTTCTTGGGTATCTGTTATGTGATTATTATATGTAAAACCTTTAAGAATTTAGAAAAACTTTTTATACTTATTGCGGTATGTTTATATGTTTATATGTGTGTGTGTGTGTGTGTATACATGTGTGTGCTACCTCTGCGATTAAGTCAGCCAGACCTGGGTTGCACAACAAGAGCCAGCGGCGTGGAGTGATTCCATTTGTTTTGTTCTGGAACTTTTCTTCTTCTAATTCACAAAAATTTCGAAAACTGATAAAAGAAAAAAAAAAACATTAAAAAATGTGCATGTGTGGGTGGCACGGTGGTGAAGTGGTTAGCACCGTTGCCTTACACCTCCTGGATCCAGGTTCAATTCCCGGCCAGACTTGATTCCCATCTCTGTGTGTATGGAGTTTACATGTTCTCCCTTGGTGGGTTTCCTCTGGGTACTCCTTTTTTTTCCCCTACAGTCCAAAGACCTGCAAATTAGGCTAATTGGCGTTCCCTAATTGCATGTATGTATCCTGTCTTGTGTCCTAAGTCTCCTGGGATAGGCCAGGTCCCCGCAACCCTGAATACAGAATAAAGCAGTATAGACAATGAGTGAATGTGCATGTGTGCTTTGATTGTCTTCCTCCTTGGATAATGATAATTATAAATAAGTAGGATGAATAACCCACATATTCCCATATATATGCATTATTATTGTCCTATAATTCATGCACACACACACACACACACACACACACACACACACACAGTATGCACATATAGTATAGCATCAACGATGGTACAACTACTGACATCTTTACAGGAAAAAATTAATACTACACCGAGTTTTAAAAAGGAGCATAATTAACAACTGTTATAGTGGGTATACATTTTTTTAGGCCCCTTGGTCTGAATTTTAAGAATGTGACTCTGCTTGATCCGTTGTATCTGTGTGACTCACACTTCATTTTTGATGATGTCAGAGTGAATCTCAGCAACTCCATTAACTGCATGGGAACCAACGATGCACAGGTGAGCCATGTTCACTTTTTTCTCACCCTCCTCCTCAATCAGAGACATGCTGCGCAAACGATCCATATCGCCAGGAAACAGAGATGCTATGTGCTAGAAAGCAGACAAATAAATGACTGCATTTGTTTTGCATCTAAAACGTGAAAATAAGCAAAGGGGGATTTGTGTATGTAGGTCCACACTCACATCCAGATGTATCTGGTTGATCTTGTAGATGATTTGGAGATGGCGTGGTAGGAGTTTCTCCAGCAGTTGAACAGGCCAGCGCTCCAGAGCCTCAGGGAGCACAGTGTGATTGGTGTATGCAAAAGTGCGCCTAGTTAAATCCCATGCCTACAAACAGGAAAATGGTTCATTTAAATTGTATTAATGATGGCTTACTGCCTAAATAAGCTGCTGATCAAAAGCTTGGAGGTTCAAGACCCTGCAGTGCCAAACCGCCACTGTTGGGGCCTTGGACAAGGTCCTTAATACCATCTGTGTCCTAACAGTGTTGAGCCTGCGCTTTAAACCCAACTTCCTGAAATATGCAAAGAAAAGCATTTTTACTGGACTTTACTGTACAGGTGAAACTCGAAAAATTAGAATAAAAATATAATATATTAAATATAGAGTTAATTTATTTCAGCAATACAACTTTAAAGGTGTAACTAATATATGAGATAGACTCATAACCTGCAAAGCAAGATAGTTCAAGCCGTGATTTGTCATAATTGAAATGATTATGGCATACAGCTCATGAAAATCCCAAATCCACAATCTCAGAAATCTTAGAACATTGTGAAAAGGTTCAATATTCTAGGTTGAAATTGTCCCACTCTAATCAGCTAATTAAACCATATTACCTGCCAAGGGTTCCTGAGCTTTTAAATGGTCTCTCAGTCTGGTTCAGTAGGAAGCAAAATCATGGGAAAGACTGCTGACCTGACAGTTGTGCAGAAAACCATCATTGACATCCTCTATAAGGAGGGAAAGCCTCATAAGGTAATTGCAAAAGAAGTTGGATGTTCCCAAAGTGCTGTATTAAAGCACATTAAAAAGTGTTAAAAGAAAAAGGTGCAGAAGCAGGCGGAGATGACCGTGGCCTGGAGAGGATTGTCAGGAAAAGGCCATTCAAAAGGGGACTTTCACAAGGAGTGGACTGAGGCTGGAGTCAGTGCATCAACAGCCACCACACACAGACGCATCCTGGACATGGGCTTCAAATGTCATATTTCTCTTGTCAAGCCGCTCTTGAACAACAAACAACGTCAAAAGCGTTCTACCTGGGCTAAAGAAAAAAAAGGACTGGTCTGCTGCTCAGCGGTCAAAAGTCCTCTTTTCTAATGAGAGCAACTTTTGTTCATTTAGAAACAAAGAACCCAGAGTCCGGAGGAAGAATAGAGAGGCACACACTGCAAGATGCTTGAAGTCCAGTGTGAAGTTTCCACAGTCTGTGTTGATTTGGGGAGCTATGTCATCTGCTGGTGTTGGTTCACTGTGCTTCATTAAGTCCAAGATCAACGCGGCCAACTGCAGGAGATTTTGGAGCACTTCATGCTTCCTTCTGCAGATGAGCTTTATGGGGATGCTGATTTCATTTTCCAGCAGGACTTGGCACCTGTCCACACTGACAAAAGCACCAAAACTTGGTTTAATGACCGTGGGATTACTGTGCTTGAGTGGCCAGCAACTCGCCTGACCTGAACCCCATAGAGAATCTATGGTGCATTGCCAAGAGAAAGATGAGAAACATGAGTCCGAACAATGCAGAAGAGCTGAAGGCCGCTATTGAAGCATCCTGGTCTTCCATCACACCTCAACAGTGCCACAGGCTGATAGCTTCCATGCCACACCGCAATGAGGCAGTAATTGCTGCAAATGGGGCCAAAAGCAAGTACTGAGTACATATGCATACTTACACTTTTCAGAGGTCAGATATGTTCTATCTACAATCCTTGTTTTATTGATTGCATGTAATATTCTAATTTTCTGAGATTGTGGATTTGGGGTTTTCATGAGCTGTAAGCCATAAGCATCTCAATTATGACATATCATGGCTTGAACTATCTTGCTTTACATGTAATGAGTGTATCTCATATATTAGTTTCACCTTTTGTTGCATTACAAAAATAAATGAACTTTTGCACTACATTCAAATTTTTTTCGAGTTTTACCTGTATATGCGAGCAAATAATAACAAATTGGTAAAAATAGCAAATTGGTGTTTCCATGTTGCTCATCGTGTTTAAACAGGTGTGTGTGCGTGTGTGTGTGTGTGTGTGTGTGTGTGTGTGTGTGCAGTGGGTCAGCTCCTCATGTTTTGTATGCTGTCATGATGCATCATTACACAGTACGTATAAGCGGAAGAGATAATAATAGATGAATAGATGAATGGATGAATAGATGGTTCCACATCATGGTACAACCTAGTGGTGACTAATGCTGAAAGGCCAGCTGTGCTAGTTTTACCTACTGTAGAACAAGTTATTCAACACACATTATTTCAACACAAAGGTGAAGAAATTAATTAAGAAAATTGTCTTGAACATTTACCACATTTTCAAAGGTCAGAAATAGTATTGATGAAAAAATCAATATGACAAATGGATTTTACTGGAATGGTTTAAACACTTCTACATTTTTTTTTTATAAACAACAATAGTAACTTATGAATCAGAGAAATGTTTTATGACTCAAACAATATAAAACATAAAGTGGGTGTGTAACACATTGCACAATATCAAAATCTGTCTGTACAGTATTTCTTTAGTGTTCAACAAATCCATATTCTCTTCAGGTTTAAACTTATTTGGTGTAAAATTTCTTTTTCCCCATTTTTTCTTTGGGGCTCTTCACAATGTCCCATGGAGGGTTCAGCGGCAGCTTTTGATAATAATAACATACTTTCATCCGTACACCCTGATAGCCTTGCACACATGCACATACGGTACACACACATGCACACACACATTTTGTCAAAGTCCAATTCTCTAATTTATGCTTTTTTCCCTGTTTTTTGTTGTTAGTCTTGGTCTTGGTCTTCATACAGTATGTCACGTGCTTATAATACCATGACTATGACTAGTCATGAACAGACTCTTCAACTAATATTGATCTGGTGCTTTTTTTCTGTTTGCTTTATATTTACCTGCCTACTTGTACTTAACTTAAAATATGAAAGTAAAAACAACCCGCTCGTAGGAGTTTTTGTCGATTTCTGTGGGAACTCAGTCTGATTCACACCTATATTTACACCAAGATGTGTTCAGTAAAACTTTTTAAAAAGCTTTCTTAAAAAAAATAAAAAATTATAACAGTTTTTGTATCTGTTTATATCACCCTTTCTAATCATTATGAATAACATGTTTATATTGGTTACATTACTGTTGCATACAAATAAAAAATGGACCTGCATGTACAGTACCAGTCATAAGTTTGGACACAATTTTTAATTCAAAGTTTTTGTTTAGTGAGTTTTTGGGTTATAAGTTTAGTGATTTATTTTTGTTTATAAAAACATTGTAGGAATTATAATGCAGATTCCAAAACTGTGAAACAACACATACTTCAGAGTTAAGTATGTATGAGAGTTATTTTGAGATTTGTTGGTTTGAGCCCTAGCTCTGCCAGATTTCCACTGTTGGGCCTCTAAACAAAAAACTTAATCCTGTCTGCTACAGGGCCACCATATAATGGCTGACCCTGCCCTTCGACCCCACCCTACTAACAAGAAGCTGGGATATACAAAAAAAAAAAAAAAATGCAGTAATGTATATGTGACGAACAAAGGCTGAATTAACTTACTTACTTAATTACAGTATATGACACTAGATACAGTAATTGATGTTGAAACTGGAACTCATGTAGACCATCCCAGTAAGGCGATGGTCTACACCTGTGCTGCAGAGGAGAAGTGTATTTATGGTTCTCAAAAATAGGCAATTAACAAAACCTCAAAATATAGCCTTGAATGCGTTAAAGAGTATAAGTAGCAGACACATCTCAATATGAACTGTTCAAAATAGATTATTTCATATTTTGGATGCCTTCAGTGTTGTTTTACAATGTAGAAAGAAATCAAAATTAGGAAAGACTAAGAAATTAGAATGGTTTGTCCAAACCTTTGACTGATAGTGCAAGCACTTAATAAACCCACACCTTGTTGAGTTTCTAAAATGGCTTAACTTGTCCCACCATCTCTCATGGTACAAGCATGACATTTATCAAGACCCATTTCTATGATGGCAACCAGTTGAAGCAATAAACTTCCACGGGTTGTTAAAATGATTAGACTAGTGAACAACTATAAGGTGAAGACCTTGTTAACATCTACAGTATATGAGTGTGTCTCTCTCACCGTGTCCCAGTCCAACTTCTCAATGTCCACAAAAATCCTCATTAGCTCAGGAATGGCCATAGCAGGGTGTGTATCATTCAGTTGGATGGCCACCTGAGGTACAGATACAGTACATATACACACATTCACTATAGTTTTTAAAAACCAGATTAAGTTAGAATAGTTCAGATGGTGCGTGGGTAGAAAAGTGTGATGGCAAGAAATGTTTCACAGCACAGGTGCCAGAATATCACAAGTGAGCCACCAGTGTGGATGATGGATGGGAGGAGGAAGGGATTATGCTTGATAAAACATGTAAATGTTGGCATGTATTACGTAGCATTTACAGGTAAAGGCAGCTGAACAGCGTAAATTAAAAACTCAGCCATAAATCATTTTAAGACATTTCCATGCTCTATGATGAAAAAAGGAAACACCATGTTATCTAGTTTTGGTGTATTTTGTAAATAATTGAATTCTTCTTTTTGCTAAAGCAGAAATTATAGACAGATTTGCTCTGATCTGACTGTTTTGTGAGCTTGAAAGATGTATTACTTCTATTACAATACGCAAACATGATGTAAACTCTAATCTAGATTGTGTAGGCTGAAAAAGGGCTTTCCTGGCTTCATCATCGGTGTAATACAGACCTTATCAGGAAAGTTGTTGAAGGACAGAGAAAAAGAGGCTTTCTCTTTGGAGGTCTTAAAGCGCCGAATCACATCCTGCAGAGTCGCTGCTACCACAAAGTACTCTTGCTTCAGCCGCAGTTCCTTACCTTCAAAAAACTACAGGACAACACATTTTTATCTAGTCAATTTTCTATTCAAAGGATTAACCACAAACTATGAGAGTCTGATATTATTTTCAACTTAAGTTTGGTACAGAAGAACTACTCCAAGGAGTAATACCACACTGTAAGTTTATCTAAAGCATTGGATAAGCAGAACACACGTTGTCATTGGGGTAGAGGACTCTGGAAATGTTCTCAGCCACGTTTCGGTCCAAAACAGCCTGGATGTAATCCCCAACATTGACTGAGGGTATAATGAATACACATATTATTAAACACTAGTTAATGTTTGACACGACATCCAGTACATGTACTGTATGTAAACATATGACTGATCACTCACAGTCTCGAAGGTTGAAGTCGTTGGGAGCTCGTGCAGACCACAGTCTCATTGTGTTGACAGTGTTATTCATGTAGCCTGGGATGGGCGTGTCATAAGGCATGGCCAGTACCACCTAAAAGAAAACAATAGAAGATCCAGTATCCAGCACTGCATATCTGTTTTTTTTTTTTTTTTTTTAATGCAGCTATCCAATGCGTCAAAGCATAAAAGCATGCACATACAGATCACAAACTTGTTATTGTTCAGATCAAAAATCAGAATTTTGGAAAAATGTGATCCCCCAATTTGGTCTTCTGTAGAGATGTTTTAAAGGTTATGGTGAATATGAACATTTATTAAAGCACTTAACCTTTGTCTGCATAATCTTATGCACTGAGCTGCTGCCTTATAATTAGTTGACTGAATAATTGCATACATGAGCAGGTGTAAAGTTGTTTATGAGATTAATGAGTTTATATAACATCACGTAGCTCAATGCATTGATAGATCTTATATTGTTGGTGCGAGTGTGTTGTTTGTAAGAGGAGACCTGTGTATCAACCCATTTAGATCCTTCCTCAGTCTCTTCTACATGTCCATAAAAATGCACTGGAATCATGTACTCAGGTCGTGCCTTCTCCCATGGATTTCCATACCTCAGCCAATCATCAGCTTCTTCCACCTAATGCACAGGACAGTCAAGCGAATGGCTTTAATATGGACATCAAAATAAAGCTGGAATATAAAATTATGAATATGAAAAGTAGTAAGTACAGACTCATTATGCGTTTCACAATATCTCTGTACTATATGTGTGTGATCAGGTCTCTGTTGGTTAAAGTCCACGCATGTGTTTGCAGTTCTGACACACATTCTGTACACATACTGTTTAACTTCAAAAGCACACACTAAAAATACAAGCATAGGATTTCTATTGGTTCCCTGTTATCAGCAACATGAACCCTGTACATCCCATGCACATATAGAGGTCTCACTCCTGACATACACACAGCAAAAGAGTTAAAAACTGTTAACAAGAGAAAAAAGAAATGTAAAATGGCATTCTGACCCACATCTTCCTGCATCTTTCAGTCAAAAATACTTACACCCATGTTTCTGAAAAATAACCAATAAAGTGCTGTTTTTGTGTTTTGATGAGTAGCATTTATAATTAAACACAAAGTTGAAATGCTAAAATGTTATGTAACTGCTATATAAATACTATTTACTGTTCACTCTATGGAGTATAGAAATGTACTTATTTAACCTACATCTTATGAGGCAATATTGGCACTGATGTGTAAACACTACTACTTGCATTTATGGTAGATGCATTTTGTTGCTAGGCACCTTTACCATGCAATGACACGTTTGTTCTATCTATCTAGGGTAGCTATGTGATATGATATGATGTGACATGTCATAGCAGCTCTCAGTGTGGTTATTTACCTGCCAGCCATCTTTGATTTTCTGATTGAAGATCCCATACTCATAACGGATCCCATAACCATATGCAGCTAAACCCAGAGTTGCCATAGAGTCCAGAAAGCATGCTATAAACATGAACACAATAAGCATGTACATAGCTATGAACAACTTCAGATAACCAAGCTTGTGACATTGTGATCAGTATGAATTCTGGGTGGTTTGCAGTTGATTTGGATTTCATGGAATGAAATATGGTAAATGATAAAAATGAATAGAGAAGTCAATAGAGCAACAATAAATCATTTGTAGTATTTCATGAGTTCAGTAAAAAGATTTTCTATTTAAATAAAATGTGCCTGTGTGTGACATTTGTACTGTGTTTCTTGAATTATTCCTTTCCCATTCTGACCTAGAGTTGCCTGTTCTGCTCACACTCCATAATAACAAAAATCACATTTACTATAACAGACACTGGTGAAGCCTTATGGGGACCAAGAGGAACAAGAGCAGCAGGAGACACAGAAGGACAGAGGAAGGAAGGGACGAAGAGTGGCAGATTGAAGCAGAGAGTTGGAAAACTGTAAGACCTGCCAGCCGGCCAAGTCCACCATTCCCTAATCCTGCGTCCTCCTCCATATCCTCCAAATCCTCCATGTCCAAGCCCAACTGTAATGAATGAGAGGAAAATGAGAGGATTGTACTCAGTTCAGGAAACAAATAAACAGTGTTATCTCCTCTCTTTTTGTCACACATTCTTACTTGATAGATAGCCTCATCACAGGCGTTCTGCAGTCCTAAATTGATCATGGTGTTCTGTAGAGCTCTACCCATATAGAACTCCAGAGAGAGGTAATACACACGCTGTAATGACACAATTTAAAATGACTGAGCATCCAGTAAACAGCACTTATAAAAGTGTAATATACTGTGCTAAGCATGATGAATATTAATATCTGTATCTAATGCAGAAGCTATAAGTGAATTAGATTCTTAGATTTCTTAGGTATGTTAAAAATTATTCTGACTCAAATCATTTCTCAATTTAATCCCATAGGTTTGTGATTTAATTAGTTTGACATACAAGTTCAAGATTTCATATACCTTGACCTATACTGTAAAAACCCACAAAAAAAGCTTTCTGGAGAAAATTATTGACCACAGGTACTGTATGTTTGGAGGAGTAAAAGGCATTGCATCGAATGTTAAGCATGGTGGTGGTAGCATAATTTTTGGGACCGTTTATACTGGCAGGAAAAATTTTAACTGTGAATTGTTGATTGTGGCACAAAGTGGATGGAATAATAAAGACTAACTCAGAATTATTTAGCATAACCTCAAACTATCAGCTAGACAATTTAAACTTTTGAATGTTTCAATAAAACAATGCGTCAGAGCTGGCTGTGGAATGCATAAAGTAGACTACGCTTAATCTGTTGGAGCCTTAACCCTATCCAAGAATTTGTCAACCATGCTTAAAGGCTGTGTCAGTGCCAGGAAACCAACAAGTTTATTTCTGCCAGAAGATTGCTGTTGGCTACAAAAAAGCTTCTAATGATAGAAGTGGCTAAGGGATATTCAACTTATTCAACTGTTTAAATTAAATTGTGGCATTTTTTAGAGTTTTTTTTTTTATTAAAGATGTACAGTGAATCATACAATAATTCTGCATGTATGTGTGTGTTAGGGGGATAATCTAACAAACTAATATTGCACTTGTTTTATTGCATTGTAAGTTGAGGTACACAGCAAAATAATAACAGTATCTTTAAAATTGCATTAATACACAAATAACCAAGAAACCAATCCTTCCGTACTTCTGGGATTATAGCCTACACATTTAAAATTTGAAAATTTGGGATGGCTATGATATTACACTCCTCTTCATTTACATTTTTAATGAACAATCCAGAAATCAAGTGTTAAAAGAACCAGAAGGTCATCAAAGAAACCAACAATAACTCCCATTTTCTGGCACCTTATTATTAGCTTTTACCATTTACAGGAAAGGTCACTGCTTTGGGACAAAGTCAATGACAGCCTATTACCACCTGAAATATTGGATTGTGGAAAACCACCATCCATTTTTTTTTGTTTCTCTTTAAGTTTTCTTGGTTCAAAGGTCTATTCAGCCATTCTGGTATACTGTAATACCAATCTTTCGTGCCTTTATAGACCTTCACTCCTAGGTCAACAGCACAATACAGATAAGCTCTAGTAAGAAAATTAAGAGAAGTTATCTTCTCTTCCTTATTTAGACTGAATAAACCCTCCAAATCTTGTGACCTCACCTTCGGGTCCTTCTCATAGTAAAACTGCTGTGTCCGGATCCAGCGACCCACCAGGTGATCCCTGACTGTGTGTGCCAGGGCATGATAATAATCAAGTGGTATGGCCACATTCCTGTCCTTTACCAGAGTGAAATGCAAGTGGCGATTGAAGCTTTTTTTCAACTCTGCAACATTTTCCACCCCGACGATACCACGGATGCTGATCTGCTTGCGTTTCTCCTGGTCAGTGAGCGGAGTAGCCATGCTGACGGTCTGCAGGTCTGGAAGAGGCTGTTTGAAGTTGGATGCTCTTTGATCTGAACTTTAGCTCACATTAAACAGACAGAGGCGGCTCATGCCTCGTGCTCTCTCATTGGTTATGTACATGAAGAACACACATTCATTCACTTGACTCAACCCATTTATTGAATATAGTGTACAGTTACAGAATGCACCAAGCGCCAGATAATAATAATAATAATAATAATAAAGTAATAAAATTATTGTTCACATTAGGGATTACTTTATGATAAAGAAAATAAGAATCCCATGTACAGTCATAGACCCACGCGTTTTGCTTCTTAAACAGCATGATGAAAGGCCTATACTCCTAAAGCATTCATTTCTCACCTCAGATGAACACTATGATTTTCTCAGCATTATAGATGTACATGCCATTCTGTAGGTGTTCAAGTTTTGTTTTTTTTCTGTTGTGTACCACTTTTCAAACGACACAACAAAGGTAGGCTCAAGGAGTGTTCTTGTATCAGTCAGTTGAAAAACTGCGCAGGAATTTCTTTTTGAAGTAGGCTACACACGTTTGGTGATGCAAATAAAGGCAGGTATTTCACTGCACCAAAAGAATTAGCAGCCTCAACCCCCCCACACATCTAATGGCATGGAGCCACGCAAACATCCAGTTCATGTAATCTAGCACTTCTATAACATAAAACATATTGCCAGGTTATTCAGTATTATTTTTTTTATGTAAAGCTGTGCTTTTTTATATTGCAGGTAATAAAACACAAATATATCTTTCTATCTATATATAGTACTGTAGTTTTCAGACATATAAACAGAAGCAGCACCATTTTCAATAAAGATTAGCAATTTGCCTGTACAGCTCTGAGACGGTAACAAACAGAGGGGACAGAGAGAGAAATACAAGTGTGTGAGTGTGTGTACTGCTGTTGATTATGTTTGTTGACCAGAAGGGGGCCTGTGTAGGAGTGAGTGTTCATGCTGTGCCTGGATGTGTCCTTGAATGTGTGTGTGTGTGTGTGTGTTCACGCGTATGAAAAAGAGACAGCCTAGTGTTCTCTTTACTGTATTTCTGTTAAATTTCTATATTGACACCCTTGTCATTGAACTACAAGAGATTGCTCCAATATAGTGCCACATGATAATACAGAATTTTATACCACACGGTTAAAATTTGTACTTTTCATTCACTGTCAAATTGTCATTATCATGTTTTGGTAAACAGGGAGCAGTATGTATAGTGTGAGTTTGTAAGGTGTGAGGACAAAATGTCCTAAAATTTCTCAGCTTTCTACAAAAAAGAAAGCGTAGTAAAGGCCACACGAACATTTCAGTCAAGTGTGTGAATTTTAACACATTATACTGAACTGAATGCACATAGTCCAATTATAATAATGAACTGCATTGTATAACCTCTACAGATTCATAATTTATCTCTGCACATATTTACTTTTGCACAGATCAGTAATACATGATCAGCAATAATATAAAGTATAAAATCTGCCTAGACTTAGTAGTTTATAGGCTTATAGGACCACAGCCATGTCTTAATGCTTTAGCACCAACTATAATAATAATAATAATAATAATAATAATAATAATAATCCTAAGGAATTATTCTTTGTTGTCATTAGTTATCACAATTCAGGGGCTGTTAGGTGTTAAATAACATTTTCTAAACCTTGAAAATTATTAGAATTAAAATGAGGGTAATGTATTTGATCATATTTATGAAGTTAAGAAAATGTAGAAATGCTAACTCTAACCTTGACCAGCAGAGGCCAGTTACAATTGTTTCATATAATCCATTAATTCATCTTCAGTATCTTTAGTAATCTTGGGTCACGTTGGTACAAGGCAAAGTACGCCCTGGATGGGATGTTAGGCAGCGTACACATGCCTTGGGTAGTTTAGAATGACTGATCTAACCACTAGCATGCTTTGGGTAACCTCAGAGCATGCAAACACCAAACAGACCCAAGATCAGGTTCAAACCAGGGACACTGAACCTACAAGAAGGCAATGCTACTCACTGTGCTCTTTCATATACATTTTACTTGCGCACATTGCTTTGAGTTTGCATGTTGATTTTCCTCTTCTATCTGATGTTTTGACCAATGATTAAATGATGTAGATTAGAGGAGGAATAAGAGGCAAGTCTGAACTTTGTGTCATAATAGATGTGTTGTGGCTTTTTTTTTTTTTTTTTTACATTTTTAACATATAGTGCAATGTTCTCAAAACTGCACCTAAATATCTGCCTTTATGGGACTACAAATAAAAGTGTACGTTAGGTTTCTGCTCTACTGATGCCTCTGCTTGTCATAAAGTAAAACAGTTTAATTCAACCAGCTGTTACTAGCAGCAAAGCTTATAAAAAAAAAAGCACTCCTAAAACCAACCCAGGATGTCACATAAACAACTGAGAACTGAATATCAGTGGAAATCTTATTCATCTCCTTGTTTGTGTGTGTGTGTGTGTGTGTGTGTGTGTGTGTGTGTGTTATGTTGGTATTCAGCAGACGGAGCCTGAAGGGTCTGACTCTCCAAGTGTGTAGAAATCAGGAATGGGCAGTCCAGTGTGAAGAGTCACCTAAACACACACACACACACACACACACACACACACACACACACACACACATGTTGGCATTTAAAGAGGATATTTAATAGAAGCAATGGAGGCTCTTTTATAACTTTCGAGCTTATAAATTTTCATCAGTTTATCATCAGTCAGTACATTGTGTTACTGGTGTATACTGTATGTGTTGGTTAGACATTACGGCTGTTTTGCGTTACCTGAACGTTGCGGTTGAGGCTAATGGCAGGGAAGTAAAGACCTTCCAATGAGTCGAACGCCACAGGACCTTGTTGCTCATCATTGATAAGAAACAACAGAATCCCCCGAGTGAAATCCAAGAGAACACCCACTGTAGCTCCCTTACCAATCCCTCCATCCGTCCTGAGAGAGGAAGACAGACTAATCTAATCACGCATCAATCCCATAAAAAGAAATTCATATGCACAATAACATTTGTGAGTATAATTTACCATCAATAATTAGACTTTTCTGTTCTTATTAATTATGTATCAGAGACAAAAAAAGATGTATTTAAATACAAATTAATGCTAACTAATTAAACATTATATTTTAATTATAAATTATAAATTATATTACTTATTAAAGTTTTAGGGACTGGATCACAAATAGAGATGTAATGAGCAGACAGTATCCTTCATAGATACTACAATATATACATGCTGATACACATGTACTGTATAGTTTCTTCCTTGCACAGTATATCACTATACACAGTATTAGGATGGGAATCACCAGTGACCACCCAATAAATTATTGTCATGATACCGAGGTGTCTTTTTAAATAAATATCCTGATTCGATATTACATTTTTAAACAGATTTTGCTAAAATTTTAAGACCTTGACCCTTAAAAAAGTTGAGACATAACTCAAAAGTTTTAGACCGTAGCATTGTTCAACAGCAACAACAGTTTAACAACTACTACTATATACTGTATATTATCAGAAGATGCAGGTTCATTGAATGATAAAATCAGAAAGGTTAAAAAGCCGAACAAAGTCAGAACCATACTTATGAAAGGTTTAGAATTGAACAGAACAGAAATGACTTTCCACTAATGATTAGTACTGTATGTGTGCTGGACACTGAGTGTAATTGATTTGTAACCAGGGACTGTAAACGAGGATATACGGTAGGCCATGAGAGAAATTAGGTGATGTGGTTTGTAGCAGATTAGCTGAGTATTTCGGGAACATTGAAAGAAAGGATGATATTTATTTATATCCTTTTCAAGTAAGGCCAGTGGTGACAGGACACATTACTACGTAGTGCACTATTATGTAGTATACATGTACCGTAAACAGGTCACAAACTGGGATTCAATGTCTTTGTGTTTCAGGCACAAAAGTGTAGCTTACTGGTAATATTTAAAACCAAGTACAGCTTCTTTAGATGTCATATAACTAATAATAAAACATTATAAGTGAGTTCAAAATAAAAATAAAGTAACAATTAAATAAAGTAAAAATAAAATCCTCTAATGTGAAAATGTATGAATAATTTAGGTTAAACTAAATAGTCTCAAATGATTTGGCAATTTATCCATGAATGTAAAAATGATGTAAAAAGGATTCTGTAAAAGGATTATTAATAATTAAATAGTGCAGGCTGATGTTAAATCTTTAAAGTAACTAAAATCTGGCACCTTGCTCCACTATAGACATACTGTAAGATACACATATCCTTTCTGTACCTGTTCGTATGGGAGTTGTTGTGCATGAACCAGGAGCGATTGTTGTCCACATACATGGCCCAGGCTTTATCATCCTTTCCCAACATTACGTCTTTCAGCACGTCACCCCGGGCGACCCCAAACGCAGGGTCCGGGTGGTTGTCATAGCGATCTATGGTCATTTCCCAGTAATGCACACCACGGGAGAATGGTGTGTTGCCCATAACGACGCGGTCGTCGTAACTATTACACGTGACTGTGAGGTTGTCGTTAGACAGTATGATGTCTGGATGGGCTGACGCAGGGTCAAAGGTAAACCAGGCAACTGCAGAAAGAATTCAGACAGACACACAAACACAGAACATTCATTACTCTATGTGTCGGTCACTGAGGTCCATGTTTACAGAATACTGTATGTTTACACTAGATGAGCTATTATGGATTTGGACGACTATTGTTAATGATCAGGACAGTCCAGTGCGACTTCACTTTCACACAAACAATCAGAAAACACATCGATAAACAAGAGCGATTGAAAACACAGGAGCAGAAGGGTACAGGTGGATATGGTTATAATAATGATGATGATGATGATGATGAAAAAAAAAAGTCGGGAGCAGACTGTGGTTAAGAGAACCATCCATACCTGTAGCTAGAGCGTTAATATCACATGAGGCAAGTCCAGCTAAGATGAGAGAGAGAAAGAGACGGAGAGAGGGAAGGGGAGAGGGTGAGTGAAAGGGGAGGGGTTGGAGTGAAAGTAAAAGAAAGAAAGGAAAAAGTAAAGAGTGATAGAAAGGAGGGTTGCTGAGAGAGCCGGACGTAAAGCAGCTGATCAGGAAAGCTGGATCTGTTCAGTAACACATCACTACATGCATACAACTGTCATAAAGCCTTTGTAATTACGTTAATTGGATAACATATTGGTTTAACAATTGCATTTTTCTATCCAGGTATAAGGTTGATTTTTTTCCCTTGGCCTTTGTTATTTTTTATCCTAGGGGTCGCTACATCAGGTCATTTGTTCCATAAGATCTGGCACAAGGTTTTATGCCGATACTCTTCCTGTTGCAACTCTCATATCTATTTAAACCGGCATTGGCTGGGTTAAATGGGGCTTAGAGTTAAGGATCTTGCCCAAAAACCCAACAGGGGCGACCCTGCAGTTAGGGGGCTTGAATGCTCTGATCAACAACCCAGAGCATCAACTGGCTGAGCCACAAGCATGCAGTGTTAACTACAGTATGAGACTGATTATTCCTTACACTAATGGGACAAAACAAATGACATGAGCTATTACCCTGCATTTGAAATCAAATTTAAACACATGGTGTCCATGATGTAGTCTCAGGTACTGCATCTATAATTCTAAATATGTTTTCCACTCTGTGTCCTATGGCGTCATTGTTTTGGGATATCCAGCAATTTTCTTTTACCGAAAAATAAAATATTTTAGACGTGCACTTTTACATGAAAATTGGTCTGCAAATAATCATGGAAAAGGTTAAATGTGAAAGTAAACCATAATCTCAAAAATAATTACATGCTAGTTGACCAGAATGCGACTCAAAGGAGTTACTGGGACATTGTACTGTACAGTATATCACTCAGAAGTCTATAACAGGGATAATTAGGAAGGAGGCATTTGATAAATTCATATACAGTAAGTGGTTGAGAAGTAAATGCCACTAAGTCCTTTCATTAATTAAATGTCACGTCCATGTGAACATGCGCTTGTAAGTTGAAGAAATAAATGATGTAGAGCCTAAAAGTTAGCTGGGAATGCATTCTGATGCCCCAGGTTCAGAAGGTAAAAGAGGTTACGCGTTGCTTGTCTGACGTTTTCCATGACTGTAATTAGCAGATGTCAGTTCTTTAAACAGACAACAACAAAGCATGAATTCTTTTCATGAGTCTTTTGTTTGATGGACAGCCTGCAAAACGTACAATGAATATTTATTCTAGGCGGTTCTTTGAAACGCTACTGACAGGGCATGTTCTGGACTATAAAGGAATACTTTCTTCCCAAAAGGCTCACATGAATAAAGATGAACATTAGCTATTAGGAACCACAAGCTCGTTTGCATCATTCTAAATGACCCTAAATGACTACATTAGTCTAAATCATTAATTTCGAGTGTTTTGGGGAAAGTGGATCTTCTATAAATAAAGGCTTTACAACAGCAGTTTTTCAAACTGTATCTTATATAATCAACAGCAGTATTAGGAACAAAAAAATCCACATTTTCAGCCTTTTGATTCCTGAACACCAACTACTTACTGAACACCATCCAGCTTCCGTACTTATCAAGAGCCAAGCGTATCTAATGGGAAAGTGAGTGCTGGTGTGTGCAGAAGCACAGGTGCACAGAAGAACATGTGACGACACTTACTCTCAGAGGTCTGCATGACGAGGGTTTTGCTGTACTGCCCCACTCCGCTGGAGTTAAAGGCTTTGACGCGGGATTTATACGTGCTGTTGAAGTGAAGCCCGTCCACTGTGCAGATCGTCTCTGGGCCAACGTACACTTCCTGTGGGATGAGATCACATTATGTACTGTGGGATATTCCCATCTATATGTATGATATGTCCCTTAGGGCTCACACTATGGACGGAATTAAGGCTCTTTTGGAGACAAAGTTATCATGTGTAATGGAGTAAAGGACAAGCACTTAGAGTTCCACAGTCATCCTTTGTAAAAATGGAGCAGAAATCAGAACACAAGGACCTGGCTGCCTAAAAAAGAGCCTTGGCCTGTTTAGAAAGGGAGCATGTGTGTGTGTCTGTGTGTGTCTGTGGCAGCCTACTAAAAGTATATAAATAGAATACTGCAGTGAGCCAACATGTGTATTACACAGAATAGAAAAATAAAAAAAATAAAATAAATAAAAAAAAATATATATATATATATAATTCTAATTATATTCAGGTGTAGGCAGCACATGTGTGTATGGGGGCAGACGGCCTGGGAGGAATGTGTGCGGGCGTAAAACACTCACTCTGAATTGCCCTCCGTTGCCATCATCCAGCTCCAGTACGTAGCCTTCGACAGCGATGGTGGAGAGAGGAGGCTGTTTCCATGACAGAGTGGCACTGTTGGTCTGACTACAACACTCCTCCAGCTGCAGGATCGGAGCTGCAGGTACTACACACACACACACACACACACACACACACACACACACAAAACATGTATCAGTGTACGTATACATACCCACACTTAAATATACAAAGATATAAGAAACACACACACACACACACACACACACACACACACACACACACACATATTTCATGATAATTAGTACCCTTCATTTGTACGAAGTCAAGCTGGTGGATGGTTTGTAATAAAGGGCTGCTGTCCAGTGTCAGGTCAAAGTCACTGGTCATACGCGGCGTGAGTGTGCCCTTCCCCCACTGACTCTCAGTCATATGCACCCTACGAATCAGGGCATCAGAGATCTACACACACATACACACACACACACAAAAATACAATTAGGCAAAGTTCATCATCAAATCAGATGCCACTGTCTTCAAATTAGATGCCATTGTGTTTTTCTGATAACACTGTTCTATGATGAAGTTCCAATCGTTAATTTTATACTCAGTTATAATTTTAAGCCTACTGAGCTGAGAAATTTCATACTTTTAGAAATGTTGTAGAATTTGGAAATAAAATAGATTTGGGAATTTGATGAACTCTGATAAACATAATAAATATGTACCTCTGCCAAGACATTGTGAGGCTAGGGCATCTTTTTGATCTGCAGTTTGTTCCATACAGTATGCATGAAGGCGAGCACTAACTTCTGTATACATGAGCTAAAAGATTACTAGAGTAGATGCCATCCCACCCACCGCTTCCTCTAAATGAAAAAAAATTATAATAATAATATAATTAAAAAAAAACTTGCACCGTCAATGGTATAAATAGCATGCTGACACTATTATCGCAGAAAGGTCACCCAAAAAAATGAAGCTCCATTACAGCCTGATCACAGGGAAATTATTCCTGTGGTATTTTTCGAAGCTGCAGTGTCTTGTGAACTTCAGCTCCTGAATACAGTGTGATGTGTGCAATCTTTAAAATAATGTTTTGTGTATGAGGATCTTGTGCAGGTGAAGGCTAGGTGACCTGCAGGAAGCCGCTGGGGTCATTTTCTTTGATGACCTCAAGACAATATTCCATCAGCCCTGTCGTCTGCCGCAACTTTACAGTGCAGTGGGAGATCTGATCACGTACCACCTGATAGATAGATAGATAGATAGATAGATAGATAGATAGATAGATAGATAGATAGATAGATAAAATGAATAAAATGGCAGATACATGCAGGGAAAGAAAAACACTCAAAGTAGATATTGCATGCACTTGGTAATTACCCTCTTGGTAATTTTTTCTCTCTCGCCCTCTTCCCCTGCCTCCCACACATACACAGAAACACACACATAGAATCTAAAGCCACTAGATTTATCAGAATCACTCTGTGTAAGTCTGTTTCTTTCCCCTGCTGTCAGTGGTGCTGAGGCTGAGTTGCTAAGCAACAGAAGGAAAGGCTATTTGCATCCTCTGTGAGCAAGCAACATGAATGTTTTTCTTTTGTATGTCTATGTGTGTGTGTGTGTGTGTGTGTGTGTGTGTGTGTGTGTGTGTGTGTTTGTGTGTGTTTGTGACTGTATGCATGGATGAAAACCATTTCTTTTAAAATAAACATGAGGATGTCCTGAGAATAATAGTGGATTGCTTGCATCTTGATAGAAATCGTGACTTCCAGCTGGCACCAAACTAGCTGTGTGTGTAAGTGTGTGTGAAGCTCTTTCCTCTCACTTGAACCTCTATACAATCCTAGAAACCCAACATTTTGGTCACCATAGCAACAGAGCCATGGCTCCATGGAGACCAGAGGCAATCTCAGGCCTGCTTCTTTATAGTTCGGAAAATCTCAGGCCTTCTACTGCCTCTGGTCTCCAAACAAAACACTATCTCTGTCATCATAACATGAAATCACAATGGCAGGTGTACTACCCTGTCTGATCCTGGTTTCAGGTGTAATAAGGTCACATTTTGCATGAAAAAAAGTGTTATGTTAATGTATGAAACTGGCATAGGAGTCTAAAGGTGCACTTCATGCATCAAGCTCATATAAAATGTTCTTGTCTCCATCAGACCTACGCATTAAAGAGAGGAAAACATAAGAGCAAAAACATAAAGAGAGCTGCTTATATTTTGATTGATGTACTAAATTCAGGGAAAATTAAAGTCAGCAAGGTTAGTGCTTCATTTTGTTTGCCTCCTAAATCAGGTGTAATTTAGCGCTCTGTGTTGCTCAGAGCAGTGTGGGCTGGGTTGCCATTTACTCAAGTTTACAGCAGAACTGGTATCCTTAAGTTACCAACAACGGGCAAATTATTTATGAGCAAGTGTTCTTTTGCAGTTTTTGTAGGCAAATCTGCCAACCTCGCTCAGAGCACCCGGAAAACTTTACCTGTCTTTAAAATGGCCATATTCAGTCGCATTTACTACAGTTTAGCTGCACTCTTTATATAAAAAGCTAGCGATTCTATACACAGCATTCTCTTTTCATTAGGGTTAAATAGATATTATTTGATTTAATCAGGGTTAGGCGGCACAGAGGTGTAGGCATTAGCACTCTGGCCTTGAACCTCCAGGGTTGAGGGTTCGATTCCTGCCTCGGGTACAGTATGTGTGCCTGGAGTTTGCATGTTCTTCCCGTTTTTGGTGGGTTTCCTCTGGATACTCCAATTTCCTTCCCCAGTCCAAAGACATGCAGATTAGACTAATCGGTGTTCCTAAATTGCCTGTAGTGTGCCCCCCCCCCCACCATGTATACAGGATGAAGCGGTTTAGAAGATGAATGAATGAATTAATTACAGTTTTAATGACATGTCATTATATCTATTAACTGCAATAATGCTTTGCAATTTTAACTTTCCTGTAGGCTTGTGTTTTTCCTCCATTTTACAGCAGATTTTAAACTGCGATTTGTGCCTCACTTAGTAGACACATCACAGTTCACATGATGAGCAACTTGCTATCTTGGCAAATTGAAAATTACTGTCAGACACATCGAGTGCACATTTTTCAGCTGCATAAAGTCACGTACATCTGGCCTAAAGTATTCCACCCACCCAGAACAGAAGGCGCAGCAAAATAAAACACATCACACACAGAGCAAAGACAAAATGAAACATCTCACAAGAATAAAATGACTGCAGCAATAATGATAATCATTTCAGCGCATTGGAACACAACATCTCGCTATAATATATTATCAAAACTAAAATATGAACATCTGTAGCTGGTTATCATCAACAACATTTGGGATCAGAGTTTCTTCAAGGCACACTTTTTATATGATGCAAAGTTTGTGTTTATCTGTTATTGTGTTTACCATGAGTTTGTGTTCGTGCTCTTTGGTGACTCTGGCCAGTAACTGAGCTTTTCGGCGGTTCAGAGCATCAATCAGCGCGTCGCACTGAGCCACCAAGCACGCTTCGAACTCAACTCCATTCTCCTGCAGATCACACACACACACACACAGGTCAAACATTTGTTTCTCTCCCCCAAGTCCATCTCCCTCGTCACTCTTTTCCTCTCTCACACCAAATTGTTTGTGTTACCTGGATGTGCTGCACCATGTTTCTAAGCTGAACAAGAAACTCTTTGGCTTCAGTGGCTCGATCAGACAGGATGTTCAGCGCCTGAGAGAGCTGCCCCTAGAGAGAGACAGACAAATAGAGTGATGTTGGATAAATCTGTTCATGTGAAAAAGCACTAAGACCAAAATTCATACTCACAGTTATTCATGCTTTTAATTAGTCACTTCTTCAAATATCAAACAGAATTCATGAACCATAATTGCAAATGCAGCCTGGCTGAGTAAGAGTTTTTTAATGGAATATTTTAATTGAAACAGTAACGTTTACTACAGTGGAATAAATACCAATGTTTTAATTTCAGAACTTTCAACCTCCTGGTTACACACTGTGCTAAATAAAAGATCAAGAAAAGTAGGTAACAGAGTACAGAATAATTATTAGACTCTAAGAAGTAAAAAAATCTTGATTTTAAAAGTATAAAATAACAGAACAATACAACTAATTTGTTTCTGGATAAATAATTGCAATAGTGATTATGATTACAAAATAATAAACACACAAAACTGTTTCAATAATGTCAGAAAATAGCAGCTACTGTAACAGACAAAGAGACTACAAATGAAGTACAAATGAAAAGGAAAAGCTCTCTTTTATGTGTATGTGTGTATTTGTAGAGGAGCAGCTCATGGGTGAGTGAACAGGAAACAGAGCACATGAGACTCGAGTGACCCCCTAGTTTCCTGAGTGTGGGAAGCTAAAGGACTGATGTGAAATGCAAACATCCCATCAATGCTATGTCACAGAATGAGAGAGATTCCCCATTCAAACGCTCTTTCCCTCGCACACACAGACACACATCTGTACACATACAGTAAAAGGCACACATACCAAGTCACCATATGCTCCAGACATTAGAAACCCTGGGAAGGATTTCCTACTTCACAACGACCCCTTTATATCACTGATCTGTCACAAAATGAATTTTAACTAAAAAGTAAAACATAAATCACCTTCAAGTTATAAATGATGATATGAGTGGTGTTCACGTCAAACCATGACTTATAATAGTGCAGACTAACAGAACACAATTATGAGCACAATTATTAACTACCTTCATTTCTCTATTTAATCCTCTGCTATACTAACACACCCATTCCAGTTAGTCACCAGTGCTTTGATATCATCAGGGTAGAAAGTTTATTCTGTGATCAGACATACAATCTGCGGCACAAATGGCTAGAAACCTTTTATCTCAAAGAATGACTAGAGAATTAGGAACCACGCCCAACAGTGGCAGCTTGATAGTGCTTAGATTTAAACTCATAACCTTCAGTAGTGTGATTGCTAGAGCAGAACATTATCTATTTGGCCACAACTGTATTTCTGCCATACGCAGTATAAACTTCGTTTTAATAGCAGTGGAAAACGATCACAACAGCTGAGGTAAATCTTTAAAACTGTAAAATGCTAAATGCTTTTGTAGACATTTTTAACTTTTTACTAGTTATTTTTTAAATGCAACTGTTTTGCTAATAATGTTTAGTCTATATAGTGGGGCATATATACTGTATTATAAGGCATATCATGCATTCTGGAAATCGCTTTATGCATCCGAATGATCTTGTCACAAGCCCACGCCCTCTTTCACATCCATATAAATTTCAAACTGGAATGTGAAATCAAAGGCTGCTCACTCACTCATCTTCTATACCGCTTTATCCTGTATTCAGGGTCACGGGGACCTGGAGCCTATCCCAGGAGGCTTAGGCGATTAGGCAGGGTAAACCCTGGACAGGGTGCCAAACCATAACAGGGCACACACATACACACACTCACACACCCATTCATACACTACGGGCAATTTGGAAACGCCAATTTAACTTACCTGCATATCTTTGGACTTTGGGAGGAAACCAGATTACCCGGAGGAAACCCACCAAGCACGGGGAGAACATGCAAACTCCATGCACACAGAGATGGGAATCGAGCCTGGCCGGGAATCGAACCCAGACCCTGGAGGTGCAAGGCGACAGTGCTAACCACTACATCACTCAACGGCTGCTGTTAAAGTTTTTTTTTTTTAACACCAAAGTTAAAAAGATGTACATCCACAATGTGTGACCTAGTCTGTCAAAACCTACCTAAAGTTACTTTTTGGTGATTCTCCATGAAAAAATATGTAAAATTAGTTTAGGGAGAAAACAGTCAGTCAAAATATAAAAAGTCATGCATGAAAAGATTAACCAAAAGAAATAGATTTGTATTCAAATATAGTAAATACATAAACACAATGACGACATAATACAATAAAATAAATATCTAATAAAAAATATGGGTCATGATCCCACTTTGGAATTCTTTTATAGCTAACCACTGTATTCCAATCTAAAGAGAGCTAAAATGCTATTTAAATCATTTAAACTAAACTCAGTTCACCACATGGTTGTTTTCTTTTTCAGAAAACCAGGCCAAACTTTGAGAACTCTCCCGCTGAGAACAGCCTGCCAACAATGTACCGTTATAGCCTACACAGTTTACTCTTTTGTGGATAAACTATTACGACAGCTTCCCCTACAGTAGGTACTAAAATACGCCCATGTAATAAAATCAAATCAATATCAAATTACAACCTTTCCACTATGACCTTGTGACCTCTTTTTTTTTATAGGATCATGGGGTGGGTGGGTGTGTGCTTGTGTTGCTGCATCAGCACTCGGTTGTTGCACATTGCAGGAAGACGCGATGATTATATCCCTCAGGTACCGTTAGTTGCTGCTGATGGCAGCAATAAAACTGTCACTTCTGTAGGAGTCATTTTGTCATCATCTCTCATTGTTTCATTATGTGGGGGGAGAGAGGGTGTGCAACTCGTGAAAGTGAGTGAAGGGGTGAACATGCTGTGCATAAATACTTCCCTGCAGTGCAATTAGGCTCATTTAATCCTGTTCCTTTTATTTCGGTGCTGAGGATAAAGCTTTCGTAGCCAGTGGGAAGATGACAGAATCTGTCAGAGCTGAAGAGTTTTGCATGTTGCCTTAGCCAACAAACACTCAACCAAGTACAGCACCTCTACCCCACTCTAACCAATCACTTCTTACAATAACAATCCTATTGTGAAGTAACTTTTTTTTTATTTCATCCAAACTTGAAAATATTTGAGAAAATCTGAGAATGTGCTATAGCTAGCTTTCCCAGCTAGAGTAAATGCTAGTAACGCTAGATAAAACAGCTATAATGCTGTATTAAAGCTATTTATGATAAGTTCATAAGAGCTATGTCAAAAAAACATATAGTTTATGTGTTTGTAGCATGGACAGGTTTTTAATGCTAAGAATGACTAACAGGACAGAACGCATTATACATTAATTAACCATATGTATTACATCACCATTTTTGTTTAAAATCTGTCACTGTGAATAAATATTGCATCACCTTTGGCTCACAATTTGCCACTGCCAAAATTGGACCTTATGCTTAAAAAAAAAATCTTTAAAGATTACTTCAATGAAAACAGTAACAGAGAGTAACAATACCAAGCCTTCAAATCTGAACACCATTAAAATCTGAACACCACTCAGATTTCTCACTTCCTTGTGGAAATATGTGCTGGTCTAGCAGTATCCAAGCAGCATATTGCAGGCCTGAGGCAATAGTAAAGCTTCAATCTGTTTTGAATTAAAGAGCCAAATTTGCATTTTTAAATTGTGTGCGGAGGGGGCGGTACACTAAATAATGCCCTAGATTAATTTTATAATTCTGGATTTTTCCATTTAACCATGAAGTGGAATAGTGTAGGTCATCAATCAATCAAAGGTCGTTACCTAGTGAAAAAATAATGTTCCTAAGTTGTGATAACACTATAATACTGAATTACAGAAATAATCAAAATTTTAATCTTGAGGAAGATTGTTAAAAAAATTACATTGCTTTTATTTTGACATTTCGTTTATTTTCTTGCAATCATTGTAATGTACTGAGAATAATGTACCATTTAGTATTCAAACATATTTATTTATGTTACCAGCAAATAACGGAGCATGTGATCATATTAAAATGCTTGGAAATATTTACTTAGTATCTTAAAAATATTTAGAAAAGTAAACAAATACTTAAACTATTGGCAAACTCTACACAACCTCCTGACAATAAATTGTAGCTTTAGAAAATTTCGAACTTTTATGCCATTAATTGACCTTGCATAATTATCAATAAACCCTTGGGATAGTATTTTTTTTTTTTTTTTGTGCAAAGCTTCCACTTAAACGCACCAACAGAGAGAGATGAAATTGTCTATCATTTATGAACTTTCATCTCAAATGCTGCACCTGCTTGGCAGTCTGAACACAAATAATGTGCTCATGTACACACAAATACTGTACACTTACATTTGCATGACCTTATACTGCAACACAGAACAAAATCAGCAACACTGAGCCATCATGGAGTCTCTGGTGAGAACAGGAGCAGGATCAGTGCATCTGTGTGGGAGGTTTCTATTTTAAAAGCTCAGACCAATCTACTTCCTCTCAAAATGGCTGTTAAATCAGGTGTGAAGCAGAGGATAATGCTCAATATGTATGTTAGGTGTGTCCTATGCTTTGCACGGAGGTGGTTGTTCCTGGCCCCGCAGTCATTCTCCAGATGTCCCAGTAGAGCACTGTCACAGAACATGGAAAGTGATGAGATGGAGTTAAAACAGCAAAATGACTGAAAGAGATAGAGCAGCTCCCTAGCCATTCCCTCTAGGTGGTGAGAACGCTATTTTCTTCCCTTTGTCTTCTCCATCTCTTCTTTTTGTGTCGCTCTGTCCAGCACCTGGGGGTGCTTAAATCTGACCTGATTATTCCAAGCAGTCCTCAAATAACACCAAATATGCTCTCTGACATACAAAATGCAACAGGATGGGGTGATGCTGGGAAAAGTGAACCTATATTAAAGCAAAAATACAATCTCTTGCTCATCATTTAAAATATTGGACTTTATTAAAGTAAATACGAAGAAGGTTCATAGCACTCTGTTGGGTTGCACTATACTCTATGTGCTTGATTTACTAATTGAGTAAATGTTGCATGTATAAAAACCTGTGCAAACTTATAATACACACAATACAGATGGTTTATGAACAGGTTTTAGTGTCTCCTAGTGTTTCTATAAACAAAAGTAAAAGTGGTTTTAGTATTTTTTTATGACTATTGGATTATCTAAACATACAGGACCTCGTCAACACAAACAGATTAATTTAGGGCTGCCGGTGTGTTCCCTACCCCGTGAAGGAACATCAGGAACAAAAACTGAACATGCCATGTAGGCCATAAGAACCCATGGTGTCAAAAACCATTTAAATATTCTAAAAGGTTCCTTATTCAGTGATACCCTTGACTTTAACTCATGAAGTCCCTAAAGGGACATCTAATGAACATCCTGATGCAGTTGCATGCCAGTCTGTGATTATTATGTACACATGGTGGTGTGCCTGAGTAACATACAGTACTGTATGTGGTATAACTAGCTAATGTTGCTGAAAGGAGATTTCATCCTATTTAAAAATTCCACATGATCTAATAACATCTCACATATCATATTTAACCTGTTCTAAATGCATTTCTTGAACAAAGAAAATACAGCTGTGACCCATGTTACATAGTGCTTTTAAGTCTAAAACCGCATACACCTACCCTGAAACTGTTGAACAAAATGTCATGTGACATTTTCCAAATGTGTTTCATGTGGTCTATTTGGATTATGTTATACTGTATCTCCCACAATTTCCCTTGAAACTGGGTCTGGGCTCTTATGGGTTAATATGATTGAACTGCAGGTATAACTTTTACATGAGCATTTTTGTCATTTGGTCATAAAACAAAAAATAAAAAACGATTTTATTAGTTTCTAAACCATTTTTTACTTAATAGTACTATAGCAAAGTTGATTTCATATCTCGCATTTCTACATTTTTAATGCCAACAGCAATTTTAATGCCACATTCACACATTTTTAATGCCAACAGAAAGTAAAAATATCCCCCTTACAATGCCTTTATGAACAGAACGCTCAGTTATGTCTGCACATTTAATCTTCGCATTCATACTGATCACACAGTGCGACCCTCATCTTGTTAGACATAATCAGTGCCAATGCCTCTTAATATTTCTTTGAACAGTCACTAATTTTATAGTTTAGTTACGGTTTAGTTAAAAAAAACAGTCAAACAGTGTTTTTTTCTTTTTCTTTTTTAAAGCTGGTTGTTCTGATTCAGTAAAAAAGTGAAGTACTGGCAAAAGCTCTGCAGTATTTCAGAAGAGATGCACTTAAAGCCAAAAAGATGAATGGAAAAGCAGTCTTCGCTAAACTAATTAATTCAACTTAGATTAATAATTCAATTAAAATTAAATTGATGTTTTACAACACTTACAACACATAAATTGAAAGTGCTGTACATACTTTAAGAGCTACAATATAAGTAGTGTCAGATCAAATAAGGGAACTGTAGTGTCTTTGACTTACATTTCTAAGACACTACAATTTTTCCTTTTTGTGTGCCTTTTGTGTCTTATTTAAGTGACAAAGTTCATCCATCCTGAACTGAACAACATTTTCAACTCATTCTAACTAAAGTAAAAATAAGACGCACATGCATACACCTACACTGAAATTAAAACCAACACAAGAGATCACGATCTCTACTACAGTACAGTACTTAATAGATAAACTGCTACATTATTACACTTCGTATAGCCTGCTTTATTTATATGCTCGCTGATTGTGAAAGCTCTACAGGCTTTCACTCTGTGACTATCACTTGCTGGCATCCACAACCTCTAGAATAAATTAGACTCTGCTCATAATTGCTCTGTCATTTGGAGTCTCCCCTCCCTGTCACTGTTTTAAAAATGCAAAAAAAAAGTGAATTTTTTCAGAAAAGGATACTGGTCTGGATCATTGCTCACTTATACTGTACATGTAAAAGACCTCGACAGCCCTCACACTTACTCCAGCTTATTGTAGCCACGAGAATCTGATACATCACCACGACAACAAGACCCGCAGACAAAGGATTCCATTGTAGGTATGTGCATACATGCACAAAGACACGCACTCAGAAATGCCCACCAAAGTGACAGAGTAACAGCTGTGTAACCCCATGTTTTTATCAGAGATTTCATCTCACTTTAAAGGCTTAGGTTTCCCGGCCATATAAATTACACACCACATAAACCAATAGACAACACATGAACCAATGAAAAAAAGAACACTATGAAAAGAACCCTTGTATTTCCTTCTAGCATATTTGTTATGTTATACAACAGTTAGTTCAGACCACGTAATTTGATTGGACGAGAGCTATTCCATCATTTTTGATAGGGAGCGTAACATCACTGGAAGGTTTATCAATATGTATAATTCAGACTCTTCACAGGTGTTCTAATAACCATAAACCACTGAGCAAGGGCACTACTTGGTATGTGGAACAATGGATTGTTAACCTTACACAGCACACTGGCTTTTACACTTTTTGGGATTCAACCTCAGAAGAGCTGAGGCTATTCTAAATTTGATTAAGTGTAGACATAAAGCAAAACTTACAAGATTTTGAGGACTGTCCACCACCTCCATACTGTAGTTTATTTTCATCGCCTTTTGGCTACATAGTACCAGGAAGAATTTAACATTACATTTAAAACTGTTAATCACTTTACTAACGGTCGCTAACTGTCAGACGCAGGCTCAACAACCAGCTCCCCCATTGCTGTTAGTTAGCTCTGCCATGTGTGGCAGGATATGTAGGGTCAGGGGTAGCTCAGTGGTTAAGGCATTGGACTACAGTTCAGAAGGTCCCAGGTTTAAATCCCACGGCCACCAAGTTGCCATTGTTGAGAACTTGAGCAAGGCTCTTAACCCTCAACTGCTCAGATGTATAATGAGGTAAGTCACTCTGGATAAGAGTGTCTGCCAAATGCCTAAGTGAATCGATATGTGTTGGCAGAGCAAAATAACCAGTTAAACAAACATCATAAAAAATAACACACTCAAGGTCCTGCTGTTGTTCTGAATATCAGCATGGCTGTGATATCTTTCCTCATTCCTACGGTGGCATTACAGCAATGTGAATATTCAGTACAACAACATGACCTTGAGTGTGATATTGCTTAAGCCAACAATACCTATATGTGTAAACCACTATAGGTACCACATACAAACCACTAAAAAGTCTGATTTGAGGGGCCCCTTTAATTTATTCCTAACATATACGTTACAGTCTACAACACCCAGTTGTGATGCATACACGCCTGCTCAGTAAGGAAACCTTGCAGTGCTTCTAAATCTGTTCTCTTTACCTCCTACACAGTGTCATACGTTTGGCTTAAAGCAAGAGTATTTCCACTCAGGCACACATTATGTCTTTTTAATGGATTTCCTCCTGATTCTCTATCTCTCCCAATTAAGATCCGCAAAAAAAAAAAACTGTCAAACATAGTTTATCTGTTAAAATCTTTCAGTGAGGAATAAGAAGCAGAAACAGAAATCATTTTGTCCATGAAATAGTGATTGTTCTTGTCAAATCCTTCAGCACCTTACTGAAAAGCATGGATCCTAGCTGCCACCACAACCTATGGCTCATCTAAAACTACACTACACTAACCACCATAATTTTACGCCTTTACAGATCATATTGCTTTTATTGACCCCATGTTTTAACAAACTATTACAGTAAGACCCCTCCGTATGAACATTTACATACGAGTTAGAAACTGTCAAAGATACGTAAATTGTCACGTTCATGCAGCACGCATCCCAGGATGTCCAGAGACAAAAGTGAAAATAATTGAGAAAATGGAGAAAGGTGAAAATGAGGTATAGCCAATTGTGTTAGCTATAGTGTATAGTGAATGTGGTAGTATCCTAGTACTGAGACAATGTTTGTTGGACTTATGAACAAATTGGACTTATGAAGGTGCTCTCTGAACAGAACTCATTCATATGTTTGGGACTTACTATGTAAAAAAATTTTTCATTAACTTCTGCATAAAGCAGTAATATTTACTTAACATTAATGAACCTTTCGTATGTCAGAAATCAACAGAAGGCCATTGGGAAGTAAAGGATTAACACCCTCCAAATGTGTATGTTTGGTCTTCAGGAACCAAAATGAGCACAAGACCCTTCATCCTACTGGCTCCTTCACTCTACTGGCTCCTTCACTCTACTGGCTCCTTCACTCTACTGGCTCCTTTGTTATGTTCAGTAGATGCTTAGCCATAAAGTAATCATGGGAATTTCATCCATCTGTCTGTGCTCACAGTCCAGACCAGTTTCCAAGGTTTGTGTTTGAACAGCAGCTTGTGATACCATGGAGCAGTACTCAAATAGTCAAATGGTCAAAAAGTCATAAACACATAAAGCCAAAATACTGCAAGTTATGGTGGAATTTACAGTCCAACTATGGTAATTCTGATGACAATAAAAATCAATGTGAAGTCGAGTTGAAGATAATTATCTTACATAACATCTCATGCCAAAGAGTTTTATTTATTTTACACAACAAAGATTTGCCATAGCTAAAAAAACAGAACATTTCATTTAATAAACTACCGTACCTTAGTAGTTATGTTTAATATTTTTAAACATCCATAAAAGTAGGTCCTGTTATCACAATCCCTCTTTTTTCTCGTTCAAAGATGATAAGTCCAAAAAATGCAGCATTCTATAGTATTATGAGAAGTCAAAAATCACTCAAACCTAAAAGTATACATGACAGAAGAGAGAGGATAGTGCTTTTTGCTTTAAGTGCCTTATACCACCCCTAATTTTGCGTGAGCAGCAGTTTAAAACGATTCAGACGACTAACTTCATGTGCCTTGGAGAAGGACGTGACAGCCATCACCATCTCTGTTTTTTTTAACATGCTTTAAATCTGTTTATGTGACGAATGTTGAGCGTGTCTGTTTAATACTAATGGACTGATAGGTTGTTATTGTTGAATTAAATATATTTTCCAGTCAGAACCTCTCTATAACCTACTATGATACAAACATTAACACCTTCTGACTAATTACATTTGAGCACTTATAATTATCAGTGCTGTAATATTTAAAACAAGCTTCCATTCTATCATCCAGTATATGTTGACATGGGCATGTTGCCTTGTACTACACTATTACCTTTTTAACAAAAAAAAAAACATGAAGTCCAACTACTCCATTGTTGTTAATAGCATTATTAGGTAACATGACTCGCCTTTGTAGTTCAACCCACTGCTTTGTGACTGATGTTTGCAGCCCCCCTATCTTCTAGTGCTGCATTCAAAAACTATCATACTCTTGTTACACACCAGCAGGTGGATATTTATTTATGTATTATTTTACTGGTGTACAGCACTGGCTCAATAAATGCTCGCTTTTGCTGTTCCAGTCATTTTGGAACAGCATCTCTAACTATAAGTATAGTGTATGTGCAGGATGAATGTCCATTTAAATTTGTGAGAATTGGAGATGTGAGGGTTTCCCCTCTCCCCTCACCTTTCCTCCTCGTATACACACATTAAAAGAACATTCATTCACTGCTGCCTACCAAAAACACACACATGCCTTTAATATCACCATGGAAACAAAACCACACATTCCTTTAACATTTCCATGGAGATGCACAGATGCATTAGGGAACAGGTAGAACACCCAAATAATTATTTACTTCCACAATACCAGCTGAAAGACTCTGGGGTAAAAGAGTACTCCCTAAACCTACTGAGTAGAAATACTTCACTTTCAACCTGAATGTACTGTAGTCTAGTCTGTGATTTGAGTGTACTAAATCAGTCACAAGATATTTATAGAGGATAAGTGATGCATCCTTTTCCAGTTTTCTGTCCAGCCTGAATCACAGTCTGCTCCCTTTAGTTTGTGCTTTGAATTTTAACCAGAACACAGCTACCACCACTGTTCCTCTCTGCCATCATTCTGTCATAATTTATTAAATGGTCTGAACGCAGGGTCACCATGACTCATAGTCGTCTTTGTAAAAATAATTCATTTGTGTGTTTAAAGAATTCCGCATGCATCATATGATAACATAAATGGTGTAGGGGTTAATACCACTTAATTGTCAGATAAACTATGGCATTTAGATGGTCATCAATCAGCACTTTAAAGAATCCTAGATAGCTGAAATGGTACATCAAACATGGATTCTAAAATAAGTATAGTATACTTATGAATGCACTTTTGTAATCCTTTTTTTATTTCACATGTATTAAATCTTACCATCTATCTATCAATCCATCTATCTACAGTATCAATCAAATCTTTGGTACTGTATGCAGGTAAATGCCATCCCACTCTCTCACCTTGTGCAGCTTCCACATGGCCCCCAGTGCCTTGACCTCATGCGTGGAATGCTTGCCTTCTTCGAGGCACTGGTAACACACGGGTGTTTTGCACTGCACACAGTACATACTTAGGTTCTCCAGTTCATGCTCAGTGCAGGTGGAAGTTTTGCGCGGGCTCGCGCGTCTGCTGATGCGCCCCTGTGCCGGGGGCACGAGCCGGTGTTTGGCGAGCGGGCCCCGCGGCGGGTGGCAGCGCAGGCGGCACGGGTCGCAGTAAAACACGTCGCACTGCTCGCACATGGCTGTGGCTTCCCGTGGGCTTTTCTCGCACAGCTGGCAGCGCAGAGCAGCCGCTTTGCTCTGTTGGTAGCGGTCCACCACGGCTTCGAGCACCCGGTTCTTGGGGAAGCCGCGCAGGCCACGCTCGTCCAGGGTCAGGCTGCGGTGGCACTGCGGGCATGTCAGACAGGCGTTGCGCGGAATCGGCGGTGTGCCCAAAGGCTGCGGGAGCAGCTGGTGCTGAGGTTGCGGCGGGGGAACAGCAGCAGGAGGGAACACACGCACTCCATTTGGTGACTTCTGGCACGGGGTGGTGGGTGCGCTCGCGAAGCCGCCGTAAGAACCGTAGCCGCTGTCTGACTCACTGTACAGGCTCATCTTGTCCAGGTCTAGGTAGTCATAATCGGACGGCGCTGTGCCGGAGGCGCGGCCGCCCTGCGGAGATTCAGCGTCCGGCGTTTGCACCAAGATGTTTCGAGCGCAGGCCAGGCAAAGGTTGTGTGAGCAGGGCAAGATGATCGGCTCGCGGAAAAATGAGCCACACACCGGACACTTGAGCTCCTCTTCCATCTCTTCCATTGTGAACAGCTTGGATTTGTTAGAAGCAGGAAAGGGAAAAAACAAGCACTCCGGTTACGCACAAGCGCCTCAGTGTGTTATCCTTTTCAGTATGCAGGCGCGCGGCTCGAGGAGCAGCTATTTATACAGGGGGCGGAGTCAGAGAGAAGCGGCATCCGCAGCACCATTCGACAGTTAACCTGCCAATTTCAGATTTATAACTAGAGAGTGACTAGGTACTGCACTCTGTGTCAGCACACTATCCAAACACTAAAGGGAAGAAAAGGGCTACGTTCACATTAGGTAGCCTGAATTGACTAATTTCCGATTTTTTTCTTCACTTTAATGTGACAGATTAGATTTTTTTTTTAGGGCTGTATGAATGCACAAATCGGATGTTTTTCAGATAGCATCCGAGTCACCTGGCTACGTTCATCTTACCACCCTGGAAAGACTCAGGCTGTGTTCACGTTATAAGCCTAAAATAAAAGGTCAGATCAGATTTACGGTTCAGATTCAGTGACTTTAGCCTAAATTCCATTTTTTTTATACCCTAATGTGACACAGATGCAGATTTTTTTTCCTGATCTGATCAGAGTCATTTTCGTATGTGGTCTTTAATTGAATACATATACAATACACTGTAATGCGACTTGAATGAGAATGGGCAGATCAGAGTTCATGTGACTTTTTTGACTCCATGTAGAACCCAAGAGGGTTCCCCTTTCAGAAAGGATTCCATGTAGAATCCCTTTAGAAAATAAGAGTCATTAACCACCAGAACCATTGAGAAGCCCCTTTCTCTAAAGAGTATGGTAACTATGGCAACCTGTATCAGCTTACTATTTCAGTCTTCATTTAAAAAAAGCTAAATGTTCTCTGATTTCTCTCTCTGAATTAACTCTTAGAGGCACTGTCTATATCCTTCTACAAAACTGTGTTCTGTGTGAGAGAGGGTTCATATATTAACACTAAAAGAAATGTAACTATTAAAAACTATTCAATAAATAAATAAAAAAAGAGAAAATTTTCCCATAACTGCACCAAGCATAAAAGGTGCAGTTAAGGACCAACATTTCCACTCATATGACACATCCATCAACAATCAGTAGCACTTTCAGCTAAATTTAGCAAAATTTATGACAAATTGTTCTCACTTTAACGAATAATGTAACGCTTGGAGAAGACTTTGCAAGATTATTAAGTGAGATGCTGATAAGGCTATTGTGCTGACAGTAGTTAATATATGCTGTTAATGACTCCATGCACTTCTGAAGGACACGCAACTTAATCAGTTACAGTCTGTAAGTTTGTTCATGACATTCCTCATTAAACAATTTGAATGAACAGATGGTAGGGTTAGGCACATGAATTCCATTATAATATTAAAGCTGTATTTGCATCTAGGATGACTCAGCTGCAAACACATTTCGTAGAGGCCTTTTCAGTTTCTGGTAACATGTCTGACAGATCTTGCAACTCTTAAAACTGTTACAGGCTACTTAAACAGTAACAAAGATTAACAAATTTTATAAAATCTATATTAAATTATGAAATAAAATATATGTTACAATACTTTCATAACAATATAAAATGCTAAAACAAACCTTTCAAGGTACAAATGCATGGAACTGGGGTGACACTATTAAAGTACCTATTACAAGGGAAAGTGACATTGGAACTTATTTTAGGCACATTGCTGTATGTTAAATGACAATTTTACATTGTTTTGCCCTTGGATCAAAAATATCCATGCACAATATATATATATATATCTTTTTTTTTTACAATGTTCAGTCTCAAACCCATATTTTACTGAGAGTCTCCCACTTTTTTATTTATGAAAGAAATCCTAGAAAGCAACACATTTGTGTGATTTATAGTTACTGTTCTCCCTTGTCTAGTCTCACTTTACAGGTGGCAGCTTTTTGCATAATTGTAAAGGGTTTTTAAAATACAAGGCTGTCTTCTAGCAAGCGAGTAATTACTGGTTCAGTGTTGCAAGCCTTCAGACCCAGACTTGTACTTTCCTAGTGCAGCGGCATCAAGCAAATTAAAAGAGTGTGACAGAATGTGAGGTTTCTTTTTATAGGATTTATAAGTTTTACTCACTAGCAAATGCATAGTATGTATTAATTTAAGTTAATACATTCATCTGATATTATACTGCATACAATTACTGCATACATTTACATTTCATAGCAAAAATAACATATAATGCATTATAAGCAGTGTTTATATTATACCATAATTTACTAATACCAAACATACCCACTTGCATAAAGCATTATATTTTACACCTGCAACTATTATAACTGTTATAATTGCCATATAATAACCATAATCCTTTTGATTGTGTAAAGCTGCTTTGCGACAATAACTGAATAATTATCCACTATCAAGAGGCCACATCACACACAACCGGATACACACTCATGAGTAATATAATGTAAAATATCAGTGATCTAAACTGTGGCAGTCTGTGTGTAGTGCAGCTGTTATTTTAGATTTATAAATTTAGTTTTAAAGCTTATACCATAGTTATAAGCAAGGTATGCACTAAAGTGGTATAAAAATGTGTGTGTGTGTTTGTGTGGTGTGTGTTTGTGTGTGTGTGTGAATGGTTAAGCTAAAGTGCAAGAACACTGGTCAAGGGGGAGTTTTCTTTGTGGTGTGTGAGGGTGTGCACAAAACATAAAAAATGCAGTGCTTGGTGGGAGAATAGTTTTAAATAATTTAGAAAATGTATTGGGAATCATGTGAGTGTTTTCGTAGAGATGCATATGCTGGTGTATGCTTGAGTGTGCGTTTTATATCGTGTGAAAGTCATGGAGAGATTGTGTTTCTTTCTAATGTGTCTAGGGCTACATAGGGATTTCTAGATAATTAACTGTTTAATGATTTTCTTTCTGATGGTGGAAAAGTGGGTCGGTGAGCTACTGCTCGGGCATTTGACCTAAAGTTCAGAAAGCTCCTCCTACCTTTAAAGATCTTCCATCAAAGATCTCTTAAGGGGCACTACATTTATATAATGCACAGTTTTTTGTACAGGTTACAGATTTTCCATTTTACATAATAGGGTTTTCCAAACAGAGGGCTGTCTTCTAGCAGGCGAGTAGTTCAATGTTTCAACCTCCAGGGCCAGAATTATAAATCCTTTAGTGCAGAGGCATCGAGCAAATGAAAATAAATGGAGCATAAATGGAGTGAGTGTGCAGTTAGAAGTATTTAGCAGTTTTTAACAAATACATAGTATGCATTAGCATACAGTTTGACCCTCTGGCACATAATTTATAATTTTTTTATTCCAGCTGTACATATAAAAGGATATTTACAGAAGAAAAACCATTTGAATAAGAAGACAGCAGGTTCATTTATCATTCTAGCACACAGCTGTAGTAAACATTTAATAGCTTTACTGAACTACTAACTAATAAACTGATACATAGAGCCTGATACACAATGCACCACTCATACTGTACAGTTTTCGAAATGAAATCCTAAATGTGTAAACCTCAACCTTATTTTAGACGAATAAATAACTCCATCCTAAAGTCTGATGAAGAATTAAGAGAGAGAGAATGAGATTAACATTGTTTCTGTTCCAACCATGGCATCCTAAATGAAGAAATAATAACTTTAGCTATTTAACTAATGAGTATAATGTCTAGAAGGAAATTCACTCAGAGTTGTGTGTAGATAAATTATATTAGGGTGAGAGAAATGTGGGTCAAGCAGCCTGACTCCAAAGGATTGTGTGCATGTGTGCAGGCATAGATGTATGAACAGTGCTGGGTCAGTGGTTATTCAAATTCTGGGCTTCAAATATAAATCCATAAATTCAAATCCCAGCACTGGACCTCTATTGGATCATTGAGCAAGGCCCTTAATTCTCAAGTGTAAATAAAATGCAACTATGCATAATAAAGGACAGGAAAGTGCAAATGTCAGTTTTTAATTCCAGGGTTCTCTCACATTAAAATTCAAACTATGAACTACACTGTGAAAGTCAATATCCACACTCTTCTATCTATTGGTAAGCTACACCAGTGTAGAGATTGCCATAAAGTCAGAAACTTTCTTAAGAAAAATGATTCAAACCACAGTACATATAACTGAAGTAAAATATAACCGAAATGACTTTTGTTTTAATCTCTATTTAACTATTATCTTTACAGAAAAAACATATTCCTGCATTACACAGCATGCAATGCAGAATTACATTAATCAGATGGCACTTTACATTTTTCTGTGCTTTCATGATATAAGAATTGACTTAAGGAGTGAATTTACTCTGAATATTAAAGCTGTAATCTCTTCCTCAGGATTAGAGACAGAGATAAATAGAGAAAGAAATGATGATGATGATAATGATGAAGCACACATTTATACAGTATATGTCACATGAAGTATTATCCTTGTATATCACTAAGTATACTTTACAGAATCTGAAAATAGAGAGGGGTAAGAGGGGCGTCCACTCCACCACCTGCACATTTTCTTTTCAGGTAACGGTAATACTACATCTGATCTAAATGATCCAGACTCCCATCTTTTTAAAAGAGTGTGGTGTTGAGGCAACTGCTCTGAAGGAACACATACACAGAAGTGGGTCAGAAATCTTTATCAATGAATCCATTTTTGTCAATGTTACTAAATATTTCCAGACAACTGAATATTCATACAAAACATTTGCATAGGCAGTTTAGGTAAAAAAAAAATCCGGTAATCACGTTTCGTTATATAATATCATGAATCAACAGAAGCAGCTTGTTCACAAGGCCTCTGAGATGTGTGTGTGGGTGACAAGACACGCATATGCGGTTGCTTCAGTATGAATGGTTTATTTTTATTTGCTTTAAGAGAATGTCTGATACCAAAAGGAGGCAGCCCCTTGCATAACGAAAAGCATGTGTGTGTGTGTGTCACAGGGAGAGAGATAGAGAGAAAGTGATTAGAGGGAGTGAGTGGTTTCTCTGCCCACTTCTTCCTCTTCAGACTGTCTCCATAGTTCCGGCGTTTTCTCTCCTCCTACCTATATCCTGTGAAACAAGCGTGTGTCCTACGTCAAAAAGCTTTTTCTCTGTATTTCGGTGCTCTCCAAATATGGCCATGTTTGAAGAAAAATAGAGATATTTAGTAGTTCATATACCATCATTTATCCGGCATGTTCTCCTTATTCTTTACTTTCAAGTAGTTTGAGTTCAAGTAGATGAAACCCACAGATGTAAATTAACACCAATGATTAATGTTTAAACTAATGAAACCTGGTCATACTATTAACATCATGGTGTATGGTTGTGTATGTGACAAATAAAATTTTTATTTCAATTTCAAAGTATACTGTCTACTAATTGGAAGGTCTCAGCTCCAAATCCCCTGCATCACTAAGTTGCCACTGTTGGGTCCATGAGCAGGGCCCTTCACCTTCAACTGCCTAAACGTATAATGAGATCAAAATTTTAGTCATTCATCAAAAACGGTGTCTGCCAAATGCTGTAAATGTCTGCTTGATTATATTCTAATTCTTTTTCTCTAAAAGTATTTACTTGTAGGTGATTTAATGCACGTGCTGTCCCATGTTTTATATAAATAATAGATTGTTCGCAGTTTCACAATGATTAATATTAATGCGAGGCAAAGGAACCAGAGAGACACAACAAAGAAACATAAGAAAGTGAAACACGTTAGTGATTTTAATTCATAAACACCCCACACACATACGCATTCACAGACAGAGCTTAAAATGATCTCACTGTCACTCACACTTGCTGAGGTTAGTGCTGAGCTGCTGACAGTGCTTGACATCAGTAGCGCTTAGTCATTAAAGTGTGTGTGTGTGTGTGTGTTTGTGTGTGTGATCAGACATATTTATCCAAGAAAATGTTCCACATCTCACTGACGCAGGTGATTGATTTATGCACCCCTGCTACATGACACTACATGACACACACATGTCATTAGGATTTTGATGATGGAGGCCTAGAGGTTTAATCGCCCAATAACACTTATGCTGCCCTCTACTGGGAAAGGCAAATAATTAAGAGAAGTTCAAACTGTAATGGACAAAGTTTTACATTGTCGTTATAAAAAAAAGTGTTTTTCTTTACCCGTCCCTGAGTAAGCCTCAGCCAGAGTGTTCATAAAAAAGTACATTATTATATATACAGTATGCTATATTAAGAATATACACTGGCCAACCAAAAAAAAATCACAATTTGGATTTAAATAAACAAATAATTACGAACATTTAATTTGATAATTACTGCAGTGATTTATATGATTCAGCTGCAACAATTCTTTTCACCCTAACCAATACAGTAAGTAGCTTCTCAATTCTTACCCAACATTGTCTGAAGCTGTATCCAGTGGTAGCGGAAAAAAAGTTACTGTGCTACAGAAGGGTAAAATTATCATCTTGCACCAAGCAAAAAAAAAAAAAGGGAGATTGCAGAAATTACTGGAATTGGCTTAAGAACAATATATTCATAAAAACTTGAAAAGATAATGTGCAAAAAATAATGTACTACTGACCACTTAAATACTTAAGGACATTGCTTTAGGCTAATCTGCAAAAAGCTGTAAATTGCTACAGAGCATAAAGATTTGACTTTGAAGCAATAAAAAATAAAAAAAAAGTCATGTATTCTGATGAGCTGACATTCACACTATTTCAGAGTGATGGTGCAACAGGGTAAGAAGGAAGCACATGAAGCGATGCAACCGTCATGCATAGGGCCCACAGTACAAGTCACTAAAAGCTGTTTTATGATCTGAGGTTGCTTTAGTTATTTAAGTCTAGACTAAGCAATGTTATGTGGCAATAAAAAGTCGCTGATGACCCAAAAGTACTAAATGACTAGGTTATAAAAGTATTGGTTTTCTTTTCTGATTGAACAGAGACATTCCCAGACCACAGTGCCAAGATTTATTGCGCTATAAGATCTAGCTAAAACAAAACTTTGCTTTATTTAAAAGATATATACAAACAAAAAATAAATAAATAAACAGTTGCGGAAAGAAAACATAAACGAGCATTTTTACAATACCATAAATAATTATGGTTAGAATTAAAAAGCTATACTTGTCCTACTTCTTTATGGAAACATAGAGTCTCAAATGTCTCACTCTCAAAATATAGTTCACTTGACATGATATAGAAAGAACTCTACTTCCCCTGCGTTACAGTGCAATTATACACTGACGCCATTTGAAACGCAGCCCACGTCACGTGGTTTACAGTTGCCCTGTCCAAGGCGGAAGTATGCTAAGAGAGTTAGCGTAAACATGGCGGCTTCAGCGAGCGGCAGAAGGAGAGAAACAAGAATACTTTCACAAATAAATTACCTCTCTATTTGGTTCCTAGTTGTACTACTTTCTTGTTTGTCGGTGCTGCCTGTCGCGGCCAAGCGGGACAACCTAAGAGTGATCACAGACGCGAACTGGGAGGAAATCTTGACAGGAGAATGGATGATTGAATTGTGAGTTGCCGCCTATCTGAAGTTAGCGCGTACAGTATTAGCGCGCGATAGCTAAGCTTCTTGTGTGCTTAGAATATCTTTCGTGTTACGTGAACAGTAAGGTTAATGTTCGAATAGGCTAACCAACTTCTCGGGTTCACATAGAGACTGAGCATGCAGTGTTATATTTATAAAGAAAACTGAGCTGTGGTTAAACTGTAGAGTGCACTGCAGTGTGAATAGGTGGGGTTTTGTTGAGCAAAGGAAATGGACTGAGGAAATAATTATCTATAGTCCCGTTTGTTAAAGCATATATTAAAGTTTTTTTTAGTCTTTTTTTGTTGTTTTTCATCCACGAATTTGTGGAAACTTCCACAGAGGATGCATGCTATTCTGTGCCTTGCAGATGTCCAGCAGAATGTCTAAAGTGCTTAAATTACCTCTAAACGCCCATGTGATGCTGTTATTAGCTTCACCAAATTACCTGATCTTGCAATGAGGGACTCCAATCTATAAAAGGGAAAAGATTAATATAAACTTATGCTGTTATAAAAATGACTGTACAGCTTAAACTTCTCTGCACTGTACGCACACATGAGATATCTACTTTGTGATTTGTTTGAATACAGCTTCTGCTTTTTCTTGGTCAGTGTAGTGTCTCACTCGATCAAACATGTGGCCCTGGAGCTGTGAGGCTGCAACGTTTACCAGCCATTTTTGTTTCATATTTATATGAAACATGGGTGTGTGTGTCACAGGCATGTTCACAGGCGTTATGTAACAGTAGGCATTATTAACTCATATGCCATACTGTGAGGTAATAATATCTTTATTTGATTGCCAGATCATACTTAGGTGGATGTACGCGGATGAAGCCGCGGGTAACCTCTAGTTCTAAATATATATCTAAATTGCAATATCTAAAAAAAAAAAAAAAAATGCGTATTATGACAAATGTTTTCATGATGTCCTTATTATATGGTCATGTTGGCCCTAATCTATGTGTGTACCTGGATGTGTGTGTTTGCAGTTTTGCTCCATGGTGTCCAGCTTGCCAGCAGCTGCAGCCTGTGTGGAATGAATTTGCAGACTGGAGTGAGGACATTGGGGTCAACATTGCTAAAGTGGACGTAACTGAGCAGCCTGGTAAATTTCTTTACCTAAACTCAGTTTTGCCTGGATTGTGTGAGTGTGTGTTTTAAGAAGAATGAGTTTGATTCATGTGTTTGACATTGTTGCAGGTCTGAGTGGCAGGTTTATCATCACAGCGCTTCCATCCATATACCAGTAGGTCAATGCTATTTTTAACATCCTTATACATCAAGGTAAAACGATGTGCTTATACTCTAGTATAATGTGGTTAATGTGCTTGAGAGAGAGTGTGTGTGTAGGGGTTACTTTAGTTTCCTGACGATGATCCGAGTATAACCACTTATGAGTCACACATACACATATATAATATGGGTAATTAGAGGGGTGTGTTTCACTGCTTTATGACTGAGACTAAACTATGAATGGTTTATGTAAATGAATTAATTACTTTGTATATTTTGTGCACAATAGCTGTAAAGATGGAGTGTTTAGGCGGTACCAGGGCGCACGCACTAAAGATGACTTCCTAACATTCATTGAAGAGAAGAAATGGCAGAACATTGAGCCAGTTTCCTCTTGGTTTGGCCCTTCCTCTTTCATGTAAGCACCTTCCTAATGTGTGAGTGAGTCTGTAAGAGGAAATGTAATTTGTCCGTTTCCTTTGAGCACAGCACAGTGGTGGGTAGTGCTGGTTCATTTTAGCACATTGCGGTACAGCATAGCTTACAACTTAAATTACATCTTAAATTACAATGGCTATCAAACTCACCAAGCTTTAGAGGAGGTGACTCAGAGCCATTATGTTAGCAAGGAGAGGCTAAAGTTACTAATACATCGAGGTACCGATTCTATTTTTAATTTTTGTTTTGTAAAATTGTGAATATAGACATGAATTATATGAATTTCATAATTTTGTTTAGCAAGTCATACAATTATTTTATTTATATATACATAAATATGTAATTGCATGTAGATGTAGTCTGTGTATTAATATTAGAGTAGATAGCTGACTTGGTTTTGTGAATTATATATGTTTTGCGTAAATGTATGATTATGTTCTCATACATAATATAATTATGGTCTTTAGGATGAATATGATGTCTGCTCTCTTTAAGCTGTCCATGTTCATCAGGGTAAGAACATGTTTTTCATATATAGTATGTGAAAGTGAAAGTAAATATGAAAGCTCAATAATATATAATTGGCTTATTGTTGATGCCACCATTTTCCAGTCTAGTGCTTTGAATTTCTTTACTTTTATTTTTTTTAACTTATGTTAATATAGTTTGTTTTTTGTTACGTTGTCTCAATAACCTTGTTTTTTACAGCAATGCCATGCCTACCTAACAGAGCAAGTCGGAATTCCAGTCTGGGGTTCTTACATAATCTTCGGCTTAGTAACACTCTTATCTGGACTCACCCTAGGACTGGTAAGATCACTCACAGGTTTAGTCACATAAATAACATTAGGGATGTGACAGTTCTTTACGGGAATGCTTTTGGCGTAAGTTACTAAGTTGATTGGCTAATTAGATATTGGTGGTGTTGAGCAGTTGAACAAGTGTACCTAATTAAATGGCTATTGAGTGTAATTTTAAGTATACATCATGGAATCATGTTAAAAAAAACGGGAAAAGAAACTACCTAACCAGGTAATGCAAACACAGAGTGATTTTTAGAGAATTTGTCCTCAGAAAGTGTCATTTAAACAAAAAACATAAAAAAGGAATTATTTGGAATAGGATTCTTTGACAAATGTGGATTTGTACTTCCCTATCAATACATAGGTTATAAAAAATTTTAACATCGAATTTGTCTGTTATATGCATGCAGTACAGTTCAGAAAAGATGCACTTTCTTCCTTTTTTCTTTAGGTGCTGGTGTTTTTCGCCGATTTTGTATTTCCATCACGCCGCTTTTCTTCTTCAGCCTATTATCAGAGTAAGAGTTTTAACTGTTTTGTGGCATCAATGCTATTTCAAGCAATTCATTTTTACTTTTTACTAAGGATTTGCTGTTTGTTTTGTGGTTGAACAGAAAAGCATGCTATGGAGCAGGCACGACTTCGACAGCAGTTGGAGGAAGAGCAGGAGGCGGATGGGGAGGAAGAGGAGGATGAAGATGAATATGGTGGAAGTGCGGGGGAGTGGAGCAGAGAAGGTGCGAAAGAGGACACTGTGAGAAGGAGAGCAGTAGGAGTAGGTGAGGAAGAGGAGGACACCTAGAGACCTAGAGAGAAAAAAATGTTAATAACAACACCAGACCAACCAAATCACTATGGAAACGCACGCCAAAGCCAACATGGCTGGCCTCTTAATGACATCATGAAGATGTCAGAGCTCTCAGTGTGTGTGTCCTGTATGCCTCCCTTCAGTTCCTCAGTTCCACATTCCTTTCCTTTTACGTAAGAAAGAAAGAAGGGAAGGAGTGGGAGTGAAAGATGGGAGTAGAAGCGTCAGGCTGGGGCCAGGACATCAAAATGTACGAGTGTTTGTTTGTTTGTTTGTTTGTTTTTGACATTAACGTTTTTTAATTTGTCTGCCTATCTTTCAGCTGAACTAATTTACCTGCTTGCAAAGAGATATTTGTTATATTAAAAAAAAGCTAAGTTTTTGGATTCATTACCGTTTTTGTTGCAGTGTTAATATATTATTTATCTACTTAGGTTTTATGTCTGATACTTCATTGGGTTTTTCATATGAGAAATTTGTTAGTATTGTATTCATGTTAGCTTTTTTCATGTTCTTTAAGAATAACATATGCCAGATATTTTGTCAGTATATTTTTGCTTCTGTGGAATTTTTACAAGTGCATTGAGACCAGCTGATGGCACTAATGTAACTGTGATGAACATCGGTATATCCGTTTAGAGATGTGTGATGGTTCATCAGCTAAAGCATTAGTGTGCTATTCTTCAGGAAAGATCCCCCATGCTGTTGTGTAACTGTTCAAATAAAGTTGGTTGCTTCCCTGATATAAACATTAAGGATGCATTTTATTTTGCAAAGTTTACAAAGTAATTACTTACCTATTTTGTATAAAAACATGTATACTTGTGGGTCTGTGAAGCTGTGATAATTGCCAGAAGAAGTGAAAAACACCAGCACGGGCTTGCACCCTGTGTGTAGGCATACAATGGACAAATATTTACTCTGTAGTTTATTAAATTAAATGCAATTTTAAAGAAAACAGACAAAAATGATTAATATATATTGATATGATCAATATATAAAAATAAAATGTAAAAAATAATAAGATTTAAAATGGATCATCTTTGTTTTAAAATCGGATTGAATGAACCTCATTCAAAGCCGCTGTAAAATTCTCAATATACACACCTGTAACCATGTCACAATAGCTGAATTTTGATTTAATGCACTGCGTTTTAATCCAATTAGAAAAAAAAAAAAACTCTACCATAATCTTAGGATGTTATGTTGCTAAGAGACAAAAGCTTACCGTCAACCGAATAAACTTTGTGTTAAAATAAAATGTGATAAACATTTTAATGATACATTTTCTGATTTAATAAACAATACATTTTATTATATTGATTGTGTAAGAAATTCAATAAGCCCCAAAACACCAAAATCAATGCAACCCACGCCCTCTTGTATCTTATTGCTTAAAAAAAAAAAAAAATTAGTTAGAATTTATGATGAACTGACACTTTCATTTTCATACTGATGTTTGTAAAGCAAATATGAACACATTTCGGGCATCTTCAGCGAGTTCATTAAGACACTTCTAAAGTATGAAATAAATAGTAGACAGTGGCCCAGCTATTAGAGATTCCAGAACAGGAATGAATCCCAGCCAGTACTCTGCAGCTGATTCTGCAGCAAAAATACCTGAATTTGTCAGCAACTTAATAACCATAATCTTTGATTATTTTTTTATTTAAAGGAGATTTCATCACAACTTTTAGTTCATCTACTGATTTCCCTGATTTCTCAAAAAGTTTATGTAAGGAATCTGGGTCCAAACTGAAGGCATTGTAATATTTCTTTAGCTCTGACACGAAGATGGTCACATCTACACTGATTGATGCAGCTGCATTTAAAACAGGTATTGGCACAGCAGCAACTGAAGCAGAGAACAGTGCCAACTTCCATATGTTGCCCTGCAGTGCCTTCTTTTTTTTTTGTTGATCTTCAAAGTGCTATCAGTACATCTCTCTTGTGCTGGGCACGTTCCTTCTCCATTGTTTGTTCAAGACGGTCAAAATCATGAGACAGAGTTCAAATCAAGAGATCAGGAAGACAGCAGGAGATTTTAGACCAATCTTTTCTAGACCTGAAAAAGGCAAAAGTCTTTTTAAACATTTTCTTAAAAGGGTCTTTCGACACTATAGCTATCTAAAACCTTATAACAATGAACAAACACTTTATTATTAATCTTATATACATAAATCTTATTTGAAAAATATAAATGTACACTATGTGTACTGTAATAACTTTATGGAATAGTGATAAATTAGGTTAAAGGAAACCTTTAATGCAGTCGGTTTTGATTGTATCCAGTATTTTTTCTCTGTTAAATGTCTTCTTTCTTTTTTCAGCTTTAATGTTGTAGTCAATCTTTGAGCGAACAAAATAAAACTTCTTTTTCACTTTCAATATCTGCCAGATTGGCGTGGCATTTACTGAAGCGATCTGATGCGATGATGATGAAAAAACATATCGTTCAAACTGAACCTGTTTGAGATACTCATCAGCTTTAAATCTGGGGGTTCCAATGCCAGGGAGATCCCACAATTTCACAGTTGGGAATTTTGGATAAGGGTAAACAGTAGGCTCTGTAGTGGTCTCTACAACACCAGTTTCTACAAAGCTTTTATCTTCACCCCCAGACCCCTGAAGGCATTAATAAATGTGGACTTTCGAGATCCGGACTCTTCTGTTACAGCAATGTTCAGTTGTCCAAAGTAATTCTTAATCTTGACAACAGCTGATGGCAGATCTTCAGTGGCTAGTGACATTGTAATTTCTTTAATTGCAGCATCATCGATAATGACATACTCCTCCTCTATCAAAGAAATAAAAGTAAATAAAAACACATTTTTAAACACACACCATAAACTGGTCCCCTTAAAGCATGTATAGTGAAAATTCTAAATTGAAAAAGTTCAATTGTGCACATACAGAGGGTAGAAATATATACCTCTTATGTTAAATTGCATTGGATTTCAAGTTAAATTTAAATGAAAATCAAGCATTTTAACATAAAACCTGCATATCCTTTGAGACATTGGGTATCACAGTCTGATGAGAGCAAGGTAGACACATTTAGGCATAATTCAAAAGGATATGTTTAGCACAAATTTAAAACACCTTATCACCCAAAGGATACCTCACACATGGTGAAGCATAGTGGTGGCAACATCATGATTTAGGGCTCTTTCTGTTTAGCTGGGACTGGGGCTCTAGTCAAGATAGATGAATTGTGGATAAGTCTATCTGTTTGGTCTGAAACCTACTGTACAGGCCTCTCTTAAGACAACTGAACCTCTTTCAACATAAAAATGATCCAAAGCACAAATCCTGTTAAGTTAAGAAACGGTTGCTCCAGAACAAAATATCAGTGTTTGGGAATGGCCAAATCAGAGCTAAGATAGATCCTTATCCAAAAAAGTGGATGCTGTATTAGTTAAAAAAAATCCCTAACATGAATGTTCGCACTTTTAACTTAAATAGTTTTGTTTGCTATAACATATTGAAGGTGGAAAGGATCTGACATGATCTTTTCACATCACAAAAATTCAGCAAATTTACCTGAGGTGTGTAGACTTTTTCAAAATGAAAAAAAAAAAAGAAAAACAAGAACATAAAAAAAGAGACCACAGTACTGTATGTATCCTTGATAAATGCTGTACAATGGCAAATTGGATGTTGCAAAGCAGACAAAATTTGCTTTTCATTTTGGGTCATGTGCTTATTCAAATCAAACCAAATGTTGTTTTTCATTTTATTCACTTTCATTTTATTTGGTCATGTATCCAATTTCCCATTAAACCCTTATTACATTTAAACTGTACCTTGTACCCCTGTAAATTATAGATAACAATATACAATGGAACCTTGGATTGTGAGCATAATTCATTCAGGAAGTATGCTGGTATATCAAAGCACTCATATATCAAACAATCAAAGTGATTTTCCTCATAAGAAATGGAAAATGGAAACTCTGACGATTCATTTCACACCTGCATTTACCTTTAAAAAAAATCATGTGTTAGACGAGAGCAGAATCAGGAGGGCTGATGTGTAGGACGCGTTTCACACACACACACACACACTGCCTCCCATGTTCAATCCTACATTCTTCACTCATATAGTCAACATCTGTGTGTGCTTGTACTGTTTAGTATAACATTGTGGACATGTGTGTGCGTGTGCACATAAAGCTTTTTTGTGTTGGGATTGTTCTTAACTGTACTAAAAAAAAGTTTAAAAAACTGTAATAGTGCAGGGGATTGTAGATTGGAGAAGTGATTCTGTTGGGATGTGTAATTATCTCTAAATAGAATCATTACTCGCACTGCTACAGCCCTTTTAATTTTTGTCCATGGGGTCTTTGCTGCAGTGCTAAAGAACAGTTCCTACGCTTGTGCACAAAATGAAAAAATGTACTACTGTACTTGTATATCAAGACCTCGCTGTTTAACAAAATAAAATTAATAAAAAAATTTTGCTCATCTTCCAAAACGCTTGCAGACCAAGTTACTTGCAATCCAAGGTTCCCCCTGTGCTTGGTGGGCTTCCTCCAGGTACTCTTGTTTCCTCCCACAGTCCAAAGACATGCGAATAGACTACCTGGCATTTCTAAATGTCCTGTATTGTAAGAGTGTGTGTGTTTGTGTGTGTATGTGTTTGCGTGCCCTGTGATGGACTGGCATTTGCCTGATTCGGCAAGTATATAATAAGCACTCGTAAACATCCTGTAATATATCTAATGCCATTGCCATATGACACAAAAATAGAAAATATGTGGGAACAGTGTTTAAAGACCACTCCAGAGATCTAGTGTAAATATACCATAAAGCCCAAATTCTATCAGAAAAAGAGACTGATCATTTTGGGCAATAGTAGTGGTGATTAATTAGCTGTCACCCTATATTTTTTTTAGCAAGACATACAGTATCTTACTGATAAGACATTCTTTGTTTTGGCTAGCAGGATTTGGTAACACGGTGGCTTAGTGGTTAGTAAAAGTTTGATTCCTGCCTCGGGTCTACGTGCATGAAGTTTGCATGTTGCAAATTGCCTGTAGTGTGTAAATGAGCATGTGAGTGTGTGTGCCCTAAGATGGATTGGCAACCTGTCCAGGGTGTACCCCGCCTTCCCGCTTGTTTTTTTATGTGCTGAGTTTAGAGAACGTGTGGACATCAAGAGAGCAAGCGTGACTACATGGAGTCCCTGGCAAGCCTAAGTATGGAATAAAAGTGAACAGATAACTTCGTATTAGCTATGCACATTGTAATTGGAGGAACTAAAGTGAGTCAGGAAGTGATGACCTAAATACCAAAAGATAAAGATTTGGAGAAACTCAGGGATTATGCAGGGAGGTGAAGTAAATAGAATAAAGAGGTTACTAAGAACAGTAGATGGGGTAAGAATCAAAGCATGTCAGTGCTTCTGGAGTTTTGGGAGTTGACATAACCAAATAAAGTTAAAATAGGATGTACAGTATGAGCTTCACAGTTAGACCTCACACTCACACCTGAATGCTCCAGACCAGCAAACTGCCTAAAACTTCTGCTTTTATAGAGGCCTGCTGATGATCAATTTATCAAGTTACCTGGCAGCAACTTACCCTCTTAAATCCCATGGACGCAGTATGGGGACGCAGTATGGGTGAAGGGAGGGGGTGCTTAGTATTGCCCACATGTTTTTTTTCTTCTTTTTTTTAAATAAATAAATAAATAATGGCATAGTTAAATAATTATTTGTTGTTTTTCTGAGGTTGTATTTGCCTATTACAGAGACCTGCTACAATCTGAAGATTTTTATGTTTTTTTACAAAAACACATAAAAGAGGGGGTATTGATTTTTGCACATGACCATATTGATTTTAGACTAGTATTTGGTAATTTTCTACATGCAGGTGGGAAGCTGTGATAGAAAATGTGAAGTTATAAATGAGCCAATTTTATTTGTGGGGCTATTCTTTCATTCCTTTGGCTGCTCCCATCAAGGGGTCGCCACAGCAGACCATCTGATCCCGCACACAACTTGGCACAAGTTTTATGCCAGATGCCCGTCCTGACGCAACCCCATTCATTTTATCCATGCTTTTGCATTCTAGAGGATGCAAACCAGTCAATTAAAAAGAAAAAAGGATAAAGAAAGTTGTGCCATGTTGGACAAAGTAATGTTGTAAAGCAATCAAATCTCAAAACAAAGCTTTTAAAATATTTTTAAAAACCCTAGTTTTCAGAATTTTATGGAATCTAAAAGGATGCAGGTTAAAGTAAGAAGAACAATTAAAATGCAAATAAAGTGTATTGGGGGACTTTTATTACTGAGTGGGAATAGATACAGACTTTAGTAAGATATGGAAAATGATTAAATGGATGAATGGGATTAAAAGGGAGTATAGGTATTTAGTTTACTGATGGTGAAACAACAGCAGCAATGGATTAAAGAAAAGCAGTGATGATGGCAAAACAGTTTGCAAAAGTCACAGCTCAAATAATATTAATAAAAAGACAGAAAGGAGTGGAGGCTACAATTATTTTATGTGTTTATTTATTTATTTACATTTTCTGCCCATCACTTGATATTTATGTTTGCAGCTCCTGATTGATTCAAAGTACATATAACCCATGTTACAAGTTTTTTATTGTGAAACTCTGTTGGGTTCGAGGTGGTTACTGAAGGCAGGTTCAGCTGGCACTGGGTTGGTGGCATCTTGTTAATGGCAAGGTTAGGTAGGGTGGGATTTCTTTTAATTTAAACTATAAACATGTACTGTAAATAACCAAACGGTTTCATTGTATGTGCTTGATGCAAGATTATACACTTATGATAGAAATAATACACATATATCTTAATACATTTAAATATAAGGAGATGGCACAGTTCATGCCCTGCAACATGAGCATGACTTGTGGTATTTATATCTTTAGAGCGGAATATCTCACCTTGTTTTTAACAAAGACCATCACAGTGACTGAAATAATTAGAACATTTCTCCACACACACACACACACACACACACACACACACACACACACACACACACACACAATCCCAACCCCCTAGGGACTTGCTTCCAGATAGTCCTGGGCTTGGACTTAACTTTGGTTTGTAAGGGGAGAACTTGACAACAGCCCTAAATATAGCACAGAAAACTTTATTACTTTTCATTAGTAATATGCGGTAAGCTTTCTTCTGGTAAAAAGTATATAAAAGGTGCTCATAATTGTTAATCTAATCTTCTCTACCTTAATTATTTACCTTTTTTTTTTTTTTTTTTTACTTATTTAGACCCAGCAACTTACACAGCATTTGTCTGGCCAAAAAGCAGGGTTAAATTATCTCGGTCAAGCAAAGAAAACATTAAATTACTGCAGATGGGTTAATAGCTGTCCGAAGCATTTTTATAACTTGGTGGGATATGTTAAACCGTCAACTTTGTGGAAAAAATGTGTTCAGAAAAAAAATATATATTTCTACAGTAGAAATCAGAGCAATGTTCAATGGTAAAAATAAAAGAATTTTTACACACAATGCAACAAGAACTCACAGGATTGGTGATATGCAGTACAGCTGTGTACATAAGAAACCATTTGTTAGCAAGGCTAATCAGAAAAAACTTTTATGCTAGGTATCATGAAAACCTTTGAGCAATGGAAAAAGGTCAGATGAGTTCACACTGCCCCAATTCCAGAGTGATGGATGCATCAGGGTAAGAAAGGAAGCACATGAAATGATGCACCTATCATGCATAATGTACAAGCCTCTGTTATGATTAAAGCTAAAGAAAATAGAACGAAGACTTGGAGTGCGTGATAATTTAGTTTTACAACAATGAATTATATGAGGAATCATGAGTTTACCGATTTCAGAAATTGATAGATTGAAGATCATGGAATAGTCATAATTATAAATCAAAGTCCCTTTTTTTTCCCCCTACATTGACCTGATGTTTGGAAGTGCAAGCATCAGTACATCTCTCTTGTGCTAAGGAATTCCCTCTCCATGGTCTCCTCAAGACGGTTAAAATCATAAAGACTGAGGTTAAAAGAAGAGATCAAGAAGACAGCAGGAGAGTTTAGACCGATCTCTTTTAGACCTAGAAAATGGCAAATGCCTTTAAAAAAAATAAATAAATTTAGTCCTGTCCAATTCTTTTCCCCCGATTTTCTTCCCAATCTAGTCATATCCAATTCCCTTCCCGTCACTAGGGGGAGCTCCCACATTAAGGCTACTTACCTCCATCCAGCCAGGAGGCCCAGGGGCTGTCACACGTTTCCTCTGAACCACGTGTCACCAGTCGACCTCTTTTTTTTTTCGAACTACTCACTCACGCACCGTTGGGGGCGGCGTCACACACTCAGAGGCCAACGCTATTCCTCCTCGTGCGCGAGCTTGCAGACGCCCGGTAATGTGGGAGCACTAATGGTGAATACATTGGGTGACATCTCATCACCCAAAGGTCACCCAAAGGCCACCAAACCAATGGAGACGCATAGCCCGGGCAACATCATGCTTTTGGTCCGTTTCTCTTTAGCTGGGACTGAGGCCCTAGTCAAGATAACTGGCATAATAATCACTCAAAGCTCAAATCCAAGTTAATAAAGTTAAAGGACCTTAAGACTGCTGACGTCTAATCCTTGATGTCAGCACCACAAAAAACATAACGCTGGCAACTGCAGGCTGATAGAAAATCTACAGGAGCCCATTGCACACACTAAAAAGGACTGGTGTTGAGTGCTGTCCAAGCAAGTACTGTTTTAGGATTATACAGCACTTTGGTCAACTAAGTTGTGTTAAATGTGCTTTAAAAAATTATTCTGACTTAACTTGATAGTACTTCTTTACTTCTGATTTTTTAATACTGATTGATCAAATATCAAGAAATAGTCATAATTTCAATAAAAAAATGTAATGGTCAGTACTAAAAATTGTATATAGGATTAAAAAGGAAAGAATGAAATGACTAAATTCTGTGCATGAAGTGATTATGATAGCTAAATGGCATTTACTTCATCACATCAATATAAAAAAATACAAGGGAGGATAAATGGTGCATTTTTCATACTAATGTTTGTAAAGCAACTAGAAGCACATTTTGGGCATCTTCAGCAAGTTCATTAAGACAAGTCTGAAGTATGTAGTAAATAGTAGTGAAGGACAGTGGCCCTCACCCCAGTGGTACCTCACCCAGTACTCGGCTACTGCTCCTACAGCAAAAATACTTGAATTTGTCAGGATCATAATAACCAGATCTTTTGTTATTTCTTTATTTAAAGGCGATTTCATCAACTTTTAGTTCATTTACTGATTTCTCAGAAAGTTTATGTAAGGAATCTGGGTCCAAACTGAAGTTATTTGTAATATTTCTTTAGCTCGGAGACCAAGATGGTCACATCTACACTGATTGATGCAGCTGCATTTAAACCAGGTATTGGCACAGCTGCAACTGAAGCAGAGAGCAGTGCCAACTTTCATATGTTGCTCTGCCGTGCCTTTATTTTTTCTTTAAATTGATTTGTGATGTTTGAAAGTGCAAGCATCAGTATCTCTCTCTTGTGCTGGGAAGCTCCTTCTCCATGGTTTCCTCAAGATGGTTGAAATCATAGAGTTTCACTGAGTTTAAAGCAAGAGATCAAGAACACAGAAGAATAGTTCAGACCAATTTCCTGAACAAAAGACAATTGTCTTAATTGTTTTAAAACAGTTACTTAAAAGGTTCTTTCTCCACTATAGCTATTTAAAACCTCATAATAATGAACAAACACGTATTACATCATTAATCTTATACATAAATCAAAATTTAAATGTACACTATGTATAATAACTTTATAGAAAAATAATAAAACCTTTAATGCAGTTCTTTCTAATTGTGTCCAGTGTCTTTTCCTTGTTAAATGTCTTCTGTTTCTTTTTAGCTTCGATGTTGCTGTCAATCTTTAAGCAAACAAAATAAAACTTATTTTTCTCTTTCAGTATCTCTGCTGCCAGATTGGCGTGGCATTCTCTGAAGCGATCTAATGCGATGATGATGAAAAAATCATATTGTTCAAATTGAACCTGTTTGAGATACTCATCAGCTTTGAATCTGGGGGTTCCAATGCCAGGGAGATCCCACAATTTGACAGTTGGGAATTTTGGATAAGGGTAACAGTAGGCTCTGTAATGGTCTCTGCAGCACCAGTTTCTGCAGAGTCTTCATTTTTATCCCCCAGACCCCTAAAGGTATTGATAAATGTGGACTTTCCAGATCCAGACTCTCCTGTTATAGCGATGTTTAGTTCCACAAGGTCAAAGTAATCCTTAATCTTACAACAGCTGATGACAGATCTTCACTGGCTAGTGACCTTTTAATTTCCTCAATTTCAGCAGCACCGATAATGTCATACTCATCCATCTTAAAATATAATTTAACATTGACATTATTTTTAAACAACCTGGTTCTCACAAAATTTGCCACAAACATCCACTTTGACTCAAGGATGTGCTAAGTACAGTTTGGTAGTCAAGAGTCAATCACAATCATTTATAAAATACCTGTAAAGCGTTATCTCAGGAATGCCAACGGGCAATTTATTCAAAATTGTCACAATTGTCAACTTGGCCAGAGGTCCTGACTGATTACATGACTGGGGGGTCACAGGTCAAGGACACTTGTGACCTTATTTTCATCCAATTCACAATTGTGAATGTGATATCTCAGAAGAGCCTTGAGGCAATTTATTTAAAATTGGCACAAAAGTTCTTTTGTTAGGTGGGCCAAGGTCACTATGACGGAACTTTCATGCCATACTCGTGACCGTGATATTTCAGAAATGCCTTAAGGCAATTTATAAAAAAAATGATACAAATAACCACCTAACGTCAACATCCGAATAATCAACTGATGAGAACAGGGCAGAAAGAGACAATATCAAAGCCATGAACAGTCTGTTCTGTCCGTTAATATAGGACTTTTGTTAAGTGTAACTCCAGCCCAGTCCGTTACGTACAGTATTTGGACCACCTGTACGAACCAACACTCTTCACTTACTCTCTGTAATTCACAGAACAAGGGGCCTCCTTTGCTGATGTTGAGCTTCAAGTGATTTTGACTGTGCAATATGACGGACCACTCTATTAGTCAAGTGCTCTCCATTTCTAGAAGATATTCTTTAACTAAATACAGCATGCTTGTAACTGAAATATTTTACTAGGCTCATAGTACATATCAATATACTGAAAAATAAGACACAAATAATATACTGTAAAACGTTTTACTTTAACCCAAATTACACTTTGTATGTTTTATTTTGTATTAGCTTCAAAACTTTACTACCTGTATGTAGTGAAGACTTTAAATACAACCACATCACAGTAAACTCCAATGTGCTTTGTCGCTCAAATGTTTTGTTTGCTATTTCACACCGATGATGAAAAAAGACTTTTAAAAGATTGACCAATATCTAAACATTTTCAATAAAAAAACATTTATTTTTAACAGGGGTGTGTAGACTATTTCAAATGAAACAAAACAAATTAAGCTTCTTTTTATGAGATTATTAGTTTAATCTTACTTTTACACAGAGTTACGACCACAGTACTGTATGTATACCTGAGAAATGCTGTACAACAATGGCAAATTCGATGTTGTGAACAAAGCAGACAAAGCTCACTAGTATTTCTTGTCATTTAGGTTAACCATGTCACGTGGTTATTAAAATAATATAAAAGAGTTTTTCAGTTCCACTTTCCTGTAATTTGCTGAATGCTTCAAGGAAATGGGTCTTGACCATAGTGTGAACAAATAGTCCTGACCTCCCTGTAAACCATTTTTAATTGCTGCTTATTCACACCTGACCCCCCAGTGTGCTCATAAAACTGTAAATCCAGCATTTACCTGTGAATCTTTGATAACAATACATTTGTTTTTCATCGCCTGGATCAGGCCCATTAAAAGTGACCCCACCCCCCATTTATCTTTTTATACATTTTCAAATCTTAACTACTATAGTGAATACTAGATTGTTATTATTTAATAAGAGATGTGCATCCAAATTTCCATATACGTCCAACGTTACCAAAAAGAATTTCAAATGAACAAAAATTATATTTAAACTAAAAATAAGTAATTATGCTTTCAGTTGACTTTTTATGTACACATCAGAGATATACCTATAGTAACTAAACTTAAGTATACTTTGGCATAGCATATTTTTAAGAAAAGTATGATTTAGTGTACTTACCATACACGTGGTTCAGGTATACCTGTTTGTAGCTTGCGCTGGAATAGTTTACAGTACATGAGTGGAACTGAACCTCGCCTTTTACGTATGTACACAGTATTATCAACCCACATAGAAACCGAGGAAAACATTTGGCTGATTTTACTGACTATTCTTTCAGTGTGTGAGAATATTATAAGAGATTTCATTTGGCAGTTTCTAAATTAACATTTATTTTAAGAGCAAAGTGTGCAGTTCTCAGTAAAAAGTTACGTAGAGTCCAAGATATTGGACTCTACGAAGCAAAGAAAACATTTACATTACTGGAATTGGGTTAAGTTGTTCAAAGCATTATTAAAACCTGGAAGGACAGTGCTGAACTGACAACTTCATGAACAAATGTGATCGGGGGAAAAGAAATCCTAAATGAATCTAATTAGAAATCATTTAAAAAGCTTAATTGTAAAAGCAAGCATTTCTACACATACACACAATCAACAGAAAAAGAAAAAAAAACTGAAAAAGCAGTCGTATGCAAGACAGCACAAAAAGTGCACTTTTGAGTAATGGAAGAGGGTCATGTAATCTGATAAGTCCCAACCGACCCTCTTCCAGAGTGATGGGCACATCAGGGAAAGAAGCGCATGAAATGATGAATCCTGCATAGTGCCTACAGTACAAGCCTCTGTGTTATGATTTGGTCAAGGCTTAGCAATGTGATGTTACAAAAAACAAAGTCAGCTTATTACCTAATGTATTGAATAATTGGAGGATCCCACCTATAGATTTTTTCATCCCTGGTGGTGGCACAGCATGAGTGGTTCTGGGGGCATAAGGAATCATTTTCACCACCAGACTGCGTGCCACAATCTACAGTAAGCAAATGACAATAGAACTGAATCTTAGAGTCTGTTATTTTTTGGCCAAGTAGTTTATGTTATGAACAATCACAATTTTACCAGATTTTTTGAAAAAGGATTGATCAAAAATCAATAAATAGTCATAATTATAAATCAATTAGTTTGTTTTAATTTTAATGGTGAGTACTAATAATTGTATATATAATTAAAGAAGGAAGAATGAAACGACTAAATTCTGCGCTTGAAGTGATTTTCATACTGATGTTTGTAAAGCAACTAGGAGCACATTTCGGGCATCTTCAGCAAGTTCATTAAGACACTTCTTAAGTATGTAGTAAATAGTAGCGAAGGACAGTGGCCCAGCTGTCAGAGATCCCAGACCAGGAATAAATCCCAGCCAGTACTCGCCTACTGCTCCTACAGCAAAAATACTTGAATTTGTCAGCAACTTAATAACCACATCTTGGGTTATTTCTTTATTTAAAGGAGATTTTATCACAACTTTTAGTTCATCTACCGATTTCCCTGATTTCTCAGAAAGTTTATGTAAGGAATCTGGGTCCAAACTGAAGGCATTGTAATATTTCTTTAGCTCTGAGACCAAGATGGTCACATCTACACTGAATGATGCAACTGCATTAAAAACAGGTATTGGCACAGCAGCAACTGAGGCAGAGAGCAGTGCCAACTTCCATATGTTGCTCTGCAGTGCCTTCTTTTTTCTTTTGTTGATCTCCAGAGTGATGTTTGGAAGTGCAAGCATCAGTACATCTCTCTTGTGCTGAGGAAGTTCCTTCTCCATGGTTTGTTCAAGACGATCAAAATCATAGAGACCAAGTTCAAAGCAAGAAATCAGGAAGACAGCAGGCGAGTTTAGACCAATCTCTCCTAGACCTGAAAAAAGGCAAATGTCTTTTTAAAACAATTACTTAAATTTAACTGTTTAAAAGTATCTTTCTCCACCATATCTAAAACCTCATAATAATATACAAACACTTCATTATTAATCTTATATACAGTGGGGAAAATAAGTATTTAATCAGCCACCAATTCTGCAAGTTCTCCCACTTAAAAAGATGAGAGTGGCCTATAATTTTCATCATAGGTATACCTCAACTATGAGAGACAAAATAAAAATAAAAAGTACTTGGTAACCTACAAACAAGCAAGATTTCTGGCTTTTTCTCGTTATCAGTATAAAAGACATCTGCCCACAACCTCAAACAGTCACACTCCAAACACCACTATGGCCAAGACCAAAAAGCTGTCAAAGGACATTAGAAACAAAATTGTAGACCTGCACCAGGCTGAAAGACTGAATCTGCAATACTGTAGGTAAGCAGCTTGGTATGAAGAAATCAACTGTGGGAGCAATTATTAGAAAATGAAAGACATACAAGACCACTGACAATCTCCCTCAATCTGGGGCTTTATGCAAGATCTCACCCTGTGGGGTCAAAATGATCACAAGAACTGTGAGCAAAAATCCCAGAACCACACAGGAGAACCTAGTGAATGACCTGCACAGAGCTGGGACCAAAGTAACAAAGGCTACCATCAGTAACACACTGCGCCGCCAGGGACTCAAATCCTTCAGTGCCAGACGTGTCCCCCTGCTTAAGCCAGTACATGTCCAGGCCCGTCTGAAGTTGGCTAGAGAGCATTGGAATGATCCAGAAGAGGATTGGGAGAATGTCATATGGTCAGATAAAACCAAAATAGTACTTATTGGTAACAACTCAACTTGTCATGTTTGGAGGAGAAGGAATGCTGGGTTGCATCTAAAGAACACCATACCTACTGTGAAGCATGGGGGTGGAAACATTTTGCTTTGGAGCTGTTTTTCTGCAAAGGGACCAGGACGACTGATCCTTGTAAAGAAAAAAATGAATGGGGCTCTGTATCGTGAGATTTTGAGTGAAAACCTCCTTCCATCAGCAAGGGCATTGAAGATGAAACGTGGGTGGGTCTTTCAGCATGACAACCGTCGCAAACACACCACCCGGGCAAAGAAGGAGTGGCTTTGTAAAAAGCATTTCAAGGTCCTGGAGTGGCCTAGCCAGTCTCCAGATCTCAAAAGAAAATCTTTGGAAGGAGTTCAAAGTCTGCGTTGACCAGCGACAGTCCCAAAACATCACTGCTCTAGAAGAGATCTGCATGGAGGAATGGGGCAAAATACCAGCAACAGTCTGTGAAAACCTTGTGAAGACTTATAGAAAACATTTGACCTCTGTCATTGCCAACTAAGGAGATAACAAAGTATTGAGATGAAATTTTATTGACCAAATACTTATTTTTCACCATAATTTGCAAATAAATTATTAAAAACACCTACAATGTGATTTCCTGGATTTCTTTTTACTTTTGTCTCTCATAGTTGAGGTATACCTACTGTATGATGAAAATTCTATAGGCCTCTCTCATCTTTTTAAGTGAGAGAACTTGCACAATTGGTGGCTGACTAAATACTTTTTTTCCCCACTGTACATAAATCATAAAATGTACACTATGTATAATAACTTTATGGAAAAATAATAAAATAAAACCTTTAATGCAATTGTCTCTGATTGTATCCAAGGTTTTTTCTTTGTTAAATGTCTTCTTTCTTTTTTCAGCTTCGATGTTGCTGTCAATCTTTGAGCGAACAAAATAAAACTTCTTTTTCACTTTCAGTATCTCTGCTGCCAGATTGGCGTGGCATTCTCTGAAGCGATCTGATGCGATGATGATGAAAAAATCATATTGTTCAAATTGAACCTGTTTGAGATACTCATCAGCTTTGAATCTGGGGGTTCCAATGCCAGGGAGATCCCACAATTTGACAGTTGGGAATTTTGGATAAGGGTAAACAGTAGGCTCTGTAGTGGTCTCTACAACACCAGTTTCTGCAGAGCCTTCATCTTCATCCCCTAGACCCCTAAAGGCATTGATAAATGTGGACTTTCCAGATCCAGACTCTCCTGTTATAGCGATGTTCAGTTCCACAAGGTCTAGTTGTGCAAAGTAATCCTTAATCTTGTCAACAGCTGATGGCAGATCTTCATCGGCTAGTGACTTTTTAATTTCTTCAATTTCAGCATCATCGATAATGTCATACTCATCCATCTACAAATATAATTTAAAATAATCACATTATTTTCAAACAAATAAACTAGTCCCCACAAAAATATGGCACAAACATCCACTTTGACTCAAAGATGAAGTGTGTACAGTTTGTTAGTCAAGGGTCAAAGGTCACCTCACAATCATTCATACAATACCTGTGAAGCTTTATCTCAGGAATGTCATCTGGGAATTTATTAAAAGATGGCACAAATGTCAACTTGGCCTGAGACACTTGTGACCGCATGTTCATCCAATTCACAATTGTGAACGTGATATCTCAGGAGAGCCTTGAGGCAATTTATTAAAAATTGGCACATACAGGTGAAACTCGAAAAATTAGAATATCATGCAAAAGTTTATTTATTTCAGTAATGCAACTTAAAAGGTGTAACTAGTATAGGAGATAGACTGATTACATGCCAAGCAAGATAGTTGAGATGATTATGGCTTACAGCTCATGAAAACCCCAAATACACAATCTCAGAAAATTAGAATATTGTGAAAAGGTTCAATATTCTAGGCCCAAAGTGTCCCACTCTAATCAGCTAATTATGCCATAACTAGTGATGGGAAGTTTGAATCATTTTAGTGAGTTGGTTCTTTAAATCTCGTTCATCAAAATAAACAAATCTTTTTTGAGTCATTTAGTTCATTTTGTTTTTTTGATTAGAAATAAAATAAAATGTTGCATTTTCAATAAAAAAGATTCCCAATACGTCTACATACACAAATTTTGACTATAGTTCCAGTAATCAAAATATTACAATGCAGCTAAGAACATATTATAATAACCAAAATGAGTAGCCATTATATCTTCCAGTCGGAGTCGTTCATTCGGAGTTGTTCTGAATCTATTGCACTGCATAGCATCTATGGAAGTCACGTGACAAAGGAACGAACAATTTGGGACTTGAAGACTTATTGAGGAGAACTGTTCAATTCTGTTTCCAGTGTACTGCACTGCATAGCGTCTATGGGAGTCACATGACAAAAGAACGAACGATTTGGAGTAGAAGGCTCATTAAGAAAGAATTGTACATAATTGTACAGAATTGTACAATTCTGTTTCCTGTACATAACCTACTGAGGTTTTGCAATTATTTGCACATACGCGCCTAGTAGAAACTGAACGAATCACTCTCTGAGACTACTTGTTATTCTAAGTCACGTTAAAGATTGTTAAACAAAAAAACTAATCGTTCATGGATATGGGCTTCAAATGTCGTATTTCACTTGTCAAGTCGTTCCTGAACAACAAACAATGTCAGAAGCGTCTTTTCATCTGTTGCTCAGTGGTCCAAACTCCTCTTTTCTGATGAAAGTAACTTTTGCATCTTATTTGGAAACAAATAACCCAGAGTCTGGAGGAAGAATGGAGAGGCACACACTGCAATATAATTCCAGTTTGAAGTTTTCACAGTCTGTGTTGATTTGAGGAGCCATGCCATCTGCTGGTGTTAGTCCACTGTGCTTCAATAAGTCCAGGGTCAATGAAGCCGTCTACCATGAGATTTTGGAGCACTTCATGCTTCCTTCGGCAGATGAGCTTTATGGGGACTTCATTTTCCAGCAGGACTTGGCACCTGCCCACACTGACAAAAGCACCAAAACCTGGTTCAATGACTCATGGGATTACTGTGCTTGATTGGCCAGCAAACTCGCCTGACCTGAACCCCATAGAGAATCTATGAAAAGACCGAACAATGCAGAAGAGCTGAAGTTATTGAAACATCCTGGTCTTCTGTAACACCTCAGCAGTGCCACAGGCTTCCATGCCACGCCGCATTGAGGCAGTTATTGCTCCAAGACGGGCCCAAACCAAGTACTGAGTACATATGCATACTTATACTTTTCAGAGGTCCGATGTGTTCCATGTACAATCCTTGTTTTATTAATTGCATGTAATATAAACATTTTCTGAGATTGTGGATTTGGGGATTTCATGAGCTGTATGCCATAATCATTTTAAGTATGACCAAAATCACGGCTTGAACTATCTTGCTTTGCATGTAATTCTATCTCATATAATAGTTTCACCTTTTAAGTTGCATCACTGAAATACACAGTGCATCCGTAAAGTATTCACAGCGCATCACTTTTCCACATTTTGTTATGTCACAGCCTTATTCTAAGATAGATTCAATTCATTTTTTTTTTTAAGAATTCTACACACAACACCCCATAATGACAATATGAAAAAAGTTTACTTGAGATTTTTGCTAATTTATTAAAAAAAAAAAAAAAAAAACAATTAGAACGCACATGTACATAAGTATTCATAGCCTTTGCAAAATTTAGCTCTGGCGCATCCTGTTTCCCCTGATCATCCTTGAGATGTTTCTGCAGCTTAACTGGAGTCCATAAATTTAGTTGATTGGACATAATTTGGAAAGGCACCTATATATATATATACACACATACACCATATATCTATAAGGTCCCGCAGTTGACGGTTCATGTCAGAGCACAAACAAAACATGAAGTCAAAGGAATTGTCTTGAGGCACAAATCTGGGGAAGGTTACAGAAAAATTTCTGCTGCAGATACTTTCCGGTTGCACTGTATGAACTTTGCACGATATTCTCATTTTTCAAGTTTCACCTGTATGTTCTCCAGTTAGGTGGGATGAACTGAATATACTTTGGAGGTCAAAGGTCGAAGGCCAAGGTCACCATGACATCACTTTCATGCCATACTCGTGAATGTGATATTTCAGGAATGCCTTAAGACAATTTATTAAAAATGACACAAATAATCACCTACCGTAGCTTTAATAATCAACTGATTAGGACAGGACAGCAGGGGACAATATCAAACTTTTGTTGAGTGTGACTCCAGCCCAGTTAATTGCTTACAGTATTTTGATTTCGGTGATTTTGATTGTGCAATATGACAGACCTCTTTATCAGCAGAGGTGGGTAGTAACTAGTTACATTTACACCGTTACATTTACTTAAGTTAAAGTTTTTGAAAAAAATTTACTTCTATGAGTAGTTTCACTGCACCATACTTTTTACTTCTACTTGAGTAGATTTGTGAAAAAGAAGCGCTACTCTTATTCTCTTATTCTCGCTACTCTTACTCTACACTTGACTCATTACTTTTCTAACCAATTATTCTACACATTAGATATTATTTATTGTTGCCCGTTTGACTAATCAGCCACAACAACAATAAACACATGTAGTCAAATGACCAGACAGAAATGCTGCTTATAGCGGGGAAAAAAATTTCAGCCATGGTAGACGGTGAAGGAAACATGTCGCGGTTAAGTACAACATAAGTACCACATGTTAACAAAAATATGTATGTGCTTTTCAGTCAAATGTTTTGTTTGCTATTTCACACTGATAATGGAAAAAGACTTAAAAAAATTATCATAGTTAAACATTTAAATTAAAAAAGCATGCATTTTAAACAGGGATATGTAGACTTTTCCAAATGAAAAAAAAAATAATTAAGCTTCATTTTATGAGATTAATATATTAGTTTAATCTTACCTTTACACAGAGTTACGACCACAGTACTGTATGTATCCCTGAGAAATGCTGTACAACAATGGCAAATTCAATGTTGTAAAGCCACTCCTTCATTGCCCGTGCAATGAAGATGCTGTGAACAAAGCAGACAAATCTCAATAGTATTTCTTGTCATTCAGGTTAACCATGTCACATGGTTATTAACATCAGAAAAAGAGATGTCTTTTTCAGTTTCACTTTCCTGTAATTTCCTAAGTGCTTCGAAGAAATGGGTCTTGATCATAGTGTGAACAAATGGTCCTGACCTCCCTGTAAACCATTTTTAATTGCTGCTTATTCACACCTGACCCCGCCTTGTACTTACCATACACGTAGTTCAAGTATACTTGTCTTGTAGCTTGCGCTGAAATAGTTTACAGTACATGAGTGGAACTGAACCTCGCCTTTATGTACACAGCATTAACAACCCACATAGAAACCGAGGAAAACATCAGTCTGACTTTACTGACTATTCTTTCAATGTGTGAGAATATTATAAGAGACTTCATTTATACTGGCTAAAAGTATAAATCTAATTACCATACACAAGTGCATTTGAGAAAATTTTATTTTTGTGTGAAAACAATAAAAATCTTTTTATAATTTATTTCAAAACGTGAAACTCTCATATGTTCTATATGTATGTAACAACACAGGTCTCACGTAAAATGCTCTGCACTATTTAAAACGGGCAAATCTGCAGCCTGCTACCCCGCGAAGTTCTGAACAGACAGAGGCGCGGACATCTAGACACGCGGTCTCCAGGCAACGCAGCCGTAAAGCAATCAACGTGAATGCCCCCTACCTGGCGGCGCGCCCATTTAAAGGTCCTGAGACCTTTGCACTTTGTTCGATCATTTACGTAGCACTGGTGAAGCATCTGGGCATCAGGACCAAAGATTAAGACTAAGACTAAGCACGCTTCAAAGAAGTCGTCAAAGACTAAAGAATAAAACCTTATATATTTGTCAAGGCTTCCCAGCCAATAGTTTGACCAAAATGTTAATTTATGAAGCTTCATTCAAGGGCTAATTGTACTAATTTTGTGTAGCAAATTATTGTAACATTGCAAGAAGCACAATTAATATGTACATGCAGCTGCACAAGTAAATGCTTATGCACATATTCAACATCTCTGAATCTTTGAAAATTAACTTAAGAGTGCACAAGCCTTTACTTAAGTGCCGAATGAGTCGGTCACATGATTCCAGCAAACACAAGGCCTTGTTTGTCAGTGGGCATGAGACACCTCAAAGTGAGGCTTCATTTGGACACTCCCCTTTTTGTTCAATACAAGCTTCGAAGCTTCTGTGTCATTGTGACATCACTAGTAGTGATGGGAGGTTTTAAGTTCGTTCTTTTGAATCTATTGCACTACATAATGTCTATGGGAGTCATGTGACAATAGAATAAACGACTCGGAGTAGAAGACAAATTGAGAAAATTTTTTAATTCTGCTTCCCGTGTAATGCACTGCATAGTGTCTATGGGAGTTACGTGACAAAAGAACACACAATTTGGACTGAAAAAACTAAAAGGTAACTACTCATTTCTGTTTCCTGTACATAACCTACGGAGGTTTTTGCGATGCTTTGGCCAATCGATGCCAATCGATGGCAGCGCAACCCCACAACCCACAGCACCCAAAGGATACGCAGTCACCAGAGCACACACCCCTAGAGCTGCCCCATAAGCACAAGGGAAACCTACACAATATTGGTCATAATGTGTAAAGAAAAATGAAAGAAAAATGTGTGGTACAAAAGTTCTACTGTGTCAATTCTACGGTGGAAAGAATTAATCTTTTAAAGTAGTTTGTAGAAATAGTATGTTGAATGTATTTCCTTTTGTGTTTACAGAAGATCTCAGCCCATAAACCTGTGCTACAATTGTGATAGTAGTGGTGAAGACTACACACAATTAACTTCTTCTTCAGTTTTTTATTCCAGAAACTCCAGTTGTTTTTTGTAATGGACAACGTTACAGAATCATATTTTAATGCAACTGCATTGCACTTTAGAAAATGTTTTTTTGTAAGTGGTATAAGGAAAGAGTTGTGACAAGTTACTTTTGATAACGTGGAGTTTGAAATGGGTTAATATAATTTCCAAAAAAAGTTGATTGCACTATAACTGTAGACTAGCGCATAACTCCTGAACAGATTCAATTCGATGTCGATTCACCACTGTACTAGGAAATCAATCTAATTATTACACCTTGCCATACAATCATGCTTAAAACAAAGACAACGGTATACAGTATACACAGTAATCACGTAGTGTGTCTTTGACTTCTCGCTAAAGAATTAACCAAAAATGAATTTTAAATAAAGCTATGCTAACCTATGATTGCTCCAATTCTGAGTGCGTGTTTACTTACATTTTTTACGAAGTAAATATTGTTGTACTCCTGGTGTATCCGATAGCGGTGAGCGTTATAACTTGTGTCAGAAGTAAAGTTAAGGTCCAGCGTACTGTGCGGAGCCGATACACTGTAACTCACTGCAGGAAAAAAGAAAGCAGAAAGCAGCTAAAAGCATGATCGGAGTTTCCGTTTGGAGGGGGACTAGAACCAAGTGGCACCAATGTAGTTTCCAGTGCGGAGAAAATCAAAGAAGGCGGCACCCATAAACTGTCAAGATACAGGCAAGACTGGTAAACCAAACAGATAGAGAAGAGCCTCCTTGAGATACTTCAGTGTGGGGTAGTTTAACAATGTGGGTTATTGGTTATGTTGGCCATTATTGCTCCTGAACCAAAGGTTAGAGCGTGTGTGTGGTCTGGTTTAGAGAGAGAGAGACAGACAGACACACACAATTTTCCAGGCTATGTTCTTCTTCCCCGTACGTTCTAGGAATGAAGAATCTTTTTTTGTGCTTTTTGTTTAGCATGACTGTTTCAGGTTGATAAAGACAACTTTACCTCCTTGGTGTGTTCAGGTGTTCCGGGAAATTCAGTGTCCCTAGGTTTCCCCGGTCGCGCGCCGCTTCAAATCATGACGTCACTCACTACCTAACGCTGAGAGGGCGAATTTTCAAACAACCCTATGCAAAATAATCGAGTGTCTTTTCGCTTTTTTTTTATTTATATATATTTAAAGATAATTTAGACCTAAAACGTGTCTGTCTGATTTGCTGGGCAAGTACAGATATCGCGACTACTTTTATTCCACGTACATTAGCTGTGTGACGGTAGATGTGATACTGATTTATTATAAATATATAAACTCTCAAAGGTAGAGTGAGTGACCGCATACTTGTGATAACCTCGATACTTTTTTTTACCCACTTAAACACCTAGTTCTATTAAACCATCTGGTTACATATCAAACACACAGGTACAGCAATTATAGGACACCACATGTTATTCACATCTATTTATCTATCTATCTTAGCACCCGCATACTGTATGATGGGGAAACATGATATCCTGAAATCCATGATATACTGTATGGATATCCATGATAAAACAGACATACATAATTGTCACAGCACATATAATAATAGCATTTTTACATTAAATAATTTATCTGAATTGGTTCTTTTTCTTCCATTTCACAAAGTTTGAAAACTTGAAATTTATTGCAAATGTTACCTACAGTAGGCGAATTGATTTACAGGAGTCTCTTGTTTAAAATACAGTGTTTTAAAAAATATCATCTTACTGTATTAACTTTGCACGCATGTCTCTGAGAAAATTTCAGACATCCCTGATACTTCCACAGCCAGTAGGAAGAGGGAAACGGATTTTCCTGATGATCAGGAAAATATGTTCCCCACACTTCAATCGAAAGACAGTGTTTTTTAGAACATTATATTATTTGTGTAACCTGTGCCCCATGTACACATATATCTGAGTTCAGACATCCCTAATACTTCCACAGCCAGTAGGGAGGAGGAAACGGATTTTCCTGATGCCCACTTCACTTTCCCACTACTTCAATTTAAAAATCAAAATGTTTGAAATAGTCATCAGCTTTAAAACTTGGGGTTTCATTGCCAGGGAGATCTCACAACTTGTCTAAAGTTAATAAAATATCTTCACTGGCTGGCAACCTTTTAATTTCTTAAATTTCATGCGCAAAAGAAATAACATTCCCTATTCCACCATCACCTCGTTATTTTAAAGCATATATTACACATGAAATTAAACCAAAAAAATGTATGGCGGAAAACAAAAATTGGCAAGGGGAAGGAATATTAGATATTAGATCAATTTTACAATGGAAATACAATTAGGAACAATACATACAGTCCCAATTTTTTATACAATAAAACAATATTGAAGATATCAATGCTATGAAATAACCACAGGGAATTGGAAGGTTAATCATTTAAACAAATATAAAATAAAATTATCCACATATTTGGGTTAATGTCTGTATTTAGAGCAAAAGATGGCTTTTTGTATTACTCTTTTTCCATCTTCACTCAAATCCTTAATAGCCGATTTCAGCAGGAAGTAGGAGGCCACAAAGGAAATTCCACCGGCAATGACAGAGCCCAGAATTGGGAATCTGTTCTCCAGCTGATTAGCCATGAGTTGATGTCCTGAAGCTACTTGACTTAGCAAGTCTTCTACTGCCTGTGCAGACAACTCTCTGCCAAAGGAGGAGGTTACCTCACCATGAAGCTCCTGCAGAAAATCACATGATAAGACATTGTCAGAATTCATAAAACATTGATCATTATTTTTAAATGAGAAGTATGTGGGTAATATTGAAAGTCACTACTTTCATATTAATTTTTCAAAATTTTATATGAATTTCCCTAATTTCACACCTATTTTTCTAATTGCCCTTTTCTCCTGTAAGGTTGCTTTGCGACAATGACCCCACGCCAAAAAAGCACTATATAATTTTTTTTAATTTTTTTTTATTACATTCAATTGTATTGAACAAACAACTAGTCTTAAGGTACAGGTGAAACATTAAATCATAGTAAACTTTTTTATTTTATTTTATGGAATTTCTGTATTATTACTTTCATCAGTCAAAAATTTACATACACTTCCTTAGTATTTGGTAGAATTGCCCCAAATTAGCCCAAGTGAAAGAGTTTCAGGACAGTTTTACCAAATACTAAGTGATGTATGAAGTATATGTACATTTTTTTTTAGTATCCTTCCACAAGTTTTCTACAATAGTTTGCTGGAATTTTGGCCCACTAATCTGGACAGAACTGGTGTAACTGGGTCAGGATTGCTCTTCTTGCTCGCACTCGCCTTTTCAGTGCCATCCACAAATGTTCTATGGGTTTGAGATCAGGGCTTTGTGATGGCCACTCAAATGCCTTGACTTTGCTGTCCTTAAGCTACTTTATAACTAATTTGAAGATACAGTATGCTCGGGGTCCTTGTCCAAAGCAAATTACAAATTACAGCAAAATATAAAAAGTAAAAAGTTTAGAGGTCAAGGATGATTTTGGCTTCAAAACATAAACCCCAACAACAAATAACGAGTGCCTAATACACTACAGTGGAACCTTGGATTGCAAGTAACACAGTTTGTGAGCGTTCCGCAGGATGAGCAAAAATTTTAGTCTTGATTTATAAGTATCAAGTATTATTCTGGGTAAGTGCCTCCCATGCTTGGTCTCAGTGCGCATGCATCACTAGTATAGTCAATATCCATGTGCGTGTGTACTGTTTACTATAAACAGTAACATATATATAACACTATGACCACCTGTGGTTGTGTAAAGCATCTTTTATTTTGTGTTTGTGTGTGTGAAAGTCATCCTTTCTAATGAGACTTGCTTTTGCTTTACAACAGTACACCCGCGTAAAGCAAAAGCAAGTCTTATTAGAGAGGTTAAAGATCTATTTTTTCTCTCTGTCAGACTCCACTGATTCCGTTAGTGTGACTGCACGCGAGTCATTAGAGTGTGCCCCCGCCTTTTCCTCTCACCTTAACACACACACACACACACACATATATATATATATATATATATATATATATATATATATATATATATATATACACACACACTTTAATGAAAACACTGTTTTGTCACGATTCATTTTAAAGGTAATGTGCAGGTTAATTTGTTTTATTTTTACTTTACAGCAGTGTGATTCTGTTATTGTGTGCTTGTTAAGTTTCCTGAGAAAGTAGTGTTTCTGTTTAGTGTGTGTGTATGTGAAAGAGGAGGGAGGGAGTTATTCGTCTTCTTGGCTTACTTTAGCTTCACACACGCACACATGCATATGCGTGCTTAATATTTTGTACCAATTATTTTTATATATTTATATTTTGGGGGGTTTTTAATCTGAGTTTTTATTATTTCTTGGGGGGGGCGGGGGGGGTTGTTTTGATATACAAGTGTTTTGATATATAAGCATGCTTCCTGAACGAATTATGCTCGCATTTCAAGGTTCCACTGTACCTTCATACCATTTTTAACTAAAATCAATCCTTTTTCTGTGTTTGATTTAATAACATTAGCTGGGGTTGACAGGGAAAATTTTAGTCCATCCCAAAACACAAATAATATATATTTTTTCTTTTCCTCAAGACTCTAAACGGAAACAACTGCATCACTGTTAATATTATTTTCAGCAGCATGATGCCAGTCAGTTAAAGCATCACAAACATACACATTCGCAAACTCGTTTAAAGTTGGGCCAGTTTACCTCAACCAGCAACTACTGACATGTTACTGGGAGTTAGAGAAAACCAGGGACTGGAACAGAGAACTCTCCACAGAGAGCTTATCCAGTGTACCACTTTAATGCTTCTGATAATTATCTCTTACTTAAAAATAATATAAATAATAAGAAAAATAAAGTGCACTGTACCTTAAATGATACACTTGTCATATTAGCTAATCGATGAAGAGATTTTTCATCTAGACAGAATGTTTGTTGATAATATTTTAAAGTCTCCATCAGTTTGGGAACAATGGCTCGCCTTGTAACACCGCTTAAGCTTGCTACGATTGCTTTCTTCCACACATCCTGATCTAGTGCGTTCTGTTTACTTTGTATTAATGATGAACTGAGGATGGGTAGTGACAAAAGCAGGGCATGTCTTTTGTGTCCTTCCAGCTCTTCTAGCAAGGTCATTTGTAGTGCAGGAAAGTCATAGTGCTGTGGGTGAAAGCAGGACAGCAGGAAAATCTGTGGGTGTTCCACCTGACCACTTCTCAGATTCTTTTTGCAGTCTTTACGGAGGATGTCCAAGACAGCATCATCTGACAAACCTCTTTGACCCCTGCGCCTAGCATTTGCCTCCAAATCTCGATCCACTTTGTTCCTGACAAAATAAAACGTCTTCTGAGCCTGCATTATACATTTAGCCAGTTCAGAATGGTACTCCTGAAACCGGTCAGATGTGACAATGATGAAGAAGTCATATTTTAAGAGGCCAACATCCTCCAGGTAAGTTCCAGGCTGAAAAGAGGGAGTCCCAATCCCTGGCAGGTCCCACAGCAAGACATTTTTAGCAGTGGGGTGTGAGTATGCTAAGGCCTTCTGAGTGGTTTCTGTTACACCTGTCTCTGCTGCTTCAGGCTCATCATCATTAACCCCACGAAATGCATTGATAAAAGAAGATTTGCCTGCACCTGACTCTCCTGTAATGGCAATGTTTAGAGTCACAGATTTTATCTTTTCAAGCATGCCTTCCACTTGTGCCACAACTTCCGTGACCACGGAGGAGTGCAGGATGCTCTTCATCTCATTCATTTCTGCGTCACTTATTCCAAACTGCGATGCCATAGTAATGTTCAATGGATGAAACCTTCTGTAGAATAAAAATAAATAAAAAATGAACCCAAAATATATATTTAACTGAACTGTGTCATCTTCATTAAAAATGGTAGCATTAGTGTTACTATGATTGTCATATTTCTAAAATCAGAGCAAGAGAAAGCAAAATACCAGTCCTTCTCAAAAAATTAGCATATTGTGATAAAGTTCATTATTTTCTGTAATGTACTGATAAACATTAGACTTTCATATATTTCAGATTCATTACACACAACTGAAGTAGTTCAAGCCTTTTAATTGTTTTAATATTAATGATTTGTATGATGGCATACAGCTCATGAAAACCCCAAATTCCTATCTCAAAACATTTGCATATTTCTTCCGACCAATAAAAGAAAAGTGTTTTTAATACAAAGAAAGTCAACCTCCAAATAATTATGTTCAGTTATGCACTCAATACTTGGTCGGGAATCCTTTTGCAGAAATGACTACTTTAATGCGGCGTGGCATGGGGCAAACAGCCTGTGGCACTGCTGAGGTGTTATGAAGGCGCAGGATGCTTTGATAGTGGCCTTAAGCTCATCCAGAGTGTTGGGTCTTGCGTCTCTCAACTTTCTTTTTACAATATCCCACAGATTCTCTATGGGGTTCAGGTCAGGAGAGTTGGCAGGCCATTTGAGCACAGTAATACCATGGTCAGTAAACCATTTACCAGTGGTTTTGGCACTGTGAGCAGGTGCCAGGTCGTGCTAAAAAAATAAAATCTTCATCTTCATAAAGCTTTTCAGCAGATGGAAGCATGAAGTGCTCCAAAATCTCCTGATGGCTAGCTGCATTGACCCTGCCCTTGATAAAACACAGTGGACCAACACCAGCAGCTGACATGGCACCCCAAACCATCACTGACTGTGGGTACTTGACACTGGACTTCAGGCATTTTGGCATTTCCTTCTCCCAAGTCTACCTCCAGACTCTGGCACCTTGATTTCCGAATGACATGCAAAATTTGCTTTCATCCGAAAAAAGTACTTTGGACCACTGAGCAACAGTCCAGTGCTGCTTCTCTGTAGCCCAGGTCAGGCGCTTCTGCCGTTGTTTCTGGTTCAAAAGTGGCTTGACCTGGGGAATGTGGCATTTGTAGCCCATTTCCTGCACACGCCTGTACACGGTGGCTCTGGATGTTTTTACTCCAGACTCAGTCCACTGCTTCCCCAGGCCCCCCAAGGTCTGGAATCGGTCCTTCTCCACAATCTTCCTCAGAGTCCGGTCACCTCTTCTCGTTGTGTAGCGTTTTCTGCCACACTTTTTCCTTCCCACAGACTTCCCACTGAGGTGCCTTGATACAGCACTCTGGGAACAGCCTATTCGTTCAGAAATTTCTTTCTCTGTCTTACCCTCATGCTTGAGGGTGTCAATGATGGCTTTCTGGACAGCAGTCAGGTCGGCAGTCTTACCCATGATTGCAGGTTTGAGTAATGAACCAGGCTGGGAGATTTTAAAAGCCTCAGGAATCTTTTGCAGGTGTTTAGAGTTAATTAGTTGATTCAGATGATTAGGTTAATAGCTCGTTTAGAGAACTTTTTCATGATATGCTAAATTTTTGAGATAGGAATTTTGGGTTTTCATGAGCTGTATCCCAAAATCATCAATATTAAAATAATTAAAAGGCTTGAACTTCTTCAGTTGTGTGTAATGAACCTAAAATATATGAAAGTCTAATGTTTATCAGTACATTACAGAAAATAATGAACTTTATCACAATATGCTACTTTTTTGAGAAGGACCTGTATATATAATATACTGTTAATATAATCCCACCATTTCACTTGTGCTTGAATACCATCAAGGTTAAAAGTTTTCTCGGTATGCTGGAGCCATGACTGCACTGCCTGCTTCATGTCTGAAACACTGGACTTGATTCACAAAAAATTTCATCACCAGTCCCAGTTTGACTCGCTCCCAGTTTTTTTTTTTTTACGGTTATTTTTGCAGTATAGGTTTCAGGTTAAATAATTTGGATTTTGGACTACCTTTATATCCAGAACAGAACAATTTCTTCTTAATTAAAAAGTTTCATTAATTTTTTTATTATAGTTGTAGAATTATTTTTTTGGGACTTTTATTATATAAATTATATACTGTATCATTAACCTACAAGTATGTTAATCAAACCAATTATATCTCATATATTAAAAGTACCTCAATCAAATTAACAAGGAGTGAAAGGTTATGCCCTTAGGCCCCAAATGTTGTTAGGGAAAAAAGTTGAGACATACTGTACATGTAGGGCTGACAAAAAGAGGAATTTCATCCAGAAGATGAGTAAATTCAAGGTACAAATTGTGCAAATTAAGACCAAATTGTCTATTTGGAGCTAAGCACTAAGCAGTATTAAGGTTTACAGATGGACTAACTTCTCCTTTTAGAGAGCATGCATGATGCTGTAATGACCAGCCTTTTCCACCACCCTTAGGTCCATACAGAGAGTACCCACAGGGGCCAGGAGGATGTATGACTTTGAAAGAATATCATATTTACGAGGCGATTAAAAAGTTTCAAGACTAGGCAGCACAAGAACATAACTGAAAGACAAGAGATCAGGAAGACCTTCAACAAACTCCACCCCAGATTGGTTATGTCGAAAACTAACCATTGTCTGCATATCATATGGAACAGTCCAGGCAATCCTCACGTGTGATTTGAACATGCAACATGTTGCTGCCAGGTTCGGAGGAACATCAGGTCGAAGTCTGGCAAATAACTCAACTCTTTAAGCTCAGATCTTTCATGTCAACGATCATTGCCTGTGATCAAAACTGGGTGTATGTGTACGACCCTGAGACGAAGCAACAGTCTTCACAGTGGAAGAGCCCAACGTCTCCAAGACTGAAAAAGGCGAGGCAGGTCCGCAGCTCGACCAAGTGCATGCTCATCATCTCATTCAACATTTGCATCGAGAATTCGTGCCCAGGGGCCAGACAATCAATAGCCAATTCTCCTGCGAGGTTATAAGTCATCTGAGGAATGACATACAGCGAAAAAACAGAGCATGTAAACAGAGCTAATCTCTAAAGTTTTTGATAACCCTTTTATTGTGAGGTGCTGCACATCTAAGTTATTTATTTCTTTTTTTTTTTTATAAAGGATGAGTATTATGATTGTGCACAAACTCTGTAGTAATCATTGTTGAAAAATCCAGCTTCAGTGAGCAGCTGCCAAACTACAGGCTAAACTGGTTCAGACACTGCATCGTATTCTATTTCTTTACAAAATCTATTAGTAAATGTTTAAGGTTGCTTTGCTGTTGTGGTATTTCCTTAAAAATAAATAAGTAATGACAGAAACATTGCCTGTGATGTTACATTAGTAGCAGTATTAAATGGTTTCTATTTGCTAATGATCGGGTTTCAGTGAGTCGAAATGCTGCGTTTGTTCCTTGTTTAAACCGCTCTTAGTTTCACTTTAATTCATTGACACGGTACTCAAAAAGAGAAATTGTGTAAAACTAACTTCACAAAAACTATTTAAAAGTAGTTAATTCTTACCTCTTCACAGAAGAATAAATAAACAGGACGCGTCCCTGAGAAATCAAGCACAAACCAACTCCACCCAGTGTTTACTGAGTCCAAGTGTAAAAGTTCGTTGCGCTTTCTGAAAGCGAGAGAGCGAAAGTATACATTAAGTATAAGGACATGTAATCTACTTTTATGTCCACAAGGGGGCAGCATCCGCCTATCTGTAAATCTGATGCAGACACATACGACACGTGGTAACACATTTCCAATGTGCTACTACATTACTGATGAGAGTGATAAAAGATACTGTTATATTTATCAAAACTATTAATTATAGAATGTATTTTCTTAATTCAAGCATATTTTCCCCCCAAACAAACTTAACACAAAACATACTTTTTATGACTGATCACTCATAACAATATGACCACCTGCCTAATATTAAGTAGGTTCCCCTCTTTGTTCTGACACCTTTATATTGGAACCAGCATTAACCTTTGAGCCACAGTAGCTCTTCTATTGGACGGGAGTACACGGGTCAGCTTTCACTCTCCACGTGCATCAATAAGCCATGTCCGGTTTGCCAGTTCACCGGTTTTATTTCCTTGGATCACGTTTGGTATGTCCTGACCACTGCAGCCTGGGAACATCCCGCAAGATCTGCAGTGTCTGACCCAGTTGTCTAGCCATTAAAATTTGGCCCTTCTCACAGTAGCTATATTTTTAATATCTTGTTACAATGGAGGTTGGATGTGAGTGGGATGTATTAGGCAGCAAGTAAACCTTTTTCCTGAAGTTGATGTGTTGGAACCAGAAAAAATAGGCAAACATAAGGATTTGAGTGACTTTGACATGGGCCAAAACTTGATGGTTAGAGGAGTGGGTCAGAGCAACTCCAAAACTTGTGGGATGTTCCCAGGGTGCAGTGGTCAGGGGCATACCAAAAGTGATCCAATGAAGGAAAACTGTTGAACTGGAGACAGGGTCAAGAGGCGGCCAAGGCTTACCAATGCAGATGGGGAGCGGCTGACCATTTCAGGGAATCATGAAGACTGAAGACTCTTTCATACCTTTGCCAATTTAGGAAAGCTAATCTTAATAAAATACTGTACATGTAAAATGTAAAATTCATATATAACGTTTGTTATTTAAAACACCTTTTATTTAAGTTTGCAATTGTTATACTAATGCATTGGCTGACATATTAACATGCAATTGGTTGTATTTTATTAATAGATGATTTACTCCTACTAACTGCTACCAAGACATACAGTATTTAAGCGAGATTATCTTAAAAGTTGCATATGAACTGGAACTATAAACTGTAGTGATGTCAGGGAAGTTAATTGCTTAGTGTCAATCTGTTAGAGTTCTAAAGTATAAGACTTCCTGTATTAGTAATTCATTCAAAGAGTCCAAAGGTTTTTTTTTTTTTTTTTTTTTCAATCAGGCACACAAGATATTCTGCATTAGTGACAGCAGGAGATCCTGAATTATACAGAGATTATTTTAGGGCTTGTTAGTATTTTATGTGAGGAGGTAAAAGACACTGTATTCATTAACTTAAGTTATATTAAGTTATTTTTTTGTACTGTATTTTGTCATTGAATTTGTCTAAATACAACAGGTATCTTTGGACTGTGAAGAGAAACCAGAGTACTAGGAGGAAACCTACAAAGATTTAAAACCACAACCCTAGTGGTGAAAGAAACTTCTGAGCCAATGTGCCCACCTGCACTGACATGTTTAAATATACAGTTTGTATTATTTTCAACCATCCAATAGACTGGCATTTCATCTATGACATAGTCCCCATGTAAGACCTAGCATTTCTACAATAAACTCCAGGTCCAATGCAACTCAAAGCGGGATACTGTAGCTTAATCTTGAAGCTGAATAAATGATATTTTTTTCACCACACTGGGGCAAAAGGTAGCTTTGTAATTTAACAGCTCTAGGATGCCTGACTTGAATAAAGTGGAAGATAAATAAAAAAAATTATTAATCATTATCATCATCATCATTTTCAGTGGCTGTTTTTTTCTGGTTAGGGTCACACCTAATCCAATGTCTACCCAGGGAGCACAGAGCGTGAGGCATCCCAAATTTCACAGCTCCAGGGTCCATGACTTGCGATAAAGTGGAAGATAAATGATTATATTATTACTCATAAAAAGAACCAAGCAATGCAGAAATTGGGCAATACTATTCCTGTCCAAGTCATTCATGTTCATTCTTGAACTGCTTTTTTTTCTTAGCTGTTATCCCAGCTGAGGTGGAATTAGAAATTTGTAAATGTAGCATGATTAAATTGTAATATCAATGTGTGTGTGTGTGTGAGGTAAGATTAGTACAGCTGATGAGTCATATGTTGGTGTCGATGACTTAGCCGGAAATTGAAGCGATAGAGAACTCTACTGCTGACACACAAACACACTCATGCACACGTGCATGTTAAGAATAGAGTGGCTTCCTATGGGAGGTGATAATTAGAAATAAGTTCACTGTGTGTATGATTATATTACAGTTAATAAGGTGTGTTTGCAGTATTTTGTCTGTATCACCAATATAGTGATCAGAGAGCAAGACCTGTGGGAGATATGGGAAACTACAATTCAATTAACTTCTATATATCCTTATATGTCATCTCCAAGGGTAAAAAACCACTGCATACCAGAAACATCCCATAAGATCTGCCATTTTGGAGACCCACTGACCTAGTCATCTAGACATCATCATGTGGCCCTTGTCAAAAACTCTCAGATCCTTACACTTGCCCATTTTCTAACTTTCAAAGCATTAACTTTAGGAACTGATTATTCATGTGTTGCCTATTGTATACCACCCCATCACAGGCCCATTGTGACATTATTTGCAAATAGAATCAATAAAGTGGTAAATAAAACAGGGAAAAGGCCTTACCTTGGTAATAGTTTGATACCTGAGGCCATGTGGAGAAACATAGAAAATCATATCCATTTCATTCTCTGATTATCTTAAATTCTCTTTAAGACTTTAAGTCTTACAGTTCTCTATGGCTAAAGAATAGAAAGAACCCAAAACTTGATGGTTCATTCTATATTCTTTAACACTGTATAGCATGTTACACTGCTTTTGTGAGTTTACAAGATATATCACATTTTTTGTGTCCTAAGTTATTATTTAAGCAACAATCACTAACTATAACAACCTTTGAGAACTGTTAGATTCCTAAAGAGGTCACATGGTAAATTGCAGTTGGTTAGATCTTGTCAGTTAATTTATTCTGGTCAAACCAGTCTGATTGTGACTTTTCCTAACGGCATAATTCAGCGTACACTGACTTGCTTAGAGCATAACCTAGGCTTTTGAACTTGAAGGTTCTCCTTAACTTATAGCCTTAAGCAAAGCCACAAATCAGACACAGTAAAACATTTTCATGGAATTCCCCCAGGGTGGACACAGTGCGTTTGCAGTGCTAATTTGTCCTAAAAATGGAGTTTGGCCTAACATTATGTTGTGCTTAGGTCTTTATCTATGCTACCTCCCATATACAGTTTTTCACTTGGCTCCCCGTCATTGAACAGCTGATGACATCAATAAAATGCATTTCATATTTAAATAATAATACATTACCTGGTTATCCAATTTCTCTTTTTTGCCCTATTTCCACGGAATTAGTATTACTTGGTGATCTCTAGTCATTTGTAATAATTGCAGAGGTTGTCTGTGATTGAATGCACCACATGTGGGGTGGTAATTTCTAAAACTCCACAAGTTCTCATCCGGCTTGCTTATCTGACCATTTTGATTCATACACATTCCATACAAACTTAAATAATTATTTTGATTGTGTAAAGCTGCTTTGCGACAATAACAATTGTTAAAAGCGCTATATAAATAAAATTGAATTAAATTTTATTAAAATGTCAAGTTTTATATATATACACTACCGTTAAAAAGTTTGGGGTCACCTTCTAACTCCATGATCGTTCCTGATTTTTATTTCTTTCTACATTATAAAGGAATGCTGAAGGCGTCCAAAAAATGCATTAATCTCCTTTGAACAGTTAATGGTGAGACGTGTCTGCTACTTATGCTTTGTACAGACTTCATAACGCCTCTAATCTGAGGTGCTGTTAATTGGTCATTTTTCAGGCTGATAATTCTAAATAAACTTCTCGTGGCCTTCATGAGAGCCAGTGTGCTTGATGGATTTTGCAAATGAACTTGACAATACTGTTCTTGCAAGAACTATTACAAAAAGGCTGACCTCTGTGTCTTAAAAAAACAACTAACTGTTGTTTTTGTTGTTGTTACATAATTACCTAATTCCATATGTGTTATTTTATAGTTTAGAAATTCCCAGTATTGTTGTAGAATGTAGAAAATAAATCACTAAACAAAAATATATAGACAGTATAGTAAATAGTAACCATGACCCTTCACCTCTCAATGCAAAACACTCAAACCCAGGGAGACACTGGAAAACACATACGCGCACACAGAGAGGGTGAAAAACATGCCAATAACTGCAATGTTGAGTGAGTGGTGAGGTGAGAGACTGTTTTTTTTTTCCAATGACACACCTGCTCAGACCCCTTGTTAGGGTATATATATAAATTCAAACTTGCCATGTCATGTCATAATTACCTAATTCCATATGTGTTATTTTATAGATTTGAAATTCCCAGTATTATTGTAGAATGTAGAAAATAAATCACTAAACAAAAATATATAGACAGTATATATATATATATATATATATATATATATATATATATATATATATATATATATATATATATATATATATATATATTTGCTTTTAGTGATAGAAGGAAAAGCTTATTTCCTTTAATAAATATGTTTGTTTTTTGATTTACCAGAAAACTTCCTACTGTGTGTAACCTCAGTAAAGAATTAATTACAATCCAAACTGTGATCACTTTTTCTGAATTTCGTAACTTACAACTATACAGTTTACTAATTTGTAAGTTGTATATTGGAAAATGTGTGTAATAAAAGAGACAGTATGATAATATAGACAGGTTGCTTGCAAAATATTGTTTTAACTTTATTTTCCAACTCTGCTTTTGAAACATTGTCTACTAACAAAAACCCAGCCTCTCATTCTGTGCTTAAATGCAAATTAGTGTCTTGAATGTGTGAGTTTTATTTTGGTGTTAGCTTGCTCTGTGATTAGTGTGTTAATTGCAGCACAAAATCTCAGAGAGACACAATAGCTATCCAAGCACATTGCTGGGAACTGCAGAGAAAATGAGGGATGGGGAACTGGAGTGTGGAGTAGGTGTAGGTGATTTGGAAGATACTAAGGTTGTCCAAGGGAACAAATGATATGAACTTGATTTTTATGTTTTTACATATTTTTATATGTTTTTACATATTTTTTATATGCTTAAACATATTGAGGTTGTGATTTAAAGTGTCATATATAAATATTAAATGGTCACAATTAATCTCATCAAGAGAATATTTGCAATATTTTCTTATCAAAGAATTTTTTTTTGAAAAATATAGAAATACTTAAATTTCAAATAGATACATAAATATATATACAAATAAGTGTCAAATACTTTTCATATATAATGTCAAATACTATTTTTATAAATACTTTTTTTTTTATACTTTCTACATAAATTCCTGACACGGTACACCCTGGACAGAGTGCCAGTCCACTGCAGGGAACACAAACACTGCAGAGAGTTTGGAAAGTCAACATAGCATGTGGGAGGGAACCAGAGTACCCAGAGAAATCCCACCAAGTACAGGCAAGAACATGCAAACTCTATGCATGCAAACCCAAGGTAGGAATCAACCCTCAACGCTGAAGGGGCAAGGCCACAGTGGTAACCACCATACCATTAAGCCGCCCCAGCACAAGTTGATTCAGTTTTGTATATGGATTTTAACAATGATCGTTTGCATAATAAAAAATATGGATCTACATTTTTTTTAAGTGTAAGGGAAAAAATATGAATTATAATTATCAGTTCGTCCCTGGTGAGCAAGCTGGGGAGAAACTGGCTGAGGAAACCTTGAGAGGAACCAGACTTAACAGGAACCCATCCTCATTTAGGTGATATCAGCTATTGAGACCATAAAAAAATTCCTGCTATTTCTGGGTGCTGCAAGGTTGAAAGTTCATATAACAAGAAAGGTGTTTAAGTCAATAAGTCAAAGGTCCACTTTTAATGATGGTGGATCGGGTACAAAACACCAATTTAAACACAATATCATTTCAACCCGATTTCAGCATAACTGTTTAGTGTTTCAACTACTGCTGCTCTATATAGTGCTCTATATAGCACAGTCTAGATAATAAACAGTAAGGTGAGTATGTGAATAAGGGAATGATTTCAAAAACAGCACATGATCCTGCAACCTGCTGTCCTCTTTCCACTTTCCCTCTATAAATTCCAGCACACATGCTGACATTCCTGTCTCTGTTCTTTTAGGTCTTTCACCCTTCCCCCCTGTTCCTCTGATGTTTTTTCTTTACCACAATCCTGTGGTCACATCAATGTGAACACTACAGACACAACTCCCCCTTTTTCTGTGCGTGTTAAAGTCTCAGTGTTCTTAGCGGAATGTGGTGTTGTCTAGCTCCTATTCTTCTAACCATGACCCTTCACCTCTCAATGCCCAATGCAAAACACTCGAACCCAGGGAGACACTGGAAAACACACACATGCACACAGAGAGGGTGAAAAACATGCCAGTAACTGCAATGTTGAGTGAGTGGTGAGGTAAGTGACTGTTTTTTTTTTTTTTTTTTTTTTTAATATGACACACCTGCCCATACCCCTTGTTAGGGTGTATATAAAAATTCAAACTTGCCATGTCATATCTCATGGCCTTTCATGTACAACAGGCAGTTGCCAAGGGATTGTTGGAGGGGAAAGAGGGGAAAAAACTGTTTAACTTTATGCACATATGAAGTGCTGTGATTCTAATTAATTGTGATTCAGTAGACAAAGTGCCATTGTAAAACTACAAATATTTGTTTGCATTGCTAATTCTGCAATATGTTTCAGCATGGAAAAGTATTTATACTGTGACTGTATCTCAGTTTGATGTATATCAGTACACTCCACTAAATCACACCAGTCAATGAATAGAAATTAAATTAATGTCAGCTGGCAGAAGATTTCACTTCTGTTGGTGCCCTTGTTCAAATGAAAGCAAGAAATGTCTGAACTGAATTAAAAGATTAAAGTAATCTGCTGTTTGTTCATTTTCTGTCTAGGCAGCTAAGGAGCAGAAATAAAAGTACTATGTATCCTGTATATTTGGAACACTATCATGGTTTTATGCTTTAAATGTGTATTTTATAATAGCCTAACACACATTTTTGTGAGTGACATCTTGATTTAATAAGTTCGGTGTGGAAGAACTTGACTCTCATCGAGCAGCTTTGGGATGAACTGGAATGGAGTTTGCAAGCCAGGATTTCTTGATTAACATCAATGCCTGACTTCATAAATGCTCTATCAAATTAATGGGCACAAATTTCCACATAAACACCCCAAAAGTTTGTGGACAGCCTTTCAAGAAGAGTGGAAGCTGCAATATATATATATATATATATATATATATATATATATATATATATATATATATATATATATACTCAGCAAAAAAAAAAAAACGTCCTCTGACTTTCAACTGTTTTTACTTTCAGTAAAATTAATGTGTAAATATTTGTATAAACACTAAAAGAGTCAACACCATAAGACATAAACTAAAATAAAAATGTTGGTCTTCCACTGCAAGGATGATCAGCTGTCCTTCCTGTCTCCCTGTAGCAATGTCTTAGGCGTCTCACAGTGTGGACATGGCAATTGATTGCCCTAGCCACATCAGCAGTCCTCATGTCTCCCTGCAGCATGCCTAATGCACGTTGACGCAGATGAGCACGGACCCTGGGCATCTTTATTTGGGTGTTTTTCACAGTCGATTGACAAGTCTCTTTAGTGTCCTGCATTTTTAGAACTATGACCTTAAATGCATACTTTCTGTAAGCTGTTAAGGTCTTAACGACCATTCCACAGGTGCATGTTAATTAATTGATTATGGTTAATTGAACATGCATGGAAAACATTGTTTAAACCCTTTACAATGAAGATCTGTAAAGTTATTTGGATTTTTACAACATTATTGTTGAAATACACAGTCCTGAAAAAGGGACGTATATATACAGGTCCTTCTCAAAAAATTTGCATATTGTGATAAAGTTCATTATTTTCTGTAATGTACTGATAAACATTAGACTTTCATATATTTCAGATTCATTACACACAACTGAAGTAGTTCAAGCCTTTTAATTGTTTTAATATTGATGATTTTGGCATACAGCTCATGAAAACCCCAAATTCCTATCTCAAAAAATTAGCATATTTCATCCGACCAATAAAAGAAAAGTGTTTTTAATACAAAAAAAGTCAACCTTCAAATAATTATGTTCAGTTATGCACTCAATACTTGGTCGGGAATCCTTTTGCAGAAATGACTGCTTCAATGCGGCGTGGCATGGGGCAAACAGCCTGTGGCACTGCTGAGGTGTTATGGAGGCCCAGGATGCTTCGATAGCGGCCTTAGGCTCATCCAGAGTGTTGGGTCTTGCGTCTCTCAACTTTCTCTTCACAATATCCCACAGATTCTCTATGAGGTTCAGGTCAGGAGAGTTGGCAGGCCAATTGAGCACAGTAATACCATGGTCAGTAAACCATTTACCAGTGGTTTTGGCACTGTGAGCAGGTGCCAGGTCGTGCTGAAAAATGAAATCTTCATCTCCATAAAGCTTTTCAGCAGATGGAAGCATGAAGTGCTCCAAAATCTCCTGATAGCTAGCTGCATTGACCCTGCCCTTGATAAAACACAGTGGACCAACACCAGCAGCTGACATGGCACCCCAGACCATCACTGACTGTGGGTACTTGACACTGGACTTCAGGCATTTTGGCATTTCCCTCTCCCCAGTCTTCCTCCAGACTCTGGCACCTTGGTTTCCGAATGACATTCAAAATTTGCTTTCATCCAAAAAAAGTACTTTGGACCACTGAGCAACAGTCCAGTGCTGCTTCTCTGTAGCCCAGGTCAGGCGCTTCTGCCGCTGTTTCTGGTTCAAAAGTGGCTTGACCTGGGGAATACGGCACCTGTAGCCCATTTCCTGCACACGCCTGTACACGGTGGCTCTGGTTGTTTCTACTCCAGACACTGCTACACTGCTTCCGCAGGTCCCCCAAGGTCTGGAATCGGTCCTTCTCCACAATCTTCCTCAGGGTCTGGTCACCTCTTCTCGTTGTGCAGCGTTTTCTGCCACACTTTTTCCTTCCCACAGACTTCCCACTGAGGTGCCTTGATACAGCACTCTGGGAACAGCCTATTCGTTCAGAAATTTCTTTCTCTGTCTTACCTTCTTGCTTGAGGGTGTCAATGATGGCCTTCTGGACAGCAGTCAGGTCGGCAGTCTTACCCATGATTGCGGTTTTGAGTAATGAACCAGGCTGGGAGATTTTAAAAGCCTCAGGAATCTTTTGCAGGTGTTTAGAGTTAATTAGTTGATTCAGATGATTAGGTTAATAGCTCGTTTAGAGAACCTTTTCATGATATGCTAATTTTTTGAGATAGGAATTTTGGGTTTTCATGAGCTGTATGCCAAAATCATCAATATTAAAATAATTAAAAGGCTTGAACTACTTTAGTTGTGTGTAATGAATTAAAAATTTATGAAAGTCTAATGTTTATCAGTACATTACAGAAAATAATGAACTTTATCACAATATGCTAATTTTTTGAGAAGGAGCTGTGTATATATATATATATATATATATATATATATACTCAGCAAAAAAAAAAAAACGTCCCTTTTTCAGGACTGTGCTATAGCTTATAGCTGCAAAAGGCCGACCAACAAAATGTAGACGTGTGTATCATGCCTCACAGTAGACTCACGTCCTGGCCAAAGTGTAATCCTGTTCAGAGAAATGTGCAATCTTCATCTCATTAATACCAGGACAGTGTGAATGTAAAACACATATTAAAGCTTGTTATTGTAATTGTGATGCTTAAACATAATCCTATTATAAATCTTTCTGTCAATATTCTTCTTATGTTTAGGTTATTTTAGGTGATTTATTACACTGATTTTCATGCTGTGTGTGTGTGTGTGTGTGTGTGTGTGTGTGTGTGTGTGTGTGTGTGTGTCTGTCTGTCTGTCTGTCTGTGTGTGCTTAGATCACAGGGAAATTACAATCTAAGATGTGGCACAGCACTGCTGTACACTGGTACTGTCTTTGTCATTGTTCTCTACGTCGTTCACTCTTCACAAAGCGGCCAGCGGAGAAAGCTCTGATACACACCAGAGAATAATGCAATATTGTCCCCTATTTTCCTAACAATCCAGACCTTGAGTTCTTGTTGCTTAGTCTTGGAGGTAGACCAGAGCGACCTACGCTTTCACAAACAAGCCAAACAATGGGAAAATTATTCTTTTTCTTCAGTCGATTCACCATGTACCATAGGGGTGGATTTAATGCTTATCGCTGTGTCAGTTAAACTGTCCTGTGTGGATGTGGTTATGTTTGGCACCACAAAATTTAGTATGAAAGCATCCAAAAATCCCACAATAGACATTAACAGTGTAGCATCACTTGCTTGTGATCATTGAGGTGACTGATGACACAGGAAGTGACTGGCATGTTACTGTATATAGGAGTACAAGTATTTAGGAAGTGTTAGAAAATTGCAGAGACACCCAATATTATTTACCTTTTTTAATTTATTTTCCCCAGTACAAAATCCTCTCCATCTGTTTGTCATAGAGTGTCACTATGTTCCTTCAACATTTTTGTCCTTAAAGCTTTTTTTGTGCTTTTTCTGTGCTCCATTAGCCAAAACTTTGTGGTATGATGGCAATTTGTAGAAACAGCAAAAATGTCTGTGAACAATATTGGATATGAAATGGTTTTGTTTAATTTAGCTCTAACTCCTTGCCTTTCTCCTTCTTAATAAATTCGGTTTCTTAAACAGTACACTAAAATCTTTCCAGTTCTACATCCCTCCTACACACTCTCACTTTCTGTAAAGGAAATGCATATTTCACTCACATCAGGCAGAGAGACATGTGGAGAGTACTAAACGGTACCAGATGTTCCTCTTACTGGGAACAGTGGAAGTCCAAACCCAGACAGAATCCGCAGACACTACAACAGCTTACACAAGCCGAACATTACACAACACACACAAAAACCTGAATTTTACACCACATACACAGAATGCCACAAAAGTTTATTTAGTGAAAACGTCTTATAGCAAAGGGTCAGTGTGGGTCAGTACAACACTACTATTTAAACTCATTTGGTATATGGTTTTGGTGTGAGTGTGTGAACATATTTACATGCTTCCCATAGAAGCATACAAAAGAAGAGGTCTCTATAATTGACGTGCTAAGTAGAGGCCTTTTAGTAAGCTAATGATCAGTAACAACCAAAAAAATCTTTAAAAATGATTGTGATCCAGAAAGCAATTGAGGTTTTTCATAGATATAAAGAGTACTGGAAGTCAGTGTGACAACAGGAGAAGATGGTGGTGAGAGAGAGAGAGAGAGAGAGAGAGAGAGAGCAATAAAATAAGATGAAACAGAGAATAATACATATTTGTGTTTCTTTTTTTTAATCAGGCAAGTATCAGGGACAGTAGGTCTTGGTGTTGCCTTGGTAGTTAAACACTAAATGGCACTAAATGGGCTTACCATAACTGTCAGTTATTTTTATCACCACAAATATGCTCCTTTAAATAAAGTGAAATAAAATAGAAACAAGACTGTGTGTGATTGTGTGTGTTTACATGTCTCATGAGGCATGCACAGGAAATGGGATTGGGTGTGGTGATAATGTAGGGTTTTAAGAAGCAGAAAAAACTCAAAATTCCAAAACTTTCCAACAGTGCTGAGGAAACAATAAGCACTACCTCCTACATTTGGCACTCAGTGAAACTCTATCTATATATACTGTACTGCAACTTTTTGTAATACTATTAACCACTATAGCAGCTCAGCAAATTCACATAATCACCTCCACCTACCTAACTGCACAGCAGTGCTAAGTCTGTGAGTGGTTGCTTTGGACTCAAGTGCAACATCACAAGACATCTCCAGGTAAATTACTTTCTATGCTTATAAATAGAATATATATGGTTTCTGATAGGGCTCCTGTAAGATGAAAGTAAAAAGTATTTGCATGCAAGATCCTGGGTTGCATGGGAAAAGTTCTCACTGGATCCTGCACCATACCCAAAGTTTTAAGTTGTAATTTCAAATCTGCAACTCATAAAAACTAAAACACACAAAAATTGTGTGTGACATCAAATCAACATTGCAGAGGACCCTAAAAACAGTGTAAAGTTCCCCTTCTCTACTTTAAATTTAGTTTGTACTGGTATTGCCTTTATCAGTTAATGTGCTGAAACAGAACAAGGATAAATCCATAACATTGTCCATACTAATTGCTATTTGAGGAGGCAACCATCAACATTAGAGTTGTCAAAAATGTTAGCCTTTTGCTAAACTACTCATTATTGTCTGCTGATAAGCCTATGACACAAGCTACTTGCTCTTCTCAGCTGTTACATATATTCTGCAATTTCTGTCCACAAATCTCCAAGAGTCATTTTTACTGTATTAGAATGTCTCAATAGCCACACCAGCTGTGAATTGTGAAAGTGCTGTTAAAGAAGCTTATTATGAGTTTAATTTGCTAAAAAACAGAACAAACAAAAGGCATGCTTTCTTGGAGGTGTCCATGTTTTAATTTTTTTTTTTTTTCACTATGCACATTAAATGTCCTGGGATGGAAAACAACACTATTACAACTTGCCAGTGATCACTTCACAAGGCCCCACAAATGCAACATAGGTCGGCCTCGAGGCCTTGCTTCAGGCTCTTCGATTCACTTAAGCCACAAATCTATTCGCCAAACACACCCCACATTTCTAGCATCGCCCTTTACAAAACTCAAACATAACTATAGCATTAATGGCAATTAAACTGTATACTATATATACCATTGTGTTTTTTAATTTGTTTTCTGCCACAAGGAAACTGCATGCAGTGTACACAAGGTGACAGTTTTATTACCAATGTTTCAATAACCATGAATAGGTTAAAATATACAAATGAGTTTATATCCTTGGGTTGTTTAGGAGAGGGGCAGAGATTAGAAATTACTAACTGTAAAGGAACCTGTGTGTCTTGTTCACACGTTCAGACATGTCCAAAAGTTTCAAAACTGTTTTCTTCAGTGCATGCAGTATACGACGCGTGCGTGCGCGCGCGCACACACACACACACACACACACATACACACTTGCTTAGTCACACTAAGTGAAGCGGTGAAGCCACAGTGTACTATGAATTTAGTCAGTTCAACAATGACAGAATTAATATGCTCAGACTTGCCTATTATGAGTCAAAAAAACTAAAGGGCGTATAAGAACACGATTACAGCAGCCTGCAGAGAAATCACACACGCACACACACACACATATACGCATGCAGTGATACCATCAGAAATTGCTTTTAGATTCCAGCACTGAATTTCTCTGACTCAGCCCACTGCTTTGTCCCGCTCCTTTTGTCTTGTTCTGCCTCCACAGCTTCACTTGCTACTGTATGTGCTCAAATAAACAAACTCATAATGCAAACCACAATAATATCAAATCAACAAATATCTTTTTATTTGGAAATTTCACAATACAGCCCAGATAGGGTTACTTTATCCTGAATGCACATAGAAAATAAATGATCATTCATTCTGTCTGTCTTGAACCTGTGTCTTATATAAAGAAGATCCTTCCTGTGTATTCCAAACCCCATAGGCCTGAGTACATTGCTAACCAATTCTGTCAAAAATAAACGGACTAGATAATTGTGGTGTTCCAGATGAGCACATTATCTGTTGGGGTCAGCCTATAAAACCAGTGAAGAATTAGTTTTTATCTTAGTGCAGGGATTCACAAGTTAAAGCATCACTTCTTTACAACTAGGAGATTGCTGCTTCATGCAGGGGAGTATTTGTGACTGTTTATAGTAAAACGACTGACCTGGGAGGGAGATTTTGAGTCAGTTTTAGAGTGCTGCACATGGGAATTGGTTTTATTTCAGCAAAGTGCTGAGGTTTTTAGCCTCTGTAAATACACAGCCAGGCATGTCAGACTAGGGTCTAATAGGAGCAGAAAAAGCCACAGATGTTTTCACACTCAATTAACTAAAATAACATAAGAGTCATGCATATAAAGGTAGCCCATATATGTAATGAATAAAACACACCTGGTGTGCTGTGTGATATGATGTTACAAACTGATTATGTTCCATTAGAAGCCTGCCCGAATGTTTTATTTCTCAGAAATTTGCTAAAAAAAAGAAGTATTTATTAAAAGTATTTATTGAAGTTAATAATATATTTTTTTAAATGCAGCTTTTCATGTTACAGATAAAACATTTGTACTATTACCTTTCTTGCTCACTCACTCACCATCTACACCGTTTTATCCTGTATTCAGGGTTGCAAGGGCCTGGAGCCTATCACAGGAGACTTAGGACACAAGGGGGGTTACACCCTGAACAGGGTGCCAATCCATCACAGGGCACACACATACACACTCATTCACACACTACGGGCAATTTTGGGAAACCCACCAAGCACGGGGAGAACATGCAAACTCCATGCACACAGAGACGAGAATCGAACCTGGGCGGAAATCAAACCCGGACCATGGAGGTGCAAGGTGACAGTGCTAACCACTACACCACTATGACTATTCTATGGCAGGAAATTTATGTGTATTTACAACAAACACAAAGTGTCTGCCATACAAATCACTGTGTAAATTGTAAGTGTGGGAAAAATAACATGTAAGAACAATTATATTTAGAAAACCTTTAGAAAAACTATTGTCAGCCATGTTGTTACAGAAAATGAATCAACAACCTCTGATCTGAACTTCTAGACTCTAGAAGATCTAGACTATAGGAAGAAAATTCCAGGATAAAGGACATCTCATAATAATAATAATAATAATAATAAGAAGAAGAAGAATAAGAATAAGAAAAAGAATAACTCTCCACCTCCTATTTGTATGCATGTAACAACATGTAACAACAATAACAACAACAACCATAACAACACTTGTTTTGCTGGTTGTGGATTTAAAGGAAGTCCCCCAGCTCTGTTGCCATTTTCTGGCTGTATTGTTGTTTTTGTTTTTTTAGATTCTGAACAAACTGTTGAAACATCAAAACACCACCAGTTTGATTTGAATACAGAAGCCCATTCACAACTGCATACACTTTACAAAAGTCCTTTAACGCTGTGATTTATTTTAAGGTCTTTCTTTCATTCTTTCTTTCTTTCTTTCTTTCTTCCATCCCTCTTTCCTTCCTTTCATTGCTGTCACACAGTGAGCAGTAAGTGCTGGGTGCGTCAGTTACCTCCACCCTTCTGCTCCCACTCTACAATTAGAGTAAGTATAGCACAGCAGCTGTGTGTATATGTGTGTTAACAAGAAGTACTCTGCAGTTCAGGTGGCAGTGGATGATGATGTAACTAAGGAATTGCTGTTATAAACTGAGCATGCTAAAGGGTTAGCTTTTTATGCCCATATGTACTGAGTGATAGTTTTACCTTTGTGTGAGTAGCCTGTAAGGGTGTAATAACTTAAATAATCAGCCTTCAGGTCTGTTTGCGTGGAGTTTACAGGTTCTCGCCGTGCTTGGTGGACTACCTAAAGGTCCTCCCACATGTAGCTAGGCTAATTGGCATTTGATGTGAGACTGTGCATGCTTGTGCCCTGCCATAGATTACTGGACCCTGTGCAGGAAGAGCAGGATAGAAAATGAGTGAATGAGTATGTCAGAACGTATGTCAAAACGCATCTCAATATGCACAAAACATCAGTCCTAGAGGAAGAGGTGGATGTGCATGCTGAGATTGTTTTCTGATTTTCAATTTGCCGAATGTCCTGTCAGCTCAAACCAGTCTGATCATTCTTCTTTGATCTCTCTCACCAACAAGACATTTTCAACCGTCACTTAATTAATTAAGTAATAAATGAATAAATAAATAAATTAATTAATTTTTCGTACCATTCTGTGTAAAATGTAGAAGACTGTAGTAGTCTATGTTAAAATCTCAAAAGAACAGCAGTCAAACCATTTAATCTAGCACCAACAATCATGCTACATTTCACATTTCAAAAGAACACATTTTACCCTACTGATGTAAACATTAAGTGAAGCTCTTGACCTGTATCTACATGATTTTATGCATTATGCTGCCGCCAAATAATTGGCTGACTGGATAAGTATCTGGTGTAAATATGCACATTTACAAACACTGAAGTGATGGATAACATATAATACATTTTTTTAAAATGCTCACGCCTCACAGAACATATCATGTGTAGGTATGATTAAATTTTTTTTTCTCTGTCTATATTTGTTAGGTTTGATGACTAGTTTTAAATACACAAATGCTTTTTAATGCTATTTTACTTATTGATCTTATTTTCATTTTCTGCTCTGCTGTGCATTTTGTATACGCACATTGTGTCACTCGTACTTGCAGTTCATTCATGTTGATTAATCCTTGTCTCACTCATGTACATGCACACTGGTGCTCATTTGCTCCTGTCTGAAGTCATGTATTACACATAACAAAAAAAAGAAAAAGAAATTTTTTTGGGCTGAAATCCAGATTGCACACATGATGGAAAATGACCTATTAACCAGGAGTCTTCTTAACCAGTGGTTCTTAAACCTGGTCCTGGAGGACATCACCTTTTTTTAAAAATGTTGCTATATATCCAGGGGATACGCTAAGGGAGTCGATCTTCTACTTTTTGAACTCTGAACAACTACGTATCGAAACTCAAACACAAATCCATCTGGGTTAAATATTTACTTGGTGCCGTTTTTTTTACTTTTTACTCCATCATGTTCACACGATGACATCATAGTAAACCACAATCTTCTTGAAAACCTAACTAATTTTTAAGTACTTAGTGCTATATATAACTTTTATGCTGCATTTACCAACAATTGAAAAATAAAGATTTTTTAAAAATTCATGTTTTTAGGAATTCTTTTTTTTTTCATTGGCCAATTTAGTTTGGACGGGACTACATTTAGTACGAGTCACGTAAAAACTACAAAAGGATCTAAGTTATCTTTCAGAGCTATCCCCCTTCCCCTCACTTACATTCAAGATGCAAAAATAATCAGTAGAGTGCACATAAACTTCAGTTGTACATAATTTTGCCTTGTTGATTGAGTACTGTGCTGCTACAAATCCATATAAAATACACCTACTCATGCATGTGAAAACACTAGCGCTGTGTACACTCTGCTCTGTCATTCCTACACACTTTTCGAACACTAGGGCTTCACAAGTTGCTTACACTGACATGGTGATATCAATCATTCAGACGTGCCCAAACAGTCCTGATAAAGGCAGAAGTGAATTTGTGTTATAGCTTTTAGTTATAACAGCTATAAACTGTGGTTATAGGGATAGGAGTTTTTAAATAGGCTATATCAATGGGAAACAGTAATATTGATACATGACTTACAATGGGTTTTAACATCTAATTACGTTAATCAAGTTAATGTCCATATACAATACTTTTTAGGTAAATGTTGAACACCTTCAGTCTGATCTGAAAGCATTGGAACAGCATTATTGGAAAATGAAATGATATATTAGAATTTCTGAATGAATGACTCAATAATCACTACCATTCCGGCTTGATGCTTGCTGGTTTACTGTAAAATATAGTAGATCCCTGGATTCTTTGTATATCAAAGCTATGTGGATTAGTGTTTACTCTGTGTGGCTCTGTGGAGTCTCAGGCCTCTATCTGGCTGGCTTTAGTGATAATTGTCATTGCTGATAACTGATGGAAGTTTTAACAACATGAATATCTAAACAGCAGCTGCATAACCCTGAGTCATGTGGCAAACAAGTTTCGCTTTTTAGAAAGCTAATAGACATGCTCAGAGGCCGAATCCATTGTGTGTGTGTGTATCTATTGTGTTGCTTGTGTTTTATCAGTTTTTTCCTGTCTTTGCTGGTGCATGACAGGTTTATAACACCGCTGCACAATACAGTGGAGGTCAGACCAGACAAACACATGTGATGAGTGAGCTTAGCAAGCCCTGGGAATAGCTGAAGGGTTTGGCAAACAAGTGGCATCTCTGTTTTATTCGACATGTCCCCCTAGTCTAACCACATACACTGGGTATGTAAATTTGCATGCTTCTGTCCCAATTCTTGATGATGTACCTCCACTCTGCTCTTGCTAAATATATGTACTTTCACAAGGTTGTGACCTGGAATTGTCTCATTTTGTTTGTTTATTTTTCATTAGTTCTTGTTTCCACCCCTCCTCCAACACTCTACCCCTCCACCGCTCCCTCTCCATCCCTCAGGGTGTAGGCTTAATCTTTCACCATCTGTCCTGCAGAAATATCTGAGGACAACAGCAGGGCAGCAGATCCTGTAGTTGGGTGCAACAGAGCGAGGTTTTGTGATGTGTGCATGCTTGTTTGGGTAAAGTAGAAATGCCAAAGGTGGGAATTAACACTAAGCTAGGTTATGTGACTAAAATTTTCTGGTGCCTTATATTCTTGTTCTGGGTTACCTCCCTCTGACCTTGTTCTTATTTGCGCTGCAACTTTGATAGGCATTAGCAGATGCTCCACTGCTGTATTATTGACGGTACCAGTTTACTTGATCCCATTCTGCAATATTTAGTTCAGTATTAAGTGTCAGAACCAGAATCCAAAATTTGTACCTACAATACTGCATTTGTGAATTATATGATTGTGCTACGAATTTCCCTAATTTGCTAATGTACAATGTATGCAAAATACTTTTAAAATATTTTTAAAAATACAAAATACTTTTGCAAATTGCCATGCACAAATTACGTTTTTTATTGTAATTTTTATGGCCTTTAAATAAAAATCAACTAAATATTTTTTGTTTAAAAAAGTGAAGTTACAATTTACTTTTTACTGTATATTTATAAGATAGAACATTCATTAATTTTTGATGATTTTATTCATTTTTTCTCCTTCTAATTGTGGAAGCAGATCCACCAGTCACTCAGAGGCTCAACACTGTTCTATACATTATGTCCAACACACAAATGATCAGATGCCCCCTGGGTCTGCACATCACACTTATTTGCTCTGCTTTGAAACATGATCCACAATTTTAGAAAGCCCATTCTAACAACTACTACAGGGAAACATGCTCCATGCTACCTTCGTAAAGCTTTTAGCTCTGCACTTAAATAGGACTGCTCTCTAGGGTGTTTTCAAAGACTGAGGGATACAGAGAGCTCACACCTGTGCATTCTCAGCAAGATCAGCAACCACAGACTTCAGCAAAATTTTAGATTAACTTTCACATTCTGTATTGATGTTTTAGACCACATTAATGTGTTACACAACCTAGCCTGGGGTAACCCTCTGTTGGTAACAGGAAAGTCATCCATTTATTTATCTAAAGCAAATAAATCATCAACTGGTCATCAGTTTGTCACTATTCTACTAATAGGGAAAATGTAAAAAATAAAATAATCCAGAGACAACAGAATGTTGCAACAATGGATTTGTTGATCCCATTAAAACAACATATTTTTTTATATATAAAGGTCTGAAAGTTAAGGTTAATGCTTAGATTATTACAACTTCACTCTGTCTCAAATCTGAGATCAAAATCTTCTGGTTCTTCTGGTGCATAGTTATGTTGGAATAGAAAGGGGCTATGCCCAAACTGTTCCCATAAAGTTGGGAGCATAAAATTGTCCAAAATATCTTGGTATGCTGAAGCATTAAGAGTTCCTTTTACTGAAAGTTAGGGGCCAAGCCCAATGACTTTAAAACAACCCCACACCAGTTCCAACATGACTGCACACTAGTGCACAATGCAAGGTGCATAAAGACATGGATGAGTAAGTTTGGTGTGGAAGAACTTGACTGGCCAGCACACAGTTCTGACCTTAACCCGATAAAACACCTTTGGGATGAATTAGAGCTGAGACTGCAAGCCAGGCCTTCTCGTCCAACATCAGCCTCCGCCCTCACGAATGCGCTTCTGGAAGAATGATCAAAACTTCCCATAAACCCACTCGTAAACCTTGTGGAAAGCCTTCCCGGAAGAGTTAAACCTGTTATAGCTGCAAAGGGTGGGCCAACATCATATTAAACCCTATGGATTAATAATTGGATGTTACTTAAGTTCATATGAATGTAAAGACAGATAAGCAAATCCTTTTGACAATATAGTGTGTAGAAAATTTTCATTAAATGGTAGGTTTCCACTAACTGGTAATAATTCCTAGGTCAGAGGTCACTGGTGGTTAGATAGTCGTTAGATTACACTGCAGTTGGCACATGATTTCTGAAAAGACCAAGCTATTTTTATGATTTTTCTTCTTCTTCCTTTTTTTAAACCAAACTTTAGCCTCCAGTTTCGACTATCTCCTCTTTAATCAAGACGGTAGTGGTTTCACTACAGGACTGCAGCTGACGTTTGTTGTTGTTGTTGTTTTTTTACACACCATTCTGAGTGTATGAGCATAATTTTACACATAACTCTTCTTCCTGATTGGCTGGTTAGATAACCGCATGGATGGGCTACTTGTGTTCATATTAGTATGCCTGATGAGCGTATATATCAGTACATATACTTAGATACTTAGTGCAACTTGAGCGCATGTGACACATAGCGATCTGGTTGTACTCAGTCCCTAACAACAGCAGCGTTTGTTGAAGTCCCCGAGAATCCTGACCAACAGGGCACAGCTCACTATTTAAGTATAATGGGGGCATGAAAAAGTCAAAACTTTACGTCTAATGTAAAAACTAACTAAACTGATCAATCCTTTGTATTTGTGCAGTTTCCCCAGGTTACACTGCTAATACGGAAGGACGGCGCCATGTCTCCCCAAAATCCGCGCTGCGCTGCTCCATTCGGGACGAATGGAATGACAAGCAGCCGTGGACTCTACCACACAGCGCTGTTTTAGGGGGAGGATTAAATAGTGCCACACATGGTAGTACTGCCTTGTTTGTTTGCTTAGCAAAAACAAAAAAAACCCACTATCACTTTTTTTGACCATCTCAAGCGAAAATATGTTCTAAGATCTGAACCGGTTCGTTAGTCTATATTTTGTCACCCTTTCCTGCGGACTTGGCACATTCCGTTCAGCAGCTCCACATGTATCGTAACTTGTTACCTCTCCAGAGCGCACTGTGCCCGTCCTCACCCTGATGCGTTACTGTTCTATGGAAAGAAGGAAAGAGCGTGTTTGGGATTATATCGGATAAATCACGGTCACGGAATTGGTTGGTCCACCTTAACAGAAAAAGGTGAGTTTTAATACCGATTTTACCATTTGCTTTGATAATGTGCTCTTTTAGTGTGTGTAATGGAAGGAGGAGGAGGAGAAGAGGGGGCAGCCCGAGCGACGCTGGAACAGTTGTTTCCCCACATCTGAACATTCAACGTGGCAATGTTTAGACTCCGCTACGTGCATGTTAATTAAAACAGAATAGGGATTTTTTTTTGTTGTAAGGGTAAACTCTTGAGATGAGTTAGTTTGAGCATCTTCATGCAGTAACAAACCAAAGGCCAACTGTGTTCAACGCCAGACCAAGAGTGGGTTTGGACTGGAGCAGTTAACCAAACAAATGTGTCACCGCACACAAATGTGGAGTTTTGAGTTGGCAGACTTTGGCATTTCTCGTGAAACCGAATACACTGGTTTTTAACTTGCACTCAAAAGTTGTATTGTTTGTGCCTGTTTAAGAAAACCAGTCTGTCTTCTATTGGAAACGTGAAACGCGTCGGGCTGGCTCTCTCCACCTGCGCGGCTCTACTCCACATCCGCTAGCAAAAACTCTCAATGCGTTTATAATTGGATAAAACCAGGAATCGGGTCTCCAGGGGCCGCCCGCCCGCCTGCGTGCTCAGTGTTTTATTGCCGAGTCAGATACATTTATATTATCACGTTAAGTTCCTGTACGGCACAATTTACTTTACTTCACAGCCGAAAAAAGTTTATTTCTGGTTTCAATGTTGAAGTATACCACTGGAAAGAAAATAATCCTTTCATGTTGTTTTACCGTACAGTACGTCTCATCCTGTGTGTTTACACTTCATGATGCGGCTTCAGATCTAATCTCTCGCTTGTGTCTCGTCCATTGCAGCTTTGGGATTCAGGAATGTTCACCATTTCCTCTAAAATCCCAACGCTAACACTTTACAAACAACAAATCTCAACACTGCTCTCTCTAGGCCCGTATGTCTTTAATCTTGGTCATCTTTTTCGTGTTGTAACCATAAACACATTGCTATTTGCATGTGTGCGAGTTTAAGAATGCAATAAAAAGGTGTTTTTTAAAACCTTTTTTTTTTTGGAAGCAGGCCTTGCAGCTGTTCAATCATCACCTTAATTAGAATGAAACGGTGACATCCTCATCCTGTCAACATCCTCGATTTCCTGCTTTTTCCCTCCCTTTAAGCTGTGCTGTCAAATCTTGACTTATTTTTCTGGAGTTTAACTTTACACCATGCAATCAACTTGTGGTAATGAATTTTTCCATTGCACCTTGATAGAGTTAGTGCTGATTGAGTTTGATATGTCATTTATTAGCTATGTGATCATTTTGTTTTGAGTAGCCTGAAAACATTGTGATATTACCTATAGCACATAGAGTTGTTTTCTGTATCAGACAGACTTTGAGTGTATTGTCTTTTTAGAAAACATCGGAGGATACTATGTAATTTTAGATGAACTGTATTGACTAAAGAAGCAGTGTTATGTCTAGTAGGAGAAATAACATGAAATCTTGCTCACTGATTGACCTTGGCATTAAGTTGCTGTGTCAGTATAGTGTTCTTTGACATGTTTGTGTTAGAAGCTACGTGGATTGTATGTATTTTAGGTTACAAGTGAATGGGAGGTGTTGGTATGACTTCGGGTCAGTACATGGCTAAAGGTGAATTATATGATGTGTATGTTTGTATTGTCAAGTAGATGTGGTGTCATACTTTGCCTCAAGAGATGCTGGAATACCATATCTGTTATACTGTGTAAAAGTTCCAGTAATGCTAGATTGCCTGTATGTGTGTGGGTGCATACTGTGATATCCACCTGTGTAAGAAAGCATGCAGGAAGCGGGTCAGTCCCCGTCCCCCCTCCTTTTTTCTCGCTGTTCCATTTTTCCAGTCACAGGATGTTTTTCTTTGTTGCACAGGCCTTCTTTTGTGTTTAAAAATGCTTTGTGTGGGTATGTGTGAGTATGCACATTTTATGCATCATGTGTATTATTTGTTTGGTAATTATGTTTCATTTGATAAGACATCTTAAGCCAACTAGTGTTTGAAAGAAAACACATACAGGTTTGAACCAATCAGATGCCTTGTATGGGGTGATGGGGGGATTTAAGCCAACACAGACTGTGTTAAGCTCAAATGGAGCATAACAAACTGTTTTGTGACTGGTGTTTCAGAATGTGGCACTGTGCTGTGATTCACTGTGATTTTCTAGATGTTTCAGTTAACTATGTAAATATATGTATGTTTAAAAGTTATAATCCTTTTAGTGGTTTTATGGTTGTCCGTAAGAATTATCATTGTCTTTTAAAATGATTAATCTTTGTATGGCAGTGTAACTGTATTTATAGTATCATACGGTTTACCTAAATAGCAATAAAAATGAATATATATGGCACGTATATTACACTAAAGCTATAAACTGAGCAGCCTCAGTACTAAGCACATTACACAATTAACTTTTTTTGCAAGGTGTAATATGAACCTAATGCTTACTGTGTTCACTGACATTGTTTATCAGAATTATAAAAAAAACAGTTTATATCAACGGCTAAATGATGCCGTTTAACCCATTGATTGCCAATATTTCCTGGACTCCTTCCTTCTTGAAGATGAAGCCCTGTGGCAAATAAAAACAAAACCAAAGGGTAAAAACATGATATTTATTCTTATGCCAGGATTTCCTTCATCCAGTGATTATTTCTAAGTAGAGCAGTTAGAAATGCTAACCCCCCCAAGTGCAGTTTAATGCTATCCCTGCAAAAATCCCCTTTTGTATTTCAGTTATCCAGAGTCACCTGTTTTGAATTAAGTCTAACATTTGACTGTAACAAGTAAACTCTTGCTGTGTGCTTGGTTAAGAGAGTTGCTTTGGATAGTGGTTTTAAGACTGGTGTTTAAGTTGCCTCATTTGTTGTTGCTAATTGCATGTGTAGTGTGTCTGAACTGAAAGCCAAACAGGAAATCTTATGTACGCTCAACAAAAAAAGGAAGGTATGGCTGTTACTACCATCCTGTTATCCTGCTGCAAGACAAGAGAAACAACTTCATAGCTTCAGAGTGGTTAACATGTTAAACTAAATAAAAACCCCTAAGAAAATATTACAAATACACATTGGTCAACCACAACACTAACACCACGCAAGGGTGAACTAAATAACGTCAATTATTGGTTATATACCAGTAAACTGGTCACAGGATCATGGGCACACAAGGCTCATCTATGCCGGTGGGGACCAAAGAGGGTCCGATCCCACAGAAAAGCCAGTATAGCACGATGGACACGATAGAAAGACATCAGAACACTCAAGGTATCACAGCCTGCCGTGTATAAAGCTTAGCAGGAAAAGAGTTAAAGACCTCCAAATTCCCCAGGTCTCAGTCCAACTGAGCGTCCATGAAATGCGCCAGACAAACAAGTCTGATCCAGGGAGACCCCACCACACAACCCACAGCACTCAGAGGATCGGCCACTAACATTCCAGTACCAGACACCACAGCACACCCCCAGAGGTCTTGTCGAGTCGTGCCCCAAGGGGCCAGAGTTGCCACAGTGGCACAGTGGGAACCCACATAATATTGGGATTAATGTTTTCCATTTTAATGTTATGGCAGATCACTGTATAGAGTACAAATAAGCCAGATATTTAGAAAGCTATAGTGATCAGCAAATCTCACAACAAAAGTGTAGTGTACTGGCAATCATTTAGTATAGTTGCTTGAATATCTACTGTTTAACAGTAACTTGGGATGGGCCATAATACAATGTAGAAACAATCCTTTTCTTGGAGTATTGTGTGTATCCTGACCCAACCCCAATAACTGGATTGAAGTTTGTTTTTCTACAAATTACATAACGTTCACTGTCTGATAATTAGATTTTGCAAATACATATGTATGTCCTGTATATGCCTTTTGGTGATATTTAAAGGCTAATAGCTGTATCAGGGTGTAATTTACCAGAAGCAAAAATGTGCTGCTTGAAACTGGTCTGTTTTACATTCCAGGACATTTAGTTTTGTATCTTTTAAGGTTGATTATATATGTATTATAGAGGAAATCACCAAAATGGTGTTTGTTTACATTGTGTGTGTGTGTGTGTGTGTGTGTAAGAATGTGTTTGGTCGAGGGGGAGTCTCCTTGGCTGCTTAGGACGGGAACCACAGGGTGTCATCTATGGCTTGCTCGTTTTATCTAAGCGAGTTGGAACATGTTAATTCGACTCGCACGTTTTTTTTTTCCATTCTTTCCTCCCCCTGTTTTTTTCTCCTAACCTCTCCCTCTCTGATCCACATGGTTGCCAGATGTCTTGGTATTAAGTCACATGTTCATACTTGGCTGCTTTATTGTTAGTAGAAGAGCAGGGAGAAGCTGTAACTAAAATGTCCCAAATACGCAGGCTCATCTGTAGCACTGGTTTCTCGTTGTGTTCTCTGTGTATTTTCTGTGACATAATTTAGGTTGGCTTCTAACAAAGGATATCGAAGTAATAAAGTTAACAATGATGACAGTATTTAAACTACAGACTGAGGAATCAGTAATGTGGGTGTACATACTGTAGATATGCAGTGAGTAAATGTGTTCATTGATAGATTCTTAAGCAAGGAGTTGATATAAAGTCGTCAGCTGTAAGTTGTGTTTTATTAAAACCATGTTAACCTATACAATATTTAATTAATGTGCTGACCAACGTTAAACTGCCTGTTTCAAGGTGGTTGTTCACCAAATTTGTCTAAATTTACATTTCAGCCAATATGAGTCAGTCATAAGTTTCAACTTGTGATTCCTTAGCTTCTGTCAGAGCCAAGACATAAACATCAGAAGTATTTGTCAGTCTGTATTCTTCAAAAAACCCAATATGGAATAAAGATCAGCAAGGCTTGTCCACTGATGTGATATTGAATACAAGATTAAGGGCATTATAATATGAGCGAGCAAAGTCCCAATGCAGAAAACCACTGCATGCTTAATCAGTTTAATACTTGCTTTGTTTCCATTTCTATTTAGTATTTGCTTCATTCTGGTTAGGTGTGTGTTGGATCTGAAGACTATCCTGCGAGTTCAAAAACACCCTTAACAGGATGCCCAACCAAAATCTTTAGCCTGATTTTCTAATATGATGAAGAAGATGCACATCTACGATGGAGAGCCTTTGACAGATTGGATAGTTGTAATGTAGAGTGAAGTTTAGCCATCAGAGAATATACAATCAGTAAAATATAAACCTGAAAAATTTAAGACATGCAAGAAGCAGAATGAATATTTCTTACTTACTCACTTATTCTTCATACCACATATCCTGTACTGGGTCTCTGGAGGCCTGGAGACTATCCCAGGGGACTCGGGGGACTAGGCTGGGTACATCCTGGACGACACATACTCACACTCTCACTCACACATTAGAGCCATTTTGGAAATGCCAATTAGCTTACCCTGCATGTCTTTGGACTGTAGGAGGAAACTGGAGAAAACCTACTAAGCATGGGGGAAAACATGCAAGCTTCAAGGTGGGAATTGAACTCTCGACCCTGGAGGTGTGAGGCCACGTTGCTCACCACTACGCCATCATACTGCCTATAGAATTAATATTAGGAAAAGGTAAAACCTCAATAACAGAAAGAACTTCAGAAACTAGACGAAATGGATTCTGCTAGAATAGAGTGTTGGCTCCAGTCTTACTCCATATACTGTCTTATTTACAGTACATTCACCAAACCAAAAGGCACCAAGCAAGTTCAGCTTATTAGAAATGGAAGATTTTATAACAAGCAAGTTTTAAGAATGTTTAGTGCAAGTGCCAAATATTGATCAATGTCAGATTGGCACATTTCTTGATAGTTCTTTATATGAACACAGAAGCTGTCCTGGTATCAAATTGCTCACTCTTCCGCTGCAATCAAAAGTTCAAAAGCTGTTGATCCTTACTTGAGAAACCAACAAGGGAGTTTGAGAGTGAAGTCATTTCATCAGCAAAGCAGCTTAAGGCTGGAGTTTTAAAGCTGAATAGTGTGAATGTTTTAATATTTTCTTTGGAAACAGTTAAATGTTATTTTTGGAGAAATATCACAATTTGGAATCGATGGCTTTTTTGGGGGGGGGTGATAAGCCATCGGGAAGTTCGGAATTGTTCCCAGTGGGCCTCTCCATTTCTCTCCATATGGGCCAGCCAGTTTTGCTTGGATTTATCTATTTTTTTATTTACTGTAATTTAGAGAGTGTGGGAAAGGTGCTGCAGAGATTTTATGTGAAAAGAAGAAAAGCTTTTTTAGTAGATTTAGCAAAATATAAAAGAAAAATTGCATAATAATTTTCTGGTCTAAATCAAGTGCTGGTGATTTTAATACTCGGAAGAGCAACATTAAGCAAGCAAGTAATTAGGGACATAGTGTAACTAGGTATGCACGGTTAAAAAAAAAAATCCTGCAGTTTACATTGATGGTCCTTTAATACATTCAAGTTTCTAACTAGCCAGGCCTCTTTTCAAAAAACTTGCCTCCCATGGGATTATTCTGTGGCCCACATATTGCATACAGCACAATAATTTTGTTAGATCTGATGTTAATATTGGGAGCACAAGAGCTTATTGATAAAATCACAACTTGAACTATGTATTTATTTATATTATTTTGGATACATGTACATAGAAGTCGAAAGCAAATTCCCAGGCTGTTTGCTTGTTTCCATTCAACTTCGGGTCAGAAAAGAAAGCTCACTTTACATGTCATTGAAACAAACCTGGAGCTACATTCTTAATGCTAACAAATCTTTTTTTATGTTTACAAGATGTTCAAAAAAAAAAAAAAAAAAAGGCAGGTGGCTACCCATATTTTATACAGCATATACTGTATACACCAATCAGCCATTAACACTAACTGTGATTTCTATACAAGCAAACTTGTGACAGGTTCAGGGGCTCTAAAAATCATCCATGCCTGTATGGACCAAAGGCTAGCCTGTTTAGTTCCATAGCACAAAAAAGCTGCTGAATCACACATTGCTAAAAAAGTTAATATTGGTACATAACACCTTATTGTGCATGGGGCTTAGCAGGCAAAGAATTTAAGGGAGCCAGATAACACAAGACAGAGGTCTTGTGGAGTCATGCCTTAAGGGATCAGAGTTAATTTAAAACTAAAGATGGGACTTACCATTCACCTCCCGATACGATATTATCACAAGACCTAGTTGCCGATTTTATTAAAATTGTGATTCTCTAAGGATAACAATTTTATATATATCCCAATTCACAATTAATTTAAACATTTAAAGTTTCATAATTAAATGTGGCCTGTTTCTTATAACATTATTTTCTCATTTAAAAGCAAAGGGCAGCATTTAAGCAATACAAACTAACTTTAAATACAAGAGAATAACGTTTAACATTTAACTTCAAATTAAATCTTTCATTTTTTTTACATTACGCCAATGAAGCTTAATTTTTATTTAACAGTTTGTATCTATGACGAGCACCAAAGTTATTATTTCTAAACAAACTTGGCGAATAAATCACTCCAACCATCCCTACTAAAATGTGTAAATAGTTCAGAGTGCATTACTTGTAGGATTATAAAGAAACTCTGACGTTTTACCTCCTCAAATGCCTCCAAAGTCCAAAAACTCAGCTTGACAGTGAGCATGCAGGTTGAGTGGCTGCTAGCACGCGGGTGCATGCAGCTTTTAACACGGCCATGCAGGGCTTCCAATGCACGCGATTTTTGACTTATTAGTCCTTGCGGTGTTTTAAGACTTGTGTAATGAGTGGGTTTGAGACTTCACCAGTCATGACCAATCAAACTGAAAACTTTTGGTCACTGTTCGATATACTGGTTTATCTCAATAAATGTCAGAATTATAAAAACGATAGTGAAACCTCCTTTGGTTTTAAGTAACGCGGTTTGCGAGTGTTCCGCTAGACGAGCAAAGATTTTTAATGAATTTTTACTTGGAAAATGAGTAAGTCTTGGTTTACGAGTATTGAATATCATGTATCACACATGCGCTTCTCGTTTTGACGCCGAGTGTCACATGATAACAACTGAGCCAACGGTTTTTCTTTTTCTTGTGCTGCAGAATTGTGGGTAATCGTCTCCCACTCAATGAGACAGTGTGTCACTCAATCAAGTGTGATTAGAAAGATTTCTTGTTTATTTTTCCGATAAAACAGTGCTTCGTGTGTGAGACTGTGTAAGACAAGAAGGGGGAGAGGGGGAGAGGCTCCTTACTTTAGCTTCACACAGACACACACGCATAAACAGCTACCACGCGCACAAACGGAAACACTTAACTGTCGGTATTTACTTTTTTTAAGGAAAAGTTTTTAAAGGTTCAGTTGTTTTATTTGTACTTTATATTTTGTGTGAATTATTTTTATGTATTTATTTTTTGGGGGGCTGTGAAACGAATAATTTGTGTTTCCATTGTGTTTTGAAATACAAGCCCGCTTCCAGAACGAATTATGCGCGTAATCCAAGGTTCCTCTGTTCCTCTTATAACTGAATCCCCCCAACCCCCCCTCCCCCCAACCCCCAAACCCCCAAATTTTGTCCCCTAATTTAGTCGTAGCCAATTCCTCCCCGTCACTAGGGGGCTCCCACATTAAGGCTACTACTACCACTCAGCCGGGAGGGCCAAAGACTATTATGTGTTTCCTCCGAACCGTGTGATGTCAGCCGGCCGCATCTTTTTGAAATGCTTGCTCATGCATCATTAGGGGCGGAGTAACACACTCAGAGGAAAGCGCTAGCCACTCCTTCCGTGTGCGAGAGCTCACAGACGCCCCTGATTGGCTGTAGAGCCGTGAATAATGTGGGAGCACGAGTACCTCTCATCCCTCCCCCCTGAGAGAGCTCGGCCAATCAGCTCTCTCTGTGTCTCCGGCTGTGAGAGGAAAACAGCAACACCCGGGGTTCAAACCACCGATCTCCGGATGATAGGGCGAGCTCTTTACCACTGCGCCACTCGGAGGCCATTGGGCTCATTTTTTAAAGGTTTTAATATTATGGCTGATTATCTATCTTTTGCAAACAGTGTTGTGGTGGTGTGATAAATTTAAATTTGAATATTATTTGTGGATACAAAAATATGCTCTCAAACTAAAGTAAAACTTGTAAGATCCCTGAGTGTTAAAGAAAACTCATAGTTCTGATAGTTTAATAATTAGTTTTTTAATCTGCTCAATGCCTAGAACAATTCTTAAAGCTTAATGACTATACCTGACTTTGATACTATCATTGATGTTTGTGAAAAGGGCAAAAAGCATAGCATAGCCTAGAAATTTGTGTCAGTGCTGGAATCACTTGGGCCATAGAGCAACTGAAGAAAAGATGGGATGAATGAGGCCAGTATGAGGTGGAAGAAAACCTAGTGAACCACAGGTCTGTAGATTGCTTACATAACCAAGTTGTGTGTCAGCTGCTTGGCATTAAGAGCCTGTTTCCACTGTACAAGTGGAACTTTTTCGTGCAGCAAACTGTATGGTGCAATTTACGCTCTACGATCTAGTTGATTCTGCATTTTAATTCTGATTGTGATTCGGTTAATTGAATGAATGGGTCAGTTTTCAATTCATACTTTTTTAACTATTTAGGTAAACGTTCAAATGTAAAATTCTCCTGAGTTTTGTGAGCGCGTTGCTTCTTCTTCTACATTTACATTTATAGGTGGCCAGGGCAATGCTGCCACCTACCAGACTGGAGTGTGGCACAGCAGATTGGAAGAAAAAAATTTTATGAGATAGTTTTCCATCCATTTACAGAGAATTTCCATCCATATTAGAAATGTTTAGTAGTTTCTGATACTTTAAAACCGTAAAAAATAAATGAATAAATAATAATAATAATAAAAAAAAAAAAAAAATATATATATATATATATATATATATATATATATATATATATATATATGTACAATAAATCAGACAAAAAACATTAGTGCTTTTGAATCAAACTGAATAAAAATTCTAAATGTTTAAAAAACATTTTTTTTTTTTTTAAGTCCACCTATGATTCACAGCTCTAGTGCAATGATTTTTGGTACCCATCTTCAGTTTTGCAGACTGTGGTAGGCATGATCTCATAGTGTAACCAATATAGTATAGCATCCAAGATAGAAGTTGTGTTCGGATTTATTATTTCTAGCCCTGTCCTAGAAGTCTATCAAGCAACAGGACAGCTTTCTAGCAGCTAACCCTTATTTTGGGTAAAATAAATGTTTCCATTCAGAATTTATATACTACAAAAACATGTAGGCTAAGCCAAAGTGATGGTTATATGGAAATGTGCTTTGTCTGATAAAGTAAAGTTTATAAAGGAAATAAAGTAATATAGGAATGAAGGAACATTAAGATGCTTCAGTATCCTCTATTCATGATTATTCGGTGCTGTTAATCAGATAAACCATAGAACCATAATTGAAAGGTATCCAGTGAATCGATGTAGCGATGGCACAGCATCATGATTTAAATGCTATTTCTAGTGAGAATATTAAAAACATGTATTTGATTCTCATTTTTATGTGACTGAGTGTCTATCTGCACTGCTGGTTGTCATAACGTGTAGGGCACTGGTGAGGTTGACGGTTATCAGAATGAAGATATGGGTGTCTTTTTTTTTTTTTTTTTTTTTTTTTTTAGATTGTTCAGACACTGCAGGAACAATATTCTTGATGATCGAATGCTTGCAAAATGTATGTGATGCTATTGTGTTAATCAGACAGTAGTGGAAGCTGTCAGAATACGGTCAACATTTGGTAGTTGGAAGAGCCAGCTCTTACTTGTGAGTTTAACCAACTTCTCTGACTCACTAAACGAAATCTGGAATTTCCATTACTAGAACGCACCCGGAATATCTGCAATTTATTAAGCTGCTTATGAAGGAGTATCAGAGATCGTCAGTAGTCAGAGTGTTTGTGAGAATCAACAGAATGTTACTGATCTGTCTGGCAACATACTTTAGTTTTGTTCAGCTTTAGCCAATTTGTATTGTATTTATGTCCTTGTCTGCATTGGATTGACACCCCATTTAGGGTGTATCCCGCCTTGTGCCCTCAGTCTCCTGGGATATGCTCCATCCCCCCGTGACCCTGTACACAGGATAAAGTGGTATAGGCGATGAGTAAGTTAGTGAAATGTCCTTGTACATAAACTCTCACTGCTGAGTTTATTTTGACAATAGCATTTAATTAAGCATCCATTATACTATTTTAGGTAGTGTAACAAAATTTGTTGTTGTTTATGTAAGACAAAGGAACGCGGCTATTGGTTTATTTTTATAGTGTTATCATTTTTATAGTTCATTTTTTGCTGTTCTTTTGTTCATACAAAAGAAAGAAATGCAATTCAATCATGCTCCCTAAATAAGGCTGCCAGTATGGTGGCACATCATTTAGCTTTGCCACTTTAAGTTCCATTGTCCCTTGTTTGATTTGGAGCTTGGGATACTGTCTATGTGAAGTTTTGCAAGTTTAGCTGGATCCATGCCCCTTAGTTTGCTTCCACCTTACAAAAACATGGAATATGGGGTTTAATACATAATTTAGTGTGCACAGTATCTTATCCAGGGTGTATTTGTACCTTACATCATGAGGGTAGGATCTGTAACCTGTGTGCACCTGAAGAAAATAAATAAAGCTATTAAATAATAAATATTGTTTTTATCCGATCCCATTTGTCTCATGGGGAAATAATAATTTGTGTTCTTCAGGTGTCTTTGTCTAAAACATGCTAATTTTTTGGTGAATAATGAACTGGACAGATCAGTTTACAGCGAAAGAATGTGAACATCATTACCATGCAGGGTAATAAACGTCTAATGAAAACTTTAGTCATTAAATTTTTAATATTGCTAATACAGACATCCCGCATATTGATATCTGCTCCCTGATGCTCACAAGTCATATATAATATCATGGGAATAAGAATTGTTTCGTGAGCAAATGAGCAAGTGAGAGAGAGAGAGCTAATTTAACACATATTCTGAGTGGGCGGGCTTTACATTTAACCTCGGTCTCATGCAGCGCCATGACTGAGTTGTCAAAAAAGCAAAGATACAAAAGACACTTCACCTCAACATATTAAGGTGTTCTTGTGTCTCTAATAGCAGTGAAATTAATGACAGTTTTGTTTATAGTTTATAAAAAAAAACATGTTAGGAGGAATTTAGTTCTTACATACTTGGGAGTTTATTATGAATGTATTATTTGGTATTTTTTCTTATGAAGCTTTTATCTTTTTTTCTTTTTCTTTTTTCTTAAATATTGTTCTAACTCCTTCGATCGTGAAATAATTGGTTGCTTTGACAATTATTTTTTTGTAATAAATACATCTTATTACTTCTTCTTTTTTAACTAGACATGATCAGAAATTAGCAGCCAAAAGTCTTTTGTTGTTGAAATAAATAAAACATTTATGTTGAAATAAATTTTAGCATACAACCTTCCTCATCCTCTTGCACTGTATTCACTGAAGACTTAGATGATGTACTATATTTGTAAACAAAGAAATTATGCATTGATTGGTGTTTTCGTTGTTGTTAACCTGTTCTAAAAACATTATGGAACGAGGTGGGGCTTGTAACAGATGTAAGCAACATAGCTGACTAATGCCAAAAATGCAAAGCAAGACACAGCAAAAAGTACAGGTAGCAGTTGGCTTAGTTTGTCAGCAACCTTAAAAGTGTGAACGTGTATTGCATGAATAGAGAGAAGTGAAGAACTGTAACTGTGTCTGTACATGCTGTCTGAGCAACGCTGTTTAGGATAAAACACAGGTAATGTAATTGTTTTGCATGTTGATGTAAACTTGCACAGTCTTGTGAAGATACAGTACGTATTTGTATGTGCATGTTGTGAGTTCCGAATCAAAGGCACACATTGTTGGAATGAGAAGCAGATGTTGGGTTGAAATTCTCCTGACTGCAGCAGTTCTCTCTCTCATTCACTCTTTCCCTTACTTTCTTGTGTGCGGCTTAACCCAATGTGACACCCATCTCAGTTGTTTTTCTCTTCCTCCATCACTTATTTTGCCATTTTTGTTTTGTTGACCGTCACTCATAACTTTGACAATACGTCACTTTGCCCAAGACACTGTCTGCCATTTCATTACATTATTCAAACCTACTTTCACAAGTAAAACATCCTAGCCATGGTCTCACACAGATGCCATCAACTTGTAAGAATGTCTTTGCGTAATTTTCTTATTGCAGCTAAATGGTGAGAAGTAAAAGGACCCTCTGTGTGTGTTTTTTTTTTTTTTTTTTTTTTTTGCCACGTTGTCAGAATGGCTGAATATTAGGAAGTGACTCAGGCTTAGTCCATTTCAGAACTGCTGCCCCTCTTTCTCTCAGTCTCTCTTTCACAATTTTTCTTTCATGGAGTGTGATTTCTTTTCCAAGAAAGCCATCTGCACTCAATTAAATAACATGGAACTTGCAGATCTTTTTTTGTGTACATGGATACGAAGCTGTCTCTTACATGTCATTGAAGTTGGTGTCTGGCAAAGCAGATGTTCAGATTGTCCCTAGCAAGCAAAACATTCTTTGTTGATGAGATCAGAGCAGCGGGACAAAAAGTGACTGTGATGTTTGTAACAACAATATTTTGGACTGCGTTTAAACAAATGAAAGTCTCTTTACTTGATTAACTCTTTTGCCTCTCTCTCTCTTTCCCTAGGGACTGGACGTGAAGCGTTCGAGTGTATATATGTGTGTGAGAGAAAGAGAGAAAGACTGTCTGTCCATGCATATGTGAATTTACCAGAACTTCGTACAGTGAGAGCGCAAGTGTGAGGGCGCTCTTGGGGGGCGGAGCTCCACTAAGGGGCAGAGTTTCCAGGAGGAAGCCAGACAAAAAACATGAGCAAATTGACGTTCCACAACAACAAGACCATGCAGGATCGCCGTTGTGTGTGTGTGTTTCTCCCAAACGATGAAACACTCAACGTCATTGTCAGTGTAAGTTAACCACAATTCCTGAGCTCTCACTCATAGAATGATTAGCCACTTCCTGATGATTCCTGCTGGAATATTCCTGTTTTCCTCATGTTCATCTGGTATGATTACAAATTTCAGTTTCCAGTGGAATTTCAACCCGAACATTTGATTATATACATTTATTATATAAATTGACAAAGTGTTCAGGTCTTATGATTTTATTGAAATATATTGACTTACAAAATGATATCACGGCTTTTTTCTTTATGCCAGTGTCAAAGCTCTGAGTTTTGCTCGATGTTTACCATCTCTTAATGCAACCTTTCAATTTAAATGACAAAAGAACTAAACAAAATAGTAAAACCACATAAAGCACAGTGCTTTCGGCAGGACAGAACTTTCCCTGTTGAAAGCACCGTGAGCCAAAGCAATACCATAGCATCAAACAGAGATTGCAGCTACAGTATTGGAGGTGTATATTATTTGGCTTAAATGCAGACAGGGCAGGTCTCGGCACAAAAGACGGGTTTAGGAATTCACACACAGGTCAAAGAACTTTTTTTTTTTTTTTGCTTTAAAGTGATTTTGTTTTATGTATGCTGTTGCCTTTAATAGCAGACCATCAGATGTGCTACATTATAGAATAAGTTACAGGTGTGATGGTGAAGAGCTTTAACACAACGTGTGTCTGAAGTTTATCGAATACTTCAGTGAATCCAGACTGTATTATCTCAGATACCAGATACCTAGTATTGAATCAGTGATTCCCCTATTGCTAGATCACTGGTTAATTTAAAAATCTCAGTATTCATTAAGTTAATTGAATTCTCAGATAGTCAGTCACATTATATTACTAGCGGTAGTTCAGTGGTTAAGTCATTTGGGGTAGGGTCTGGAAGGTCCCAGGTTCAACCCCAGCACCACCATGTTGCCCCATTGGGCCCTTATGACCATAAGGTCATCTGCCTAATACTGTAAGAGTAATGAGGAATATTTATATATATACACAGTATGTTAAATCAGAACAGGTCTATCCTAGGTCTCTGTTTGATGAACAAAATCATAGTCAAACAGTGTCTGGACAGCCCTAACACAAAGCTTTTACCTTCCGTGTGGGTGTAAACTATCAATAGCATAGGCTAAGATATATTGTCCTGTGTCAAGTAAAGGATTATTTCTTCTCACTTTCAGGTAAAGACTTTGTGTCAGGAATTATTGGAGCAGGTTTGTGATCTGCTCCGCCTGAAGGATTGTCACCTATTCGGCCTCAGTGTTGTTCAAAGTAAGACTTTCACACGCTTAAGCACTTCTCTGTGACATTTGATTTAATCTGTCTGTGTGGGTAAGTTTAAAATGTATGTAACATATGAGCCCTTATTTTCCTTCAGATAATGAGCACATCTATATGGAACTAGGACAGAAGCTGTCCAAATACTGTCCAAAGGAGTGGAAGCGCGAAGCCAGCAAGGTAAGAAACAGCACCACACTTTTGTTACAATCACATGTGCCCTAAAGCTATGTTCAGGAGTCAATTTAGCAAAATGCATATGGATGCATATTAACTGTTTAATTAGCTATAATCACTTTAGGGAAAGTACCTTCAATTATGAATATTGTGTAAACTCTGATTTATGTTAATGTATGTTAAATATAGGGAATTGATCAATTTGGTCCGCCAATGATTGTGCACTTCAGAGCTCAGTACTATGTGGAGAATGGAAGACTTATCAGGTATATTTTTACATATTTACACAAATGTGCTTTACATATCTGAAAATGTTACAGTAAAATTACAGTAGTTTATTTAGAAATATGTTGATTTATTTATGTTTAGAAATGCACGCATCACACCGTCTAAGATTTATCTTCTATTTTCCTCAGCGATCGCATGGCACGGTATTATTATTACTGGCATTTAAGGAAGCAAGTGCTGCAGTCCCAATGTGTCCAGCGGGAGGAGGCCTATTTTTTGCTAGCTGCATTTGCTCTTCAGGCTGACCTAGGAAACTACAAACGAAACAAACACTTTAGCTCCTACTTCCAGCCAGAGTCCTACTTTCCTTCCTGGGTGAGCACTGTACCCTTCCTGCACCCTGATGATGGTTTAGCACTGCATGATGTGGACAAATTAAGATACGTTTTCTCTGTCTTTGCTCCATCTACAGTATCTGTTTATCAAACCATCTCTTTTGTCTTTTCTCCAGGTGATCACAAAGAGGGGGAGAGACTATATTCTGCGACATATTCCCAACATGCATAAAGAGCAGTTTGCTCTTACAGCATCGGAGGCTCAGTTGAAATACATCAAACAAGCAGCACTTCTGGACGATGTCACTGTCCACTACTACCGCCTCTATAAGGTCAGGGAGGGTGCATTAATGTGTGCATGTACATATTTGTAAGTTAAAGGGTAAAAAAACTTAAAGGGATAGCCAAATAAAAGCATCGCCTATATTGTTGAAAAACCCTGAGTTGGAATTCTGACAATCTCAAGTTATTTATGGCCTGGAGTCCAGGAGAGCACCACATACTCTACCATGCAATCTGGATGGGTGAAATGGTGTTATTTTCTCCCATATCAATTAGAGCAGCCCTAACCAACTGTGGGTAGCTGGGAGCTCAAGTATGTGGAATAAGGAAATTAGTGCTTTTCTACAATGATGCAGTGACTCACTTTGTGTCTCGGAAGAAAGATTTGCTAGAATTTAACCTCACTGCTTAAAGCCCTGTGATGAGAAAAGCTAGCTAGTAGATGGGAATTGGCAATTGGTTATTAAAATTGAGAGAAAGTGTGGTAAAATCCAAAGAAAAGTCAATAACCTGCTGGAAAAAAACTCTCTTTCAGGATAAAAAAGAAGTGGATGCATCTTTAACCCTGGGGCTAACTCTACGTGGCATCCAGATCTTTCAGGTGTGTGTATTATGTTTTACTGTGTCTATGACCCCTGCAATGTGATGGATATAAAAGCCATAATTTCTCACCTTAAATATTATTAGCCCTTGTTGTTATATTGAAGCATTAATTAGTGCTCATTATCAATAAAGGTCTTTAACATTTCTGTAAAGATGTTACTACTGATGGATTGATCCTTTTGTTGTTCTTTAGAATGTAGGCAGTGTCCGGCAGCTTCTATATGATTTTCCCTGGACCAACGTGGGCAAACTTGTATTTGTGGTCAGTACTATAATAATAGCAAAACAGAATGTTTCTTAATTTGACATGCCATTTATTGAACATTTCAGCGTTTTATTTATTCATTCATTTATTTATTAATGTATTTATTTATTTAACATTTATACACCCATAGAAAATTGCTTTAAAGGCGTTGGCCTCTCTTGATGCGTGCTGTTTTTCCTCTCAGGGGAAGAGGTTTGAGATCTTGCCCGACGGCTTGCCATCTGCCAGAAAGCTCACCTACTATACTGGCTGCCCTCTGCGTTCCCGCCATCTCCTGCAGTTGCTTAGCAACAGCCACCGCCTATACATGAACCTTCAGCCTGTGCTTAAGCAAGTCCGACGCCTGGAGGAGAATGAAGGTACTTCTGCTTTTGTGCACGTGTTGATGATTTTACAACACCTAATTTGGTTTACGATACCAAGATAGATGCACCTAAGGCAATACTGTGGTGGTAAAAAAACTATAAATTGTATAAATAAAAACACCACAACACATAAAACTTGATTAAATTTTGAATTTATGTTTAGCATAAAATTATTTTGATTGATCAGTAATTATGGTAATTACACTTCATTATACTCTTTAACCACTCTACTATTAATTAGGGTGTTTATAGACTACCCATGTTGTTTTTGAATTTATTTAATTTAATTAGTTATTTTATTGGTAATGTCTGGGTTTTTGCTTGAATTTAACTAGGCTAACAATCATTGTTTATAAGTAAGGACTAATTAAAGTTCAAAAAGCCACTAAATGTCAGATCAAAGTGAACAATGGTTTAAGGTAAGATGTCGAATCCGATTGAGCTGAACTATAATAATGCATGTCATACTGTATTCGTTGACACATTTTCTACTCGAAGACATAAAGGTAGGAAGCTGTACTTTCCATTTTCACTGGGGACAGTGCCATTGATGGTGCTCCATGGATTAAAAGTTGATTTAATTAGCATTTGGATTAGTAGTCTATTAGTATAATGTAGAGAGTTACCTTTTCTTAGCAGATTCGCAACCACATCTTTTTGAACTGCTGTGTGACACAAGGGGCTGAAATAAAACATTCTAAGGAAAGCATTATCTGCTGTGCATGTTTAATATATAGCTAAACATAAAAGTTTACATTAAAACAGCCTTAAAAGTCCCTACTTATTTCTAGATAATTTTTATCACTATATATTTCACAAAACTTTAGCATAAAAACATACAACTTAATAACTTGTATTATCCCTAACAAAAAGAAACTCAATTTTGTCTGTTTAATTTTCTTAATTTTAAAAATCATACGATGTGTGTATGTCTTGTAGAGAAGAAGCAGTATCGGGAGTCATATATAAGTGATGCACTGGAGTTGGACATGGATCACCTAGAGCAGCGATCTCGTGCAAGCGGCAGCAGCATGGGCAGTGTTTCACGGCAAAAACGTTTTTCTCGTCACTCCACAACCAGCCACAGCAGCTCACACACGTCGGGCATAGAAACCGACAGCTTTCGTACCCCAGCGCACACACCACATCGGCCACTCCGCTCGCACTCCTCCTCTAACACCAGCCATGCCAGCACACACACATCCGGCATTGAGAGCAGCGGCAAGGAGCGAGGCCTGGATGATGATGGTATGAGTCGCACACCCACAGAATTCCGTTTTTATTGCTATTATAAGCCTATAGCTTTGTCCAGCTGTCTATTTAAAAATATAATCAGTTAATTCTTGGAATAGTGCTTGGTAAAAATGAAATATGAGTGTGGGCTAGCTGGCATCTAAGCCTTAGCACAGTGGTACACCACTAAATGTGAAAAACCACAGCTGCGTAATCTGCACGGTTGGTTTAATGATGTGTGTTTACCGTTTGTGCTTCTACAGAGATTGAGATGTTGGTCGATGACCCTAAAGACTATGAAGAACTCACTGATTTAGCATTGGAGCTCAGTCAAGACCTCTGCATTCACATCACTGAGGACATGCTAACATCTGCACAAAGCAACGGCTATTCAGGTAATAATACACACATGCATATTTCTGATTTACAACAAAAAAGGAATTGTGATAAAATATGAAACAGACTTTTAATTTAAATGATGCTTGTGTGAGGTTTTATGTTGTGCTGGCAGTCCACTCAATATCATTGTTTTAAAAATACATTGTAATTTTGGGCAAAGATGCTACTTAAAATTTTGGTGCCTAAAACACATAAGTGCCTATAGAGCTATTTGGCTTTTATTGTAATCTTAATCAGGTAAAAAGGTGGCAAAAAATCACCAAATTCTGTATTCACATAAGCACATGTGGTATAATCATCCTAGTTTTGACTAGTTTTAAATTTGAAAAAATTCCAGCTTCTTGTTATGAGGTTATGTGACATAGTAAACACCTGTACCCTGATGTTTGGGTGGTAGGCCCTTTTTTTTTTTTTTTTTTAGCTATTAGGCAACAATGCCAAGTCTGCTAATTTGAATGTCAAGTCTGCTATTTTGAAACATTTTATATAACAGCAAAAGATCAAAGTAATAATTAATAATGATAATGGTATTGATGTGCACACAGGCTTAGTTGTGAAGGAAGTAAGCTCATCAACTTCGAGTTCATCTGAGACCGTGGTGAAGATGAAAGGCCAAAGCATTGAATCACTCCCTCAGGTCAAATTCGCACGTACACCACAATACCTCATCTCCTAATCATATCACAAGGGCTCTTTTTTTCATTTTGTTGGAGTTATGGTTCAAATATTGTACTGTAATTGTCATTTCTGTATTAAATCATATAAATGTTTGTGATCTTCAATAAATTTTGAAGGATTTACTTAAAGTTTCTAAAACATTTAAGTTCTGAACTAATACAATTGCTTCTTCTAGATGTAAAATGAACAATGCTCTTTTGGGAACCATTTAAATTTTACATAAAAATGACATGGCCATTAACTTTAATATTTAACGTTCTGTATGTGGACATTCACCAATGTTTTTCTCCCTCCAACATAACAATTAAGTATTCCAGGATTTATTGAAGGTCTATCAAAATAATGAGACATCTCACTCTTTAGTCTTTTTACCTGTGTTCTTATTTGCGTTGTTATTGTGTATTTATTATTCAGATGGTGTCGGGCAGAAAGTCTCAGAACTCCACCGACCGACACAGCCAGTCACTGGATGATATCCGTCTATACCAGAGGAATTCCCCAGAGTGGGTGGAGTCTTGTCAGGACTCTGCCCATAGTTATACATTTGGTTGTGTGGAGGAGCTTAGCAATGGTTACCAGGGACTTGCAGAACAGCAGGCTGGAATCTGTGATGACCAACACCCTTTTCCCATCAAAAGAACCAACAAGTACTTCTCCCTGGACTTGACCGCAGAGGAGGTGCCTGAGTTTGTGGTGTGAAAGAGGGAGGATAATCAAAACAAAGAAAAAAAGATGAAATACATGACTGAGGACATTTATATTTTGTGTGTGTATGTGTGTGTGAGTGCGAGTGAGGGAGATCGAGAGAGTATAAAGATCATAATGTAATGAAGCTGCTGAATTTCGGACGAGAAAGGGAAACTGCAGTCTGTCTCAGCTGCTTTAGCAAAATGTGAACATCTCTATGTGTGTGTGTATTGTGTTTGTGTGTTGCATGCAGACAGAATGAGAAGTTCCATTTCATGTTCATTGTGTTGGGCTTTTCTGGGGTGTATATTATGTTTTTACTCTATGACACTAGAAGGACAGTACAAGTCTGTGAGGTTGCATTGGTTTCTTTGTGCGAGTACGTATGAGTGTTTTTGATCGTACTATATGAGCTATTAACCAAAGATGAGCCGTTTTCAGTGTTCAATAAGCAGCTGAACATACAAGCCATATCATAATACTTAGTGGACAGAAATGGTACAAGCATATATTTACATTTCCAGGCAAAGTTTGGACACACTAAATGTGTATTTTTCAGCATCTTAAAGGTATTTTGATTAATGCCAATGTTTAAATCTGGATTCTAAAACAAATGTAAATAGTAAAGCTATAAATCTATTTCTAAATATATTTTTAATACATATTTTTTGTTTGGGGTAAATTGTTTCAGTCTGAACATTAGTGAAGCAAACAAGTGCTCAGCATTTCTGGGAGCATTTAGAAGAACTGGGTAAAGCTTATACACAATGAAGCTAGTTAAGAAGATACCAAATTTTGATGTTTCTTGACCACTCCACAATTCCATGTGTGTGTTATGTTTAGTGTAAAATAGAACACAAAAAGAAAAATCCTTACTTCTTATGAGCAGATGTGTCTAGACTGTTGTCTGGTTTTGTGTGTGTTCTGTATGTAATATGTGTATTCTGGTGCTGGCTGCTGGAAGTGAACCACCTATGCCTTTGTTACACTATGCAAGTTTGAGACCATGTTACTGGTTGTCTCCCAAGACTCTCATCTGTGCACCAAATACATTTTTACACCTATGCCAAGGATAAAAGCAGAGACGGTTACTGTCTGGGTGGTCCCACAGCTTTTATTGATGCTTGAGAAGTTCCTGCTCTAATATTTAACCAAACCTAGTTGTGGTGAGTTGCACAGATGCAATCATAAATTTGTCTTCCTTAATCCTCTATAACGACCAAACCACAGGTTTCTTGCGTTTTAAGCCCGAGGGGGCAGAATATTGATGTCAGAATACTGAACTGGTGAGCTCCTCCAAAAACAAACATGGCACAAAAATGTGTGTAATCACCACTTGACCAATTATTATGCAAAGCTGTAAAATGGGACAAAATGGAAATGGAAAAAAAAATCACCAGATCTGAAATTCTAGCCATAATTCATAGCCATTATAGATTAGGAAGAATCCTAAGAAGCCAAATTGTGGTTTTCCAAGAAATTGCAGGGCAAGTAGAAACCCACCAAGCAGACTTTTCCTGCTAGTCTATATTTACAATAACACCATATGCTTTATGTTTGTATGTGTTGATGTCTCCTTAATCATTTTTATGAACTGGAACTTTTTATTTTCTAAGTAATTTGTTAAACTGTTGTTGTCATAAAAGTGGGAGCCATGTCTTTTGGTTATGTTTGTTTGCGACATTGTCAGTATTACTTTCAAATGGAGGTCAGTATTAGAAATCCCTGTTCTCCCATTTTAACCAGTGTATTTGTGTTGTGTGTTTATTCTCATTATGAAATTATTTACTAACATATAATCAATAACGTATCAATATCTAATGAAGATTTTTCAAATATATTCCAGGTAAACCTGTGAAATATCAAATGATAATGTAAAAACAGAAGCTAAATTGTCCTCTCACCTGTCTGCTCAAAAAAAAAAAAAGAAACTAGATTTCTTTCAACGTTTCTCTGTTTTGGGTCATCATCAGCACTTTTAAAGTTTTCTCATGCATGTGTGTAGCTCTTCAGAGCCATGTAAAGCCCCCCACCCCAGATATTGTACCATGAAGTGAGCCTTTAATCTCATTAATGCTTCACACTACGAAAAAGTAATTATACATGTCTCCCTCTTTATATTTTTGACAACTAACAGTTGTTAACACAGCAATCAATATTGTAAATGTTTTTGATAATATATATTGTCATATTACATAGTTATTAAAACTGCAGTTTACAAGTTAAATACATAAATGTAGTAATAAATGGAGCAAAACATTTAAACTTAATAGTGATTAACAAGTAAATATCATCAGACTGAAACAGGCCTTCCATATAATATCCACATTTATTCCGATCTCTTTTTAATTTGTTCGCCTGCAGTTATTTTAGTCCTTTCTATGAAAGGAAATGCCCTAAAATATTATTTTTCACCCTTCTTTTGTAAACCCTGTTAATTGATGCTCATGTTCCAGTAATAAATTGTGGTGCGTGTCTTGCAGGTACTGATGTCCTATAATGTACGCAATAAAGGTACCTTTGCAGGAAAATTTGTAGTCTTTTATGATTTGGACATGGATTTCTTATTTGCCACTTAATTAACTTTCAAAGAAATTGTGTTTTTCCCCAAATACTTTATAGTATTATAGTAAGGTATTAAAGTAAACAAGGATTATACAGAGGTATTCACTATTTTAACATTTAAGTCACAGTAAGGTTAAAATATGGATTTTTATTTCTGGAATAAAACAAGACTAGTTACAGCATACTCTCACTTTTTATGATATATTAATTAATCTGCAGAAAATTAATAGATAATAGATTATTCATTTATTTCTTTTAGAAACTAGTCAGTGGGTCTATTGGTCATTGAGAGACAGACATTATCAGTGACTGGCCATGTTGAACAATGGTGCAATGTTGAACAAAGTAATCAGTGCCTGATTGTAAGCACAGTACACTCAGGCTTTACACACTGATGGTGGATCAGTTGAGCTGCACCAATTAGCATTTTTTATTCATTAATTTTCAGTAACCACTTTATCTTGGACAGATGGCAAAAGTGGAGTTATAAAGCATTTGCTTAGGTCAACAGATCACAACGATGCATATCCATTTGCACAGTTACTGGTAAAACCAGCCAACTGAAAAAAGGGAAAATACAATCCCATCTAATGTAAATGAAATCAGGCAACAACATAAATCAATGCAAATCCGTATCAGATTAGCTTTACCATTCCTTATTATAAATGCATTTCTTGAGGCATATGATCTAAAACTGTTTACTATATTGTTAATAATTTGGTATACAAATGCATCCAAATACATTTTGTAAAAGGATAAATATGCTATGCATTGTGAATTTTCACCTAATCGACCATAACATTAAAATGCAGCACAGACAGATAGATAGATAGACTGACAGACATACTTTATTGATCCTGTGAGGGATATTATTGTTTTACAGCAGCAGGTTACACAAAAAAAGGGATGAAATGCACCACTCCACAAAGCTGTCTAGAAATCCTCTAAATTGTATAGGGTCCACTGGTGCCACTGGGGCAGCTCTGATCCCACATGGCATGACTCTACAAGACCTCTGGGATGTGCTGTGGTGCTGGTACTGGTGGACCCTTTTTCTCAGTAATTTTGTAATTAACCCCTGGTGGTGGTGGTTGTTATTATTAGTATTATTATTACAACCTGACTTTTTTGTAAACATTGAGACATTTTTTAAATTTTAATTAAATGTAAACTAAGACTAGACTTTAAAATCCCATGAGCCAATATTTTGTTAATAGAATATAGGGAACAAAATAAATGTTTAAACTGAGAAATTGCAAATTTGATGCCTTCTACAGGTTTCAAAAAAGCAACAAAGGGCTGAAAAGGCAAGACATTTTTTAAATATTTACCTGGGAGAACATCTAGCATCAGGTTTGCAGCATGATTAGCTATCTTGACTGCAGGCAAGTCAATTCAGCAAAAGGAATGTCTTAGAGGCAACGTCTTTCCAATCTGTGAAAGAGTGCATAAAAAGATCGTGAAAAACAATGTTTGTCAACGTCAAACTGCAAAGGCTTTGCAAATCCCACCATCTACAGTGCATAACGTTATAAAAAAAGATTCAGAGAAACTATAGAAATCTCTGTGCATAAGGCCCTCAGACAACACTCTCTGACATGATTGAGTCATTGATATTACTAAATACTTCCAGAAACCACTGTCTGTACAGTAAATCTGGAAGTTGATTCATGTCAACTGGACTTCTTTTTAGTCGGTATCACTTTCAGTAAACACAATGCCATCTGCAGATGCCAACTAAAGCTCTATCATGCAAAAAGGAAGCCATATGTAAACACGATCCAGCGCGTGTAATTTAACACCGTGCCCCTTCACACACACACACACACACACACACACACACACTCGCCTTTATACCCCGCCCACATAGCATAAACAGATATGCACTTATAAACACATCTATCGGAATTCATTTTTACTTTTTTTTTTTAAAGGTTAATTTGTTTTATTATTACTTTATATTTTGTATTTATAATTTTTATGTTTTTTTGTGGAACGAATAATTTGAGTTTCTATTATTTCTTATGGGAAATCTTTTTTGCTTTATGAGTGTTTTGGAATACGAACCCACTTCCGGAACTAATTATGCTCGTAATCCAAGGTTCCATTGTATGTCTTTTCCAAGACTGTTCTAATATCTGGTCAATAGTAGCAATGTTTGCCATTTCCTAAGAAATCACAGGTAAGTTGTTAGCTAAACAAAAACATAATTACCTAGCTAGTCTTAGTGTTGGGTACACAACTACTTTACTTGAGTACAAGTAGAGATACCTTAGATAAAATATTACTTAATCAAAAATAGAAGTCATCCATTTACATTTACAGTTCTACTTGTGTTGTGTTGTCACTCTTGTTTGCACATTTGCACGTGCACTTTATGTTGTCTTTTCTGTATAGGACTAGAATAGTTTCTGTTAATTAATTATGTTAAATCTGGTTTGTCTCAGCTCGCCAGCTAATTAGATTATTTAGTTAGTTGGCTAGTTAGTTTTTTTTGTTAATTTACGTTGTAAATTTATGTCGTATGTAGTAGCACCTTGGTCCTGGAGGAACGTTGTTTCGTTTCATCGTGTACTAAACTGTATATGGTTAAAATAACAATAAAAGCCTACTTGACTTGACTAGTAGTACAAAAGTGCTTTCCTTAAAATTTCAATATACATATATAATTTCAAAGTATCAAATATACAGACCTTATATTAGCTCATAGTAGCCTATAACTCTAATATTAAAAGTCTTTCTTCCGCTGTAAAAGTGCTGTTAAGTCTACAACCGTCTCTATTTCTGATTTGAAACACTTGATACATGATTAGGAAATGCAATTATACAGAATAGTCACCAGGTGGCGATATTACCGCTTCAAATACTACGCCCCACTGTGGTTATGTAACCATGAATAAAAATGCTCAAATAAAGTACAGATACATTTAATATGAATTTAAGTACAGTAATAAAGTAAATGTACTTCATACAGAAATGAATGAAAATCTTGTGCTCTCACTAATTCACTATACTGCTTATCATGTAAAGGGTTTACTCTGGAAGAGTAGCGTGATCCATCACAGGGCACACAGTCACCCACTAAGGGCAATTTGGAAACACCAGTTAGCCTAATCTGCATGTATTTGGACTGTGGGTGGAAACCTGAGTATGTGAAGAAGGTCCACAAAGCATGGGGAGAACATGCAAACTTTAAACATGAACTTTGCTTTTACAGCTAATTAAAATATTAAAAAAGATTGCAAAGATAAAATAGAAAAAAGGCACAAGCAACCAACCTCAACAACTAAACTGCATGTGATTGAAAATATGTGAGTCATGTTTTTTAAAATCAGTCTGAAAGTCACCTCTGGTGCAATCATATTAGAATGGAACTGGTTGGAAGAAGGGATACTCACTGCATATACCTGCATATATATGAATCTTTTTATTTTTACAAAAACATGCTGGACAAGTCAGCTGAAATGGATTGCAGAGTCTCTATGAGCAGACATCCATCAGCACCTTTAGCAATGACCTAATGGCAACACAACCCAGAGTTATGTGGAGCAGAAGGACTCTCTATGTCTTGGATTCAGAATAGTTTCATGCATGTTACTGAAGAGACAAAAAGATGACTGAACAGTTCTACTTTGTCCTGGAAAGCCAAAGCATACCATCATTCAGGATAACATGAACAATATTTCTTTAGGCCAATTGAAATAATAACAGTTAAAGATTCCAAATTAACTGTGTACATGGATGCTCATCCAATAAGATGAGTTTATATGCTAAAATGATTTAATTAGAACATAACTTCGGAAGAAGGTGCAGGACAGTGAATCCACAGCTCTGGTGGGGAAAGTGGCATCTAGACAGCAAGACTCTGTAGATTTACAATAAGCTGTTATTATCAAGCTTAGAGCAAGGACAGGCAATAGCTGATCCAAGAAATAGTGAGACCAGGGTTTAGGAGCTACTGTACATGCAAAATGTTGAATCAGCAGTATGTCCGTTGTGTCTGAGAAGAGGAACACCAAAGGACATTCTCCACACTGTTGTTGATTATTTACCTGCTGATGGATAATCAAAATATTATTAATAATATAAACATAATGAAAGGATCCTTAATAATTTAGACATTATAAGCATTATGTAAAATATTGAAAGCATCTTACTGTATTTTTATTTGAAAATATTTAAAGCATTTAAATATTACTAGACAACTGGAAATATTTTCATATTTGAAAATAATTTGTGCATTGTATGAATAATATATTCATAAGGATATACAGAACAAAAATTAGCTTGTGCACCCTCAGTTCTTTAAAGAACCACTAATGCTTATAAATAATTATTGCACTGGGCAACCTATGCTTTTAGAGTTAAAATCAGCAGAGCTGTGATTATTACCTAGGGCATTCCTACAGAAGGTTATGTTCCAACAGCCCTCCTGATATTGACTACAACAGAACACTTGCCGGTGGGATATTGCTTAAACAGCAGGGTGTTATTTCCACAATTAATGGCTATAAATGGTCCTAGAGTGATGTTTCCTGTTGTACTTTCATTACTTCATAAGCTGGATTTGTATATATTGCATGCTAGGAATCTCATAGAACACATCTCATAGAACACACACAACTGTCAGACAGGTAAAACAGTACTTTCTCTCTATTGCTTATTGAGATAGAATTGCATGTTTATCCTAGGCTAAGTGTCCCTGGAAACTTACACAATATATAACAGTATATTATACAGCTTACAGGATTGTTATTGTAAATGTGCCATACCTATATGTTTTAACTGTAGTCAGTTTCAGGGCATTGATTTTGCTCTTTAAAACCACAAGCCATAACAAAACATCACAAACACAGAAGTGCTTATTGCAAGAACCAGTATACCACTGTACTGACCTGCTTCAACCAACTCCTCCACAGCCAATTCAGTAGTTTCACCTAGAGGAATAAACTAAATTACCAAAATATGATAGACATAAATGTATGCGTAAAATTGAGTCTATGTTCTGTAATATTGCGCTCAGTGCCATCCCTCTCAAAGCAGTTTCAATTTCTAGAAAATATCATAGAGGCCACCCTGAGACCAGCCATAGCGCTGGTAGAGATTTAATTTGGTAAATAAACCATTGTCTGTGTATGCCACATAAATTTCCACTTTTAACACAAGTTTGTTACTGTATGTAACTCTCTCTAGGAACTTTTTAACTTTTCTTTCTCTGACAGAACACAAATAAAAAAAAAAATTCACAATATTGTGTCTGAAATGTCACACTTGACCCTAAATATTTAATCTCCTCTACCTTTCAACTGCACTCTTACCTCACCCTCTCTCTCATTTACACACATGTACTCTGTCTTGCTCTTACTGATATTCATGCCTGGTTTCTCCACTGCGTCCCTCCACCTCTCCAGACTCATCTCAACCTGCTCCCTACTCTTTCTACTGATCAAAATTAGCATCTGCAAACATCAAAGTCTGTGGGGACTCTTCTCTAACCTCATCCTTCAACATATCCACTGGACAGGAAGGGGTTAAAAGCCAATCCATGGGGCAATCCCACATCCACCTTAAACCAGTCAGTCATACCTATGGAACACCTCACCGCTGTAAACAACCGCACTAATTTCTCCACTCATCAGGCATCTTTCCACTTTCTAAGATCTTGTTAAATAATCTAGTAAAAAACTCCACTGCCATCTCTCCTGAAAGCTTTCATTCCTCCACTGGAACGTCATCTGGACCAACTGTCTTTGCACTCTTTATCTTGTTCATCTTCCTCAAGGTTCACTTTCACTACCTCCACCTCATCATGCCCACCACGACAGTGTTGTCAGCAAACTTGATGATGGAGGTGGAGTTGGTAGTGGCCACACAGTCGTGGGTGTACAAAGAGTACAGCAGGGGGCTCAGAACACAACCCTGGGGGCCTTCAGTGCTGAGAGTGAGTGAGGCTGAGACATGTCTGCCCATCCTTACTGCCTGTGGTTTCTGCAGTGGTCTTGTTTCTAGTTAATTTAGCTATGGTATTAAATAAAAATATATGATCATTTTTGTTATTTTCAATATGATTGGAGAGATACAATGATCTAGGAGCACTGAGAGCCTTTTTATAGTTCGAGATGCTCTCCTTCAATGCTATTTAGAATAGACGTCATTTGCGTTCTAATTTCCAAGTGTTTTTTTTTTTTTTTTTTTAAGTGCGTGTGTGGTCATTATACCAGGGAGCGAGTTTCTTATCTCTAATCATTTTTCTTTAACTGGAGCCACGTTATCTAGGGTATAATGAAATGTTGACTCTAAATATTCAGGAGCCTGATCGAGTTCTGTCAAGTCAGATGGCGATCCAATCAAAGTTGATAAATTTTACACAAAAGATTCTTCAACATCAAACATCTAAACCTGGGTTGAGTCCTCACTCTGAAAACCACCATCTGATGTTGTCTAGCGACACCATCCCCAGCAATCACCTTACAGTCTCTAATCTCCTTCAGATTGCACATCCTACACAGCAGATAGTCCACCAGAGTACATCCTTCACCACTCCTATGTGTCCCCCTGCTTTCTTTATTCTTAAAATGTGTATTCACTATTGCCATTTCCATCCTTTTTGCAAAATCTACAATAAGCTGTCTTCATGATCCTGTAGTGGCCCCCATGCCTACCTATCAGCTCCTTATCATCTCTGTTCCCTTTTCCAACGTGCCCGTTAAGGTCAGCTTAATCACTCAATCTTTCTTTAGACACTCACTATCACTTTGTTTGGCTTACTCCAGAAATTTTCTTTCTCCTTCACATCACAACCTACCTGTGGAGTATATGCACCGATGACATTTATCATTACTGATTCAACTTCCTCTTTTACACTCATTACTCTATCAGACACCCTTATCAGTTCACTTCTGGTATACTTTTCTTTAAGTATTTAACCTCCATTGTTTGTCTTATTATCTACACCATAGTAAGGCAGTTTGAACCCACCTCCAGTGTTCTTATCTTTGCCTTCATTCCACTTGGTCTCGTGTACACAGAGTATATCTTCCTTTCGCTATTTCATGATATCAGCACTCTCTCTCCCTTTATGAGGCATGGTGACAACATCCAAAGTTCTATTTTAATCTCTACACTTTTACTCTTCCTCATTTCCCTCTCTCCCTGGACACGTCTTTTTGTCTCTTTCTCTTCATTCTTCAGTCAACAGTAGCCAGTAGGGCTTGGGCCTGGCACTAACACTACACTGGCTTTTTAAACCCTTAGTGGATGAGTTGTTTAAAGAACAACTGATACTTATAAAAACAAACTGGAACAATTGTGCTGCTGCAGTTAAAATCTGCAATGCTGTGATTACATATGGCTGTGTGCCTACAGCCCTCCTGATATTCACTACAATAGAACACTTGCCGGTGGGATATTGCTTAAACAGCAGGGTCCATCATGTGTGATTTCAACAATTAATGGCTACTAGAGAGTTAAAAAATGTTAAGGATGTATTTTTACTAGAATCAAATAAAATAAATGTAAAAATTACATTCATTAGTCGTTCAAGGGTATTGGTGGCCTGGCTGTAGGTTTCTTGCCTACCATGTGAAAGGCCCAGGTTCAATTCCCAGCTACTGGATGCTGTGCCAGTTCTAAGCCTGAATAAAATAGGAAGGTTGCATCAGGAAGGGCAACTGGTGTAAAACCTGTGTAAAATAAAAATTTATTGAGGATCTGATGATCAGGACCATAAAGATAGAATAATACTGCTCATAGGTCTCTGTAAAGGTGCCTCAGCTTCCTCTTGGCGTTATTGCACATTAACAGCATAAAACAATGTGAATTTAGTGTTGGCTCACAGTAAATTGCACTGTATTCTTCTGAACAGAGGGCAACACGGAAAATCTGTTGTTATCATGCTCTATCACTGACATGTTTAATAGTCAGCTTTTACAGTTTATTTCTATGAACCATAAATTAATAAAAGATCATGGTCCTAGAGTGATGTTTACTGGTGTACTGTCTGCAGGTCATGAGACAGACTTGTATATATTGCATGATAGGAATCTCATAGAACACACAACTGCCAGATAAAACCTGAGACCTAAGAAAAAGGGTTCTTTCTCTCTTTCTTTTTGACATTGAAATGGATGTTAATTCTAGACTAAGTGTCACTTAGAATTAAACACATTATAACACAATGGCTCAATTGGGATTAGGAATTATAGAAGGGTTAAAATGATGTTTGTTTGATTTGAATCTCATTTTAATTAATTGGTCTACCTTTTATCTACAGTAATCATCATCATGAAGGTTTGGATTGTGTGTATACTTCTATGTGCTGCCTTTACACTGAGGACTGCTACACGTGAGCAGCAGGAAATCTTAAACATAATGTGATTATTTTAATAGATCTTAGTGACTTGTGTGATGCTGTTTGTACTTAGATGTTTATGTTTGTTTCTGCAGCTGCAGCAATCGAGACTGAACCTGAGCAGAATCAGAAACTTCCAGGTTAGTAGGTATATATTCCATTTGGTTGTCATTAGTATTGTAAGAATAATAGTGAAATAATCTGGTATTTTCCTAAAGAACAGAATATAAAAATCTATTTATTTATTTATTCATTTATACATTTATGAACATATGTTTTAAAAGATAAGAAAATTTGGCTATGGTTATTTGGTTAATTTCTCTAGGTGAAACTACTGAACTGGCTGCGGAGGAGGTGATTGAGGCAGGTCAGTACAGTGGTTCTTGCTATAAGTACATCTGTGTTTGTGATGTTGTGGGATTCAGACACAAGACTGTAAGATTAAGTTATCACTTGTATTTACAGCTGAGGATAAGGTGGAAGCACTTAAATTAGATGCAGATGCTGAAGGTAATTTTATTAACCAAGTAATATAAAAGATCTAATCAAATAGAATATACAGTATAGAGAGCATATTTTTTTCAGAAGAAATAGACTATGAATGGAATACATATGCATAGATGTGTATTATTGCTTACAGGTCAGAATAACGACTGTCCATTTGGATGGATTAAATATGGATCACGCTGCTTTCGTCTCATGAGGTCAAGTCAGGCCTGGGTCAATGCTGATGTAAATATAACAATCGTTAAACAAAATATGTCATGATAAAGAACTTCAATTTCACGATGCACTGGAAATAAGGATATAGCTGACAAAGAAAGTTTCTTATATTTATTATATAAATTTATTATTATACACTTGTGTTTAGGCTCAGTGTGTAGTTCAACAGGCAAGACTGGCATCTGTACAGAACGTTGAAGAAAACAACTTCCTGCAGGGTTTGCTTGACATGGCTGATGTATATGGCGCTTGGACTGGAGGTTACCACTTTCAGGTAATACCCTTATACTACAATGGCCTCTAAAAGAAATCTGAATTAATTCAGACAGTGGGCATCTCTGATACTAATCAAAGGTCCATGAATACAATTATATAAATAAAGATATTACATTTAAGACTCATTATGCCATTTATTTTTCTGTTCAATTATTATTATTAGGCCGTAAGTTATATGATTGTGTATTGTGTAGGGTGTATGGTTTTGGGTTGACGCAGCCCGGTTCCAATACACTAATTGGTTCATGCTCATCAATCAGGAAAACCTTCCATGTGTTCTCATGAGGAGAAATGGTAATTTTTTCCCTAATTTACATGTCTGCATTTATACAGATATACTTGTATGCTTTTGTCAGATACTTTTTTAAATTAATACATGATTTATGCTAATAAGATTATGACTTTTACTAATGATGATTGTTTTTTCTCAACTTTTTTTAGGTGGATGGTACACCGCTAAGTGTTCAACTGATTATCCATTTATCTGTTCTATTGACCTACCTGCATGTTAAAGGACATAAATGAACAATTGTATTTGAGTCTATGATGTGTGAGTAATTGTATATTGTTTTGAGCAAAATAAATTTTCATTTGTTTTGAGAAGGCTTGTCTACTGAATAGTGAAAAATTAATATATACTAACAAAAAGTTGTACCATCAGTTAATATATAAAAAGTACACTGTAAAAAAATCTTATGTTATATCTACTTAAAAAAAATGGTAACAATATTGCACATATTATTTTTAATCAGTTTTTAAGGCTTAATTTTTTTTTTTTTGTAGAATTTACTTAAATAAATCATGTAAAAAAGTCTAAATTATTTAGCCAGATGCATATTATTTTTAAGTATTTACGGCCTGATTTTTCCCCTAGCAGAATCTACTTGAATAAATCATGTAAAACATCCTAAATTATTTAGCCAGACACATGATAATTTTACCATTATTAGTGAAATAATCTTTTTTAGTTTAAGCAGATAAAACAAAAGGTATTCATATGTATTAAGAAAAATGACTTAATAATATAAAAACCTTTTTTACGAAATGAATACATAATGCATTTTGGTGTTAAACATGCTTTTACTGGTATCAAAATATTAAACACTGTGTGAAATAGTGTATATAACTTTTACAGCAGTTTTAAGATCTTTAAAACAATTTCTATGCTATTGAAATCAACTGTTTAGCATTGTATGCTAACATCTTTTCTTGTGGGAATAGTCACATTCTGTACTAAAACCTGAGAGAACTTGTACAGTAAACCATTTCTAGGTTCATATCTTCGTAACTTTGTAAAACACTAACTCCCAAAAAAATATTTAGTGAACTGTGGAGATTGACACTAAAACAAACTCAAGTATGCTAATGGCGGACTGAATGTTTTCAGAAATGTTCACAATGTTCAATATATTTCATTTATATTGCTGACACTAGTACAAGAAAGGAGCTTATTTAAGAAATCAAAATAAAATAAAACAATTTGTAAGGGGCTTAAATTACTTCTTAACATTTTACACTGTTCGTCTGTTCCTTCAAAATGACGTCTGATCACTGATGTTGTTGAGATTCAAATGAAGGTGACCTAATCAAACCCGGATAAATGAAGCCTTTTTTACTCAAATTTTTTGCCTAAATGGTTCCTTAAATTAAGCCTAAAAATTGCACTCATTTCCTTAAAAAATTTATTTCTTAATTTTATTGGTGAAATGTTCTCATTATATTATAAGAAACACAGAAAACCATTTTTTAAAAATGAAATATGCATATTATTTTTAATGATTACATAATTTTTTTTTATGAAAATTACAAGCCTCATGATTATTTTTTTTTACAGTGTATACTAACATCATGCCTTTACCAAATTTTTGAATTAAACTTTAAATATACTTCAAAATAATTGTATTATAGTACAATTTGTTTTATATATATATATATTATTGGAAAATATATTTAAAGTGAAAGGTTGGTCTAATTTCCAAAGTATACTTATTTAAACTTGTTTTTCAATGTCATTTTGGTTTATTTTTAACAAATGTACAGAAAGTATTATATTAGAATACAATTTTTAAAATACGGTAGTCTCAGTATATTATCAGTTAAATTTAAATGTACTTATTCATATATACTTATATTTAGTGCACTACTCTCTTGTGTGTGCGCTTTGAGACTCGTTTTTGCACGCTGAATCTCTCTCTCCCACGCGCGCTTTTAAACTCAGTTGTGTGCGCAGAAAATCACTTTTGCCTGTTCAAGATAATTTGTGTTCATCTGAGTTACCCTCTTACTCTTTTAAGTCCCTTATTGTACTTCCTGTTGCACTTTTTTCTTCAGCCAAATACACTTCTGGGTCCTAATTTCGTACCAGAACATGGAAGTGTGCTGGTATGACAATAAAGCATCCTTGAATCCTTCTTGTTCGGTAATCGGAAAGTGGATCACAGATATGAATTCGAAAAAGTAGATCAAATAATGATGAGGTTTTGTCTTAAAACGATCCAGCATGTTCAAATTCACTTAGACCACTTCAGCACTGTTATTTCACTGGTGAAAATATTAATTATAACCCCAGTAAAAATATTCAGCCAATTTTGCATGATAAAATTGTTGACAAATGTTGAAATAAATATTTTTATAAGCAATTATGTAGGGGGGCAGTCCGTGCCAGGGAGTCATTTTAGCACATAACACTGGGCGCTCAGTTCGGAGTGCTGCGGATATGTTTGCTCTAACGACCTGTGTTTTATCTCATAGTGGCCCTTTACATCATTGCTTTTGATTAGCATCACATTTTCTGAACATATGAAACAAACTGGTTTTAAACTTCCTGCTGGAACATTAAACAAATTAATCTGTACATTCATCTTTGAAGGTGTAGGTTTCATAGTCTATGTTCCTTTTTGGAGTAAACCATGCTGTGTCATGCTTTCGTTTCTGTTTCTTGATAATTTTTGCATCCTGTAGGTGCATCACCGTAATATCTTTGGCAGTACTTAGGTAAGTCTTTCGCGTTTGTTGACTCTGTTGAGTTATGCATATAGCCACATCCACCTTAAGGGGAAAAAGTGCTAAACTAGTAAAATAAAAGCGCTAGATGCTGTGGCATAATCACATAACTGCTTATAACTTCACTTCTATTTAACATTTTAATTTAAAGTATCACGCAGGCTTGACTTACCTAAGTACTGCCAAATTTTTATTCAATTCTGTCGAACCAGTTTTGCATGATGCTGTAACAAAATCTGTCTGGACAGACATACAGACATACAAATATACAGAAAGAAAATTTTCTGAGACTGGTGTCGGCTCATTTTTTTAAAGGATGTCCACAAGATTGTGAAGTGTTTCTGTGGAACTCTGTGCCCATGCATTCTGTACGGACATGGCCAAATGTTTTAAGAATGACACAAATATAAATTTTTACAAAGTCTCTGCTTCAGTGTTTTAAGATCTTCTTGTCAGATGTTACTGATATATAATCACAAGCATTTCATAAGAGTCAAAGGCTTTTATTTACAATTACATTAAGTTTTTTGCACTGTAATTCGCACTGGCATGCTGTCAATTAACTTCTGGGCCACATTCTGATTGATGGCAGCCCATTCTTGCATAATTGATGCTTGAAGTCAAAACTTGTAGCTTTTTATTTGTCTACCTGCCCCTTGAGAATTGAACACAAGTTGTCAAGGGGATTAAGATCTGAGGAGTTTCAGCCATTGACCCAAAATTAAGATGTTTTGTTCTTCAAGCCACTTATTACTTTTGCCTTATGGCAAGGTGCTCCATCATGCTAAAAATGCATTGTTTGTCACCAATCTGTTCTTGGATGGTTGGAAAAAGTTGCTCTCGGAGGATGTTTTGGTAACATTCTTTATTCATGGCTGAGCCGACTCTATTGGCTAAGAAACAACCCCACACATGAATAGTCTCCGGATGCTGGCACTGCTGGCATGACACAGGACTGCCTTTGACACTTATGAAATGCTTGTAATTATATTTAAGTATACCATAATAACATCTGACACTGAACAGATCCAAAAACACTGAAGCAGCAGACTTTGTGAAAAACTATATTTGTTGTATTCTCAAAACCTTTTGCTGTATTTTGGTCGGAATTAGCTTTTTTCAGCAATCTGTGCTATATTGACTTTTCTGTGGGATTGGACCAGTCAGTGGTCCCTATGGCCTTCGATGCCCATAATTCTGTATTATCCTGGTATTATAATCGATAATCAGTTTTTATTACACAAGCAAAGTTTTAATATTGACTGCGGTAACTCCTCAACATTACTTATCAGGTTTTATGGCAGCTTGATCCTATTAAAGCAAAAGTGAGACATACAGAATGCTATGAAATTCTGAACTACTGAAAAACTACTAGATCGTTTTAATATTCCACTTTTAATTCTTTTAATTAGTTAATTCTTAATTTGTAATAATGTTCTTATATTTCTTATAGTTTTTTTTTTGTTCTGATTTATTCCTGTTTATTGTGTTTGCAAATCAGTCAGCCTAAGAATGCCAGAAAAAAAGAATGTCAGACAGAAGCATTTTTACTAGTACACCAAGACCTACTATATTTAGAACACAAATTATATTTGTAATTTTGAACAAAAATGTTTATAATAATGCATATAATAATAATTGCTCAATCACAATAAATTATTGACTACACAAAGACTAACAATAAACAACCAACTCAACCACTTTTATTGTAACAGAGGTTTAAGAGAGGTTTTTCTCCATAATTTCATAATTAACCCCATGCACAACACAAAGTTAGCCTTTTATGTGCCTTTTTGTTTGTTTCTTTGTTTCTTTATTATTATTATTGTTGTTGTTGGCATTATTGTAATAATATCCTTATTATTATTATATGTATTAATATTGTTATTATTATATTTGTAAGTGTGTTGATACTTTTACCATCAAGCATAATCTCAACTATATTGATTGTAGTTATTATTTCCCAAAGGATATAAACCAATGCAAAGAGAACATTGCCATTACCTTTTTCTTAGTATGTTAAATAGATAAAATGTTGGGTGTTGGTCTGTATTCTGTTTACTTTTTATAATTAGGCTTATAAGTATGTCTTTTCTTAGACTCTTATAAATATCAGGTCAACATTAATAATGTTATTTCCTGCCATATATATATATAAAGGAAAAGGAAACATCTCCAAAAATTTGTGTGAGCATTTTAAAGATTCTACTTTTCACTTTGTTGTCAATAATATGTATAGATGTATTGCATTAAAAAGAATGCAAAATAGGAGCATTTTCAATAGTAGTCTCAGAGTTGTGGACCGCACAGTGCTCTGTGGTTCATGATTCACCACATTTGTTGCTATGCTATAAATGTGTCTCTCCCACTGCTGCTCAAATCCAATACATATATATTTAGCATTTTTAGCCAACAATTGTTAAAGGAAATAAACTTTTTCCACTTCTATTTGACAGTCATCCCCTTCCTCCAACTTAGCTTTCATTTTAACATTTTATATTGTTAAATATGTATATCTGTATTGTCAAAGTTGATGTTTTTAGTAACTAGTCAAAGTGACGAATGAACGGAGAATATTGTCTAGGAGTGGATAAGTTAGTGTTACCCTCCCAGGCCCGATGGGGGTCAGGGGGAGGTTTCTTGAAGCCCTGTGTGTGTGTGTGTGTGTGTGTGTGTAGTTAGAAAGAAAGAGGCACAAAACTTTAGCTTGTGTTTTGCTTGGCTGTAAGATTTAATGTGCATTTTCATAAGCAGAAAAAAATAACATTATTTATTTTATAGTTAACAATTGTAACGTCCCTGCCACCTCAGTCCGGGAGGTTAAGATCTGGGTCACCGGATTACTGAGCCGCTCCTTTGTCTCCCCCTAGTGTGTCTGTGTGTACATGTCTCCCTGTATTGTTATTAGCACCAAATTAAGATCCCCTGTCTACCCTTGTGTGTGTCTCTATTTATAGCCCAGCCGAACCCTTATCCCGTCTGTTCACTGCCGTGCACCATTGTATTTTCATCTAAGTCTGATCATATGTGTGTATGTGTTTTCATAGGACTGAGCGGTGTCTGCAGGGACGGGTACAGCGCGGGGGTTTAACGGAACCGTCTTCACGGTCAAGGTCAAGGCTGAGTGAGCCTCAGTACGCTGGGTTTTTAGCCCCTTCAGAGCTATTCGTTCTGTGTTATGTTGCTTAATGTTGTCGAACCCTACCCGCCTGCAGACCCACAGTTTTCCGTAGTTTTTGTTTTCTTTTTCTTTTGGTGTTTTAAGTTGTGTATAATCAAAAAAGAAAGAAGGAATAAAAAAAACTATAATTATTTAATCCTGCATCTGCGTTCGCTTACTTCACCCACAGACATGACAACAATAAGTACCATGTAACATCAGGTACAGTGGTGTGAAAAACTATTTGCCCCCTTCCTGATTTCTTATTCTTTTGCATGTTTGTCACACAAAATGTTTCTGATCATCAAACACATTTAACTATTAGTCAAAGATAACATAATTGAACACAAAATGCAGTTTTTAAATTATGGTTTTTATTATTTAGGGAGAAAAAAAATCCAAACCCCCTAAACCTAATAACTGGTTGGGCCACCCTTAACAGCAATAACTGCAATCAAGCGTTTGCGATAACTTGCAACGAGTCTTTTACAGCGCTCTGGAGGAATTTTGGCCCACTCATCTTTGCAGAATTGTTGTAATTCAGCTTTGTTTGAGGATTTTCTAGCATAAATCGCCTTTTTAAGGTCATGCCACAACATCTCAATAGGATTCAGGTCAGGACTTTGACTAGGCCACTCCAAAGTCTTCATTTTGTTTTTCTTCAGCCATTCAGAGATGGATTTGCTGGTGTGTTTCGGGTCATTGTCCTGCTGCTGCACCCAAGATCTCTTCAGCTTGAGTTGACGAATAGATGGCCGGACATTCTCCTTCAGGATTTTTTGGTGGACAGTAGAATTCATTCCATCTATCACAGCAAGCCTTCCAGGTCCTGAAGCAGCAAAACAACCCCAGACCATCACACTACCACCACCATATTTTACTGTTGGTATGATGTTCTTTTTCTGAAATGCTGTGTTACTTTTACGCCAGATGTAACGGGACACGCACCTTCCAAAAAGTTCAACTTTTGTCTCGTCGGTCCACAAGGTATTTCCCAAAAGTCTTGGCAATCATTGAGATGTTTTTTTAGCAAAATTGAGACGAGCCCTAATGTTCTTTTTGCTTAAAAGTGGTTTGCGCCTTGGATATCTGCCATGCAGGCCGGTTTTGCCCAGTCTCTTTCTTATGGTAGAGTCGTGAACACTGACCTTAATTGAGGCAAGTGAGGCCAGCAGTTCTTTAGATGTTGTCCTGGGGTCTTTTGTGGCCTCTCGGATAAGCTGTCCCTGCGCTCTTGGGGTAATTTTGGTCGGCCGGCCACTCCTGGGAAGGTTCACCACTGTTCCATGTTTTTGCCATTTGTGGATAATGGCTCTCACTGTGGTTCGCTGGAGTCCCAAAGCTTTAGAAATGGCTTTATAACCTTTACCAGACTGATAGATCTCAATTACTTTTGTTCTCATTTGTTCCTGAATTTCTTTGGATCTTGGCATGATGTCTAGCTTTTGAGGTGCTTTTGGTCTACTTCTCTGTGTCAGGTAGCTCCTATTTAAGTGATTTCTTGATTGAAACAGGTGTGGCAGTAATCAGGCCTTGGGGGTGACTACAGAAATTGAACTCAGGTGTGATAAACCACAGTTAAGTTATTTTTTAACAAGGGGGGCAATCACTTTTTCACACAGGGCCATGTAGGTTTGGATTTTTTTCTCCCTAAATAATAAAAACCATCATTTAAAAACTGCATTTTGTGTCTAATTATGTTATCTTTGACTAATAGTTAAATGTGTTTGATGATCAGAAACATTTTGTGTGACAAACATGCAAAAGAATAAGAAATCAGGAAGGGGGCAAATAGTTTTTCACACCACTGTATGTATCACTAACCAGCAATACCGGCCTATAGGGTTGTGAGGCCCTGGGCAAGATTATAAAAACTGGGCCCACTAGTGTAAATAACTGTCATAGCAATTTCATGAGTCATGACAACATATTGAAGTGTATAAATGTGCATTAAGGTTAAACTAATAAACATGCATGGTGTAAAAACATGCTCAGATTTTGCAAGTAAAGTATTGCAGAATATTGTGATGCAAATATTTGTACAAGTGTGTTTGAAAAAGTAAATACAAAACATGAAATTAAATATAAACGAATAGGAAGGACTATATGATGATTACAAGACAAAAACGTATTGCATGATGCATTTGGAAAAGAGGGAGACCTTTTCTTTAGGAGGATAATGGGTGGGATAGATAATTAAAGATAGCCTAACACTGACTGTGGCTTAATGTCTCCATAATATGTAGGGTTGCCTAAGAAAAATAAGGGATAGTCCTAGTTCTTCATAAAAAAAAATAATAATAATAATGACATTATATGGGACACTCAAAATATTTGTACAGTACCACAGTGCACTGTAAAAAATGTCCGTAAATTTAACTGTAAAATGCTGTTTAAATGCTACAGAATAAAACCGTATTCCACAAAACATGCGATAACAGTCAAATTTACAGTGAAAAACCATAATTATTTTTCAGAGTAAGAGCTTACATTTCACAGTTAGAAACATATAAAAATATGGTTAATTGCAGTAAAATTAACAATATACTGTCACGATTCGGGTGTATCGGGCTGTTGGGACGCCGTGGGCTTACAAAGGGCAGGCATAGATGCAGAGGGTTCTTTTCAAAAGTAAAGAGTTTTTATTGACAAAACAAACTAATCACATGAAACTAAACAAACAAAACACTGGCTCTGGACAACATCACACGGAGGTATTTATAAAACAAATCACATGGGGATACAAGAAAACCCTTAACACTTCACATCTACCTAGAGTGGGGACAGAGACTCTCACAGTCAGGCTCTAATACCTGAAACATACACACACACTCGCTCTGTGTTGTGACACAGGCTCAGTTACAAACAGGCTCTAATACCTGAGACATACACACACCCTCGCTCTGTGTTGTGACACAGGCTCAGTTACAAACAGGCTCTAATACCTGAGACATACACACACCCTCGCTCTGTGTTGAGACACAGGCTCTAGTACACACAGGCTCTAATACCTGGGACATACACAGTTACAAACAGGCTCTAATACCTGGGACATACACACACTCTCCTCTGTGTTGTGACACAGGCTCAAGTACACACAGGCTCTAATACCTGGGACATACACACACTCTCCTCTGTGTTGTGACAGAGGCTCAAGTACACACAGGCTTTAATACCTGGGACAGACACACACTCACTCTAGGCTAGACATTTTACCCTCATAGGGCTGTGATAAAGGCTTAAAAACACATCTTGTGTACACGTAATCCAGGTTCTTGCTGGTGGAATAAAACCTTGTCTGCTACTACGAGAGCCACACAACACAACTCACGCTCCTATGAGCGGCATACTCAACTCACACGACCCACGCTCCTATGAGCGGCACACACACGACCCACGCTCCTATGAGCGGCACACACACGACCCACGCTCCTATGAGCGGCACACACACGACCCACGCTCCTATGAGCGGCACACACACGACCCACGCTCCTATGAGCGGCACACACACGACCCACGCTCCTATGAGCGGCACACACACGACCCACGCTCCTATGAGCGGCACACACACGACCCACGCTCCTATGAGCGGCACACACACGACCCACGCTCCTATGAGCGGCACACACACGACCCACGCTCCTATGAGCGGCACACACACGACCCACGCTCCTATGAGCGGCACACACACGACCCACGCTCCTATGAGCGGCACACACACGACCCACGCTCCTATGAGCGGCACACACACGACCCACGCTCCTATGAGCGGCACACACACGACCCACGCTCCTATGAGCGGCACACACACGACCCACGCTCCTATGAGCGGCACACACACGACCCACGCTCCTATGAGCGGCACACACACGACCCACGCTCCTATGAGCGGCACACACACGACCCACGCTCCTATGAGCGGCACACACACGACCCACGCTCCTATGAGCGGCACACACACGACCCACGCTCCTATGAGCGGCACACACACGACCCACGCTCCTATGAGCGGCACACACACGACCCACGCTCCTATGAGCGGCACACACACGACCCACGCTCCTATGAGCGGCACACACACGACCCACGCTCCTATGAGCGGCACACACACGACCCACGCTCCTATGAGCGGCACACACACGACCCACGCTCCTATGAGCGGCACACACACGACCCACGCTCCTATGAGCGGCACACACACGACCCACGCTCCTATGAGCGGCACACACACGACCCACGCTCCTATGAGCGGCACACACACGACCCACGCTCCTATGAGCGGCACACACACGACCCACGCTCCTATGAGCGGCACACACACGACCCACGCTCCTATGAGCGGCACACACACGACCCACGCTCCTATGAGCGGCACACACACGACCCACGCTCCTATGAGCGGCACACACACGACCCACGCTCCTATGAGCGGCACACACACGACCCACGCTCCTATGAGCGGCACACACACGACCCACGCTCCTATGAGCGGCACACACACGACCCACGCTCCTATGAGCGGCACACACACGACCCACGCTCCTATGAGCGGCACACACACGACCCACGCTCCTATGAGCGGCACACACACGACCCACGCTCCTATGAGCGGCACACACACGACCCACGCTCCTATGAGCGGCACACACACGACCCACGCTCCTATGAGCGGCACACACACGACCCACGCTCCTATGAGCGGCACACACACATCATGCACATCCTACCTACCTCAAAGAGCTTTACACACACATCCTCACACACCCGCGGACTCGTAGAGCAGACCCAGGCTTTAGAGCTTATATTAACACAGGGAAAAGACACTAAATACATACAAACGAACTAACAAGGAATGACTGCAAACTAAAGAACACTAGTCACATAATTAATAATCACAAATGACTGCAAAACCAAAAATACACATAATCATATTTAACCTAAACATGCCCTCAGAGCCAGTTTAATCCAAAAACTGAATTGAAACAAAACAAAATAAAACAAAAGCCCACTAGACATTTTTAATGCTCGACCCAGTTTCCCAGGACTAACAGCTTTTTATAATGTTCCTAATGAGCCACCTCGGTTCAGGTGAACTTCGTCAACACCTGACCGAGGAGACTTCTGGGAAACTGGGTCTTCTAACAAAACTACATACAAAAACAAACAACCACAGTGCCCTCTAGGGGCAGTCCCTTACATATACAGTATTATCCCTTACAGAAAATACATGAACTTTACATGTTTTTACATATACAAAAATGTGTTTTTGGAACATTTTTGTGTGAAACTCATGAGATTGCATGTGAAAACCCATGAGATAAACATGAGGTTATTATTTTGTTAAAAATTAAACCTGCTTGTGTTGATTTCAGTCAATGATCTCTAAAAAACATCCTGGAGAAAAGCGTTTCAACATATTTTTGCCTTGAATTTTTGGTAATCTGTAAATTATAAAAGAATTTAGTTGAGAACATTTAGTTGTTATCATAAAATATTGTATTGTAGTGTTTTAAAGAACAGTAAACACACACAAAAAAAATTAACAAGGCAGGTTGTGCACTTTACATAATATAATTACTTCCAAATAATCAAAATAATCGTATTTGTTGACGTAAAGTTTTTTTTTTTTTTCGATTAAGGGTAAAGTAATTTTGTAATTACGGTCAACTTGACCATACAAATTCCTAATACGTTGTCTAATCACAAACTATTCATGTTAAGTCAACATTTCATACAATACAGGAGGGGACAGTAGCGATACCCCAGCTGTCATGAACCGCTAATGAAACAGAAGAGCAAGACAATTCAAACTACACCTGTGCAAAGTTAATTGACTCCCCGCCAGTTCTGTCCGTTTTAACAGAGGAGGTCAACACACGAAAAAGGTAAGATTTTTTCCTCAGATATTAGGGTTTTTTTCCGACAGTACATATTTTTATATGTGATAATATATATGGTATTTAACTTTGGCCTGCTTCTGTAGTTTTAGAGAGTGCTAGTGTTTTAGACAGAAGTTAGCTAACGAATTTAGCCACGTGTCACAGGTCCACTGCATATATTTTCATTATTTGGCAAAAAGTAGGCTATATAAGTATATAATTATATATAGTAACAATTGTTATCTTAATTTATATCTGTGGTTTAAACAAAACAACATTGTAATAAGATGCTTGATAAAAGGGCTGGTGGTACATCAGTAATTATACAGATATCTTTATTCAAAAGCAGTGTTCGAGTCTCCATTGTTCCAATATTCACACTATCTATCTATCTATCTATCTCTCTTTCTCTCTCTCTCTCTCTCTCTATATATATATATATATATATATATATATATATATATATATGTGTGTGTGTGTGTGTGTGTGTGTATGTATATGTGTGTATAATTACCAAATTTTGAGATACCATGAATTAAACATTGGCCTGTTTTTACATGTTTTTTTACAAATGCTAAAATAATGGTGTACAATATGAAAATGGTCTTAAAATAAAGTATATTTTTGTGTATAATGGGCAGATTTTTATACTTGATGTTAACCTAATTAAAATGTTAACGTCTATATAATTTTTTATTCCTTTGCAGGTTTACCTGGTCCTTAATTAAAGGTGTGCTTTACTCGCAACAGGTAAGATCTACATCTACTAATGGAAATCCTGTTTCTTACATGACATTTGTTAGTTCTGAGTAGCTTGTTACTTTTTATTTAGTTTTATTTACATACATGTGCCTAATTTCATAGTGAAATGTTCACTCACTTAATAGGATTGTATTAAGTATATTAAGTACCGTCTTTTTTTTTTCTTTTTTTTTTTTTTTTTTTTTAAATGCAACTGTTGAGAAGAAGAGGGAGTGCCTCATTAAGGCACTTTGTGTCTACCTAAATGAAGATCCGGACAGTCTCTTCAAAGAATATCTGGTAGGTAATGCTTATGATTACTGCAGAAGTAATGGTATCATTAAGCTCTTCAGAATATCACAATATCCATTTAGCCTTCTTAAATTATAAGTTAAAGCTGCTATTAGATGGCATCAGATCACACGTGTACTTAGGAAAGTGCTTTCAAATTTGTGAGAAATCAGTGTGGACCAAATGTTAGTGATTAAAGACTAACAAGATTCGGGCACACACATCCAGACTGTGCAATAGTTTTTTTCCACAAGCCATCCGTCTCCTCAACAAAAAGGGACTGGACTGATAAACACAAACACACACACATACACACACACATACACACACACATACACACACACATACACACACACATACACACACACATACACACACACAAACACAAACATTATCACACAGCTTAACTCAACTACCTCAAAATATTGGGACTGGACTGGCTAATTAACACAAGTGCAGACACACTGACCTACACCACCAAATTATCGTACACACCAACCTGTAAATGCTTCACTGTTTATCTTTTGCACAATGATCATTACTGGACTAATTTTTGCACTAATTCCTCAATTCTTGCTGATGTTTTTTAAGAATGTTTATGTTTACCCACTACCTCAACACCATATTCTATGTTCTGTTATGTTGTGGTTGCGCACTGTCACTTTGTTGTTGCTCTTGTTTGCACATTTGCACGTGCACTTTACGTTGTCTGTAAAAATGTTATACTTAGCTAGTTAGTTTTTGTTAATTTATGTTGTAATTTATGTTAGGTCTCTCTGTCCTGTCTCTGCTAGCCAGTTAACTAGGCCTCTTGGTTAACTAGTTTAGTGTCTATGTTAATTTATGTTGTAAATTTATGTTGCATGTAGCACCTTGGTCCTGGAGGAACGTTGTTTCGTTTTATTGTGTACTAACTGTATATGGTTGTAATGACAATAAAGCCTACTTGAACTTGAACTTAAACTGACTAAAAAACCACTACAGGGAAAAATGCAATGCAAACAGGCTCTTTGGAATTCTGTATTAGTCTAGTGATTTCATTTTTGCTTTTTTGTGTATCAATAGGATACAGATGGCCGTGCTGCAGAGAGGATCTTGAACATGTTGTATTCGGCATCTACAGCATCAATGTTGGAGATGATGCCACTACCTCTCCAGCTGATGTTGGAATTGTTATTGAGGGTGTTGAAGTGCTTCATGACTTGGAAGACATCGCTACTGCATGTGCGGTCTTAATGTCTCCAGTTATCCTCAGGAACTGAAAACATTCTCTGAACAAACTTTAAGTATACCAACATCGAGCACCTGAGTTGAGTTCCCAATTAAGGCCTTTTTTGCACTTTTTTGCACTTTTTAAAAAATGTTTGGATGTTTTGTTTCGGATGCAATATATTTAGGCTTTGTTTGTATTTGATACCAAAAAATAGGGGTAAATGATCTTAATTTTGTTAATATGGTAAATTAACAAATGTTTAGTTGGTATCATTGACCTTAAGGACAGGGTTGTGCATTTTCCTTTAATTTTTTTTTTCTCTAAGATTCATACAGTGAGAACCTTTTTTGTTTTCTATTTTTTTGTGGGTGCCATGATTTTTTTCTTATGTAAAACATGCCCAAGTTATGTCTTATGTCAAACACACAAGTTTTTTCCCCCTCTTTAAATGTGTCAATGTTAAAGTTTGGGGGAAAAAACATTAGAATATGTTGCATTTTGTGTACAGTATGTCTTTTGTGTTTTTGGACCATAATATTCTTAATTTCTCAATCACACATTGTGAACATATTTGCATGGCTTGCCATGTCAAAATACATGCCCACTGTAGACATGTCAAAGGTTTAGGATAAAAGAGATGATAATAAACCTCTTTGATGGATCTGCAGCAGACATGTATTTTCACAAAAAAAAAGACAAAATTGATGATTTGATTTAGGTTTGTATAAAAGTATTCTTAATAGTTTCTTAAAGGTAAAATCTGAATGTTTAGCAATGTAACTTCTATCTTTTCCTGCTCCCAGCTTATGTGATAAAATGGTGCTTTCACAGAATTGCTGAATGAATTCACTTATGTTCAGTTTATTTCTATTAAAAATAAAACGTTTTTTTTTCTCAGTTTAATTATTTTTCTGTCTGCTTTGTGAAATTATAGGTTTAAACCGTATTTATTACAACATAAACCTTTAAATTACAGTTCTAAACTGTAAAAAAAGATGTTCATGAACCGTAAATATTACAGTGTAAACCCTGGAATTTGACGGGTATAAACTGTTTTTTTTTAGCAACCTAAGTATGTTAATTAGACAGTTATGAACTGTAAAAAAAAAAAAAAAAAAAAAAAAAGAATGAAAATCCGTAAAATATACAGTACAGTGGTTGCAATCCTGTAAAACTAATAACGTTGCTACCGTATTTTTTACGGTAAAGTTGAATTAAATGCTTAAAGAAATCTCAGACATAAAGACATTTGTTTTTCTCAACAATATGACAATTCTAAAAAGGGTCATATTAAAATATCACGCATCTATACACACAAACTGTACCACAATAAAATTGTGACTGCAGAAATGACGAGAAACAGATTATGCCAAGCCATGGGCTCTCCGTCTCCGAAACAGATTTTCTTTTCTTTTATATGGTGAACTTGTTGCCCTCCTGAGCTGCTCGCTGTACCATTAAATCTCCTTCCGATGTCAGCTAGCATCCAGGTAACGTAGAAACACCCAATGACAGACAGCACTCACTCTCACGAGCGCGCACGCAAAGACACGCACATTTATTCAAGTTCAGTCTTTAATTCAGCAACTGTATATACCGCTACCTTTAACAGACATTGACGACATATTTAGCCTATACGCTTATACCGTATAAAAAGGTCTACATGACAGGCGACGTTGTGAGAGGCAATATATACTGTAAATCAGTTAAAATATCGGGAACTTTATTACTGACAGCAACTTTTCAGTCATGCAACTGCCTAATAAGCAACGAAACATAAAGAAATGGTAAGGGTATATCTAAAATAGGATAATTTAAGGACATTTTTGACGTTCTATTAAATCTATGTATACGAATACTATGACCATTACGGCATTACAGTTCTTCTGGATGTTGCAACCAGTTCTCTATAACTTGGATAAATAGTATGCAGTATAGTGTAGTTGTATAAAATATAGTACAGTATATCAAAAATATATGAAAATAGCCACATTAAAAAATAATGAAGATATTTTTTTTTGTTATTATCTTTAATTATTAGAAGATTTAAAACAACATGTTCACCAACATATCTTCAAAATACAAGTGCAAGGAATAATTTTCAAACTGTGAATCATAAAAACACTTCAAAAATGTGATTATTTTACTTCTAGAGACTTGTAGGATCTTTGCCAAGGCTAAACCGGTTTTGGTGGCTCGAGGTGGCCCAACACCTTTACTAAGCACTTTCCACTTATTTATGAGCAGTCTTGAATTATGGTTGTCCTTTGTTTGTTTCTATGTGCAGCCAACATTCTTTTTTTTTTCTAGTTTCTTTGCGTAATTTCATTAACATTCTTAAAATGTGTATCTTTATTTTGTTAAAATAATCTTAAACTAGGGTGGTGGTGGCAGTAATCAGGATTTACATATTTATAAAATAAAAAGTAGATAAACTGTAATATTTTTTAATAATTGTAATTCTAGCTAGTTTTGCCAGCTTTGCACACTTTTCTCCAAAATGATTAAGGATAAATGTCTGGAAATTTAGACTAAATACTGCTCCAATTGCTCCTCTTTACATTTTACACAAAATTAACATTACACAAAGTAGATCATACTTTTATTTTTTTATGTTTTTATTAAGTGACATAAACAGTGTTCATCGGCCAAGTGTTCTTAAGACAAAAGACAATTTACTTTGCTGATAATTATGTCAGCTTCAAAATAATGGATGATTTCAAATTCATGTTCTTTAGCATGAATGTAGGTCAATAGCACAGACAGATGCATATCCATTTGCACAGTTAGTGTTATACCATCCAACTGAAAGAAAGGTGAAAATGCAAACTTTAGAAACACAGTGAAGCAGATAGTATATTTGACAGAAGTATATCAATATCAGGAATAGCACAGACAAGTAAATCAGCCAAAAAAAAATACCATTGTTCCTCATGTAAGCACATGGGTAGCTGGACACACTGCTCAGTGACTGCCAATTACTGTAACTCCACCGAGACGTGTCAGCCCACAGCCACACTCCCTGCACAATACACAATCATATCAATCATATTCCTTAAATACTAATAATACCAAAAACACATTTATTTATTAATTCATTTTTTTATTTATATAGAGTGTATACACGGAACATTGCATACCTTTAGATATGTACATTTTTATATAAATTCAGGAGCTATTTAGAGGGCATTAGAATACAACCATATTACCTGAAAGTAGTAAGCTCCAATCCAAGCTTGTGTTACACCCGCCATGTCTAGTAAACTCTGCAGGAAGTTATATTCTCCAAGGTTGTGTACAGATACAAGTTTTGCATTTTGAGCTACACACTGAGCCTAAACACATAATTAGAAAAAAAGGATGGAAGGAAGAAAAATGAAGGAAAGACTTAAACATGATCACAGATCTTCTTTACGTTATTTGTCAGTCCCTTCCATACTTTACTTTAATGAAATCTTAAAATGTATTTTTTCTTCATCCTTATATATTTCATTTTATTCAGATTATTATACTTACTTCAGCGTTGAGCCAGGACAGAGTTGTCCTCACAAGACGAAAACAACGTGACCCATATTTAACCCATCCAGATGGACAGTAGTTATACTTATCTGTGGACAATAATACACATTTCTGCATATGTATTCCATGCATAGTCTGTTTCCTTCGAACATAAATTCTATTTGCTCAGTCATTTTAATTTACTTGGTTAATAAAATTACCTTCAGCATCTGCATCTAATTTAAGAGCTTCCACCTTATCGTCAGCTGAAAATACAAGTGATGACTTAATACAACAGTCTTGTGTCTAACAAAATCACAAACACAGATGTGCTTATACTAACCAGTTTATCACTTTACTGACCTGCCTCGATCACCTCCTCCACAGCCAGTTCAGTAGCTTCCCCTAGAGGAATTAACCAAATCATGATAGGAAAAAATCATTGTATAAAATTGTTTAAACTTCTATGTTGTGTAAAATATCATGTGTTTATATTAATGTAATCTATATAAATAAAAGTAAGGTTTTGTATGTACATTGGTTAGAACTTTAAATTATATTATCAGATTTCATACATTGGAGGAGCGAAACCTGTCTGTGATTTTGGTATGTATGTCTGCATGTTCTGTACTGTATGTCTGTCCGTATGTCTGTCCGTATGTCTGACCAGTCAGATTTTGTCACAGCATCACGCAAAACTGGCTGGACAGAATTTAATAAAACTTTGACAGTCCTTCGTAATTTGCCTGAAGCTAAAGGAAATCAAATCAAAATGCAAGGGAAGTTATGAGCAGTTACGTATGTGCCAGATTATAAACCGCAAGTTTTATAGTTGTGTGTCTTAAGTCGACCACTAGACACAGTTTATTGACACTTTTGCAGTACTGTACTTGGATATGTGACTAAAGTTAAATCTAAACCATAAGTAAAATCAAAATGTTGAGTAAAAGAAATGTTATGAACAGTTATGTGGTGGATTTAAAAATCTACTTTAAAATGAGCTACTAATAAGCTACTTGCTCAATTTAAACAAACACCTGCACCAATAGATATTAATTAGAAACGCTAAACTAAATATTTTTACTGGGAGTACTTAAGATTTTCACTGCTGAAATAAAAGCACTGATGTGGTATAAGTGAATTTTGATGTGCTGGAGTCGATTTACTATCTTTTTTTTTTTGAGATTTAGTCTCCGATTACCAAACAGGGAGTGTATTTGGCTGACAAAAGAAGTATGAAATAGCAAAACAAGGCATAAGATAGTAAACCTTTTATTTCTTTGTATTAATAAGTTAGGATGCGAGTACTGCTATACAGAAAAACAGGCAGACATGGGCTTTAACTTGAAATAAAGCTAATAAGCTTATTTTTAGCCTTACCCTACCTATTTCTCCAAACTCTTTTACCATCAATGACATGCACTTCCACTGGTATGTACTAATACTAACAGCCAAATATAATAAATACTTCTTACTTATACAACTTATTATCATTGCCTCTCAGACTGTTCCCTTTTGGTGGTCACTAACCTAAAAGTTTCTGTTCCTGCTCAGGTTTAGTCTCTGCAGGAACTGCTGCAGCTGCAGAAACATCAAAATGTTACAGTACAAATATAATTACACAATTCACAGTGATTATTATGTCAATTCTCACACTATATTTAGTTTTTCTCATTGTTTCACCTGTGGCAGTCCTCAGTGTAAAGGTAGTACACAGCAGTGCACACACAATCCAAACCTTCATGATGATGATGATGATGATGATAATGACAGTAGCTACACAGTAAAGAAAAAAGAAAATCTAAATGTGTTTCAATTGTGTTCATTTCAAAACATACATCCTCTGTCTTTTCTTGTGATCTTAGATTTGTAAGGTACTGTTTCTTATTCATGCATAATCCAGAAAAAACTGTCATGATATAGAGTTTTAAGTTTCCAATGAGGCTAAGGCTAGAATGGAATGCATTTCAGTATCAATAAAAAAGAGAGAAAACTTACCGATTTGTAGGTTACAGGTAAGATCTGTCTGGCAGAAATTTAAAGCTGATGATGAATGATGGTCCAGCGTCCCATATATATATACACACACACCAGTCTATCCCATGATTTGCATACCATGCACCAGGAAACCATGACCATATTCCCACTATTCATTTATTGTTTTAAATGGTTTATAAAAACTAAGCAGAGATTGCTGTTTCCGATCAACTGTGTAATTGATAGACGGTGATAACCATGGATTTTCTATGCTGACCTTTGTATACCAGGACACATTATGATTTATTGTAAGCTACTAAAACACCCATATTTCTGATAAGAATTGGTTAATCCTGTTGATGTGCAATATTATTTGCTTGAGGAAACAGGAGCACCCTTCCAATGGCAATAATAAGATTCCTGTAAGCAATAATTGTCAGTGTTGAACTTTACTCTATGGCTCCATCGCAAAATCTGAAGAATTTTTTTTTACTGAAATATGAATAGGACTACAAGTGACATCCTTTTTATGTGCATTTAAGATGTTAAAACAATAATTCAGGGGGATGTTTAAATAATGTCTTTTCATGTGGTGTCTGTTTAAGGTTAATTGATTATTGCCTTGATACTCTTCTGCTTATTCTCTCTCTCTCTCTCTCTCTCTCTCTCTCTCTCTCTCTTATATATATATATATATAATATGTTTTATTTAAGTTAGCAAGTAAAATCTGAAATGTGTGGCGTGCAGTTCTATAAAGTTTTTTTATATTATTTACTTTATGTAACCACCTTTTTGGGTTATGCCTCTACCAGTGTTGCACATCTAGGGAGTGAAATTTTTACCCTTTCTTTTTGCCCTAAATCTTAGTTAGAGTGGGTGGAGAGCATCTGTAAACAGCAATTTTCAAGTCTTGCCGAAGATCTACGATTGGATTTATACAGGTCTGTACTTTGATTGGACCATTATGACATGAATATGCTTTGATCTAAACCATAAAGGCCAGATTTGTGGAGTCAAATGATCAAATTTTATGAGAACTCTTGTCTAACCTCATCCTTCAACCTGTCCATCACCACTGGACAGGAAGGGGTTAGGAGCTGATCCCTTGTGCAATCCCACATCAACCTTAAGTCAGTCGATCATACCCACAGGACACCTTACCATTATAACACTGTCCTTGTACATATCTTGCACCACCTTCACATACTTTCCTGCCACTTATGACTTCCTTATGCAATACCACAGTTAATCTTTGGGCTTTTGTCATACACCTTTTCTAGATCTACAAACACACAATGCAAGTCTTTCTGCAAATCCACTGCCATCTCTTTTAAACACTCCCATACTTCCACTGGAATGTCGTCAGGACCAAATTCCATTCTACTCTTCATCCTTTTCTTAGCTGTTTTCACTTCAACCTTACTAATATCCTGTTGTACCTGATTCACAACCTCCACAACTTGTCTCCCTTACTTATTTTCCCATTGATAAAAGCTCCTTGCTTTACAAAATACTCCCTTCACCATATCAAAACACTCTCTCAGCTTGTCAGTATATTTCGATCTGCGTCTTTAATCATGCTAACCTTTAGTACATCCTCCTCCACTCAGTCTCTTTGTTTCCCCAGTATATATTTGTAGTATTACTAATACTACTAGATAGTCCACCTGAGTATCTTTTTTGCAATATCTACAATAACTGGCTCTTCTACATTTCTCTTCTCCAACATGCCCATAAGGTCAGCTCCAATCACCAAGCTTTTTCAAAAAATGAAAGAAATAAAAATTTAAAGAACAATAACAATAAATAGAAAGTAAAAATTAAATTAAATATAGCACACAGTAAGTTACATAATGCACTAAAAATAATTAATATACCGTTATTGCACTTGAAATGTAGCGTAAATGAAAGGAAAGAAGATTGCACAAATGTACTGGTAATCAGATATTGCACTTGAAACTTATCTTGAGTTGTGGCAACAGTAGTATCATAAAGTATTATTGAACAGTAACTACTGACAGTCCCTATGCCGTAGTGAAAACGTTACAGAGATAAGTTATATGATTTTATGGCCATTGGGAGAAAAGATCTCCTGTGGCACTCTGTAGAACACCTGGTCATAATCAGTCTCTGGCGGAAATTGCTCCTCTGGTCGGAGTGAACTCTGTATAGCGGATGAGAAGGATTGTTTAAGATTGTGTGTATTTTGGATGGAATCCTCCTCCTTGCCACGACATCAACAGAGTCCAGATGCAAGCCCAGGACAGATCCGGCTCTTTTAATGACCTTGTCCAGTTTGTTGATGTCTTCATCTTTCATGTTGCAGCCCCAACAGAACACAGCATAGAAAATGACACTCGCCACTACAGATTCATTAAACATTTGTATGATGTATGATGAAAGTATGGTATTGAAGATGTTGAAAGACTTAAGCCTTCACAGAAAGTATAGCCTGCTCTGTCCTTTCTTGTAGAGTGCAATTGTGTTAACAGGGGTTCCATTTTTTTCTAAAGTCGACCACCAGCTTCTTTGTTTTCTTGTTGCTGAGTTGTAGGTGGTTACGCTCACACCATAGACTGGTACTCGGTCACAGCAGGAAACAAAGTCATGCACCACAAACTGGTACTCGGAGATGTCACCGTCCTTAATACATCTCAAATGAAATGGAGACAGAAAAGTCCTCTGAGGAGCACCAGTGCTTCAGATCACTGTGTCGGACGCACAGTTTTGGAATCGGACACCCTGGGGACGGCAGGTCAGATAATCCATGATCCAGGAGTCAATTGGTATTTTGGGGACAGGAACAATGCAGGATGTTTTCCACAAGGCAGTGACTTTCTGTAGAGACAGACTCAGGCTACAGAGGTGCCGTAGGACCCTACATAGTCGAGGAGCACAGGATTTCAGGACTCTTGGGTTGATTTTATCCGGACCTGCAGCTTTTGTATGACAGAGCCTGCTCAGACCGCGTTTTACCTGGTCATCTAAGATGTTGATTGACGGGAGTGCAGAAGAAGTAGTGGCCGTTTTCTGTGTGGGGGAGGATGGGGGAGCAGGGGAGCCTGTATTAAAGCTGAGATTGAGAGGGGTGTGAAACATCAAATTTGTTAAAGAAGGTGTTGAGATTGTTAGCACGTTCCTCATTACCCTTAATAGCTTGCCACTCGTCTTGTAGCCAGTAATGCTCCTCATCCCTCTCCACACCTCTCCCATGTTGTTCATCGTCAGCCCTTTTTTGCTGTAATAGTCTTTCCCTCCCTGATTTTGATAGCCAACATTCTTTGAGCCTTCCTTGCCGCTTCCTTATCACCAGACCTAAAAGCCCTGTTTTTTTTTTTCATTTAAGGAAGCTTTAATGTCCTTGGTGACCTAGGGTTTATTTTTTATTTTTTTTTATTTATCAGTGTCCTCTTTATGGGAGAACTTCCAGTCTGTAGCCATGGTATATCTACCTTCCTCCACTCCAAGATGTCAGCTAGCTCTCTTCCTTTACTAATCATAGTGCCAATATTTAAAGTTCTATTTTAATCACTATACTTTTACCGTTTCTTATTTTCTTCTGTCTCTGGACACAGCTGCCCTCTCTTTTTCTCTTCATTCTTTGGCCAAAAGTAGCCAGTAGGTTTTAGGCACAACACTAAGACACTAAGACACTGGCGTTGATACCCTCAGTAAGTTAGTGTTACTCTCCCAGGCCTGATGGGGATAAGGGGGAGGTTTGTTGAAACCCTGTAAGTGGGTTCGCAGTAAGGAACAAAGAGGAACAAAACTTTAACTTGTGTTTAGCTTGGCTGCAGGATTTAATCTGCATTTGCATAACCAGAAAATAATAATATTTATTTAAGAGTTAACAATAAGTACCATGTAACATCAGTTATGTATCAAAGCAATATGTGTATTAGCCCTCAGTGCGCAACCTGGCAATGGCTCTGTATGCTACTGTATTCACTGGCAACTTTAGCAACAAAAAAAAAAAAAGAAAAGAAGGGAGTGAGAGCCACTGTCCTGATAAGACACTGCAGTGGACGGATGTTGCAACCATTTCCCTATACTGTAGCTTGTTTGAATATAATGCAGTATAATGTAAATGTATAAAATATATCTGTATAAAAACAGCCACATTAAAAAATAATGGAATAATTTAAATGGAATAAAATAAAATAAAAATCTTCTAGTTACTGTGTGTAGTTTCATTAATATTCTTAACATGTGTTTCTTTATTTTGTTAAACCACGGGGTTTAAAAGCTTATAATCAACATAGTATACAGTCTACACTAAATATATTCCTTTATGTGTTCTGTGTTGCTGTTGACACCTTAAAATAGCACACAAAATCTTAAGCTAAGGCAGAGGTTGCAATAATCAGGACGTACATAGGTTTAAAATAAAAAGCAGACAAATTGTAATGGTTTTGAATTAACATGTTAAATTTGCAACATATGAATTGCAACCTGTAGTATTTTCCTAGCAGATTGTAATTCTAGCTTGTATTTTCAGCTTTGCACACTTTCCCCGTCAAAATAATCCAGGCTAAATGTCTGGAAATTGACCCTAAAAATAACTCCTCTTTACATTTTACACAAAATTAACATTACACAAGTTCTTATATTTTTTATGTTTTTATTACATGACATAAACAGTGTTCATTGGCCAAGTGTTCTTAAGGCAAAAGACAGTTTACTTTGCTGATAATCATGTCAGCTTCAAAATAATGGATGATTTCAAATTCATGTTCTTTAGCATGAATGTAGGTCAATAGCACAGACAGACAGTGGCGGAGCCAGGAAATTTTCTGTGGGGTGGCCAGGATGATTATGTGATCAATTTGGGGGTGGCATAAATTAGAACTATATTTAGGTCACCTACTGTAAACCACACACCTCCTTAAGAAAGAACATACAGGAAACAGTTGTTTTATTATAACCATTAGTTGTTTTATTTTAGTTATAAAAAAAGTCTTCAAGTCAGGTGAGAGTCAAATCAAGTCAGTTACAATTACAAACTACTCTACAAAATGCATAAAAAACGTATTTACAATATGTAAACATATTTACATATAAAGTGTACTTACGAAAGTGAAATACTTGAGTGTAACTTTTTTATTTAAAAAAAATTAATTATGTCTGATGCCTTTCTCTTCATGTCTGCTGCTCTGACATGATACAGTGCACATCACCATCATTACAGCTAGTACTTGCAAAATTAACAAAAGCAAACAATAAAATTGACAGCCCAAGTTAACAAACTATAACATTCTTTTAACAAACTAACACATTTTGTTTGATTTAACTTATTTGCAGGAGTTATCTATCACCAATAGATATGCTAGTCAATTATCATGTTACCAAAACTATCAACAAATTATTCAAAAAGTAGTCAGACTTTAGTTGGAATGACAAATGTGACATCATTTTATTTTTTTCTCTTTTTTTGCCTCATGTAGCTTACTAAACAGTTTAATTACGAATTCACCGAGGCATAAAGTAGTTAAAAATGCTTATACTTTTACTATCTTTTCTTTTGTATTAGATTAATAGTGTTTAAACAAGATCACCTGTAATTATTTGTTGTTCCGTCGCATTTTCAAATTCCCGCCAGTGGTATTGGACTCCGCTCCGCTCCGCTCCACTCCACTTCACTCATAGAAATATATCCGCTCCACCGGGCTCCACTCAATGACAGTAAAAGAACTCCACTCCACTGGCGGTACCAGGATGTGCGCACACAAAAGTGTCCGGCATTGCTGTGGCAGTACAAAAAAGGTTCCGCGTCGCGCGGGTGGTTGCATGGATGGCTGTGGTCAGACCAGGGGGGGCCAATAGGGTGGCCGGGGTTCGGCGGGGGGTGGCCACGGCCCCCCCTGGCCACCCCCTGCCTCCGCGCCTGCAGACAGATGCATATCCACTTCCACAGTTAGTGTTATACCATCCAACTGAAAAAAAGGTAAAAATGCAAACTTTAGAAACACGGTGAAGCAGATAGTATATTTGACAGAAGTATATCAATATCAGGAATAGCACAGACAAATAAATCAGCAAAAAAAAAATACCATTGTTCCTCATGTAAGCACATGGGTAGCTGGACACACTGTTCAGTGACTGCCAATTACTGTAACTCCACCGAGACGTGTCAGCCCACAGCCACACTCCCTGCACAATACACAATCATATCAATCATATTCCTTAAATACTAATAATACCAAAAACACAGGAATGGCTTAATTTTTTTTGTTTTTCTATTTATATAGAGTGTATACATGGAACATTACATAGCTTTAGATACATTTTTATATAAATTCAGGAGCTATTTAGAGGGCATTAGAATACAACCATATTACCTGAAAGTAGTAAGCTCCAATCCAAGCTTGTGTTACACCAGCCATGTCTAGTAAACTTTGCAGGAAGTTATATTCTCCAAGGTTGTGTACAGATACAAGTTTTGCATTTTGAGCTACACACTGAGCCTAAACACATAATTAGAAAAAAAGGATGGAAGGAAGAAAAATGAAGGAAAGACTTAAACATGATCAGACCTTATATACTTTTTTTGTCAGTCCCTTCTTTCCTTTACTTTCATGGAATTTTAAAATTTATTTTTTCTTTGTCCTTACAAGTTCAATTTTATGATTATTATACTTACTTCAGCGTTGAGCCAGGACAGAGTTGTCCTCACAAGACGAAAACAACGTGACCCATATTTAACCCATCCAGATGGACAGTAGTTATACTTATCTGTGGACAATAATACACATTTCTGCATATGTATTCCATGCATAGTCTGTTTCCTTCGAACATAAATTCTATTTGATCAGTCATTTTAATTTACTTGGTTAATAAAATTACCTTCAGCATCTGCATCTAATTTAAGAGCTTCCACCTTATCGTCAGCTGAAAATACAAGTGATGACTTAATACAACAGTCTTGTGTCTAACAAAATCACAAACACAGATGTGCTTATACTAACCAGTTTATCACTTTACTGACCTGCCTCGATCACCTCCTCCACAGCTAGTTCAGTAGCTTCCCCTAGAGGAATTAACCAAATCATGATAGGAAAAAATCATTGTATAAAATTGTTTAAAATTCTTTGTTGTGTAAAATATCATGTGTTTATATTAATGTAATCTATATAAATAAAAGTAAGGTTTTGTATGTACATTGGTTAGAACTTTAAATTATATTATCAAATTTCATACATTGGAGGAGCGAAACCTGTCTGTGATTTTGGTATGTATGTCTGCATGGTCTGTCCGTATGTCTGTTCGTATGTCTGACCAGTCAGATTTTGTCACAGCATCACGCAAAACTGGCTGGACAGAATTTAATAAAACTTTGACAGTCCTTCGTAATTTGCCTGAAGCTAAAGGAAATCAAATCAACATGCTGAGTACAATGTGCCAGGTTATAAACCGCAAGTTTTATAGTTCTATGTCTTAAGTCGACCACTAGACACAGTTTATTGACACTTTTGCAGTACTGTACTTGGATATGTGACTAAAGTTAAATCTGCACCATAAGTAAAAATCTGCACCATTGAGTAAAAGTGAACAGTTATGTGGTGGATTTAATAATCTACTTTAAAATTAGATACTAATAATCTACCTTCTTAATGTAAATAAACACCTGCACAAATAGATATTAATTAAAAAAGCTAAACTGAATATTTTACCAGGATTACTTAAGATTTTCCCTGCTGAAATAACAGCACTGATATATTATAAGTGAATTTTTTACATGCTGGAGTTGATTTCAACAAAACCACCTATTTCTCTGATTTTTCATCTGTGATTCACTTTACGATTACCAAACAGGGAGCGTATTTGGCTAACGACGAAAGAAGTATGACTTAGCAAAACAAGGCAAAAGATAGTTAACCTCAAAAAATTTTATTTCTTTTTATTAAGAAGTTAGGCAGCGAGTTCTGCTTTACAAAAAAACGGCAGACATATACATGGTATATACAGTATATACTGATACAACACTTATTATCATTGCCTCCCAGACTGTTCCCTTTTGGTGGTCACTAACCTGGAAGTCTCTGTTCCTGCTCAGGTTTAGTCTCTGCAGGAACTGCTGCAGCTGCAGAAACATCAAAATGTACAAATACCATTACACAATTCATAGTGATTATTATGTCAATTCTCACACTATATTTAGTTTTTCTCATTGTTTCACCTGTGGCAGTCCTCAGTGTAAAAGTAGTACACAGCAATGCACACACAATCCAAACCTTCATGATGATGATGATGATGATAATGACAGTATCTATATAATAAAGTAAAAAGAAGATTTAAATGTGTTCCAAATTAAATAATCGCAGTTTAAAACATACATCCTCTGTCTTTTCTTGTGATCTTAGATTTGTAAGGTACTGTTTCTTATTTATGCATAATCCAGAAAGAACTGTCATGATATAGAGTTTTAAGTTTCCAATGAGGCTAAGGCTAGAATGAAATGCATTTCAGTGTCAATAAAAAAGAGAGAAAACTTACCGATTTGTAGGTTACAGGTAAGATCTGTCTGGCAGAAATTTAAAGCTGATGATGAATGATGGTCCAGCGTCCCATATATATATACACACACACATCAGTCTATCCCATGATTTGCATACCATGCACCAGGAAACCATGACCATATTCCCACTATTCATTTATTGTTATAAATGGTTTATAAAAAAACTAAGCAGAGATTGCTGTTTCCGATCAACTGTGTAATTGATAGACGGTGATAACCATAGATTTTCTATGCTGACCTTTGTATACCAGGACACATTATGATTTATTGTAAGCTACTAAAACATGCATATTTATGATAAGAATTGGTTAATCCTGTTGATGTGCAATATCATTTGCTTGAGGAAACAGTAGCACCCTTCCAATGGCAATAATGAGATTCCTGTAAGCAATAATTGTCAGTGTTGAACTTTACTCTATGGCTCCATCGCAAAATCTGAAGAATGTTTTTTTTACTGAAATATGAATAGGACCACAAGTGACATCCTTTTTATGTGCATTAAAGTTATTAAAGCAAATAAATTAGGGGGGTGTTGAATTAAATCATGTCTGCTCATGTGGTGTTTGTTTAAGGTTAATTGATTATTGCCTTGAAACTCCTTATTTTCTCTCTCTTTCTCTTGCCATGCATTTTTATAAAGCTCTTTTATATTATATACTTTATGTAACCACCTTTTACTGCAATTATAGCTGCAAGGGTTATGTCTCTACCAGTGTTGCACATCTAGGAAGTGAAATTTTTGCCCATTCTTCTTTGCAAAATGGCTAAATCTTAGGTAGATTGCGTGGAGAGCATCTGTACACAGCAATTTTCAAGTCTTGCCAAAGATTCACAATTGGATTTTTATGTAGGTCTGTACATTGATTGGGCCTTTATAACATATGAATATGCTATGATCTAAACCATAAAGGCCAGATTTGTGGAGTCAAAGGATCAAATTTCATGAGGACTCTTTTCTAACCTCATCCGTCAACCTGTCCATCACCACTGGACAGGAAGGGATTATGAGCTGATCCCTGGTGCAATCCCACATCAACCTTAAATCAGTGGGTCATACCCACGGGACACCTTACCACTATAAAACTGTCCTTGTACATATCTTGCACCACCTTCACATACTTCACTGCCACTTATGACTTCCTTATGCAATACCACAGTTAATCTTTGAGCACCGTGTCATACACCTTTTCTAGATCTACAAACACACAGTGCAAGTCTTTCTGACTTTCTTTATTCTTCTCCATCAGCATTCTCACAGAAAACATCTCATCAGTAGTGCTCTTTTTTTGGCATAAAGCTGTACTGCTGCTTACAGATTGTCACCTCTCTTCTAATCCTAGATTAGAATAGAGTAAAAAAAAATAATCTAGTGAGCAAATCCACTGCCATCTCTTCTAAACACTTCCATACCTCCAATGTCATCAGGACTGAAACTCCTTTCTACTCTTCACCCTCTTCTTAGCTGTCCTCCCTTCAACCTTACTAATATCCTGTTGTACCTGATTCACAACCTCCACCTCATCCAAACTTGTCCCCCTTTCTTATTTTCTTTATTCAACAAAATACTCCCTCCACCATCCCAAAACACTCTCTCAGCCTGTCAGTATATTTCTATCTGCATCTTTAATTATGCTAACCCTTAGTACATCTTTCTCCACTCAGTCTCTCTGTCTGCCCAGTATATATTTACAGTATTATGAATACTAGCAGATAGTCCACCTGAGTACATCTTCCACTACTCTTATATGTCACACTCCTCTTTCTTCATAAAATATGCATTCACCACTGCTTTTTTCATCCTTTTATCTACAATAATCTGCCCTTCTACATTCCTCTAGTGGACCCCATACCTCTACCCATCACTTCCACATTATCTCTGTTCCCTCCTCCAACATGCCCATTAAGGTCAGAGCCTTGCACAAGCGCCCAACCGTTGCAAATTGGTGGTGCTGGGGTTTGAACCTGGGGCCTTCCGAGTAGAAGTTTAATTTATGAACCACTGAGCTACCCCTGACTTCCACTACACTTCTGGCACACTCTTCCCTCAGTATTAGATCTACATAATTTGTCTTATTATCTACACCATAGTAAAGCAGATTAAACCCATCTCCAGTGTTTTTACCCTTGCTTCCACCTGGTCTCTTGTACACACAGTATATCTACCTTCCTCCACTCCATGATGGCACCTAGCTTTCTCTCTTTATCAGAATCAAAAAGAGTTTTATTGCCAAGTACGCTTGGATGTACAAGGAATTTGTTTTAGTGACAGAGCTTCCAGAACAAAAAACAAATGACAAGACAGAACAGCACGACACAAAAAAAGGGTTGACATCAAATGGAGTAGGGTGTGAGATACTTTTAAATAAGTTACATAAATATCTGAAATCTGTGGTATTATACAGTATATTGCACTGTGGTACTATACACAATATTGCACATATATTTATTGACAGTTAGAATGATGTTTAACTGTTCTTGAGGAAGATTGCCTGGGGAAAAAAACAGTTTTTGTGACTGACTGTCCTAGTGTTTGGTGCTCTGGATTTATTGGATAGCATCGACCCGACAGCAAAAGTTCAAATAAAAAGTGGCCTGGGTATGAGGGGTCCAAAGTGATATTCCTAGCCCTTTTCCTCACTGTGGATGTATACAGTTCTTGCGGCGTGGGTAGGTTAGTGCCAATAAATCTTTCAGCAGTCCGAATTATCCTTTGTAGTCTTCTGATGTCTGTTTTCATAGCTGACCCAAACCAGACAGTTATTGAAGTGCACAGGACGGATTCAATGACGGCTGAGTAGAACTGTGTGAGCAGCTCCTGTGGCAGGTTAAATTTCTTTAGCTGGCGAAGGATATACAACCTCTGGTGGGCCTTTTTAACAATGGAGTCAATGTGAATGTCCCACTTCAGGTCCTGAGAGATGGTCGTGCCCAGGTGGGTTCCACCTGAAGTCCACAATCATCTCCACTGTTTTGAGCGTGTTCAGCTCCAGGTTGTTATGACTGCACCAGACAGCCAGCTGCTAGACCTGATTTCTGTATGCAGACTCGTCACCGTCCTGAATGAGACCAATGATTGTAGTGTCGTCTGCAAAATTCAGGAGCTTGACAGTGGGGTCTGTAGAGGTGCAGTCGTTGGTGTAGAGGGAGAAGAGCAGTGGGGAGAGAACGCATCCCTCAGGGGCTCCAGTATTGGTGGTGTGGCTGTTGGACATGAATTTCCCCAGTCTCAGTAGCTACAGCCTGTCTGTCAGAAAGCTGGTGATCCAGTGACAGATAGAGCTAGGAACAGAGAGCTGGTTTAGTTTGGTCTAAAGCAGTACTGGGATGATCGTATTAAAAGCTGATAAAAAGTCTATAAACAAGACCCTTGCATAAGCCCCTGGTTTGTCCAGATATTGAAGGATGCATCATCAACAGACATGTTTGCTCTATAAGCAAACTGCATGGGGTCCAGTAAGGGTCCTGTGATATCCCTCAGATAGGCCAACACCAGGCTTTCAAATGACTTCATGACCACAGATGTTAGGGCGACTGGTCTGTAGTCATTACAGTCATTATCTGTTGGTAATGTCATAAGATCTGTGTGAAGATGGGAGCAGAACATTTCAGACAGGCTGGTGTCACGCCATCTGGGCCTGGAGCTTTCCTTCTCTTTTGTTTTAGAAAGATCTGGGAAACATCCTTTTCACAGACCTGAAGTGCAGAAGGGGAAGAGAGGGTGGTTGTCAGAGGTGATAATGGTGGTGTAGAAAGAGGGTCAGGACAGGGGTGTGGTGTGAGACTGGGTGTTTCAAATCTGCAATAGAACTCATTCAGGTCATCAACCAGTTGTTGATTCCCTACAGAGTTGGGGGATGGCGTCTGGTAATTAGTGATGGTTTTCAGGCCTTTCCACACTGAAGCAGGGTCTTTTACAGAAAACTGATTTTCCAGTTTTTCAGAGTAGCTTCTTTTAGCCGCTCTGATCGCCCTTGTTAGTGTGTTCCTGGCCTGGTTGTACAAGATCCTGTCCCCACTCCTGTAGGCATCCTCTTTGACCTGACAAAGCTGTCTGAGTTTTGCTGTAAATCATGGTTTGTCATTGTAATATGTAAAAAAAAAAGTCATGGTAGGGATGCACATGTCCTCACAGAAACTGATGTAGGATGTTACAGAATCCGTGAGCTCCTCCAGATTGGTGGCAGCAGCTTCAAAAACACTCCAATCGGTGCAGTCAAGACAGGCCTGTAGTTACTGCTCTGCTTCACTGGTCTATCTCTTTACTGTCCTTACTACAGGCTTAGCAGATTTTAGTTTATGCCTATATGCCGGGAGAAGATAAACCAGGCAGTGGTCAGAAAGTCCTAAAGCTGCTCTGGGGACGGAGCGATATGCATCCTTTATTGCGGTGTAGCAGTGATCCAAAGTATTTGGATCAAAGTATTTTTGTCTCTGGTGTCTCTGGTGGGGCATAGTCATAATACCAATATTCAAAGTTCTATTTTAACCTCTACGCTTTTACCCTTATTTTCTTCTGTCTCTAGACACATCTGCCTTCTCTTTTTCTCTTCGTTCTTTGGGCAAAAGTAGCCAGTATGTTTTGGGCACAACATTAAGACACTAAGACACTGGCTTACATATGTCTATCCCTATTGTTAAAGCTGAAGTTGTTAGTAACTAGCCAAAGTGACAAATGAACAGATAAATATTATATAGGAGTTGATAAGTTAGTGTTATCCTCCCGGGCCTGGTGGGAGTCTGGAAGAGGTATGTTGAAACCCTGCAAGTGAGTCTGCAGTTAGGAACAAAGAGGAACAAAACATTAGCTTGTGTTTAGCTTGGCTGAGGATTTAATCTGCATTTCTATAAGCAGAAAAAAATTAACATTTGTTCCAACTGAGCATTTTCCCATATTTTCAAGTACTACCGACATTACACTCTCTTTGGAACTGTTACTCTAGAATGTGTAAATACATCAATAACCTGAGCATAATAAATTGTACTACAAAATATTGTAGCGTTTTTACGCCGGAAAGAATGCTGGAGAGACGAGTGAGCTTATTTGCTGCCCAATGCAATGGCTGGGAGTACTTTATTAGGCACACAGCAGGTATGGCATGAGCAGCACCTTCACTCAGGAACCTACATCCCATTCAGCTTCAGCCTGAACTGAAGCACATTTCACACGTCACACACCCAACACACACAAACAGGGCCGAAGCCACTAACCAAAACACCTTTCCCCAACATGGTGAACACACCGACATCCCTGCAAGGCATGCTGGTCGTCAGCCGCCGCCCCGCCCACGCCACAATATGTTCTTCAAAATGTTCCTATTCAACCAGAAAAAATATGAGAAAAACATTTGACTCAACTTGTTGTTCACTGTTTAACAACAGTACCGGTATTATAGCACACACATTTTTTTACGAGTCGAAACAAAGTTAACACAGCAGTTTGAACAGTAAATAAATTAGCAAACATTATTAAATTATATGTTTCATATGCTGTCTACCCTGCATATATTCAATAACCGCATAAACATACAAAAATGCAGTGCCCTAGAGCAAAGCAATATGTGCATTAGCCAGTGGTCAAATTGTAAAAGTCTACTGAAAAAACAAAGCCTCTTTGTTAAATAAAAAATTAAATTACATAAATTTGGTAAAGTCTTTTATAATCATTAAGGCTGTCAGTAATACCTCATGTATCATACTTTTTAGTTCTCCTCTTTTTGAAATATGTCAAAAGCTGTGCTTGAATTGTTATCTTGGCAGGTGCGAAAATGTGAACAGTGACACAAAAAATGAGACACAAACTTGCGAGAGCTTGTGAGCAGCGCGTTACAATATTAAATTCTGATTGGCTAATCTTATTAGTCCAAAATTATTATACATAAAGAGTTTTAATATTTATTTTCATGACAAATATTACATAATATACAGCATTATTAATCTAAAGGGGATGGTAAAGGGGAGGTCGGTGCCTTCCTAAAATGAGTTATTAACTCACTAAAATATGTACATTTGACAAATGTGTTTTTTTTTTATGTTAGAAACCTTTTCTTTTTCAAGTTTTACCAACTATTAACATGAATGATTTTTTAGAGTGTATACGATCTAAACCAATGTTTATCCCTATCATTTTTTAATATGGCTGTATAGAACAATCTGGGATTATTCTACTTCTAGAGACTTGTAAAATCTTTGCCCAGGCTAAAGCTGTTTTGGTGGCTTGACGTGGGCCAACACCTTGCACTTTCCACTTACAGTATATGTGAGCAGTCTTGGATTATGGTTGTCCTTTGTTTGTTTCTATGTGCAGCCAGCATCCTGTCTTTTTTTTAGTTACTGTGTGTAGTTTCAGTAACATTCTTAAAATTAGTATCTTTATTTTGTTAAACCACAGGGTTTAAAAGCTTACAATCAACATATTGTACAAGCTACACTAAATATATTCCTTTATGTGTTCTGTAAGAGTTGTTGCTGTTGACACCTTAAAATAGCATACAAAATCTTAAATTAGGGCAGTGGTGGCAATAATCAGGACGTACATATGTACAATAAAGTAGACAAACCGAAATGGTTTTAAATTAACATTTAAATTGCAACCTGTAGTATTTTCCTAGCGGATTCTAATTCTAGCTTGATTTACCATCTTTGCACATTTTGCCTCCAAAATAATCCAGGCTAGATGTCTGGAGATTTAGACTAAATATTGCTCCAATAACTCCTCTTTATATTTTACACAAAATTAACATTACACAAGTAGATTATTCCTATATATTTTTGATGTTTTTATTAAGTGACATAAACAGTGTTCATTGGTACAGTGTTCACAGTGTACAGTGTTCAAGTGTTCTCAAGACAAAAAAACTATTTATTTTTCTTATAATCATGTCAGCTTCAAAATAATAGGTGATATTACATTCATGTCCTTTAGCAAGCGTGTAGGTCAATAGCACAGACAGATGCATATCCACTTCCACAGTTAGTGTTATACCATCCAACTGAAAAAAAGGTGAAAATGCAAACTTAAGAAACACAGTGAAGCAGACAGTATATTTTGCATAGGTATATCGATATCAGGAATAGCACAGACAAGTAAATCAGCCAAAAAAAATACCATTGTTCCTCATGTAAGCACATGGATAGCTGGACCCACTGCTCAGTGACTGCCAATTACTGTAACTCCACCGAGACGTGTCAGCCCACAGCCACACTCCCTGCACAATACACAATCATATCAATCATATTCCTTAAATTCTACAATTACTAATAACTTAAATACTACTACTAACAATACCAAAAACACAGGAATGGCTTAATTATTATTTTATTTTATTTATATAGCGTGTATTCATGGACCATTACATAACTTTAGATATGTAAATCTTTAGATCAATTCAGGAGCTATTTAGAGGGCATTAGAATACAACCCTATTACCTGAAAGTAGTAAGCTCCAATCCAAGCTTGTGTTACACCCGCCATGTCTAGTAAACTCTGCAGGAAGTTATATTCTCCAAGGTTGCGTACAGATACAAGTTTTGCATTTTGAGCTACACACTGAGCCTAAACACATAATTAGAAAGAAAGGACGGAAGAAAGAAAAAGGAAGACGTAAAAATGATCAGACCAAAGCTTTCTTTACTTTTTTTGTCAGTCCCTTCCTTACTTTACTTCAATGGAATCTTAAATTTTATTTTTCCTTTTTCATTATATATTTAATTTTATGATTATTATACGTACCTCAGCGTTGAGCCAAGACAGAGTTGTCCTCACAAGACGAAAACAACGTGACCCATATTTAACCCATCCAGACGGACAGTAGTTATACTTATCTGTGGATGATAATACACATTTCTGCATATGTATTCCATGCATAGTTTGTTTCCTTCAAACATATTTTGTATTATAACTGTTTCTATTTGATCAGTCGTTTTAATTTACTTGGTTAATAAAATTACCTTCTGCATCTGCATCTAATTTAAGAGCTTCCCCCTTATCGTCAGCTGAAAATACAAGTCATAACTTAATACAACAGTCTTGTGTCTGACTTCAACAACATCGCAAACACAGATGTGCTTATATTGTAGCAAGAACCAGTATATTACTGTACTGACCTGCCTCAATCACCTTCTCTACAGCCAGTTCAGAAGCTTCCCCTAGAGGAATTAACCAAATAAAAAAAGTTATGCAATGTTATGAACAGTTTTGTGGTGGATTTACTAAACTAAGCTAAATAAAATAAGCTATTTAAAAGCTACTTGCTCAATGTAAACAGACACCTACACCAATAGATATTAAAAGCCTGACTTTTATATTTTTACTGGGATCTTCACTGCTAAAATAACAGCGCAGATGTGGTATAAGTTAATTTTAATGTGCTGGCGTCGATTTACGTCAAAACCATCTATTTTTTTTATTTCTCATCTGTGATTCATTCTCTGATAACCAAATAGAAAATGTATTTGGCTGACAACGACAAAAAGTACAACTTAACAAAACAAGGCAAAAGAAACTCAACCTCAAAAATGTTTATTTCCTATACTCCTATACTCAAGAAACCAGGTGCTGATCCAAACAACTTTGATAATTTTCGTAATTTTCAAATCTGCCATTCCTATCAAAAATCCTAGAGAAGGTTGTTTCAGCACAGGTACATGATCACCTGTCAATTAATAACTTATATGAACAATTTCAATCAGGTTTTCGTCCTCAGCATAGTACCAAGACTGCCCTTGTTAAAATATCCAATGATCTTCTGGTAGCAATGAAATGTGTCTAGAAATAAAATTTATTATTATCATTATTATTATTATTATTATTATTATATACTTATACTAATATTTTTTTACTACTAATATACTAATATACTAATATACTAACAGTCAAATATAAGAAATACTTATACAACTTATTATCATTGCCTCCCAGACTGTTCCCTGTTGTTGGTCACTAACCTGGAAGTCTCTGTTCCTGCTCAGGTTTAGTCTCTGCAGGAACTGCTGCAGCTGCAAAAACATCATAAATATTACAGTACAAATATAATTACACAGGTCACAATGATTATTATGTCAATTCTTACACTATATTTAGTATTTTTCTTTGTTTCACCTGTGGCAGTCCTAAGTGTAAAGATAGTACACAGCAGTGCACACACAATCCAAACCTTCATGATGATGATGATGATGACAGTAGCTATATAATAAAGAAAAAAGAGAATTTAAATGTGTTCCAAATTAAATAATTCTAGTTCAAAACATACATCCTCTGTCTCTTCTTGTAATCTTAGATTTGTAAGGTTCTTTTTCCTATTTATGCATAGAATTTTAATTTTGAGGCTAAGGCTAGAATGAAATGCATTTCAATGTCAAAAAAGAAAGACAGAAAACCTGTAGGTCTCTAGTAAGATCTGTCTGGCAGAAAATTGAAGCAATCTGATGAATAATGGGCCAGCGTGCCATATATATACAGTATACATACACATGCACACATACACCAGTCCATCCCATGATTTGCATACTGTGTACCAGGAAACCGCGACCATGTTCCCGCTATTCATTTATGGTTTTACATGGTTTATAAAAACTGAGCACAGATTGCTGTTTCCGATCAACTTTGTAAGTGATAGACGGTGATAACCATAGATTTTCTATGCTGACCTTAGGACATAGTATGATTTATTGTAAGCTACTAAAACACCCACATTTATGATAAGAATTGGTTAATGGCAATAATTGTTAGTGTTGATCTTTACTCTATGGCTCCATCGCCAAATCTGAAGGGAAAAAAATGAATAAAATATGAATAGATCCATATGTGACATCCTTATTATGTGCATTTAAGTTGCTAAAACAAATAATCTGTTAAAAGGTATCTGTTAAAAAAGTATCTGGTATCTGTTTAAAGTTAATTGATCAATGCTTCTGCTTATTCGCTCTTTCTCTCTTATATAAAATATGTTATATACAAGTTAACAAATAAAATCTGAAAAGTGTGATGTGCATTTGTGTAAAACCATTTTATATCATATACTTAATATAACCACTTTTTACTGCAATTATAGCTACAAGTCTTTTGGGGTATGTCTCTACCATCGTTGCACATCTAGGGAGTGAAATTTTGTTGAAAATTGGATTTATGTAGGTCTGTACTTTGACTGGGGCATTATAACACATGAATATGCTTTGATCTAAACCATAAAGGCAAGATTTGTGGAGTGCATGACGAATAGTTGTATATAACCTGTAGACAGATTCCCCAACCTATCAGTGCATCTCTGCAGCTCCTCCAGAGTTACCATGTGCCTTTTGGCTTCTTCTCTAATCGATGCTCTCCTTGCCCTGCCTGTCAGTTTAAACTTCTCCACAAATTTATCCCTGACCTGTCTGGTTCCTTGGGCTTTATAATGCTGTTTTTTTTTTTCACTAATGGTGTCTAACAAAGCACTGATTTTTGCACAGAACAGTTATATTCATACTGAGATTAGATTACACATAGGTGGACTCTATTTACTTATTAGGTGACTTCTGCAGGCAATTACGTAGTTAGACTGGGTTTTGTTTTTTTTAGAGCTAAATACAAATGCATGCCACAGTTTTCAGATTTTTCATCGTAATTTAAAACAATTTAAAACAATTTATTACTTTCCATCCATTTGTGTTGGTCTATCCCAATAAAAATAAGTTGGGAAAAAACTTTCTGTAATGTGACAAAAAGTGGAAAAGTTCAAGGAGTATGAATTCTTTTTGCAAGGCCTCATGCCCTAAGTCTCCTGGGATAGCCTCCAGGACCCCCCCAGCACCCTGAATACAGAATAAAGTGGTATAGAAGATGAGTGAGAGTTCGTGAGTGAATACTAGCAGATAGTCCACCAGAATACATCTTTCACTACTCTTATATGTCACCCTGTGTTCCTTTTTCTTCTTAAGATATATACCACTGCTTTTTTTATCCTTTTTGCAATATCTACAATAATCTGCCCTTCCCATTCCTCTACTGGACCCCATACCTACCCATCCCTTCCACATCATCTCTGTTCCCTTCTCCAACATGCCCATTAAGGTTACAATCACCAAGCTTTCTTTTTGGGGACAGACATTTGCTACAGCTTTGCCTAACTTACTTTCTCATTCACATCCTATCCTACCTGTGGAATGTATTCACTGGTTACATTGCTCATTACTCTTTCCACACTCATCACTGACACCTCCTCACTTCCACATTTAAGCATTTGGCAGACACCCTTATCCTCAGCGATTTACCTTTTATTAAATTTTTTCAACTGAGCCTTGGACCTTGCACAAGGGCCTAACAATGGCAACTAAGTGGTGCTGGGGTTTGAACCTGAGACCTTCTAAGAAGTAGTTCAATGCCTAAACCACTGAGCCATCCCTGACTTCCACTACACTCGTGGCATACTCTTCCCTTAGTATTAGATCTGCATCATTTGTCTTATTATCGACACTATAGTGAAGCAGGTTGAACCCACCTCCAGTGTTCTTAGCCTTGCTTTCACTTAGTCTCTTGTCTACACAGTATATCTACCTTCCCCCACTCCATGATGTCAGCTAGCTCTCTCTATTTACCAAGTCATAGTGCCAATATTCCATATTGTAATACTGTATATTATAACAATATACTAAGTTATATTTTAATCTCTACGCTTTTACCCTTCCTTATTTTCTTCTGTCTCTGGACAGATCTGCCCTCTCTCTTTCTGGGCAAAAGTATCCAATAGGTACTGGGCACAACACTAAGACTACACTGGGTTGTGCACCCTCGGGTAGCTGAGTTTTTTTTAAAGAAAAACATCATTGTTTATAAAAACTGAAGTTCAAATCTGCAATGCTCTGATTACATATGGATGTGTGCCTACAGCCTTCCTGATATTCACTACAACAAACCCATTACGCAATGGGATATTGCTTTAATAACAGGGTCTATCATGTGTTACTTCAATAATTCATGGCTACTAGAGAGTTATAAAATGTAAGGAAATGTTTTTACTAGAAGCAAACTAATTATTTTTTTTATAACACTCATTAGTTGTTTAAAGGCATTGGTGTCTCAGCAGTAGGTTTCTTGCAGGCCATGCATAACGCCTGGGTTCATTTCCCAGCCACTGCATACTGTCTGGATAGCCACTGCATGCTGTTTAGATGCCACTGTATGCAAATATATTTAAATAAATATATAAATATTTGGTTATTTGTTTTAAATATTTGTGTATTGAATGATTTAAAAAAAAAAGGAAAAAATATTATACTGGAACCACAAAGATAAGGGGATTGTACTGCTTATGCGATCTGATTATTGTCACTGGAAAGGTGCCACAGCTTCCTGTATTGCAAATGAAACATGAAACAATGTGGATTTCCTGGTGGCGTACAGTAAATCACACTGTAGTCTTCTGCACACAGAGCGACATAGAAAGTCTGTTATCACGCTCTATCACACAGCAATCTATGATCAGCTTTTATAGTTGAGATTACTGTAAATCATAAGTTAATAAAATATCATGGTCTAAAGTGATGTTTCCTGGTGTAGTGTCTGCAGGTCATGGGATGGACTTATATATATCGCATGCTAGGAATCTCATAGAATACACACAACCACCAAACAGATAAAACCGGAGACCTAAAAAATCTGTACTTTTTCTCTTTCTTTTTGACATTGAAATGCATGTTCATTCTAGTCTAAATATCATTCGGAATGTAGCAGATCTATCACGATGGCTCAGTTGGGATTAGAATGTATATGAGGGCAACAATAATACTAAGATATAAGGAGACAGAGGGTGTACATGTTAAAATGCTGATTGTTTGACATGGATCACATTTTCACTAATTGGTTTATCTTTTATCTACAGTAATCATCATCATGAAGGTTTGGGTTGTGTGTATGCTGCTGTGTGCTGCCTTTAGACTGAGGACTGCTACAGGTGAGGAGCAAAAAATACTAAATATAATGTGATTATATTGATTTATCTTAGTGACTGTGTAGTGTTGTTTCTACATAGATGAATATGTTTATTTCTGCAGCTGCAGCAATCGAGACTGAACCTGAGCAGGATCAGAAAGTTCCAGGTTAGTGATACCAACAGTGAAAAGTCTGGGATGAAATGAAACGTTTATTTAAATACTAAATTATATTATAAAGTATTTATTCCATTTGGTTGTTATTAATATTATAAGAATGACAGTGGAATCATCTGTTAATAAATCTGTAAATGAAATAGAGATTCAATCAATTAATATATTTATTTATATATATTGAACTTATGTTTAAAAAGATACAAATTAATATTATTTGGTAATTTGGTTAATTCTTCTAGGGGAAACTACTGAACTGGTTGTGGAGGAGGTTATCGAGGCAGGTCAGTACAGTGGTATACTGGTTCTTGCTATAAGCACATTTGTGTTTGTGATGATGTGGGATTCAGACACAAGACTGTAGTAATACATCATCACTTGTATTTACAGCTGAGGATAAGGTTGGAGTTCTTAAATTAGATGATGATGCTGAAGGTAATTTTTTTAAACATGTAAATTAAAAAGGTCTCATCAAATATGTTTACAAGTATATATATTTCTCATTAGAAACAGACTATGTATGGAACGCATATTCAGAAATGTGCATGATTGTCCATAGATAAGTATAACTATTGTCCATCTGGATGGGTTAAGTATGGATCACGCTGCTTTCGTCTTATGAGGTCAATACAGTCCTGGCTTAATGCGGAGGTAAATATAACAATCATAAAACAAAATATGTCATAATAAAGAAATGTAATTTTATGATGCATCGGAAATAACAATGTAGCTGACAAAAATATATTTATTTATTTATTTATTTATTTATTTTAAGTTAAATATTATAGTCTTGATTATATCTTTAGGCTCAATGTGTAGCTCAACAAGCCAGACTGGCATCTGTACACAACCTTGGAGAATATAACTTCCTGCAGAGTTTGCTTGACATGGCTGGTGTACCATACGCTTGGATTGGAGCTTACTACTTTCAGGTAATACCATTTTACTAAAGTGGCTTTTAAAAGAAATCTAAATTGATCCAGACAGTGACACAAAGGAATACAATTATATAAATAAAAATATTACATTTCAAACCCATTAAGCCATTTATTTTCCTGTGCAATTCATATTATTAGGTCATAAGTCATATGATTGTGTATTGTGTAGGGTGCATGGCTGTGGGCTGACACAGCTCGGTTTCAATACACTAACTGGTACTCGCTCATCGATCCATTCAGCTGCCCATGCACTTACATGAGGAACAATGGTAATTTTGTCTGACTTACATGTCTGAGTTTATACACTTGTATACTTCTGTCAGATACATTTATAATGATATGAGTATGACTTTTAATGATGATTTCATTTTCATTTCTTTTTTCAGTTGGATGGTCTAACAGTAACTGTGCAAATGGATATGCATTCGTCTGTGCTATTGACCTACATGCATGTTAAAGAACATAAATGAATATTTGTCCCTTATTTTAATAAATATGAGTAACTGTATATCATTATGAGCAAAATAAATTATTGATTGTTTTGAGAAGACATGTCTTATTAACAGTAATATAAATCAACTTAAAAATTATAATTTAATAAAAAATCAAAAGGAAAACAAAGTTCTATTTGCATTTTTCTGTAGACTGTGTAATAGATGTTTTTTTACACGATGTTTTACACATTAAATATACACAGTTGAAGATTAATAATTTAATTGTCATAATTAGATAAAAGACAGGAAGTACATGGAAAATAATAATATTAATAATAATAATGGACAATCATATTGCAAGATTGCTTACAAATGACAGGAAAATGCCTTAGTAAGGTGTTGAGCCACCAGAACAGTTTTAATTAGCCTTTGCTTAGATTTTACAATTCTCTAAAAGTGTACTAGAGGGATGATAGGTTGACCACAAGTTGTGAAGGAAGTAGGCACATTGATTAGGACATTGATTTTGCACATTAATGCCACAAACCATTTCCTAATTACAGTTTTTTCTTTCTTCAAGTCTTTATGCTTGGCACAGAGGCCATTGCTTAGAAACAAGGTAGAAATCATATTTGACCAGAATTCCTGATCTGTCATCAGGAAATTGTAAGTTGAGGTTAATGTGAACCATAAAGGTAACATGGACCTGGATGATCATCAAAGTTTCCAGGAATACTGTGTGCAACTTATTGGATGGGACTGAGAACCGTGTGGGACATAAGTTAAAATAAAGGGAAAACAATTTCAGGGCTATGCTGATTTTTAATTAAATTTTATTTTATTTGTATAGTGATTTTAACAATTGACAAAAATTTTAAGTTTATATGGAATGTGAATGTGTATGAATTAAAATGGTCAGATAGTCCCAGATGAACAAGCCGAGGGCGACAGTGGCAAGGAAAAACTCCCTGAGATCGTAATAGGAAGAAATCTTTAGAGGAGCCAGACTTAACAGGGAACCCATCCTCATTTGGGTGAAACAGAAAGCAGGAATTGATCTGCATTCATGATTTTATTTGTGCATTTTAAAAAAATTTGTATTTAGGTGCAGTGTACTGATAAAAAGGTTTGGCACTTGTACACAGCCATGATAAACATAAATTCCTGCAGATTTTGTTTCACATTACTAGCATATCGCATGCTTGGAAAGGTGCTCACAACTTCCATGTAGTACAGTATGCTTAAATATTTATATTATATAATTATAATTTTAGCTTTCTTAAAGGGAAAAACTGTGGGAAACAGTTCAAATTTAAAGGCTGGCGCCCATTACAACTGATGAAGCACGAGTTATGCTGAGGTGCCACTCGGGACTTAGACTTTCCCTAATTTTATAACTATCACTACATTTTGTTTATCATTAGGCTATTGTATGTACAATATACAAATGTTACAAACAAAATAAACGGTTTTAAAAATTAAAAAATATTAAAAACAAAGTAAATTCTTTAGCATGCACTTTAACATGTTAAATGATTTGTTCAGAAGATCAGATTTTTCTAATTTTTCATCTCATTTTTAATGAGTCCATGCCGGCTCAAGTGCACACTGCCATTAAAAAGAAAATTGGACATAATTTAAAACTATGAATTCCTGAAATTTCATACCAAAGTTTCTACTTTTCACTCTATTTGTTGTCAATAATATTTAATATAATTATTGCATTAATTTAAAAAAGAATGCAAAATAAAAGCATTTTTAATATAACAGCGCCACCACAGTGGAAGGAATGGATCAAGGAACTAGTCCTCTGTAGCTTCTGTGAATATTAGGCAGTAAAATGTAGATGTATAAAAGATATCTGCATGAAAATAGCCATATTAAAAAATAGACATGTCCTGCGAAAATGTAAGATGGCAGCCCTACTGCCTATTAATGGGTTGATGAATGATTTGATAAAGATAAAATTGGTTTAGCAGTTCCTAGCAGTTTCTAATTAGGGCCAAAGAACTATGACATCAGCACCATGACGACATGACTATGTACACAAATTGGAATTTGCTGCCATAAGGACATTTGCGAGTCTGGGCTCTGTGCATAAGGAAATTTTGCTTTTCACAGGAGATTTTGCTGCATAGCTCTCATAGATCTCATTGAGCTCGATTGTCACCATGCATGTCATGGGCTCAACTCAACAGAAGGTCAGATATTTTGGGTCATTTACAAAATGCACACAATGGACACACATTACATACACTAAACACACACATACCACACACTATACACATCCCACCACACATACTACACACACACACCCTATACACACACAGTACCCATCCTACTCACACACACACACACACACACACACACACACACACTAGACATCCTACAGAAACAATGCTTGGCCCAAGCACCTGCACCATTATGATCGCCACCAAACCAGGCCCATATGATCTCTATGTTGTTATGATGAAAACATTAAGGATGCGAAATTGCAAAGGGATTTTTAATATCTCAAATGGTTCAGCCATGGCGATGCCTAAAACTTGCTGGAAAGTTGCTAATAGCTTTCTGGGTGACATCACATTAAGTGACATCACATTGAGTGACATTCTTGGTCGCCTCCCTGACTAAAGCCCTTCTCCCCCGATCGCTTAGTTTAGATGGTCGGCCAGCACTCTTAAGAGTCCTGGTGGTTTTGAACTTCTTCCACTTTCGGATAAAGGAGCCCACTGTGCTTATTGGGACCTTCAAAGCAGCAAAAATGTTTCTGTAACCTTCCCCAGATTTGTGCCTTGAGACAATTCCTTTGACTTCATGCTTGGTTTGTGCTCTGACATGAACTGTCAACTGTGGGACCTTATATAGACAGATGTGTGCCTTTTCAAATCAACTGAATTTACTATAGGTAAATTAAGCTGCAAAAACATCTCAAGAATGATCAGGGAAACAGGATGCGCCTGAGCTCAATTTTAAGCTTCATGGCAAAGGCTGTGAATACTAATGCACATGTGCTTTCTCACTTTTTTCATGTTGTCATTATGGGGTGTTGTGTGTAGAATTCTGAGAAAAAAATGAATTTAATCCATTTTAGAATAAGGCTGTGACATAACAAAATGTGGAAAAAGTGATGTGCTGAATTTTTTTTCGGATGCACTGTATATGCATGGCTGTAAAGGAAAAAAAAATAGTACAAGACAGACCAGTTTTCAGATGGAAACAAAAAACCTAATGTACGCTTCGGGATTTGCATAAAAATAGAAAGGACCGAGTGTGACAAAACCTCTCGCTCCTTTACAGCCAGTTCAGTTGTCTTTCCTAAAGGATTTAACCAAATTACCAAATTATGATGGGCAAAAATTTGTGTGTAAAATTTGTGTGCCTGCAATGAGTGGCCCGGCATCACAATTCAAGATGTTTAAGGGTATTCGTGGCTCAGCAGTAGGTTCATTGCCTTCCATGCGCAAGGCTTTTGTTCAATTTCCAGCCACTGGATGCTGTTCTGGTCTAAGGCCTGGATACAATAAGAGGGTTGCATCAGGAGGGAAATCCAGTGTAAAACTTGTGCCAAGTTGTGTGTGGATTGGATGGTTGGAACCATAAAGATAAACTGATTGTTCTTATTATTGTTACTGGAAAGGTGCCATGGCTTCTTGTAGGTGTTATTGCACATAATCAGCATGAAACAATGTAAATTTCACACTGTATCCTTCTTCACAGAGGGCAACATAGAAAGTCTGTTGTTATGAAGTTCTGTTATTAGGCCATAAGTCATACGATTGTGTATTGTGTAGGGTGTAGGGTTAGGGTTAGGGTTAGGGTCAGTCATAAAATCTTTTTACTACTAAATATTTCACTGTCAAATGTTATAACCAAGTGGAAATTATTGGGAACGACAGCAACTTACGAAGTGGTAGGCCATGTAAAATCACAGAGTAGGGTTAGCAGATGCTGAGACGCATAGTGCACAGAGGACACAAACTTTCTGCAGCATCAATAGCTACAAACATCCAAACTTCATGTGGCTACTCTATGAGCTGTTGAGGAGTTAATTAAGGTAGGTCAGTACCAGTGTTGGGTGTAATGCGTTGTTAAGTAACGCGTTAGAGTACATGGATTACTTTTTCGATGTAATGAGTAATCTAATGCGTTAGGTCCGCCATTTAAGTACTCGGTTATTTAGTTATATTTTCAAAAATGTAATCCACTATTCAGACAATTTATGTAATCTGTAAGCTAGACAACAGTCATTCCCAATCCGTTAGTGTGTGAAAGTCGTCCTACAGGCCCCGCCCCCAATAAACTCCCAAAGGAGTTTTCATTTTCTGCCATTGAAAAGTACTCTAACTAGTTACTTTTATCAGAAAGTAACGCTGTAATGTAACCGATTAATGTTTAATGACAGTAATTTTGTAATGTAATTAGTTACTTTAAAAAGTAACAACCCCCAATACTGGTCAGTACAATGGTTTAATGGTTCTTTCTATAATCCCATCTTAATGTGATGTTGGGGGAGCCATACACCACTGTAGTAATAAAGTAATGGGCAAAAATATGAAACTTAAAAATGGACTTAAGAGTTTAGCCTATTTGTAATAAGTCAATAGCAACACTCACAGAACACATAAAAACAATATAAAATATGTTTAATGTAGATGGCATACTATGCTGTTTATGATCTTTTAAATCCTCTGGTTCCACTCTTTAAATTTACACGGCTTTATAATTCAAATGAGACTTACAGTAATTACACAAATAACTAAAGAAACATAAACACACAATAAAAAAGTTTTCAGACACTGAAACCTAAAGTATAGTATGAATGGTTTTTTTTTCTTTCTTATGTAAGTGTGATGGTCATTAGCATGATCTTTAGCATAACTGTGTATGCAGGTATGATACTTAAATGTATAAGGCAGCTACAGTGCTTAGCAAAATTATTAATTCCCCTTGAACTTTTCCACATTTTGTCACATTACAACCACAAACTTAAATGTATTTTATTGGCATTTTATGTGATAGACCAACACAAAGTGGCACATAATTGTAAAGTGAAATAAATATCTAAAAAATGTGGGGTGCATTTGTGCAAAACCTTAAGATTCATTGTAGATTAAATCCGTTGGAGCTTTACTCGAATCCATGCTTTAGTCAAAGAGATAAATCAGGAAAATCTGATCTTCTTAACAAAGCATTTAAAATGCTCAATATCACAAATTGAAACAAAAAAATGGAAAAATTGTGGAATATCAATTTGCAATAAATCTTGCGTGGCCACTCATCGGTTGTTGCAAACATGCCGCTTTGTGAAAAGAAATGATGTCACATGTAGGCCTATTAATATTTCAGCGTATTTTATTCAGATTTTCAGATGGAACCATAGGGTAAAGGTCAACAGTGATTTATTGCTTACAGGAATCTAATTATTGTAACTGGAAAGGTGACACTCTTTCCTGTAGATAATTAAAATTTAATATCATGCAGGTGTAATTGCACATCAAGACCATTAACCATTCCTTATCATTTAAATGTGAATTTCTATTCCTAGTGTACAAAGGTCAGCATAAAAATATAGGGTTATCATGATCAGTTTTTATAATTGAGATTTATGTAAACCATAAATGAACAGCGGAAACGTGGACCTGGAGTAATGTTTCCTGGTGTACTTTATGCAACTCATGGGATGGACTGGTATATATATGGCACGCTGGGACCATCATTCAACAGATTACTTCAAATTTCTGCCAGACAGATCTTAACTGACACCTAAAATTTGGTACATTTTCTCTGTTCTTTACTAAAACAAAATGCATTTTCATTCTAGCCTAAGCCACACTGGAAACCTAAAACTCTATATTATCATGACAGTTCTAAGATCACAGGAAGAGACAGGGGATGTATGTTATGAACTAAAATTATTTAATCTTAAACACATTTAGATTCTCTTTTTTCTTTACCAAATAGCTAAAGTCATCATCATCATCATCATCATCATCATCATGAAGGTTTGGATTGTGTGTGCACTGCTGTGTGCTACTTTTACACTGAGAACTACCACAGGTGAAACAGAAAATCTTAAATATAGTGTCATGATTGATATAATAATTATTGTGAATTATGTAATATTATTTGTCCTGTGCATTTCTATTTACGTTGTTTCTGCAGCCGCAGCAGTTGAGAATAAATCTGAGCAGGAACAGAGATCTCCAGGTTAGTGATAACCAACAGTAAACAGTATAGGAAGCAATGGTGAATTCTAATAAATATTTCTTATATTTGGATGTCATTATTGGAATATATGACACTAATATGAACAAATGTCATTTTAAACAACGTAGAAGTTTAAACAAAATTTACACACAAATTTATTCCTATTATAAATTGGTAATTTGGTTTATTCCTCTAGGAGAAGCTACTGAACTGGCTGCGGAAGAGGTGGTTGAGGCAGGTCAGTACAGTGATATACTGGTTCTTGCTATAAGCACATCTGTGTTTGTGATGTTGTGGAAGTCAGACACAAGACTGACGTATTATCACTTGTATTTTCAGCTGAGGATAAGGTGGAAGCTCTTAAATTAGATGCTGATGCTGAAGGTAATTTTATCAATCAAGTAAATTAAAGGAATAATCAAATAGAATTTATTTTTTGAAGGAAACAGACTATGCATGTAATACATATGCAAAGATGTGCATTATTGTCCACAGATAAGTATAACTACTGTCCGTCTGGATGGGTTAAATATGGATCACGCTGCTTTCGTCTAATGAGGACAACTCAGTCCTGGCTCAACGCTGAGGTACGTATAATAATCATAAAACAAAATTTTTAAGGATAAAGAAAAAATGCATTTTAAGATTCCATGAAGGAAAAAAAATAAGGAATTAACTGACAAAGTAAAAAATGTTTTCTAACAACAAGAGCTGATCATTTCAATGAATTTCTTTCTTCCTTCCACCGGTAATAATTATGTAATTAGGCTCAGTGTGTGGCTCAAAAGGCAAAACTTGTATCTGTACACAACCTTGGAGAATATAACTTTCTGCAAAGTTTGCTTGACATGGCTGGTGTAACATACGCTTGGATTGGAGCTTACTACTTTCAGGTAATACACTTAAATTCTATAATGACCTCTAGATAGCACCTAAATTGACTTAATATGTACATTTTTATAGCTATCTAAGGGTCAATGAAGAATTATATAAATAAATAAATAAATTAATAAATTAAGCCATTTTTGCCATGTGATTTTGGTATTATTATTTTGTAAGGAATATGATTGATATGATTGTGTATTGTGCAGGGAGTGTGGCTGTGGGCTGACACGTCTCGGTGGAGTTACAGTAATTGGCAGTCACTGAACAGTGTGTCCAGCTACCCATGTGCTTACATGAGGAACAATGGTAATCGTTTTTTGCTGATTTCCTTGTCTGTGCTATTCCTGATATTGATACACTTCTGTCAGATAGACTGTATGCTTTATTGTGTTTCTAAAGTTTGCATTTTAACCATTTTTTTCAGCTGGATGGTATAACACTAACTGTGGAAGTGGATATTCATACGTCTGTGCTATTGACCTACAAGCATGTTAAGGGACATAAATGAAAAAATACCCATTATTTTAAAACTGACAAGATTATAAGCAAAATATATGCTCTTTTGTCTGGAGAAGACTTGACCAATGAACACTGTTTATGTCACTTAATAAAAACATCAAAAGAATAAAAAATGATCTAATTTCTGTATTTGTTACATTGTGCGCTGCTGCTTGTTGCTTGTTGGTCTTTGTCTTGGCCTTGGCCTTGATACCGTTACCGATGCTACCTAATAATCGAGGTTAAATAAAAAAAAATAATAATAATGTGTGCAGGTATAATGTGTGGGCTCTTAAATAGACGCACCTGTCCGCACTGATTGTGTCTGTGGCGTCGTTGCCTAGCAACTTTGCGTCTGGATGATCGCGCCTCTGCTTAATTAGAACTCTGCGGGATAGCAGCCTTGTGGATCTGTCCGTTCTAAACAGTGCAGAGTATCCTTGCGCTTTTGCCACTCGCAAGACCCGCGTCGTTACATTTGTATAATGTTATTTTTTATCTAAAAAGCGAAGATGAGCCATTAAAACAATATTTAGCCTAAATCTCCAAAAATGTTGCCTGAATTAGTTAGGAGCTGATTGTGATCTTTGAAATTCTGTGGTTGAACAAAATAAAGATACACATTACATATATTAATGAAACTACATGCAGCAATTAAAAAAAGACTGGATGTTGGCTGCACATGGCTAACAAACAAAGGACAACCATAAGACAAGACTGCTCACAAATGAGAGGTGCTTAGTTAGGTGTTGGGCCACCTTGATCCACCAAAACAGCTTTAGCCTTGACAAAGATTCTACAAGTCCCTAGAAGAAGAATGATCACAGTTCTTAGAAAAGTTATTCCTTGCACTGGTATTTTGATGATCTGTTAGTGAGAATGTTGTTTGAAATCTTTTACATGCACTCAGTTGGCTTGAGGTCTGCTGACTGAGGATATGATCTAAACCAATTTTATCTAGATCAAACCATTCAGTGAGCCCTCCTGCCCCATCAATAGGCAGTAGGACTGCTATCTTACACTTTCCCAGTCAATTTTTTCATATGGCTGATTTTATACAGATATATTTTATACATCTACACACTATACTACATAATATTTAGACAAGCTATAAACAACTGGTTGCCAGTGACAACAAAGACAACATCACTCCACTGCGGTGTTCCAGCAAGACATTGACCATATTCCTTTTGATCGTTCTCTTTAGTTCCTAATTTATCACTCCCTGTACAATATTTATTCTTCACTTTGGGTGATTGAAACAATATCAACGCTACTACAGTACTTCCTGTATATCTTGAGTAACAGATGTCTCGTCCAATCAGCGGTAAGCATTTCATTCGCAAACTATACCTACCTTTTCCGGGTAGTATCGGACTGGCCGAGAAGTGCAATACAAACCCATGCTTCAGTCAAAGAAATTAAAAATGAGGAATTTGATTTTTTGACCAAAGTATTTAAAATGCTCAGGATCACAAATTTAAATAGAGGACTGAAAAAAGTGTAGAATATTAACTATTAAACATAACAGGAATTTATGTTCATCCAGGCTGTATACAGGTGGCAAACATGCCTGTTTAGTTACACACTGCACCCAAAGACAAATAAATGCTTTATTTTACCAGTGCCTCTCATCCCACATGGCAAGTCCATCACATCCAGTGAATAGCCTACATTGGGATCTCTGCCTCCTGAATACCAAGGCAAGGACTTCATCGCTGCTTCACCTGTTAAATTTTATTAGCAGATGTGCTGCTTGTCAACAGGCTGACAAGCTTATTTATTATTTATAAACTAATGGCGATGAATGTTGGCTAAAGTGGCCCTGTGCATATTTTTCCCTAGAGGATGTCATGTCTCCAACTGCTAACTCCTGCAAATGTATCATTGCTTTGCTTTCTCTCTCCCCCAAAATCATCATTGCTCTATTGCCTGATCCACCAAAGACATAAATTTTCCAGAGCAGAGCAAACAAAGGAGGCTTTCATGCATTTTTACTTTGCAAGTTGAATGCTTGAATTGGAAATCAGATTATCACAACACAGGGAGGCACTATGGCATGTACAAAGTTTTGCATGCACTGTGGTTTTGGCAACAATAATATCTTGTTTCTGTTTTTGTTTGTTTTTGATCACTAACCATGTGCAGTTCCATGACCTCCTGATCTCTGGAAAAACAGCTCTGGGTAACACTTTTGACACCGCTAGAGGATGTAAAAAAAACAGTGTACTAATTTATAAACCAATATTCCCATTCAGACTTCTCAGCTAAATGATCCAACTTTACCTAGCAAAGATAGTTAACCTTAAGGCAATATTAGAACCATGCTGCTTTGTGAAAAGAAATTTTGTTTTATAATTATAACTATGTATATATATACTTTTTTTCTTCTATATTTTTATATTTTGTGATATTTTTATTATGCCCTTATTTGTAAGGTTATTTTACTAGATAAATTTCTCTTTTTAGTCCTATTTATTCCTTACATACAAGTTTTTATTTTTTAAAGGTCACTGGCGGTCGTATAAGCATTTCACTGCATATCGTACTGTGTATAACTGTGTACGTGACAAATAAAATTTGAATTTGATTTGATTTTATATGAAATTTGATTTGAAAATGATAATTATGTAGGCCTACATAATTAAAATCATTTTATTCATATTTTGCAACGGAACCATAGGGTAAAGGTCAACAGAAACAATTATTGCTTACAGGAATCCGATTATTGTCACTGGAAAGGTGCCACTGTTTCCTGTAGGTAATTAAAAATTACATTTAATATCGGGCAGGTGTTATTGCACATCAACACCTTGAACCAATTCTTATCATTTAAATGTAAATGTTTTAGTGGCTTTAAATAAATCATGCTGTGTCCTGGTGTATAAAGGTCAGCATAGAAAATATAGGGTTATCATGAACAGGTGTTATAATTGAGATTTCTGTAAACCATAAATGAATGCGGGAACATAGTCCTGGAGTAATGTTTCCTGGTGAACTTCATGCAACTCATGGGATGGACTGGTATAAATGGCACACTAGGACTGTCATTCTTCAGATTACTTTCAATTTCTGCATGACAAATCTTAACTGAGACCTAAAAATCGGTACATTTTCTCTCTTCTTAATTTAAAATAAAATGCATTTTTTATTCTTGCCTATTGAAACTTAAAACTTTATATCATGACTCTTCAATCTGGATTAGACAGGAGGCAGAACCATATAATTATAGGATTATAGGATGAAACAGGGGATTTATTTTATAAATTGAAATTATTTAATTTTGAAAACATGTAGATTATTTATTTTTCTTTACCAAATAGTTAAAAGTCATCATCATCATCATGAAGGTTTGGATTTTGTGTGCACTGCTGTGCGCAAACTTTACACTGACACCTGCCACAGGTGAGACAACAAAAGTGTGATAATTGATATAATAATAATTTTGACTTGTGTAATATTATTTGTACTGTAAAATCTATGTTGTTTGTGCAGCTGCAGCAGTTGAGACTAAACCTGAACAGGAACAGAAACTTCCAGGTTAGTGATCACCAACAGTGAACAGTCTGTGAAGGAATGATAAACTCTAATAAGTATTTCATATAATTGGCTGTCATTATCAAAATATATTACACTAATATAAACATGATATTTTAGACACAAGTTTTCACAATTTTACACAAGAATCCATTGCCATCATAATTTGGTAATTTGGTTAATTCTTCTAGGGAAAACTACTGAACTTGCTGTGGAGAAGGTGATTGAGGCAGGTCAGTACAGTGGTATACTGGTTCTTGCTATAAGCACATCTGTGTTTGTGATGTTGTGGGTGTCAGACACAAGACTGTAGTATTAAGTTATCACTTGTATTTACAGCTGAGGATAAGGTGGAAGCTCTTAAATTAGAGGCTGATGCTGAAGGTCATTTTATTAACCAAGTAAATCAAAAAGGACTAATCAAATAGAATTTATTTTTAAAGGAAACAGACTATGCATGAAATATGTGAGATGTGTACTATTTTCCACAGATACGTATAACCCCTGTCCATCTAGATGGGTTAAATATGGATCACGCTGCTTTCGTCTCGTGAAGACAATTCAGTCCTGGCTTAACGCTGAGGTAAGTATAACAATCATAAAACAAAATATGTAAGGATAAATAATAATTTAATAAAAGTAAAGTAAGGAATAAACTAACAAAATAAAAATGTATAATTATTTCTTACAAGAAGATCTGATCCTTTCTACTGCTTTCTTTCTTTCTTTCTGATTATGTCTTTAGGCTGAGTGCGTAGCTCAAAAGTCGAGACTTGCATCTGTACACAACATTAGGGAATACAACTTTCTGCAGAGTTTGCTTGACATAGCTGGTGTAACACGGGCTTGGATTGGAGCTTACCATTTCCAGGTTATATTCTTATATTCTACAATGGCCTCTAAATGAAATCTGGATTGACCTAAATTTTACACATCTATAGCTACAGTGGATATAAAAAGTCTACACACCCCTGTTAAATGCCAAAAAATTAGACCAAGATAAATAATTTCAGAAGTTTTTCCAACTTTAATGTGACCTACTGTATAACCTCACTGGTTTAACTCAATTGAAAATTTTTTTTTTTTTTTTTTTGAGGGGGTAAAAATAAAAAACTGAAATAATGTGGTAGCATAAATATGCACACCCTTAAACTAATACTTTTGTTTAAGCACATTTTGATTTTATTACGGCACTCTTCTTTTTGGGTAGGAGTCTGTTAGCATTAGTTAGTAGTAGCATAACTTTTGAAATTATGGCCAAAAAGTTAAACCTTGGTTTTTATTAGACCATAACATATTTTCTCACATGTTTTTGTGAGACTTCAAACATGCTTTTGGAAAATTTAGCTGGGCTTGGATGTTTTTCTTCACCCTACCCCATGGCCCAGACATATGAAGAATGCAGGATATTGTTGTCTCATGAGCTCCTTTAATGTTGTTGTAGGCCTCTTTGCAGCCTCCCTGATCAGTTTTATTCTCAGTTTTCATTTTTTTTTCATCAATTGTGGAGGGACGTCCAGTTCTTGTAAATGTCACTTTAGAGCCATATTTTCTCCCCTTGGTGGTGACTGTCTTCAATATGTTCCATGGTATACCTAATGCCTAGGAAATTCTTTAGTAGCCTTGTCTTGACCAATAGCTTTTTACAATGAAATCCCTCTGATGCTTTGGAAGCTCTCTGAGGACCATGGCTTTTGCTGAAAGATGTGACAATGTCTGGAAAAGCGTAAGAGAAGCAGCTAAACATTATTTGGAAATAATCAGATGCACTTTAAGGTGTGTATTGACTCCTATTTAACATGGGTTTGAATGTGATTGCTAATTCTGAACACATCCACAGCCCCAGTTATAAGTTGCCAATAAAATTCTGATTGCCAACCATTGAACTGCCTTAAGATTTTGTATGCTATTTTAAAGGTTCAACAGCAACACTTTAAAGGATTACACCAGCACATAAAGGATTATACAGTATTTACTGTAGCCCGTATACTATGTTGATTGTGACCTTTTAAATCCTGTGATTCCTCAAAATAAGTACACACATTTTTAGAATATTAATGAAACTACATAAAGTTATTAGAAGAAAGACAGGAAGTTGGCTGCAGATAGTAAAACCAACAAAGGACATCCATAATACAATGTTGCTTACAAATGATAGGAAAGTGCACTGCTTAGTAGGTGTTGGGTATTATATTGTAAGATAATGATGATAAATGTTGGCTAGAGAGGCCCCTCGCAATTTTTTTCCTAGTGTCCCAAGAGACTCTATAAATCCTCTACCTATGAGGACGTCATCATTCCAGCTGCTAAATCCTGCAAAGTTATAATAACTTTGCTTTCCTTCTCCTTCTCTGGTGCCTGGGCCACCAACATGGCTCCACCTACTTGATCCAACAACATCATCCATTTTCAGAGCAGACAAAGGGCATGTTTCTGTGCACATCAAATGGCTATAGGTGGAACCAAGTTATTACAACAACACAGGGATTTACTATTTGGGTTTTGATCATTAACCATGTGCATTATTTTTATTTTTTATTTTTTTTTTCGCCTCATGAGTTGTCGCCAACAAATGGCTCTGGGTTACACGGTTGACTTATCCAGGAGAGGACGCAAGCACAAAAGTTTATTAACCAACGTTTATCGGTTAACTTTCGAAATTTCTTAGTGCAATATTTTACTTCCGTAAAATATGACCATGCTGCTTCGTTTTGCGCAACTAAAAGACACATTTAAACATGCTATGGCATGGCTATGACGTGAAAGGACACTTATGCACATTATTTCCATTTTTTTATTTTAACTTCCCCCACCTAAAAGATTTTGTTAATTTTTCAATTCAGTTGTACAAGTTATAGGTCACATTAAAGGTGGAAAAAGTTTTGAAGTTATTTTAATTGGTCTACTGTTGTTGTTGTTTTTTTGGTTTTTTTTCAAATCACAAAAACCTTGCATTTGTACAGGGATGTAGAGGCTTTCTATAACTGTGATCCATGAACACAGTTATATAAATAAAATAATGCATAGGAATATACATTTTTTTCTGTCTTATTGATATAATTAGTCTGTAAAGAATATAATTGATATGACTTTGAATTGTGCAGGGAGTGTGGCTGTGGTTTGACACATCTGAAATGAGTTATACTAATTGGCAGTCACTGAGCAGCGTCTCCAACTACACATGTGCCTACATGAGAAAAAATGGTAATTTTAATGGTTTTCTTTCTGATTTACTTGTCTGTGGTCATCCTGATACTGATATACTTCTGTCAGATATACTGTCTGATTTAACATGTTTCTAAAGTTTGTATTTTCACCTTTTTTCAGCTGGATGGTATAACACTAACTGTAAAACTGAATATTCATTCCTCTGTGCTATTGACCTAAAAACATGCTAAGGGACATGGATGAGAAATCATCCATTATAGTGAAGCCGACATGATTATCAGATAAATAAATCCTACTTTTTCTTGAGAACACATGACCAATGAACACTGTTTTTCACCTAATAAAATGTCAGAAGGACAAAAGAATGATCTACTTGCTGTACTTGTATAATATAAATTTTGTGGAACAATATTTAACCTGAACTTAACATCCAGACATTAAGCCTGAATCAGTTGGGAAAGAAAGTAAGCAAAGTTGGAAATACGAGCTAGAATTAGATGCTTAGAAGAATATCACGGGTTGCAAATTACATGTTACAGTCCTGATCTAAATTCAGTTGAGTATATGTGGCAAGACTTGAAAATTGCTGTTCACAGATGCTTTCCTACCTATCTGACTGAGCTTAAGTTTATTTTGCAAAGAAAATGCAAAATGTTTACTTTCTAGAGCAAAGCTGGTAGATACATATATACGCCAAAAGACTTGCAGCTGAAATTGCAGCGAAAGGTGGAATTTTTGAAACAAAAATTTTGGAACAAAGTTTTGACTGAAGAGGGCTGAACACAAATGCTCGCCACACTTTTTAGATATTTATCCATAAAAGATTTTGAAAACTACTTATCATTTCCCTTCCACTTTACAATTGTGTCCTGCTTTGCCAATAAAATTCTGATTATTGCCACCATTGAACTGCCTTAAGATTTTGTATGCTATTTTAAAGGTTTAACAGCAACTCTTTCAGAGCACATAAAGGATTATACAGTATTTACTGTACCCCGTATACTATGTTGATTGTGACCTTTTAAATCCTGTGATTCCACAAAATAAATATATATTTTTTTAGAATATTAATGAAACTACATACAGTTATTAGAGGAAAGACAGGAAGTTGGTTGCAGATAGTAAATCCAACAAAGGACATCCATAATACAACGCTGCTTACAAATGAAAGAAAAGTGCACTTTTAATAACTTTGCTTTCCTTCTCCTTCTCTGGTGCCTGGGCCACCAACATGGCTCCACCTACTTGATCCAACAACATCATCCATTTTCAGAGCAGAGCAAATAAAGGGCATGTTTCTGTGCACATCAAATGGCTATAGGTGGATTCAAGTTATTACAACAGCACAGGGATTTACTATTTGGGTTTTATCATCATTAACCATGTGCGTTTTATTTTTTGTTTTTTGGCCTCATGAGTTGTCGCCACAAATGGCTCTGGGTTACACGGTTGACTTATCCGCGAGAGGACGCAAGCACTAAAGTTTATTAATCAACACTTATCGGTTAACTTTCAAAATATCTTAGTGCAATATTTAACTTCCGTAAAATATGACCATGCTGCTTCTAAAAGACACCTTTAATCATGCTATGGCATGGCTATCACGTTGCTTGATCGGTTACTCTATACCTTAATGAATCCAGGCGGTGGCTCGTCGTTATGGCCCTTCGATAGCTCAGTTGGTAGAGCGGAGGACTGTAGTGGCTCTCACAGAGATCCTTAGGTCGCTGGTTCGAATCCGGCTCGAAGGAGGTGCTAACTGTTTTACTTTGCTTTACGTTTTTTATTCCTAGTACTGTATGTCTTTCTATGTAAATTAGTGGCCGGGTCGCAAAAGCTTCCTTATAGTTAAATTGCCTAAATTTTGGCCTGGTTTTATAGGTATCAAAAACATAAAAAAAAAAAATGGAGTCACTCGTTTAGAAACATGTCAGTATTTATGAGTCTATAAAATGTTTTATTATGTTATTAATTATTTTATAGCAATATATTAATATTCTTGGAATTTTCTAAACATTGGTTTTATTTTTAAGCTTCTTTTCTAGAAATTCCCTGACCGGGAATCGAACCCGGGCCGCGGCGGTGAGAGCGCCGAATCCTAACCACTAGACCACCAGGGAGGTTACTTTATCGCAATACCTTCTTACCATCATCAGCCTTTTCTGGTAGAATTCTGCTTGATGGTGGAAGAAAGTGAAAAGAATGGAAAGAGGGGGAGAAAGGAAAGAGGACAAAAAATTAAGGAAAAAATAAAATAAAAAGGTGAAATAAGAGTTATTACCATCTTTGATGTTTCCCCCTAGTTGTGGACTGCTAATACCATTGTAAGATTTGCATCAAAAATAAAAATTTTATGCATTAAGCAGGGGCAGGTTGTGGATCCAAAGGTCCCAGGTTTGATTCCACTTTTTTTTACCCAAAAACTAAAAATACTGCCTAATTAATCATAACATGAGGTTAGGTTATTGTAAAAGTATTAGAGTTTGTTGTTAAATGCTTCATGCTTAAATGCTCCATGTTGTGTCACACAAAAAGTAAATTTGACCAATATAATCAAATTAATAATTAACAGATTAAACATGAAAAGCAATGCACCAGTGTATTTGCCTTGTCTATGACTGTGACCTGCTGGAATATTAATCTGGTGATGTGCTTTAAAGAGAATCGTTTTCTGTCATTTCGTCTTTTGTCTGTAAAAAAAACTCTGCTTGACTCTTGTTTTTAAAGATATTTCTGATAGAAATCAACCATAAAGCTTCTGCAAAAATATAATGTAATATTATTATTATACAGATATATATTGCACTCACTCATTATCGCTCCACCTTCTTCCAGTTCTTTAAAACTAAAAATATATGCTATGAGGACATAGATACAAAAAAAACACTTTAAAATGACTGTCACACCTGCTGTAAATTCACCCTTTGTTTTGGGATGTCTGAACCGTCCAGTGGTCAGCCGCACAGGATGCCGAGCAGAGGATGCCTCACTCTGCTTGTCATATGGCAGAAAGTTTTGACAAAGAGCTATGATGGTGCAGACCTGCTGTTTGTTGGGTGTTAAACCAGTTTCAGTCCTCGGCCACGCAGTTCACTCGGTCCATTCATGGGACAGTGCTTATCCACAGCCTGGTAAATATGGCACATACAATAAAAATCAATAACTACACTACCACAAGCAAGAAAACAATACACATGACACTGTACAAACTCTCACCAAATGACCTGCTGTTGATGAGCAGCTGTTGCTCAGATGCTGCTGGCTATCACCCTGGTGGTCCTCGGGGATCAGCAGTCATGGAAGTTGAAACAGTGGCTACCAGTTTGATCGAGAAACGTTAAGGAGAGTGACAGTTCAGAAGAGTTGGGGAGGGACTGAGAGAGTAAGAAAGCATAGTTAAATTAATTATATAATTGAAGACTATATTAAAAAATGTAAAACCCACTTTTAGTTATTTTAAAATCAAATTTAAGCTGTGAAATTATACTAACATTATCTTGATGGCATGCATCAGAGTCAAGCTTGAGTTTGGCTTTAAAGCAGAGCTATAAGCCCCTCCATACCATGGCTTGGTGAACTGCAAACAAAAACTGGATACTCAAGTGGTGTCTTGTAATTATTTAAAATAATTAAATCACAAACACACACCTCTATTACATAATCAATATTTACATTTCTCAATCTGTAAAATTGTTTAATGGCAAACAATAAGAATGCATTTCCTTTAAACATGGATTACCTTTGGATGGATGGATGATAGATTTTATATTAGTGTATAATACGGGAGAATAGCAGATAGCTGTAATACACAGTGATTCAGTTCAGTTATATTAACTGTATTAGAACCTGTGCCACAACAGATGCACTAAATGACTAAATGTTTAACACAAACTGTTTAAAACTTTGACTAAGTTGCATCCGCACTGGAGGCGGGTAGAGGAAGATGATTGGCTTTGAATTTGACAAGGAATAAGATGTGATTTGCCGAAAGAAGCAGCCGCACGGTGTCCAAGAAAATAGATGTGCGCCTTGTTCGTGGGAGTGATACTAAATATTCAATACCGCTAGGGGTCGCTCATTGATTTTGTATCGTTCTATTTTACTGAGCACGAGTCAGGAAAACTGTAAACGTGAAATAAACACTCGAACGTCGAATGCCTTTTCTCAGACATGTACATTTTGAGTTGACAATAGACCTAATGACAAATTTTCATATGATGGTTGAAATATCAAAACATAAAGGAACTTGGAGAGAAGCAGCACTCGTGTCTGGAATTAGCAAAAACACCTTTATAAATAGTAATTATGATTGAAATTGTTCTTGATATCCAACAACCTCTCAACCTAAACGTCATGTCAGCCTAAATATGTGGGAACTGAACGAAAGGCTAAATCCCAAATGGTCCTATAATCCACTACATTGGTCATTTAAGGGCCATATTGTGTTTGTGATATTAATTCTGCATAATACAAAAACAGTGTTACAGCTTGTAAATATAAGTACAAGATGATAAACTACTGTATAACAAATGTATGCATGGATGCTTTGTTAACACTGTTGACTCAGCACTTTTTAGGTTTTCTTCGTTTACTCAGTTTTTTTTCCCCCCCACACTCCAAAGAAATACACTGTAGGCAGAAAAGGGGCTCCAAATTGCCTGCTTGGTTGGGAACTTATGTGCACCTGTGATGAGTTACCACAGTATGCCCCCCTTATTGTGCCTAGAGTTCCTTGGGGCTCCAGGTCCCCGGTGACCCCTTACTGAAAAAGCAATAGGAAAAATAGATGATTCAATCAATCAATAAATAAATAAATAAATAATGCCCACTTCAATTGTGCACAGTACTCGTTACAAGTAAGTCACAAGAAAAACAAGCAACTATTACTCATTCTTTATTTTTTAATCATTTAATAACATACCTCAAATTGATCTATTTACACCCCCATTAGTATATACACATTTTGTTTTGATCTTGCATTTATCCAAACTTCCTGCAGTGCAGAAAATACCATAAAAAAGGTAAATGTCATCCATTTCACACATCTCCCAAACAAGACTGGGAATGACTTGAGACTTTAACTGTTAAACGGGAAGAGGGAGCCGACACTGCTCAAACAATGGGACATTTTACACACTCTGAGTTCTACATTTAGGTTCCTATTCACAAAGTAAAGACAATGACAAATACAGAGAACTTCTGTACACTTCAGAAAGACTGGTGAATTCTACAACCTAGTACCTTAAGCTGTAAAATCTTTAACTTGGAATGGGATAAAATTAAGAAATGCAGGTACTAATGCATTAAATATGTACCAAAAAGGCATGCAGAAAATAAGAAAACATTTGTACCATACATTGGCTCAGAAAACACACCATACTTACATACAAACAAACATACATACACACAAATGCATGCCTACAATCAACACCTGTGCTCACACATGCATGTTGTCATCCATACAGACACACAATTATGGCACACACTTGGTTCAAAGACAGAACAGGTCAGCTATTGACTGAACATACAAACTGGGTAACGGACAGGAAAGATATGGAAGGCAGTGCAACACAGTTTGGAACACACACAAAAACATTCAAACTGATCTTTTAAGCTGAACCAACACTGAAACCACACTTGCAATAATCTGCAAACAGATTGCAACAATTCAGTTGTAAATTTAGAGAGCAGGTTTAAATATGAATTTATATTTGTCTTTTTAAAAACTGTATAATCAAAAATATGTGGACAACCAATCACCACATCTATATATGCATATTAAAACAGCATGTTCATTGACAAAAAAAAAAAAAAAAAAAAAAAATAGTAATTAACACAGATTAAGTCCTGCCTCAACTGGTATAACAGTCTCCACTATTTTAGCAAGGCATACCAGCAGAGTTTGGTTTGTGGCTGTGGGGATTTCTTCAATTTACCCAGAACAAATGTGTTTAGCGGGATTGAAGTCAGGGCACTGTAAAGGTTCTTCCACAATTTTTAAGCAAACGGGCATTGTCATAATGAATCAGCTTTAGGGGAAGGAAATCTAAATGCTACAGCATACAAAAACTTGCAGTACGGCTGTGTGCTTCCATCATTGTGGTAAGCATTTGGGAAAGACCTACATATGAGCGTGATGGTCAGGTGTCCACAAACTTTTGGACGTGTTACTGTTTTGAACAGCTGCCTATTGTTATTAAACTTCCAAACTGCAGCTTGACCTACCATTCTTACCTCATAACCTGTTCAATGTTACCCTCTTTGTACTAGGACTCTTCTGCTATACCAACACAAAATACAGTAAAATCTTGCAGCTCTTCTCATCGTAGCACATGTCCTTTACTTCCATTGATCAGAATGAGCTGTATCATATACAGGTCTGTCCTCGAACACTATCACTATAAAAAGCCAGGACATTTTAATCATACCCAACACATTAATGAGGCACTAGTATAGAAATACTGTATCTAATATGGAGAAGTTAGGGCTCCAATAAATGTGTAAACCTGGACCGAAAAGAACCTCTTTTTAAACTAAACCAACAGAAATATGTTTAGACACCTTCCAGGCCACACTAAGCATTCTTTTATTCTACAGCAACTACACCCTAGGTGTTTACAACTTTGTGACAGGGTAATTCAAGAGACTCAGCACTCTGAACCGCACCCACATATCATTCGTGACTCGTACAAAAATAATGCAGTAAAAATTAATTATAAAAAATAAATCTAACACATGGAATGGTATTACATGATACCAACAATCATGATACAAGTTTAATGACTCAGGTCTCAGATTATATACTGTAATCATATGAAATGGTCATATTAAGAAATGTTTGTAAGGAAAAGAGAATTATTTGAGGGCACAAGGTTTTCCTCTCACTTTCACACAAGCACCCACAGGCACACATTCAAATATTTACTTCAGCTCTACCAAAATGTCTACCTAATTTATTACCGTATGAAATAAAAAAAATACATGCTTTGACCTTTCTTCTCATCATTCCTCTGCTTAGGTTATTCAGCACAAGTTTATCTTTGCCTCCATTTCCAATCTCTCTATTCAATATACTTTCTTTCCCTTCTGTTGCTAAACCTGTTATATCCTTTCTTTCAATGCTCATTTTCTTAGCTATTAGGATTAGTGATTAAGCAATAAATAAGGGTCCAGGAATTTAGGAAAACCATGGCTCTCATTTATTTGTGTGTACTATTTGGTCCACAGCTGAGCAAATTACATCACTTTTCTTCTTTTCCCCCATTAACTCATTAATATAAACATACATTCACTCTTTGATGCACACACACACTTTGCACCTCAAAAATGTATTTTCCCAAAACATAAAATTTCCCCAAACCCCAACAAAAAAGATCCTCATTCTTCAGTTGTCCAGTTATACCCTTTGGATATGAAGTTAACTGTGTACCCTTTTTCCCAGTCTTTCCTGTCCCTCACAGCTGCTGACCATCTTCCTCTGTCATGCCCTGGGCCTTTAGCTCCTCCAACACATTGTCCAGATAGCTAGGGTCAGGGTAGCCATGGCCTGTGAGGTTAGAGCCAAACTCTGTTTTATGGTGGATCTCATTCCAGATGACTGTATCTGCCTCACCCGTGGTGCTAGATGTACCCACCGAGAAGATCAACCTCCGGTCCCAGGCGACCAATAAAAGTCTCAACACCTATAAAAATAAGTGCATAAATTTGGTCATAATGTACTGCTACAGAATGTAGAAGTGAATCAAATTACCTTGCTATTAATGGAAAATTAGGGCTTTCTTTTGCCCAGGCAGTGTATATACAATTACTGTATACACACTGCCTGGCCTAAAAAGAAATTGCACACTTCAAAGTTTAATTCAACCACTTTAAGATTTGATTACAACATCTAGTGTGGTGGCTAGTTCATGTGTTGAAAATGGTTCCTTAAGCTCCCAGAACCATCCTTTTACAGTCTGAGCCCTGGAATATGCCTGTGCCATGAGGGAATAAAAAAAAAATCCACTAATGTAATAATGTCATTTTGTATAAGCATGTCATCAGCTGAATGAATTTACCACATAACGTTGCTGTGCCTAGACCACCTCTAACCCTAGATCATAACACTGCCTCCAGAGGCTTATACGGTGGCCACTATGCATGATTGGTGCATCACTTTATGCTCTTCACTTCTTACCACAACACACCTATTCCTCTAGAATAGGGTCATTCTGAACTCATCAGATCACATGACCTTTTTCTATTAATTAAACATCCAATCTTTACGCTCCATATCAAAGTATTTAAAGTAACAAGTCCGCACAGCTACTCAATTCAGTCCAAATTCTGCTAGTTCTCATTACATTGTGTGCTTATGAAAATTATCTTACTTTCAGTCTTAAACATAACTATGTTTTTACTGTTAAATGTTTTACCTTGAAACTACACCAAGTGTTTAAGTGATCTCCATTTTCTTCCCCCGACCACATTTCTTAAACAAAGTTGGCAGTTCTTCCTTATAGATTTTCATAAAGTTGAATGGTTCTTAAGCCTGTTCCAGGATTTTTAAAATCTCATTTGGGTTCTTTGCTTGATGCAGCCCAACAATTTCAATTATAACTTTTTGTTGTTTAGTCAGGCAATGTATTATGCATGTACATATAAAAACTTATGCTGGTTGTTAACAGAATCATAAAGCAGTATCAACATACCTTCCGTCCTTTCTCACTGTCTGGAAGATAGCAGTGTCGCGGAAATCCTCTTGCTGTGAAAGGCTTTCCTGGGTTTGGATGCTCAGTGCCCTTCAACAGCAAAAAAAAAGAAAAAAAAAGAAAAAAAAATTAAATCATAAATGTCTTACATGTTTTTCCAGATGATTATTATTATTATTTTTTTAGTTAAGCAGTACTTTAAAATATGGGTTACCTGTATGCCAGGTGGTATGTTGTATATTATACGAATAGTTTTGCAGTCAGGGTGTCCCGGAAGTGAGTGAGGAATGACATGGTATTCCATCTTCCCAGGTGGCTGATTGCCCGTCTTCACACCATAGATTGTTTTGCATGTGGGACACTGCAAGCTGCCATCTTTGTTTCCATTGTTGTACATAGCTACCAGGCACTGCAGATGGTACTGATGGCCACACTGTGCCAGCCGACCGACTGATTCCGCACGGGACACAGCACCCACACCTGGACCTTTATAACCAGAGGGGCCAGTCAAAGGTTCCATACAGATAGTGCAGTCCTAAAAGGAATCAGTGAGGATATATACTTTTTCAGAAAATGTATATACAAGCGCTTTTATACACTTCTCACATGGAAGGTTAATTGCAGTGTTTATACTCTTCAAATAGTGTGATACCAGATAAGGGAAATCAAAAAACTAAATTTGATTAACTCAGCCTCATCAACAATATGTTGTAAGGTTTATGCCATATTTAGGTGTATATGTTTAAGTTAATTGTCATGCATAAGTTAACACTGCATTTGTGTGAGCGTGTGCATTTGTTTGAGAGTGACTACCACTGGAATAGCAAATAAATAGTGGGAGATTGATAGGACATATACCTCTTCTGGGGGATTCTTGACTTTCTGTAGATACCGCTTTACTACTTCCTCTGGAGTCTTGCCTAGAAAGGATAATATTTATGTTTAAGTAAAGTTTTGGAGGGGAAAAAATATTATATTATGTTTATGTAGAATATGCTTTGGAATGATCAGTGAGAAAAGCTTTTAAAATTTTAAAAAGTTGTAATGTTAAGTATTTTGAACTAATTTGTGTATATATGTTGAGCCACACCTTTGCGAGCTTGTTTTTTGGTGGTCTTCCGACAGCAGTGTCCAAGACCAGGGATGGGTTTGATGTCGCTTTTGCTGACAGGAGGAGGGTGAAGCACCAGTTTAGGAGGACGAGTCAAACACACAGGCAGCCCAGCTGCACTCATTAGAATACCTGTGATCCCTGGAACATGCGTACATAAACAAGGTAAGTAACTACACAGGGTGATACGGTGATTCACACTGCAAAATTAGAACACTTTAGGGGACTGATGGAGCTAGATTCCCTCTACAAAGCTCAACATGTTTCTGTCAATTATCAAAATATTCAGATCAGACACTTTATTTATTCAATTAAACATTTTGGAAGAATTTACACATTTATTTATCTACTTTTAAGACATTGTCAACTTTTTGTACATTTTTAAACAATAATATACACCCTTTTTAAAATGTAGATTTTGTATAAAATATACTGAAAATCAAATGTAATTAATGCCTTGAGGATTTAACTAAACCCCCAACATTCTGTACACTGATAAATTTCTCTCTCATTATCTTTAAATTGCTTTGTATTAATATATCAGATGTACTCATATGCTTACAAGTAATAGGAATTTTTAATCATTTTAGTGACTCGGTTCATTGAATCTCATTCATCAAAATGAACAAATCTTTTTTTTAGTCATTTAGTTCATTTCGTTCTTTTGTTCAAAAATAAAATAAAATGTTACATTCTTAATTAGACCATTAAACAGACATCCAACACATCTACATACACACATTTTGGCTATAGTTCCAGTAATGAAAATATTACAGTGCAGTTAGGGACATATGATAAACAGAGTAGCTCACCTCTTATATCTTCTGGTCCGAGTCGTTCGTTCTTTTGAATCTATTGCACTGCATAGAATTTATGGGAGTCACGTGACAAAAGAACGAATGATTCGGAGCAAAAGACTCAAAAGTAACTACTAATTTCTGTTCCTGTACATAACCTAAGGAGGTTTTGCGATGCTTTGCGCATGCATGCCTGGTAGAAAATGAACGAATCACTCTCCGAGACTACTAGTTCTTTTGAGTCACATTAAATACTCGTTTAAAAAGAACAAATCATTCATAAACAACCTATCACGAATGCTAACAGTCTTACCTGCTAAAGCTGGATGAATGGGACTGGAACCATTGAGGTTCTTCACTGGCACTGTTTGCACACTAGAGCAAAACAAAACAAAAAATACATGTTTAATTGTATAGAGAAAACATTAAACCACTTTTACATTCTCTATACCACTTTTTCTGTACATGGTAATGCAGACACTCTCACACTTACTCACTTATGCACTATGGGCAATTCGGAAGCCCAGATAGTATGGTGAGAACAAGCAAACTCCTCGACACAGACCCTGATAGTCTATAACCACTGATAGTGATAACCACTATGCCACAGTGCTGCCTAAACCTAGCGTGCTATTTAAACAAACTATATACATATACAAACAAAAAGCTTAATAATGCTCTTTACAACCTGGCAGGGTGTTAGTAGATACATTTAACATAGATGAAATCCCATGTTGGCTGTTTTTGATCAATTAAACTTACCAATAGAGCATTTCAGTTCTCCAATATGTCCACATACAACACCGGTGAAGTTGTGATGCTATCTGCATATACATTCTGTTTTCTTTAACATTTTCCTTTTTCAGTGCAAAAATAGTGTTACATAATGAGTAAGTATATCATCAACTACACTTTGCAAATCTAAATTTAAAATGTCTTGTGGGTGTCTCCTGCTCTCCTAAGCCTTAATCCATAAGTTTTCATCTGGTGTCTAACCTGACAACACACAAGCATCACATCTGCGACGGATTGAATTTAACGTCATAAGCTAATTTAAAAAGAGCCTAAGCTCTTTTTTCTTTTTTTAAATCAGCAGCTTTACAGTCTTCGGATTAATCATTGCTGCAATAGACCACAACATGGAGCAGAATCAGAAAATGCATACTTTAGAATAGACATTTTAGCCTATACTAATATTAAGGAAGCTAAGCAAAAAGGTTCAGCATCATCTCACTAATGGCAATTTAATAAACGTGTAATATAATGCATTTCTGGCGCAAAATTGTTTTACTATCATCATTATTATTATTATTATTATTATTATTTATCCTTTTATAAATACAATCTTGGATATTGTATAGCATAGTGCTTAAACTATTTTGGAATAACATAACATAGCTCTCTCTCCCAGCTGCCTCACTACCATCACATTCAGTGGTTGAGGAGACATATGAAATATATGAGTGGATTTGAACAGAGCCATACAGTACAAGATTAACAAATAAGCAATAATACTGTTACTGTTCTTGCTTTTAAGAAGTACTTGCAGAACAGATCAAATATGTGATACAGGCTGGATTTTTTTATGGTTCATATGACCTACTGTCACTCAAACAGACGAGAGGTACTTTATAAATCTAAATATAAACAGAGATACTTCACAAATGTATATACAGTGAAACCTCGGATAACGAGTAACGCGGTTTGGGAGCATTCCACGAGACGAGCAAAGTTTTTTAATAAATTTTGATTTGGAAAATGAACAAGTCTTGGTTTAAGAGCTCCGAGTATTATGAATCACTTCTTGTTTTGACGGCAAGCGTCACGTAATGACAACAAAGCCAACGTTTTTTCTCTCTCTTGCGCGCACTTAGAGTGTGTGTGTGCTCTTCACAGAAACACTGCTCCTTCGCGATTCTTTTCAAAGGTAAAGTGTAGGTTAATTTGTTTGTTTTACTTTACAGCAGTGATTCCGTTAGTATGCACTCACACGAACTAACAGTATGTTCCTTGCTAATTTTTTAGACAAAACAGTCTTTCCGTTAATTCGTGTTTATTTGAAATTTAAAAGAGAAAGGTTTACTGTGTAAGAAAGTCTCATTAGAAGAAAATTCAAAAACCATTTTCTCCCTCAGCCTCTCTTATGTGTGTGTGTCTGCGTAAGTTGACACCGAGCCGGTTCATACACTCTCTCTCGGGTTGGTAGGGGCTTCACACACAGAAACACTCATCTGTCTGGAATTATTTTTACTTTTTTTAAAGATAAAATGCACGTTCATTTGTTTTATTTTTACTTTATATTTTGTGTTAATTAGTATATTATTTTTGAGTTTCCATTATTTCTTATGGGAAAATAATTTGGTTTACGAGTGTTTTGGAATACGAGCCCACTTCCGGAACGAATTGTGCTCATAATCCAAGGTTCTACTGTACAACCAATGCTTTTTTAAATTTATATACAACCATTGGATTTTTTTTTACCCTCCATCTCCCAATAATACTCATACCACCTGTGTTAATTGAATCATTAGTTTAGCACTGAATAAAGGCTTTTTAAAGATTTTGCAAAAAGCAATTTTCTAAAATCTGAATCAAATCAAATTGCACTTAACACCATTATAATAATCTGACAAATATGAGACTGTACCTGAAAAAAGGTTGTTGGAGATAAAGGCGAGGTTTGACACATAATATCTCAATGTTTAATTTCTCACTAGAGTAAATTACTGCAATTATTTAAACTATCAGATGCTAAATATAACCAAGAACAGTCAAATGTTTAATCATATGTACATACAATTTCTTTTCAGACATTAGGTTAAAAAAGAAAAAACAATAAAGAAATCATCCCATTATGGATACAAAGTTGTAGATCTACAAACAAAGCATTGTTCATGACATCTAAAGCAAAAACCAAACAGAGTTTTGTGGTTAGTTGGCATTTATACTCAGTATTAGATCGAATCTAACACGAGGTCAAAATACTTCCCACAAAGGGGCAAACCCAGCTATTTAACAACTGAGTCAGGAAAAACACAACAAGCAACCATCAAGATGACAGGGTACACTTTCGCTCTTTCACACACACACACACACACACATGCACGCACAGATAGGTGTATGATAATGTTAATCACAATAATATGCTACAACAAAGAACCAATTTAAATGGATCCTTCACTACTCACATAACCTTTATTGACCAAATCCCATAAAACTCCCTTTATTTTAGTTTCTATTTGTTAAGAAGGTGATAGATTTAGCCTTGACGGTCTAGTTAAATCTTATTGTTTGGACAGATGGGGAAGGAAAGAAGGCACTTTTAGGATTTCAGTGTCTCAGTGCATAATCACATGGACACAGACAATGGAAATCCAAATTAACATTTTCTACAGGTTTATACCATATAGTACAATATACCTGCCTTAGAAGGCAGTAAGAGACAACTTTGTTCATGCTTAAAAAAAAGACAAACATTTTTTTATCCTAGAACAAGAGGAAAATTCAGGTTATTAAAATTTTTTAATCTACTGAATGATAAACCTAAAACATCAGGCTGTATTTTCTAGGTCCGCGCTTGTTTGCTGTGACGTTTTGTGAAGTACTTTATAATTTAAACTGAAAAAGTTTGGTGTTTTAAATAAAGACACTTAAAATTTATGTATTATTTAATTTATTTTTTATATGTACACAAAAACACCGTTAACCTATTTAGAAAGTAAGCACGGATTAAGGTTTGATGGAACTGTAAAGAAAACTTATTTCTCAAATTTATTTTTCTGCATGTTTCTGCATATGTGTATTACTTACAACATGAGACAGTGGTCCTTAGAATATATATTATATGGAGGGCATCTAAGAAATAATCTGCTGTATAATTTAAAATTGTATATCTGCTGATGACTATTTTGATGAAATAAAACAAGCATATTTCAGTCAGTCATGAATCAATCATTCACTTCACTCAAGGTGCAACGACCAGTTACTACTTATTAGCCAGCGAGCATGGATAAATATAAAAGTTAATCCACACTGTCCAGTAATGCTAAGGCTAAACTAGCTTCACTGAGAAAACATGAAGCTCAAGTTTCGTTTCATTAAAAACAGCAGTGGATGAATAAATAAAACTCCTGTCTGACAATGATTTCTGGTCCCTAAATCTCCATCCCTGACTGTGCTTAAACATCAGCTTATATGGAACATTTCTTGCAGGCTTTGGCCAATATTTTATTTCCACGGACTATTAGACAACAACACTTATCCCACAATCAGACTTCCATTATTAGCCAATCGGCTGTTGCATCTCTCCTCCAACAAATGCTTAACTTAAGCTATGCATATATAGTACAACGAAATAATGATTGCACATTTATCCCTTTACATACACATGCATACACTTGATGGAAGCAGCATTGTTTTGCTAATGCTGACTAGGCTTTGCCATGATAACAAAAGGTTACCATAGAAACCCTTTAAGGAACACACAATGAGGGAGGGGGTAGGGTAATGGGGGGCCTGGAAAGTGGGAGGACATGAGAGGGAGAGACAGAAATGTGGGAGGCGGGCAGACTCAAGAGGTTAGTCCCCCTCCAGACAGTCCCCCTCACAATCCTCTTTTCAGTGTTTTTTCTTCCCCTTGCTTACTTCAGCTTCATTCCTTCACTGTTCAAATGCTTAGTCCTGTCCCCAGATGGCCATGAAGCCAAGCCGCACATGATTTAGCGACGTGAGAAACACACTCTTTCACAACGCACTGCATCAACATATAAACATGCAGCCTAAAAGCTGTCCCCTAATAACTTCTCTTGACATAAACAGCAATATGGGGTATAAATATAAACATGCAATAAGTCTATACAGAAACTAATCTAAAACAAGTGCAAGACAGAGGCATGTTAACTTCACGTACACTGTTGCAAGCAACGGTCACCTAAACTATCTAGGTAATGGATAAACTCTAAAACTCTAAAACCCTAAACTCTAACCAGGGATACATGATAGGAGAATAATCACATCATCACAGTCTAAACACATTAAGGGTATAAAGGTGTCACGTTATTTAGGCCCACCATGAGGCGAATCATACATCATGAATAAATATGAAACTATGATTTGGAACAGCAGTCTTTTACAAGCAAAACCACCACAACATATCTAATCATAATAAAATCACAGTAAGAGCAGGAGCTAGAATTAAACTCATGCAGGGAATTTAAACAAAATTTTTATTTTCTTCTGTAGAAAAAAAACTGCAGTACTTGTCTAAAGCATACTGTCTGTACATCAACATGATGTTAAGTGACATAACAGCAAACTAAATCTCCTTAAATAAATATACTGATGCCCTCAAACTGAATGAATGATTTGGGCTCTAGTGAAACTCATCATATATGGTCTTAAACTACACAAACTGGCGTGTAGGAATTGGGTTGAAATTTTCAAGACTGTCAACAATTCATACCACAGGACCAAAAAAAAAAAAAAAAAGGTGGCCTACATAGTTAATAAATATGGCGCTATTTTGTGTAATGGCAAATACTGTGTAGTGTAACAAGATAAAAATAAGCATGTCTCACCCAGAAGCGATGAGTGCCCGGGATTGTGCCATGGCAATTCTTTGCAGTGCTGGCCGACTCAGCCCCGCCAGACTGGCACGAAGGGGCAAAGGAGCAGCACAGGCTGCAGAACGTTGAGGTGGAACAGCTGTTGATGCTGATGATGAGGATGAACAAGATGTGCTGCTTGTGGCCACAGTAATGAGCGTTGCAGTTGGTACTGATTGAGATGATGTTGAGTTACAGCTTGACATTGATAAGGACTGCTGATGGGATGCTGGTGGAGGTGGTGGAGGGGGCAAAGATGGTGGAGGTGGGCGACTGGAGGACAAAGAAAGAGTGGCAGTGTTTGAGGTAAGCATAGACAATGACTGAGCAAAATCAGCAGCGTTCTTGCGCTCTTGTGAGAGTGAGCGGTTTAAAGACAGCCCATGAGGCAGTGTTTGTGAGTATGCATTTGATATGGATGAGGTTGTAGAGGAGTATGGAAGCGTCCCTCGACTAGATTTAGGACTGAGTGCTTTTGAGGGTGGTGCTCTGCGTCCTAGCGTTTGTGATGTCATGGCATTTGCTTTGACACTCAAGACAAGCATGCACTGTTGACAGGCACATGGCTGTCCAGGAGGGGAAAGTGAGGACATTGAAAGTGTTCCACTAGGGTAGAGTGGACCACCATTTCCACTTGAGCTAGATCCAGAAACTCCAACTCCCAGAAGTGCTCCAGTTGAACCACCACCTGCAGTGCCTCCACCACCAGCAGCACCTCCAGGCAGAGTACCCCAACCTTGAGGGGCTTTTGGCAATGGCCCAGAGACAAGTGGATAGGCCATGTCTGAACGTCTCTGAATGCGGCGACGCCTCTGTGTTTGCTGGTTGATCTGAGTCATGCTTTGAAAGTCCACGAGGTAGCAGAAGCCAAGCGGTGCCAGATCCAACCATGCCTGTTGACGATCCCATGCCGCCTGCAGGGCAATGCACACCTCCATGTCATATGGTGTCCAAGAACCCGCATCATTCTCCCACTCCCACAGCCAGCCCTGACCTGGTGCTGAAGTGGGGTCATAGAAACTTCTACGTACTGGTCTTAAAGTACCTACAAGAAGAAAGAGACATCAGATGGTATTCATTTTACTTTTCCAAAAACTATTTACTAGTACTATTACTAGTGTCCAGAGTATTTAATGATAGGTTTTCTACATTAGGTTTTTCAAATATTGCATTTCTTAAAGACTTAACAGGCATATCTGTATTTTTTTGTTCTCTGGCAAAAAAATTCTAGAACTTACATTTTAAAGGTCCTACTGTAACTGTACATATTATAGAATAACTTGCTCTTTATTTTTTTACGTACACACTGTTATAAAATACTGAGATTTAGCATGGTGCAAATTTATGCCATCTCTTACATCAGCTTCTTACAGCACAAATAGGGAAAACCCACAATATAAGCTATTAATTCTCAAGACATTATTGTTAAAGCTATCATAGTGCTATAGTTTAAAAAGGCTCCAAATTATTTACTTATTCTAACACTGTTAAAGTAATTAAATAAATAATAGGTCTTCTATTACAAAGAAAAAAAGAAAAAAAGAAGATAAAAACAGGTTTTGGTCTACAGAAAAAAAGAAAAAAAGAAGATAAAAACAGGTTTTGGTCTACAGTCATGCAAAATCCCAATAATTTGTTATATGCAAGTAGCACAATAGATCAAACTACTTATTGTTTGTATTTGGGCATACCCAGATCAAACATACTCAGACAGCTGTCTTGCTATTCAACAGACAGAATACTGAGGTCAGTGACTTACAGTGTCACAAAAAAGCACTGTGTCAGTATTTTTTTGCACCACTTGGTATGATTTTAATCGATTCAATAGTTTCCATAATCCTCACATTAACGACTAGTCTAGACCATAATCATTGCTCTGTGCAAATCTGCAGTGATCTTTGTGTTTTTTCTTTCCTTACTAGATGAATGGAAGTATTCCCTTTATCATTATGTACTTTTTTTTGACAAATGAGTCAGTACCATTGAGGAAAGGGTGAAGCCTAAAAGAGAATGAAAGTCTGAGGGTCCTTAAACAGCAGCTTGCACAAAGAAGCTTTCACACCTATCTGAAAGCATTGCTCTTGCTCAAAAGCCAGGATGTTTGTACGTGTTGTAAAACTTCCCTGTGTAGCTTTTTTTTAGGGAAAGACATGAAAAGCAAAAAAAAAAATGCCCTTGAATATAGTTTTATCATTTAAAAAAAAAAAAAAAAAAAAAAAAAAAACACACAGGTACACCTAAAATGTCTACTAAAACGTCATTTAACCTTTAACCTTAAACTTTATGTGCATGTTTAGATATATATCACTCAGGATATCAATCCTTTAGGAATGTATAAAAAATACAAATACAAAACAAAAAATCTAAATACAATATAGCATCAATAGCATAACTTGGTTTCTAAATAAATATTATATATATATATATATATATATATATATATATATATATATATATATATATATATATATATATATATATATTTTATAATTATTTTTTTTTTAATCCACTTGTTTGTTTCTTTTCTCAGAATTAATCCATACAGCCAAATGAACTGGAGGTACTCAGACAGAGTGGTAAAGTTGGGTGGACAATACACTTTGGGTGTGTGTGTGTGTGGGGAAAGGGAATGCCTTAGTATATCATAGTGTGACATTAGGTTCAGGATCCCAGGACCTCTGAGCCAAGACAAAGCCTGAAAGCAGGTGTACAGAGATGTCCATCTGTTCAATTGTGAAAAGCGCCTTGCTTCTGTGACTGACTGTGTCTCCAAGCCATTTCTCATGTGCTGACTATGTGAACCCCTTATCCTGCTTAATATTAAAATAGCATTAGAAACTATACTAAAAAAAAAATTAAGAGAGACCACCACTTTCCTGGTGTGCCTGAAAATCTGTTAATACAAATAAACTTTTTAATAAAGGGAATCAATTTTGACCAATTCTTACAGCAAGTAAACGAAATATAGCCTTAAGTGTAATTATGTTAGTTCTATAAAGATTGAATGCTGATGCATGTATTGTCACTCATTCTACTTTCCTGAAATCTTAATCTGATGACGACTCAGCCATGTCTGTGTTAGTTTCACAAACCAGACCTGTAGATTTTCAGCAATTTAAGTGACCAGAACCCACCCATGTGTACAGAGCAAATAATTAAACCCCAACCACCACCACCCCACACAGCCATTCAGCAATGTTTTTCTTTTACCCGCTATTAACTGCTTTACATAAACCCTTCTAAAACTCTTTAAAAACTTTTACAGAGAGGTTTTGTTAAGTGTTTTTCCCCAAATCCTGTGACTATATTTTGCCATAAAAATCACATTGTGTCATTGACTACAAAATTCCAGTTGGAAGAGAAATAAGTAAAAAACAATAAAAACTTTAATATCTTAAAGAACATTTAATAAAATGTGTGCAAAAGGGATTCCCTAAAACATGAACGATTTGGCACTGAAAGTAGTTTTAAAAATTCTGAAAAGAAGAAGAAGAAAAACTTCACAGAAAGCTCGACAAATACATACCTTTGTTTTTCACAAGGGCAATTAATGTGAAGTTACAGACCACCCATCCAACAAGCAGGTAAAAACACTGATACAGTATTATCAGTTGTGATGACAGACAAAATGTTTAAAAAAAAAAAAAAGAAAGCTGACACAATAGAAGTCATATTGTGTCATGGGAAAATAAGAAATTCTACTTTTTGAGAAGCAGGAACAAATCTGTGGTGTGACCACTAATTCAAGTTGAAAAACACAGCCAAACATACCGTAATGTCTGTAATATACATTATAAGTCTTAGAAACAATGCTGCGTGGTTTGTGGCCATTCTAAACCAAGTGTTTTTCAAAAAGGCATTTATAAACTGGCATGTTTAATACAGCACATAGCACAACTATTTCTCTCTCTCTCATACTCACATACACACCAATATTTTTACTTTTAAAATAATGGTAATCACAGCAGTTTCCTTTTTTTACCTAATTCATTACTTATTATAAACATTCTGGTTCTATTGTTTTCCTTTTTTTCTATCTGAAAATGACTTGTGAAACAAAATATGTCAAGGAAACAGCTGACAAGACAAAAGCTCATGTGACAAGAAATAGGATTGAAGGTTTAAAACAGACTAACCCAGATCACAAAATAAAATGTGTTAGCAGAAAACCAAATTCTAACTCTGTGGTCTCGTTAGAGCAATCACATGAAAGCGATTAGCAAAAAGGAAACCTAACCCAGCTTTGAGTGTGTCAATGTGCACGCATTCATGCATGAATATGTCTGTGTGCACGCATGATTAATCTCTGGCTTTCATTTGAAAACACACGGGGCCCAAAGCTGTTGAAACTCTATACAGCCTGTTGCGCAATCAGAAGGAGAAACTTAAAACCCCTCTGTTTTCTTTCTGTCCCCATTTCTAAATTATTCCCCTAACCTCCCTCTCAGTCCCTGTATAGCACCCTCCTCCCCCAATGTGTCTTTGTCCTGCATTTTTCAACTTGAAAGTGGCCCATCTCTCAGGCCAATGTTTGCAGGAGAAACTCTACTAAATTAAACTTTAGCATTTCTGTGTACACGCTTTGTCCGTTTTTAATTTTGTTGAAATCTGTCAAGGATCTTGCTGCTTGAGACCAGCTGGGTGCTATGGCGTCTCCAGCACAGTTGCACCACATCTTTAACCCATTTGCCAAATAGAGTTAGAGAGCTATTTTCCTTTGTTTTAAAACAATTGGGGTATGCGAGTGTCTGTGAGTATGTTTGTCTCTCTGTGTTCAAACACAAGAGGTTTATATTTGTTATAATTCTTTTCAATATTTTTATTGCTCCTAACAGTAATGCTGTAAAAACAGATTCCTTAAGTGTCCTATTTTTAAAGAAATTGATGTAACTGGTTTTAAATGTAACTAAGTTTTTCATAAAACTCTCCCATAAGGCACATTACTCTTAAAGTCTAACAGCCAAGTCCTTTGTGGCTATTGTAGTAATGTAGAAGATGTTTTAGATTATTACTTCCACTAATCTTAAAGACATCCTACATAGACACTTTAAATACTTAATAAGCTGGAAAAGTGTCTTCATGCCCTAGATTGGGTCACTTCAGTAGTTATGAATAGTGTTTAAATGGGAATGATCAGGGCCATACTAATCTTTCCTCCATCAGGTGCAGGTATATCTCTCATTTAAACAATGTCGTCCTCTGATCACATAATTAGTAGTCTCACTATGGCTAGTCTTTCTTTCTTGGGAAATTTCTCCCCTCCTGTTTGCTCTGTGGATTCTGTCCCACACTCTTCGTTCACATCTGTTCCTCAGATTCAACAAAGAGAATGGGTGATGGTTTCTTTTCCAACCACCCCTCACTTGCAAATGTTTGTAGCCCCCCAACCCCCACACCAAAGCTGACTTGTGTTCCCCTTCTCTGGTTCTGTGCTCTCTGTGTCTCCCACAATAAATCCCAAAATTCCCAAATAATCCCCCGTCATGCAAAAAAAGCAATTAAAAACAAACAATATAATATACAGAGCTCTGATTATGATGTCTCCAAATCGCAAACACGCCATGCTCACACTGTTAAAAATATTGCACACTTCTCATCTAGCCCTACTCTTCTTATTGTGACTCATTTCTTTGCGTTAGATTTTCTTTCAGAGCAACAGCTGCACAAGTAAGACTTGTTTTAATGGGGGAAAATGTGGCTTGAAGAAAAACAGCTGTTTTATGGGGTCACATGTTGCATTCTCTAACATAATAGATCAGTGTTCATTAACTGTTGGATTTTGTTTCAGATATGGACCCAGCGAAGTATTACATGCCAAAACAAGTATTTGGAAAACAAACAAACAAAAAAAAATACTGCAGAAGAGTTTAAATTAAAAAAAATGTAGGAATAAAGTGGTTCCTAGTTCAGCAAGGTAGGTTGTGCAACAAATTCTCTGTTCCAGTTTGTACAATCACATATTTACATAAATAATTTCTTAAAAGGCAGAACACCGACCAGAGATTAGCTACAGGGCTAGAGATAATAGATGAAAGCTTCCACACTCACTCATAGATTTGTCTTTTTATATCTGGTCCAGTTGAAAAAATGAAAACATCACTTTTAAAAAATAAATAAATAAAAAGGTTGTCAAATAACGGTGTTTATTATTTTAACATTCAATTGAAACCACTCGTGTTTCTACAGTTCGTGCCACTAGTCAACATTGGTAAGGTAATACGATAGTCAAATAAACTTATGTACACTGAACGCTAGTAGTGGGGGTTTCTAGTAATTCATGTTAGTATCTTCCTTGGTTCCGTGTAAATAAGATTGTTTTTTATGTTAATGGACTGTCGCAAATTCCATTTAACTCGGTGGTAAAAGATTGAGGATAATGAAACACGGGTTCACAGCAACTTCTCTGTTAACTATCAACTTGACTGTCACAGCTTACTGGAAAGGGTGTGAACTACAACTCGACTGAACTGTTGCAACACATGACCGCTCACGACAAAGGCAACCGACAAAAGCAGTGTCTTGTTGAGACCTGCGAGAAGTGTTTCGTGTGCTGCGACCACTTTGCAATGTTTTATTTGTCTCGGTCTAGGCGTTGTGATAAAGTGTATAATCGAAGTATCCACTTGATTAAAACCTAACACAAGAACATATCCTCGTGGCTTAGACCCTATGTCTAGACTTAACAAAATCACATCGCATGTTTCAAAATCTCTTATTCGACCCACAGAGTTAAAAAAAAAAAAAAAAAAGACTTCGATGCGAGACCATTTATCTTACCTGTGTCCTGCCTGAACTGATGCATTGACTGCAAGTCGATGATGTAGGGCGAGAGGCGGCTGTCGGCTTGGCCTAGCACGACGCTCCCTCCCCGGGATTCGCTCCGGATCACCGCCTCGATGTGATGAGACACAGCCGGGCTGTACGGCCTCCAGCGGCCGTGCTCGTTCAGCCATTCCCATACCACCGCGGCCGAGGCCAGCAACACCGTGTCCCTAAAAGCACCAGATAATACCTTATCGTTAAACACACTCATCCGATTACAGGCCGGCGCACGAACAGCTCACGGGATTTAACAAATTAACGTTAAACTCACCGAAATCCCTACAACACATTGTTCAAAATGAACCATGTACAATATAAAAACTTGCAGAAATACACATACAAAAGCGCTTAAATTGTTCACTCACATCTACTGAGCTTACAGCACGCTACGGAGAGAAAGAGCAGCATCTGGGTGAAAACAATCTCCGTCTTATTTTCATGGCGGCAGCTTCGTTTAAGTGGTGTCAGTAAAAGGTAATTAAAACAAGCATCAGGTAAATCATTCATTCGTGTATATATCCACATTTACACCGAATCGGGTTTCGCGTCCGTCCATCACAGCCGATGAGTCGGTAGCGCAGTGGCTCGTGTCTCCTCTATGTGTTGACATGTAGCTCAGCCCACTGCTCCGAGCCAGAGGAACCGCGCCGAGGTGAACCTCCAACGCCTTTACATTACTGACACAGGAACATAAAGACCACCGAGTCCCAACATGTTACCAAACACCAACGGCTCTACGCACATCTGCATAAAACTTGCCCGCCTTCAATTCTTCACACACGTAGGCTATATAAGGCAAACCGGTTGAGCTGGTCTTTAAAAATAAAAAAAACACGAAATCGTTGAATTGGCACTATCAGCCTTCATTAAAGCATAAGAGAACTAACAACTGACGAAATGGTAGAATACTGCTTTAACCATGGGCACCTGTACCCAAATTAAACTATTAAAAAAACAAACAAGTTGTGGTTTTCAGTAATCATGGCACTAAACAGCATATCCAAAAACATACTCAAATAAAAACAAGTATTTGATTATCTTGGTCAGGGTCATGGTTAAACTAGATCCTATCCCATGGACCCTGGGTGTGAGGCAGGAATACATCCTAGATGGGATGCCAGTTCACTGCAGGGCACTATGTACATGTATACAGTCATCCGTAAAAGTTAGTGCCCTCCTTTAATTCCATGTTTTTTATTTGTAACAATAACATAACACTGTGCCATTATTTATTTAAGGAAAATAAAGTCATAATGGGGAAAAACATACAAGCAATTCTAAGTACCCCATTACTGTTCCACAGGATTTAAGAGAGGCTGTTGCAATTAGGTGTGCAGACCTCTGTAAAAGCAGATATTTTTGCAGTTTGCTTGTCTGGATCATTCAGGTGTGTTTTAACACCATGCCAAGAGGGAAAGACATAAACAATTGCCTTAGAGAAGCAATTCTTGCTGCACATCAAACTGGAAAGGGTTATAAAACCATTTCCAAACAATTTGGAGTTCAACGTTCTACAGTGAGAAAGCTTATTCACAAGTGAAAAGCATTCAAGACAGTTCGCCATCTTTTCAGCAGTGGACGTCCCAGCACATTCACCACAAGGTCAGACCGTCCAATGGTCAGAGAAATACAAACAAACCAAGAGCTACATTTCAGACCCTACAGGCCTCACTAAGCCAGTTAAATATCACAGCACAATTAGAAGAAAACTGAAAAACTTTGTTTGAAAGGGATGCCCTGAAACTCTTCTGTTTAAAAAGAACTGAGGTTCACAAACTGCATCTGAACAAACCACCGGGCTATGTGTCCTATATGGACAAATGAGACCGAAGTAGAGTTGTTCGGCCTTAATGGCCAGTGCAATATTTGGCAAAAATTAGTTGATGCAAAAAATAATTTACCCCACAACAATACTACATTTAGTATTTTGTATGATCTCCATGATTGGTAAGGACTTCACCGAGTCTTTTAGGCATGGAATGAACAAATTGGCGACAAATAGCAACATTTATCTTCTTCCATTCTTCGAGGACGTACTCGACGATGTTGGATGGAGAGCAATTTCCCATAGGTGTTCGATTGGGCTCAGATCAGGAGACATACTTAGCCACTGAATTACTTTCATCCTGTTCGTCTTAAGAAACACAACAGCTGCCTTAGACGTGTGTTTTGGATCATTGTCATGTTGAAAAAGCGCATGCAACCAAGGACATGGAGTGATGGTAACATCTCTTTCAAGATAGAGCAGTATATTTGAATTCATGACACCATCAATGAAATGCAGCTCCATGACACCAGAAGCACTCATGCAGCCCCACAGAAGGACACTGCCACCAGCATGTATTACTGTGGGCAACATGCATTTTTCTTTGTACTTCTCACCTTTGAGACACTATACAGTTTTAAAGCCATCAGTTCCAAAAACTTTTATCTTTGTCTCATCACTCTAGAATAAAGAGTCCCAGTAGTCTTCTTTTTCAGCATGGGCCCTGGCAAGTTCTAGGCAGTCTTTTTTGTGCTTGGCCTTCAGGAGAGGCTTCCTTCATGTTCCTCAACCCTTCTCATCAGAAGACGCTCCTGTCAAGGTGTTAATGGCTACGTTTACACTGTCGGGTAAATGTGACCCAATTCCGATTTTTTGCTCATATGTGACACATATCGGATATGTTCTATGTCCGTGTAAACAGGAAAAAAACGCATGCATTCCGATATTTCGAGATCGGTTTCAGGCCTCCTTCATATGTGGAAATAAATCAGATATAAATATAGCAGATATGTGCTAATGTGATTGCTGTGTAAACAGACAGATCGGATTTCCTGAGTCATTGTGTTCTGTACGTCATTAAAACTGCGACTTCTTCGTGGATTAATGACGTAATGTTATTCTCCGGTGGAATTGCGTGTGGAATTATAATATCACAGGTGACATGAAAAAGGAAAAGCACCCAGCCCCGCCCCCCTTTTTAATGCTTATTAGCACTAAATAAAATTAAGACATCAGTATTTAGTAAATGAAGCATATGCGCAGGCTGCAATTATGCTGTTTTTTTTATCCTCCTCCGTTTTAAAACCATGGTGACGTTTCGCGAACTTTGCGTATATCGCAGAGCGTTAAGCATACTTCACCTTCGTCTATCTTGGCTAGTGTTTAGCGCAAGAACCTCCCTTTAAGTATGCGCAATGTTTCAGATGGCATGGCAAGTGTAAACACGTGTATCGGATATGAGCATAGTTAAAAGAATGTGTAAACAGATGGTCAAAAAAATCAGATATAGGCAACAAATCAGAATTAGGCATCGAGACTTGCAGTGTAAACGTAGCCAAGAAGGCCTGAAACTTGAAAATATCGGAATGCATGCATTTTTTTTTCTGTTTACACGGACATAGAACATATTGGATATGTGTCACATATGAGCAAAAAAACGGAATTGGGTTAGATTTAACTGACAGTGTAAACGTAGCCCTTCATATGTGGAAATAAATCAGATATAAATCAGAAATGTGCTAATGTGATTGTCGTGTAAACAGACAGATCGGATTTCCTGAGGCATTGTGTTCTGTACGTCATTAAAACTGCGATTTCTTCGCGGTTTATTGACGTAATGTTATTCTCCGGTGGAAGCACGTGTGGAATTATAACATCGCAGGTGACATGAAAAAGGAAAAGTGATTTTTCCTTTTCCTCCATTTTAAAACCATGGTGACATTTCGCGAACGTTGCATATATTGCAGAGCGTCAAGCATAATTCACCTTTGTCTATCTTGGCTAGTGTGTAGCGCAAGAACCTCCCGGTAGTAGGCGCGATGTTTCAGATATCATGGCAAGTGTAAACACGTGTATCGGATATGAGTCATAGAAAGAACGTGTAAACAGACGATCAAAAAAATCAGATATAGGCAACAAATCAGAATTGGGCATCAAGACCTGCAGTGTAAACGTAGTCTTAAATGTAGCTGTTCTTTTAAGATTTTTTCATCATTTTTGCACCATGGTCTTGAATTAATTTGTTTGGCAAAAAATGTATGGACTCAAACAGTGAAAGAGTTAAATGCTAAAGGCTGTCAAACAAACCCTACTTTTATTTATATTGATATTGCTTAAGGATTGTTATATTTATTTTTATGCAATTCCTCTTTTGCTGTTTAAATGGCACAATCATAAATTCACATTACCCCATGTAAATTATGACATGGCTTTTCTCTCTTTTTTTCCATAATTCTGAGGGTGTAAGGGGCTTCCAGATTTTCAGATAGAGGGACCACTACAGTTTAATTTGATGACCCATTTGCTTTGGAGATTGAGGATTCAGAAAAGTTTATTTAGTTTTGCAACATTCTGTTTGAACTTTAAAAACAGTTGTGTGTGAAATTCCCAGAAGGTCAGCAGTTTCTGAAGTACTTACAACAGCCCATCTGGCATTAACAACCAGGCCATGTGTAAAGTCAGAGAGCTCACACTTTCTGATTCTGATGTTTGTGAAGCTCTAACCTGCATCTGATGTTACTCTGCTGTTGAAATATGATTGGCTGATTGCCTAAATGGATAAACAAGCAAGTATACAGGTGTTCCTCCCAAACTTGATAGTGAGCGTACACACACTTACACAAATGCACATTTTTGCAAAAAAAACATGGAAGTCTGTTACGGAAAGTTATTGAACATTTTATAAAAAACATTGTCCCACAAATTGCAGCCTGACAACAGAAAGCTGATCACTGAGAGCTTTTAAAGCATCTATTGCTTAAGCCCCTTACCCTAGGGTTAGTTATAACTAGAACCTAAATGCCAAGCATGGACAACTAGCTAATAAAGTTAATAAGGTGTGATGCATGTGATACACAAAAATAATCCAATCACAAATAAAACATCTTATTAACCCTATTAGTTGGTGATTTCCTTAAAACTGAATCATAATACATTAACCTTATAAAGGGGCCAGCTCAGTGGTTAAGGCATTGGACTACGGTTCGGAAGATCCCAGGTTCAAACCCCACAACCACCAAGTTGCCACTGTTGGGCCCTTGAGCAAGGCCCTTAACCCTCAACTGCTCAGATGTATAATGAGATAAAAATGTAAGTTGCTCTGGATAAGAGCGTCTGCCAAATGCCTAAATGTAAAGTGGAACCTCGGATTACGAGTAACGCGGTTTACGAGTGTTCTGCAAGATTTTTTATAAATTTAGCTTTAAAAACACGCATTTTCTTGGTTTACGAGCTTCTTGTTTATACGCCGAGCGTCACGTGATCACAACTGAGCCAACGGTTTTTCTCTCTCTTGCGCTGCGGAATCGTCTCCCGTCTTAGTGCTCGTCTCTTACTGGTATAATCAACATCTGTGCACGCGTGTACTGTTTACTATAACACCGTGACTACGTGTGTGTGAAACATATTTTATTTTGTGTTCGGAAGCGCGTGTACTGTTTCTTATAACACACGTGTGTGCGCGCAAGTAATGCAAAAGAAATTCTCATACAGAGGTTAAAAATCTATTTTCTTCCTCATTGCGCTGTGTTTTTGTGTGTGTATGTGTGCGCGCGCGAGCGTAATTAGACACTGTGCCGGCTGTGTGTGTGTGTGTGAAACCCTGATTCACAAACACGCGCGCACAGAAATGAAGACAACAATCTGCTCTCCGAAGAAACTCTTCGCAAATCTGTTCAGAGGTAAGCTGCTGGGTCATTTGTTTGTTTTACTTTACAGCAGTGATTTTGTTAGTTTGCGCTCACATGAGTGTCTTTAGCGATGTTTATTGCTTTTTTTTTTTTAGATTTTAGATAAAACAGTGTAGCGGGAGAGAGATGTTGATTTATGACCTCTGTTTACGGATGTGTAGTCCAGTGCGGGAGATGCATTGTGGGTAATGCAGTCCGGTGTTTGTGAACGCGAATGTGAGATTTAAGTTAGGATATTGAGCCTGAGTTTTGTTCTTCATGAGTTTTTTTTAGTTGGATTTAAGTGCAGGATCCACCCAAAAGTTTGTATACCTCATTACACGAGCATGAATTAACGAGCTTTTACGCTGTCGCGAGCAACATAAAAAAGAGGAGAAGCTTTAATAATTTATTACAGAACAACAGTCTTTCCGTTAATGTGTGTGTGAGTGTGTTTAAACAAGAGGAGAAAGTTTTAATGTGTAAGATGAGGAAAGGGAGACAGGAGGGGCTGAAAGCAAGAGTCTTTACTTACTCTAGCCTCACACACACACACACACGCACACACATACACTGAGCGCCTGCATGCACAAAGGGAAACGCTTATCTGCCGGGATTTATTTTTTAACTTTTTTGAAAGGTAACGTGCAGGTTAATTTTTAATTTTTACCTAATATTTTGTCTTTATTATTTTTATGTATTTATTTTTTTGGGCTGTAGAACGAATAAGTTTCCATCATTTCTTATGGGGAAACTAAATTTGGTTTACGAGTGTTTTGGAAAACGAGCCAACTTCCGGAACATATTATGCTCGAATCCGAGGTTCCATTGTATATAATTGGAAGAGGTTTTAAAAGCTTTTGCTTTATCAAGTGCGAAATAAATCCTGAATTTCTACCTCTATTAAAATGCTTCTGGTCTTAAAATGCTTTAAAATCTTCTTTTTTTACACACTCTTGTTTCTTTATCAAGGATGATAACTGCAAAGGGTGCACTTTAAAGTTGTAATGGGTAACAAGATTGTGTACAAAAGGTGTATCCATTTTTATCTTTGCCTAGCAAACTGGAATGTAAAATTTTAGGATAATGTAGGCAGTCAGGTATTATTTCACTACTAACACACTTTTTGTATCATACAGAAAAAGAAACTGCAGCAAAATCTCATGCCACTGGAAAAACAGCCAGATAGGTAACAAAAACAGAACTGTGCATTTTAGTAACCAGAACCTATGATCCATTAGATGGCTGTTAAGAAAGTCAAAAGAAAAGTTTTGTAATGCCATCTTTTGAAATTTTTGGACCTTTCCCAAAGAAAAGTTTAGAAGCATTACTGGGTGTGGACTTTAGTATTTGAGCCAAGTGTGAAAATGATCTCAGTTCACTGCAACACTTCCTCAATGTTGCATTTGTGTCCTACTTTAAAGAGACTGCTGATTCTGCCACACTGCTTGAAAATCTATTGCCTTCTGAGATAAAGCCTGGCCAGAAGAAAAAAAAAATTAACAATTCCTCCGCAGCTGAAGCAGAGCAATTTCCCTGGGAGCATGTTATGGTGACACATTGAGCTCTACTTTTAATCATTGGCCTAAAATTGGCCCTGTTTTCCTGATTCTTATTATCTTCACTCAGAGAACATATGAATGAAAATAACTGAACTTGAAATCTGAGTTAGGTTGAGATACAGTATCTAGTATTTTATTTACAAAAAGTAGAATCTGGGAAGCTACAGACCTTTAGATGACCTTTTCTCTTAGACATGAGAAAGCCCCACACACAGGTGCCCCACCCACAAACATGAAGATCATGAATTGTACAGGACATTTAGGACAGTAAGAAACATTGTGATTTAGCTAATCTTTACTAGATTTAATATATATTATCTTATAATAATAAAATAATAGAATATTTGGCATAGATTTAAAAAGCTGCTGGAAACATTTCTTCAAGAATTTTGTTCCATGTTGACATGATATCATCATGTACAGTTGCTGTAGCTTGTCAGCTGCACATCCATGATTCAAATCTCTTGTTCCACCACACCCCTAACGTGTTCTATCGGATTGAAATCTGGTGAGTGTAGAGGCCATTTGAGTACAATTAACTCATTGTCATGTTCAAGAAACCAGCTTGAGATGATTTGAGCTTTGTTAGTATGTTGGCATGTTATTCTGTGGTCGTAAAGGGATGGTCTGCAACAATACTCAGGTTGTGGCATTCTAATGGCGCCAAGAAGCTCAAAGTATGCCAAGAAAATCTATTGATACAAGGCAAAATGGATGCATGCTTTTATGTTGTTTAACCCAAATTCTGACCATAATATTGTTGCATTAAAATCAAGACAAGAAAGGGCAGCCAGTGTGGCCTTCTGCTTTTGTAGCTTTAAAAACTGATTGTGCTTTCAGAGACGCGTCTTGTTTGTTGTAACAAGAGGTTGTTACTGTAGTCTTTCTGTCATCTTGAAACTTTATGGTCATTCTCCTCAGATCTCTGGTATCAACATGCCATTTTCGCCCAGAAGACTGCCGCTCGCAGGATCTTTTTTTCTCAAGGCAGATACTTGACGCTGGTTGGCTGTGTGCAGAATTTTGCAAACAGAGAAAGATGATTGGCTTTGAATTTTGCTATTACAAATCTCAGAAGATAATTTGATGAAGAGAGTGGTTAAGCTGAATTTTGGAAGGAAGGAACGATGATTGGCTGTAAATCTTTTGCAGAATTTTGCAAATGGGAAAATATAATTGGCCTTAAATTTTACAAAAGCCAGAACGTGATTTAGCGAAGAGAATCAATGCTGATTGGTCAAGCTAAATTTTGGAAGGGAAAAAAAATTATTGGCTGTAAATTTTGCGCAATTTTGCAAACGGGTAAAGATGATTGGCTGTAAATTTTGAGAGGAGAAATAAAAGCAATTATTCTACATAAAATTCTGTATTAAATTCACCCAGATAAGACTAAAACCAACACTATATTCTTTTTCTGTCTGAAAACCTCCTTACACAAATTCAGTCTCAATTTTAATTTATGCTGTATTGCATTTGTGTAAATAGTGTAAAAAGATGTAACCCTGTAATTGCAATCTCCGCTAGATGGCGCCAGTGGTCTAAAAATCACACTCAGTTTTGGCGCGGTTACAAGAATGCATAATTTTTTTGCACGAAATAGAATTCTGTTCAGTTGGTCACTGGAGCTAATTATGATTCGTAGATTGTAGACGAATAATAAAATATAATCATAATAACACTATCGGTTTATCACCGTCATAAAGAAAAACTAGAATGGGTGATGCCACGGCTCCATAGCTCAGGGGTTAGAGCACTGGTCTTGTAAACCAGGGGTCGCGAGTTCAAATCTCGCTGGGGCCTACAAAACATTTTATGTTATATTTCTTATATCAAATTACGTATGAAGATTTTATATAAAACTTAATACTTACCCTAAATACAATAAGATGAATGACCGATTATAAATTTATAATGTAGTACAAGCTTTAATTAACGAGGATATGCCATACGACGCTATTCATAATGTTAAGTAAAAACATAGATTTGTAAAGAATCTAGTGAATCTCCACCGAGGTACATATGTGAAACACGTATATTTTTAATCGTCAAAATCATTTTCCATTTCTCATGCGCAGCGGTTCAGGGCCCGGATAGCTCAGTCGGTAGAGCATCAGACTTTTAATCTGAGGGTCCAGGGTTCAAGTCCCTGTTCGGGCGGAATATTTTTTTTTTTCCTATTACTTATATATATACAACGTTCTTAAAAGTACGGTCTATAATTAGTCTATTAAAATTAATTAAAGGATGTGCTGTTTTTATTATAAGGTTTTCACATGGTTCAATTTGTGTAGGAGTTGTGGGCGCACCAAACGCGAACGACAAATTAACCGCATTTAAATTGCACGATTTAAAGGCTTCGTCCCCTGACCGGGAATCAAACCCGGGCCGCGAGAGCGCCGAATCCTAACCACATGTGATGCATGGATATTTAACTAATATAAGATAATAATCTCCCTCTCTCTGTCCCAAGATATGTATATATTCACTGTCCTCTGTCGCTTCCTCCATCTTCTGTGTCATCAACTGCCACTACCTGCCACTAATTAAAAGTCCTATCACTTATATATACAACGCTTTTTAAAAGTACTGTCTATAATTTATCTATATTGTCTTTTAAATAAAAAGTGCTGCTTTTATTATAAAGTTTTTATTGTGAGGTTTTTACATGATTCAATTTGTGTAGGAGTTGTGGGCGCACTAAACGCGAACGACAAATTAACCTCATTTAAGTTGCACGATTAAAAGGTTTCGTTCCATGACCGGGAATCGAACCTAGGCCGCAGCGGTGAGAGCGCCGAATCCTAACCACATGTGATGCATGCAGGGTCGTAGATTTAGGGTGTACGTAGGGGATGTGTCCCCACCAATATCCTCCAACAATTGAAATGTCCCCACCAATAATTTACACCACTTAAAAAAAATCGTGCTGTCAACATTAACCTAGACACGCAGAAAGGGATATATCGCGTTCTCTCCTTGAGTCATCCCGCCCCCAAAACACATATGAACATTTTGATTGGCTGTGCCTTTCCCTGCGATCATGTGAGAGCCTATGGCTGCGTTCAGATACAAGCAGCGCCAAATGCAGTAGATATTTTTTTCCCGTGCAAGAAGTTGGGTGTTGGGTGATGAACATGTGAGGATGGCGGCAGCAAAAAAAAAAAAAAGTACTTAAAAGTACTTTCCATAATTAGTCTATTAATCTATATTGTCTATTAATTAAAACATGTGCTGCTTTAATATAAGGTTTTTTTTCATTGTGGGGTTTTCACATGATTCAATTTGTGTAGGATTAAAAGGCTTCGTTCCCTGACCGGGAGTCGCTTCCTCCATCTTCTGCGTCACCAACTGCGGAATGTAAAAAAAAAAAAAAAAAAGGTAAAAACTATCTCGCCCAACGTGGGGCTCGAACCCACGACCCTGAGATTAAGAGTCTCATGCTCTACCGACTGAGCTAGCCGGGCTGTTACGTGTGTCTTCGAATGTTACAATTTACAAAGGTAAATTACAGTCAGAAATTCTTTTTTGTACTATGTGCGTAGTACATCCGAAGATGCCTTTCAATTTTTCGCAATGGTCATGATCTGCCTAAATACAACTATTACATTGGTCTCAGTTGGTCCTTTGGTGGTCTTCTTGCGGTGGTTTTGTGATTTGGTATTATTTCAGGTTTTTAAAAATTATTATGTGACAAAGAAATGAAATCAGCATGTAAACTGATGTACAGGAATGACCAGGGTCTCACATAAATAATTTCTTGCCTAATGGCACATGATTTAAGTTGTGTAGGAATTGTGGGCGCACCAAACACGAACGACAAATTAACCGCATTTAAGTTGCACGATTAAAAGGTCTCGTTCCCTGACCGGGAATCGAACCCGGGCCGCGGCGGTGAGAGCGCCGAATCCTAACCACTAGACCACCAGGGACATATATATAAAGAAAAAGCATAGCCAAAATTCAGCTTGACCCATCAGTGGTAAATTCCCCTTGTTATGGCGTTTATAAAATTTAAAGCCAGTCATATTTCACTGTTTGCAAAATTCTGCTAAATGTATAGCCAATCATCTTGTGTTGTGCTGTTTTGTCTTGTCATTTGTTATATGTCCTGGAAGCTCTGTCACTAAAACAAATTCCTCGTACGTGCAAGCGTACTTGGCAATAAAACTTTTTTTGATTCTGATATCTCCTCACCTCTGGGCCCTCTTTTCTCCACCAAACCTTTTGCCACTTTGTCTACTCTGGGGACCACAGGCTAACACCCCAGCAGCACTTGAGCAACAGTTGCCGTTCTGCCCGGCATTAGGTGCGGCTTACCACCAGACGCTACAAATGTCCCCAAACAAAGGGTGAATTTACACCAGGTGTAAATTTCGAATATTAAGGTGTAAAATGGTGCAAATTTTAGTATTTTAGAATAAAGTTTACATGGAATGCCATGAAAAGCAAAAAGCTCACAGCTTAGTTTTTTCTCTAATAGGTACGACAGGATTTTTTTTAAGGAAAACATTTTATTTTATCATATCAAAGTGTATTTTACCATCATATAAATTCAGTTTTTTACAAATGAAATAAATAATTTCACAAGATGAGTCATCAACAAAATAAAAATAAAAAAACATTTTTATCTTTAAAACATGCCTATTAAGTATCTAGACATACTGATTGGAGCAGCGGAAATGAGATACCATTAAATAAATAATAGTAAATTAAAAAACCATTTGTCTTGGTGTAAATAAATTTTGATAGATGAATAGTTATAATGGAGCATACAAAACAAGAACAGAAAAAAGCAGGACACTTATAATGTAAATAAATGCTTTGATAAAAGCTGTTAATTATCAGTCACAATTGTAAATCTGTTACTGTAATCCTGGCCAAATAATGTTTTAATGTAATAATTAAGAATGTAAAAATAATTATACTATTTGATTCGAGTTTTCAGGCAAACATTGTTTTTTTTTTGTTTTTGTATGCTTTATTTAGTCAATTTCCCTGAAGGTTATCATATGTACAATAAAAACCACAAGAACCATTATTAGTAGTCCAATACCCAAAACTGCTGCATATATTTTGTACGAGTTTTGTCTTTTTTCAGCCACTGGAGGAACAAAGGGGAAGGCTGTGAAAAATAAAATAAGTTATTGAGCCTTTATATTAAAACTGGCACAAGAGCTTTTCCTTAATAACAAGTGTTTGATAAATAATTTCTTGCTGTTGTGGACAGATAAAGTTTTGGTGTTTAAAATGTGTTTCTATACTAGAACCTAATTTTAACCACTAAAAGTTAAAATGTTATTACATCCACTATCAACATGGCTTGCTGCTGATATCTTTACTTGCCTTATTTAGCCAACAAAAGGCTTTACATGTCTTTTGTACACTTTAAATTTAATTAATTTATATAAGGATCACAATATACTGCATAATAGTGGTATGGTACCTTCATTATATATGGAGACACTTTCATTTACCATGTTTCCTGAAAAAGATAACGATAAAAGATGACATAAAAAGAAATACTAATTAGCACAGACCATGCTATTTTAATCAAATTATATTACCATATATGTGCACTCCATCTTCGAACTCCATGTGTTTTCCTTCTACTGTTCCACAGTAGTATGATCCAAGATCGTTCTTCAAAACAGTTAAAATTCTAAGTCCAAAAAACTTATCCACCAGACAACCCTTATAATGGGTGCTGTTGTAATTCACAACTTCTGTTAAGCCTCCATCATTTTTTAGGCGTGCAACCATTATAAGTCTTGGTTTTTCCATCCTGCTCACTCTCAGCCAGAAAATTTCTTGATGCAAAGAAATGTTGCATTTCAAGATGACTTTTTCTCCAAGTTTAACTTGCTTTTGTTTTATTGTTCCCAAAGCCCTTAATGGCAAGACAAGGGCCGCTAGTGAAAAAAAAAATATAATATAATATCGATTTCATGATTAAATTCCATTTAAAATGATTTACTACCACATAATTTGCATTTACAACCATGCTGATTATCTTTAAATGGTTTAAATGTATTTATATGTATTGTAACATACCTGTGAAGGACAAAACCCAAAGCAAAAGCATTGTTTAAGTTATCATGACTTGTTTCATTTCTCAGAATTTTCCAGACTGCTTCATAGAAACGGAAGTGACTCTACCCTCCCCCTTTACCTTTTTTTCCCCCACTTCTCATGCTAGACAACTCCTACATGTTTACGGAAAAAAACGGATTAATGTATTATAACTGCTAACATATCTGATGGAGGGTTAACCAATAGGCCAGATCAAAAGAGAAAAATCTTTTAAAGGCCCACTCAGGGTCTGTGGTAAAGTAACAGGAAACTAGATTAGATTGTAAATGTGTGTGTTACTTGGCAGAAATAAACAAAAGAGAAACACAGACTCTAAAGCATGACAGTGGATTGTCACATTTCCACCTGCACAGGAAACCAAGACAACTAAATGGCCACAAACGCTTCACGTAACACAGTCCATGTTCGTTCATTAAAATTTACTTTAGAAAAAATGTAATTCTTGGTGCTTATGGAGTTTTAAAAGTTGTTAATGAATTGGTTCCTTGTAATGAAACTGCATAAAGGACATTTATTTATGAAACCTTTAAATAAAATAAGAACTAAAGCTGAAAAAAAAGAACCAACACCTTAAAAAAAAAAAAAAAAAGCAGTCATGCAGTGTTGCCAAGGACTACATGAACACAAAAACTCATACAAAGGGGAAGACAGGTTTTTAATCTGAATTTGGAACTTTATTTTAATCATGCATTCTCCTGCACTAGTACCCTATAAACATGGCAATTTGTAAACATTTTGCCAAGCTTTAACTGAGGTACCACTGGCATAACAACAAAGAGACACAGAACAACTTCACAAAATCTCAGGGCAAAATTTACATCACATAAAAGAGACAGTATTTTCTTTAAAAACGAGGAATATGGTTCCATAACATGAAATTCTATGCTACAGCCTCTGCTTGCTTAGATTCAAAAAGCTGAAGATATAGAATGATAACATATTGGTCAAGAGCATAGAACAAGTTCAATTTGACATTCAGTTCATTTTTGTAGCAACTCTACAGTCCACAGCTTTGCCAATATTCTTAAAGCAAAGAAAGGGAAAAAAAGAAAAAATAATTCACTTAAAAAAAGTCATAAAAATTCTGAACGATAAGTAATTACCAAATTCTTTTTTTTATATATATATATATATATATATATATATATATATATATATATATATATATATAATTTTATTTTTTTTTTAACCACTAAGCTACAGTACATGTAAGCATTGCCGGTAGCTTAATCAGCTGTTCAAAGATTTAAAATAACAAAATAGGATGCTTGCATTACTAAAATACTGACAACTCACTACTAAACGTTTTAAAAAACAAAAATGTCATAAACATCAAATGTGATGAACAGTAATAGCATTGAATATTTAATATTTAACCAGTTATTCAAAGCAATGTACACAACAAAATGCAATACGATGCTTTCTTATGTACCACAAAAAGAACAAAATCTTCATCCCAGACAGATTTTATACTCTTACATTTACGCGGAATTTAGAAAACATGCCTTTTATTATGTTATGTGACTACCGTCAATATACTGTTCACATTGTAAGATTCTTCCCCAAGTAGCCTTAAGCCAAGACACATATTTTGCCAATTATAAATGTAAGAACAAAAAAAAAAATGTAAATAAAATAACTTGTGCACTATGGTGCAATAAACAAATAAATAACCTGAAAAAAGTTGATAAGGTGGCTCTTATCTTTCAGCCTATATGCTTAAAAATATGTTCTTGTGCAGAAAAAAAAATCCTAGGAAACAAGGGATCAAAAAATATTTAAAGTATAATGCCAGGATTCTGTCCAGAAATTCTAATAGTTGGTTTGTATATAATTTCATTTAATATACCAAAATCCCTTAGCTAATTTTGTTTTAATTATGGATTTTATTTCAATGAATTAATGCTTTATATACATCAGGATGATGGACAAGGTGTTCTCACTGCAAAATTTATGTTTGCAGATATTTGCAAACACGCAAGTTATGCAATGATTTTGCTAAAAAGTACTTGCAAAGGGGTGAAACACCAGAGCACGTGGTAGCACTCATGCTGTATTATGTCAGCAGAATAATGTATCCCAGGGTAATACTTATCTAGTGTACTAGTTTTGCCTTTTGCCAAAAGGTAAGAACATTTACCAACCTCCCCAGTTCCTAATCCTTATGGCATTTAAAACATTCAGTGTTAATTCCGTTTGTCAGTGTCCTCACTTTTGCCATCCTTATAGGAGATAAAGCTTTCAGCTGGCTCCCATGTGTTTTTCCATTTTGCACCACTGAAAGATAAAAATATACAAACTAGGCTAATTGGCTTATAGAGAAACATTTAATGCAACAAGGCATTTATACAGCTTCGTCATTAATAACTTTATAGATTATTTTTATGGTAGGCTTATACAGAATAGAACAACTTACCATAGTGAGCACGGCATCCACTTGATTCTGACTTCATTTCGACCCTTAAGGTTTTAAATAATAGAAAAGAGAGAAATGAGAACAAGCCCATAATCCACTACTCGGCCAAAAAAAAAAAAGTTGCAGTTCACAATGAATTAAACAAACACTGAAGAGCCACTGACTCTAATTATTGCAGTTATTAATATGCTGGCAACAACTCTTTAAACCATACCTGATGCGGTGTATTTATATATCTAATATATATATATATATATATATATATATATATATATATATATATATATAAAATGTATTATAAGAAAACTTTATCTGTACATTGATCAGAACTCGCTCTTTTAATGATATCTTTATGTTTTATACACTGGAGAACCCTAAACCAGTCTAAGAAAAATATCTGTCTTGTCCGTCAAGATTTTGTCACAGCATCATGCAAAACTGGCTGGACAGAATTTAATAAAACTTTGCCAGTCGTTTCAGCTCACTTTTAGGTATTTGCATGAAGTTAAACCTGCGGCATAAATTAAATGAACAAAATGGTGAGTAGAAGAGAAACTACAGGCAGTTATGTGCCAAATTATTTCACAGCATCTAGTGCTTTTTGGACGAATACACATCACTTAACACAGCCAATCAATGTGATAGTTTACCATGTATAGAGTATGCAGAAGACGCAGAAACGACAGTCATGCATATACAAGCCGCCACAATCCTTACAAAAAACAAACAAAAGCACAACATAGCACGGCCTATTCTAAAAAAAAAATAGACAAGGAGACTTTGAAGACTGAACCAATGAATGGACAAATAATGTATGTTTATTGTAGGCGCAGTAAGTTTAAAACCAGTTTGGCTCACATGTTCCAAAACCGTGGCAATAATAAGCAGTACTGTGAAGCACCAATATGAGATAAAACGCGGGCCATTAAAGCTGACATATCCGTAGCAGTCCGAGGTGAGGACATGTAAAATACACGATCTGAGAACACTAAAATCAAAATGTTGAGTAGAAATAAAACTATGAGCAGCTGTCACAGCATCACACAAAACCGGCTAGACAGAATTAAATGAAATTTTTGCAGCACTTGTGTGTGGCCTGGCAGTGTATTTCACATTACCTACTGTTTAAAGTTAGCTATGATAGATGCTTTAAGAAGAGACCAACAAAAACTATTTCAATTACAATGTATGTCATTTTCAATTTTAAGGTCATTATTTTAACAGTGCCAAGATCTTTAAGGATCCAACCCAGCCAGAACACAAAGCCTAAGAGCTACCAAACTAATTTTGTTGTATTACCACAAACAAAGTCCCTTTATTTTATATTGTGCTCTACATATTTTATAATATTTTCTCCATTAATTTTCTTAAATGTCACCAACCTTTGTATTTCTCCATCTAAGAATTTTCTCAACAGGAAACACACCATTGTATATGTCATGACTGCAATCTGGAGAAAAAAAAGATCATATTGAGAACATTCTAACTAGCTCATATTTTATAATGTCAGATCTCTTTCTAATGCAAAACATTTACCTGACATTTTTCGTTTCCTTGAAAGTGAATTTAATCCTTTTGGTAAGTCTTCATCTGCACTGGATAAACCTTCATCACACTCCACACTGTCAACTCTATGCGCATTCAATGACTGTGTCCACTTTTCCGCTGCCCGTTTTTTGCTAGAAGCAGTTGGAAAAACTGAATCTTCTGTCTTATTATCTGACTGCCTCACACTTGATTCAGTCCCTGAACTTGAAGCTTGGCATTCCATAAGTTCTGTACGTTTATTTGACACAGAGTCTTTAATTAACATGGGTGCACTCATGGTTGTGCCTGCAGATGGTTTATAAGAGCTCCGTGTTTGTGGTGTGGGTTCCACAACTGAGGAAACTTTCTTGGATTGTGACACAGATCTCAATCGGTTTTCATCTTTAAGCAAAAAGGAGCCTTTAGGGAATAATGCAGCTTCCAGCTGAGCATCTGAAATTCTCTCCAAGCGAACCTCCACTTTGGTCTTTAGTTCTTTGGGCACTGTAAACGAATGTGAAGGGCTTGGATGGTTTTGTTGAGCAATCTCAGGAACATGACCATGGACATGGATCCTCTTGTGTATGTTCCAGCCACACCGAGTAGCAAACATGTGATCACAAAGATAGCACTTGTATGGAAATGGCTTCTTCAGTGCAGGGGATGCATGTCCATTGTGAATTTTCAGATTCCTCAGGCTGCTAAATGTCTGTCCGCACCTGGTGCACTTGTGCTTGCTGCAGCACTTGTGGTTTTTAAATTCTGTCCTTTCCTGGAACTTTGTCCCACAGTCTAAGCAGGTGTGCAGACGTGAAGCCTCCGGTGAATTCTTTTTTGGCTCACTTTGCTGCGTTGAAGTGGAGTATCTGAAGCCTGAAGTACAGCACAAGCAAGGTTTGTTGCTGCTCAGGAGATGCCTGTCACGGAGCGCATGTGTTAAACCGTTGCTTTCTGTGGATAAGCTCTTTTTTTGCATGTACTTTTTCTTTGAAACCGCTGCCCCCTTTTCTTGTGACCTTTTACTCAAAATGATAATGTCTGTGCTAGACAACGGTTGCTGGGGTCTGACCACTGAAACTGCTTTGACTGAAGGGCTGGGCAACTCTTGGGCCTCTGTGGCAGATGTTTGATGCTCTAAGACATTCTGAGATGGAGATGTACTATCACTTTTAGATCTAGGTTCTAAATGGGTCATCTGGGCCTTTTCTGTAAAAACACACAAGCAAACACAAACAGCTGCATTCATAAAAATATATATATTTTAGGCATTATTATATCAAGGTGTACGATTGCATATCCAGGCAAATCATATTGTGCTTGAAGTCTTTTGTAAATGTCAATTTGTTTTAAGCTTTCACTCTTGAAAAATGTAATTAATTCCTGGTTTGACTTGAACACCACATTTATTTATTTATTTATCATTCTTTTTTATATACAGTAAGTCTCTAAAGTTTTACCAAGTCTTTTTGAAGTTGCTTGTTCATGAACTGATACGCTGTCCGGTCTGGTATCCGTTTCCTCAACCATGGTATCTTCAGATATTTGCACTTCACCCTACAACAATAATGATTTTCACACTTGTACTTTAGAAAAATGTTTAGGGGACATGAGGCAGATTGGTAAAATGGTTAAAACCTAATTAGAACTGCAACTCAAAATCAAGATTTACTAACTGTAAATGCAATGAATGCATACACATATATTTTTGCCTGCCAATGAAGCATAGAAACCAAAAGCACATGCCGTGTCATTTCATTTACGGAAAACTGCAATATTGATTAAATTATCTAATCAAAATGTAAGTACATGCAGACTAGCTGTCCAAATACATAAAAAACTAAAGTTAGTCAAAGATTCCCTAAGTGTGTCTTAGTAGAGATTAGGAGTCTTATTTAAAAAGGGTCCCGAAAAAAAAAAAGCTGGTGTAAACACAGAGCCATCAAGGGTTTCCTCCAAAGGGATCACCACAGAGCCTTTAAGGGTTACATGGCTGTTTTTTTTATTCTTGGAAATAAGTCACTTACAAAAAAACTGCAATTCCCGGATAGTTTAATCAACACATATACAGAAACCCCCTTGGATTAAAGCTGAAAACTTTGCAGTTGTAGACCCAGTCCAATGTGCAGTGCTGCAGTGTATATGGAAAATACCTTACCTTGCTTTCTGTACTTTCAAGAATCATATTGCTGTGCTGGGACACTACCATTTCGTCTTCTTCACTTTTGAAAATCACTTGAGTCGTCTGACTTCTGAAATTAGGCTCTGCTCGCTGCTTTTCTCTCTGTTCCAGCTCCTTCTTGAGGTCGTCAATTTCCATCCAGCTGCGAGAGACCTCCATCCTCGTCTCCAACAGGACATCAGCAAAAGCCTTCACAATCTCTGATGTCGTCTTTAGCATGAGTGCTTCGACGACTGTCCGAAATTTAACAGATATAGAGTCTTCCACCTCCATGATGTTTGCTTTTTAGCCAAAAAAACAAACAAACAAAAAAACAGGATCTATTTCACATCATAACGTGGGGAAACAATAGCTACACACACACTCAAAACATTGGTATATAAAACATATAAACAGTGGCACTGACTTAAATCAATGCAAAAGGTATCACATTAGTGTAACTGAAGTCCTAAGACTTTTTCACCACCATAATCTAGTCAATTCAATTCAATTTTATTTATATAGCGCTTTTAACAATGGTCATTGTCTCAAAGCAGCTTCACAAAGATGAAAGAAATTCAATAAAAAAAAAAAAGTGGTAACCTTGGTCCCTGTGCATTAATGGATGGACTAGAAAATTGGAAAATTGTTTATAGCAAGAAATTAGCCACAGTCAACAATTGTTTGCCGGTTTGCATCCTTTGCAAATACTTTCTTACATTATGTTACTAGAAAGACACCTCGTTGGTTCTGTACCATCTCGTTTTTCTGTGATACCGTACGTTATATGTAGAATGCCAACGGACAGAAAGAAGAACGTTAGCGCTCATTGTAATAAAGAACACGTCTCACAAGGAGCCCTTTAAATCACAGACACTGGAGGGAAACTAGATGCTGCTAGTTTAGCTACGAAACTGCTCCTGGTGCTACGACTGCGGATTCTTTACACATCTCGTGCTGTCTACCTGAAAGAAAAGTCACACGCATAAACACAAAAATGTTGGAAATAACTCACCCCACGAGAATTTGCGTTTATTGATCGAGCCCTTCGTGGATGTCTCGGCCCGCTAAGAATTTTTCAAGAGTGTCGAGTGCAACTCGTAAAGGGTCCGGAGAGAAACACACCATACACACGCGGTTCCGGATAGGGAACGCTGGCGGTTTACATAGCGAGTATTTAGAGCTAGATCTGAATATAGTTACAAATTCGTGCATAAGCATGCTCAAAAATATTTCTACTGAGAAGAACGCGGTAATAGTTTCTGTTTTTCACTTTACATGGTCATTACAGAAAGGTGTCAGCAAAATGTTCAAGTTAGAAATGATGCAGCATTCAACACTGAATGTTTAAAAAAAAAAAAAGAAAAAAAGAAAAAAAAAAAAGGTTTATGTCCATATACTAATTCACACATTCACCGTCTATACCGCTTTATCCTGTATACAGGGTCGTGGGGGGCCTTGAGCCTATACAGTACCAGGAGACTTAGGGCACGAGACAGGGTACACCCTGAACATGGTGGCACTCCATTGCAGGGCGCGCGCGCGCGCACACACACTCCCATGCTCATTCACACACTAAGGACAATTTGGGAGTGCCAATTAGCCTAATTTGCCTGTCTTTGGACTGTAGGATGAAACCGGAGAATCCAGAGGAAATCCACCAAGCACACAGAGAACATGCAAACTCCATGCACACAGACCCGATGCAAGAATCAAACTCGGAGGTGCAAACCATTACGCCACTGTGCCTTCCATGTACATATAATCCAAATTCCAAATTAATTAAAATTCAGGAAATATGAGACCCTATACCCCAACATCCAGCATCTCACCAGCACAGAGATGGCATGAAATCAATCCAAATAAAAATTTTCTTCTTTCTCCCCTCCTCCTTCTGCTTCTGCACATGACCAAAGTGGGTGGGCATGCATAACATTTGAAGGTACAATATGTAACAAAAAATTAACTGTTGTATTGAGCAGGATAAACCCAAGAAATGTATCTAACTGCATATATCTTGCCTCTTTGGATTTAAAAGTTCTTTCCCCAGGATCCTGAACAACTTGTGCCCTGCTTATACAGTGGCCATGTGGTTTCCACCACACCTGAGAGCATCTCACTCGAAAATCCTAACACCATGCTCCATGTATAAGGTTGCAGGGAGTCTGGATCCTGTCCCAGTCATTTCAGGCACAAGGGAGGGATGTGAACCCATCACAGGGCACAAGACAACACACACACATACATACATACATACACACAATAATACAACCAGATCATACACTACTTGCTGATATGTGTGTTTAAATAATAATGTATTAAAATGTAATAACCAGTTAAAATATAGGCTAAAGAATGGCAGTAAAATGCTTGCTATTGCTATTGAGACCTCTGGCCCATAAATAGCAAACAGAAGTTAAAAACTTGTAATGTTCACAATATATTACATTGATAAATAGATCCATCACTACATCGGGTGATAACATATGGATTATTAAGGACTTATAAACAGCTATAAGGGGGTGGCCATTTAGGACATTTAAATTGGACATTTAAAATTAAATGAACACAACAGAAAGGTTAATTAGATTAATAAAAAAAATCAATAATCATAAATTCATTTTTTCTTAGCTGTTTTAAATTCCATACATTCAAATCTATCAGTATAAAAAATCTATATACCTATTGTTGGTTAAATCTGTAATATTGGTATTTGAGGTCAATAGGTTTTTAGCAAACTCTTAAAACAACAGTGTGGCTGATTTTGAGGTGCTTAAACAATGCCTTGCACAACTTTTACATTGCAGCTGTGTCAAAGTATTGCCCATTCAAATCTTAACCCTGCCCCTCCCCCACAAGGTAGTCATGGCACCCCTGTCCTGAACATATTCCTCCAGTTATCAGTCATAAACAGATTTTCTTTTTTTTAAATATATATATATATATATATATATATATATATATATATATATATATATAGTGTAAACCTTTCCTTTGTGGAAATCATTTGTCCTTTTTTGGAATTCTTACAATAATAACACCTTAATCTAAGATGAATGCACTTAAATCTAGGAAGGCAAAAACAAGGTCAACTCATGTTTCACAGATATAAATTTATTTCTCCTCCACTTGTTATCCGTGTCAAAAAACAGTAATAAAAAACATAATTCATACAAACATTTTTTAACAATGGGGTTAAACAGTGTACTTCTCTTCCCCTTGCCTTTGGGATTTGTGGTAATGTGTGTAGTTTTTGTAGAGCTCACTAAATACTTCCTTAACACCCATTTGCAATGTCCTGTTCAAGAACTTTATGTCCTGTTCAACACATCGATCGAGGATGCAGTAGATGCCTTCTGTCAGATGTGTTTTAATTTCTGGTCGAAGTGTCACCTTAACATATTAAAGAAAGAAGCACTGCCATCATTGCTTGTGCAGTAAAATATTATAAACAGAGAAGCATTAAGCAGAACGCCAATATTATTATAATAATTAATCTAACATTTATACAGTGCCTTGCAAAAGTTTTCATACACCTTGAACGTATTGTATTTTATTGGGATTTTATGTGATAGACCAACACAAAGTAGCACTTAATTGTTAAGTGAAAGGTAAATGATAAATGCTTTTTAAAAATGTTAATAATTAAATATCTAAAAAGTGTTGCATGCATTTATGTTCAGCCCCCATAAGTCAATATTTTGTAGAACCACCTTTTGCTGCAGTTACAACGGCAAGTCTTCTGGCGTATGTCTCTACCAGCTTTGCATCCAGAGAGTGAAACTTTTGCCCATTTTTCTTTGCAAAAATGCTTAGGCCCAGTCAGATTGAGTGGAGAGCATCTGTAAACAGCAATTTTCAGGTCTTGCCCTAGATTCTCAAGTGGATTTAGGTTTGGACTTTGACAGGGCCATTCTAACACATGGATATCCTTTGATGTAAACCATTCTATTGTACTGTAGCTTTGGCTGTTTTGGTTCTTGTTGGAAGGTAAACATCTGGCCCAGCCTCAATGTCTTTTGCAGATTCTAACAGGTTTACTTCTAAGATTGCCCTGTATTTGGCTTCATCCATCTTTCCACCAACTCTGACCAGCTTTCCTGTCCCTGCTGAAGAAAAGCATCCCTACCACAGGATGTTGCCACCAACATGTTTCATTATGGGGATTGTATGTTTAGGGCAGTGAAAGGTAACATTTTCTGTCATTCCCCACTAGGTGAATTTTCAAGCCTCGACTTGTCAACAAAATGATAACGAAATCAGCCAAGTTTACTATTCATTGAAATATCAATTTCTAAACCATTAAGATAAAATAACACCAAGTTCAAAACAGATAAAATACACGTGCAATTGTTATAACAGGCTTACATCGTCACTTATCTAGAGCTTTATTTCAAAAAAGTCGAGTGGCTTATTATCGTGACTGGGGTGTGTTGTCTCTAAGTGTCTTCCTACTTTGTTCGATCTCATGCGGTCTGCTGCCAGCGGTTTAAGACAAAACACACACGGGTCTCTCCTCTGCCCCCACTATCCCCACCATGAATCCAACCACAACATAGGCTTCATCATGTTTTTCTTTCGGCTGGCTTTTTGGTTGATTAGGCTGATAGTGCTGAATCACCTGCTTTTTTGTGGTCCATGTAACAAATGTATCCATTGACGTTATTATGCTCACTACATACAGTACAGTACGCTACTGACCCGGTTTGTGTCCGCGGTAAAGTTAGTTTAATATTCGCATCTCTGAATTCAATAGCTGCGTAAATAAACTTGCAAATAAGATACCCACATATATTTCCTCTCTACATTGTCTTTAAGCTCCATCCGTCTTAAATTATACATGTTTAAAAGCATAAACACCGTTATTCTCTACGGCAAAACGAGTGATTTCGGGTTCATTGCAAAATGCCGCACACCAACAAAAGCGTAGAACGATATTGATCTTCCCTTTTGTTCAGCGCCTGAAGGATTAAAAAGCAACTTTGTTGCCACACTAGAAACTAGAAATGGCAGACTAGCACTGCCTAATAAAATATAAATTTTTACCAAAAATACAGAAACATTAGCACACACATTGGAATAAATGAAATTACATTAATAATACCGAAGGTTTCCTTATATATTGTTCCTCTGCAATTAACATGCCGACGTTAAACCGTTATTGTTGCACTATGTTTCCACTTTTTCTCTGATGTTATTTTAATTTGCTTGTTTTAATGATCCATTTCTTTGCGTGTGAATGTTTAGTTTCGAGTGTACAATCTCTATTGTCAATAAAGAAAAGCATGAATTAGAATAGGTACTTTCCTATTATTTTCCACTAATTCCCTCCCGTTCATTGCGCCCCACCTGTCATGTCTGTATTCCCCACTAGTGGGGCGCGCCCCACATTTGAGAACCACAAGTTTAGGGTGATGTGCAGTGTTGGTTGAATTTAGGTATAAAATTTCAGTCTGACCAGAGCATCCTCTTTCCCCACATGGCTTCTCGTGAACTGCAAACGGGACATCTTATGGCTTTCTTCTCGCCACTCTTCAATAAAGGCCAGATTGTGGAGTGCATGACCAACAATTGTCCTGTAAGCAGATTCTCCCCCAAGCTGCTCCACAGTTACCATGTGCCTCTTGGCTGGTTTTCTAATTAATTCTCTTCTTACCCGACCTGTCAGTTTAGGTGGACAGCCATGTCTTGATAGGTTAGCAGTTGTGCCATACCCTTTCCATTTTCGGATGATAGATTGAATAGTGCTCTGTGAGATGTTCAAAGCTTTGGATTTTTTTTTTTTATAACCTAACCCTACTTCAAACTTCTTTACACTTTTATTCCTGGCCTGTCTGGTGTGTTTCATGGGCTTCATGATGCTGTTTGTTCACTAATGTTCTCTAACAACCCTCTGAGGGCTTTACAAAACAGCTGTATTTATACGAAGATTAAATTACACACAAGTGGACACTATTTACTAATTATGTGACTTTGCAAGGCATTTGGTTCTACTGAATTTTAGTTCTGTGTCAGAGTAATGGGGGCTGAACAAAACATAAAAAAAATGTAGTAGAGAAAATCTTTAGACTATACTCGATTATATATTTTTTTCACACCAATTTCCTTTCTTTAAAATATTTTTTTAATTAAAAAACTTTATATGCTAAAAATTTTACCTTCTGGAGTTCAGTGACATACTTAGCCACAATAAAAGCGTTCAGCAGCGTGAAACCATCTGCGGTTGTGCCAATATGGGTGTACATCCGTTCCACTAGCATGGCACATTTTAAAAGCTTCTCAGAATCTTTTCCTAAAATTTAAAGAAATCAAAAGTGCCTTATGATTAATCCTAAGTAACAAGAAGTCTCTGAAAATATTTGGAACAATATTATCTCATTTTAAAGCATTTTCATGCCTATTACACAGCAATGTAAGAAGGACGCTCTTATGAGTTGGTTCTTAAATTTGACTGCCAATACTACATTGAACACCTGTTAAGTTTTAGCATTTAGAAAGGTGAAAAAAAGGAATAAAGGGCTGATTTGGCTAACCTTTCTCATTCTCCCCCTTCTGCCTGCCCTCTCGGATAATGGATGCCACCAGACGGTAAAAACAGTTCAGGAAGACTGGAGAAGCTTTCAGCATCACCTATTCAGAGAGTCACAGTTAAAAAAAATAATTACATACTAGAGACAACTGCCTAAAATAAGTTTTCACAAAAATGCTGCTAAATTTCACACACTAAATTAAATTTTTAGTCTGTATTCTTAATTGGGATGTAACAACAAGATACATTTTAAACAAAAACAATATAAAAAATTAACGATACAAGGGAACTTAAGACAACTTTCTAAAAAATTTTTTTTTTAAATCTATAAAAATATTTTTTTTATAAAAATGTATAAAATCTGTTTAAATATAACTTCTTGTACATTTTTTCACTCAGAAAGGTCAACCTAATTCGGGAATCACTATATGAGTTCACAAAGGCTTTTTTTTTTTAACAGAAGAAACGTTAAAATGTTAATTAACTTAGATTGTTTTTTTTCTGTGTGTAAAACCCTCAACAATTAACACAGTGCAGTACAGAGGTAAGACAGGTACAGACCCTCCTGGCAGGAGAAGGTTACAAACCTTTGGGTAGCATAGGATGATGGCATACAAGACTTCATGAATGGCTTGGAAAGCTGAATAATACTCTTCCATGCATTGGTTTTCCAGGGGCACAAACTCAAGAGCTCCGAGCACCAGGACAACATGGTGAGGGTCAGAGAGATGAGTTTCACCTTGACGGAGCAGTGTGATTAGAGTTTTTATCACTGGCACAGTCAGTATACTGGTTAGAGAAGAGACTTGACCAGATGCTCTAACCACAAACTGAAACAAAACAAAAAAAAATGTGTATGACCCAGGACACTTTAAAAAAGATTCCATGAGGTTTTACATTTCATTACACATATGTACTACAGATTACTTACACCAGACCACATAAAATCACAGAGACTTTAACTACAGGAAATGTGAAATGCTTCTACAACACAGGGATATATATATATATATATATATATATATATATATATTGCACCAATACCCAACAAGTTTTCAGGTCCGCTAGAGTTAGGTTGAGTCAGTATAGGCCAGAAAGACATTCTAACGGTAATACTGAGGTCGGCGGAAGTAGCATTTATCTGTTTAAACATATATTTTTATTTTAATGTAAAAATGTTCTTTATTCACAACAAATTATTTGTATCTATTGGACCGACCATATGGCTTCACTCAACAAAAATATTTGATTTAAACTGACAACAAAATGCAAATCAGCACACCATTTATTAAAACAAAATAAAATAATTCCTTCTGTATTTCTAGACATTTAAACAAAGGCTTCAATGCAATACTCACAACAAGAGAAGACATGATGTGAGGAACAGTACTCCAGAACTTCTCAGTGGAGGCCTCTGACAGTGAACAGCTGGCAAGCAGTCTTATTATAGTCACAGTTGCAAACACATCCTGTTGGAAGTTGATTGAAATTGCACAGATTTCCATTCAGCACGAACGCGTATATTCAGTCAAGAAGTTACATTATTAGATATTTGATTAAAAACTAAAATCTGCAACTGATACTAAATTGTAACATGTCAAGTGGTGTTGAATTAAATTTGCATCAATATCAAGTTTTGAGTGACAACTCACTTTGTAGCAGCCTATTTCAATCTGGGATGCATTAAGTCCATCCCGGATCATGAGAAATAATGACTGGAGTTGTTCTTCTGAGGAGTTGACCATTAGCTGAGTGAGAAGATTCCCAAGTGGGACTTCCAGTTCTTTTGCCTCTGATACAGAAAGCCACTCACCTATAGAGCATATATTTTAAGTTAAAAAATCATATAAAGTGTTCAACAGCTTATCTTTTTTTATAATATCATTTCAAATGCATCCTTACCTGATAATAGCTTATAAACACTCTGCAGAATCTTAAAATGAAGACTGTCAAGATTGGACTCTTGTGTTTTCTCTACAGCCAAATAAAATCCTGAGAGATAATTGAGGGATGCAATGATGAACTCTACAGGTTGTGATGCTAAGTAAATCTCCTCCAAAATCTGCTGGCCAAAGCTACTGTACAGTGCCATGTTGGATAGTTTGTGTTTTTGATCACCATCACTAATATCCTGGGTCTGATGAGAGACCTTTGCTAACTCAGCCTGGATCATTACAGTCACCACATCAATAAAGAATGACTGAATGTGTCCATTGTCTGACTTTCTAATCAGCACAGTCTGTGTGGCAGGTCCCATTACAGAGATGATCTTTTCCAACGACTGAGTTAAAGCCTCATCCAGCTGAGTACTTTTTCCCAACACAGACATTATGTCCTTACAAAGTGTGCTCAAAGTTACTAAATGGAGCTGAAATGAGTACAGGGCTTCATCACAATCCCCAGAGTCCAGATATGATTTTCCTAAGACAATCATAAAATTGGTGAACTTGTCCAGATTGATTAGCACGCTGCTTTTTCTCTCCAGTATAACATGAGTTATACTGTCAATAAAAGTTTGGACTGACTGGAGAAAAGAAAACCAAGCTGAATTGTCCAGACTTTGAAACAGATTCTTTTCACAGCGAGAGAAAAGAGAGGTCATCACCATCTCCAAGAGCGTACTACCATGTACAACTTTGAGGACTGCATGAGAATTTTTACCCACCAAGAATGAATCCATGAGAGCAAATAGCTCTTTTAAAAGGTTGACTGGTACTGAAAATACTCCATTTTCATTTCGTTGCACACAAAGCATCATGAAGAGCAAACCCCAAAAAAGTCCTACGTAATCTTCAGGAGACATTGCATAGGGATTTAGGACATGTGTTATCCTTAATAACTGCAGAAGGGCGTCTACTTGTGTTTCAGATATGGTGATGGAAGCACCAGATTTAGCACTGTCGATAATGTTCTGTGCTATGGCTTTCAGTCTGTTAAAAGATGAAGAGACGTCATCATTAGGACCTTCAGATGCGACACCAATTTCGGTGCTGGATTTAAAAAATGATGGACAAAAGGCCTGTACTTCGGAAGCATCTGGCACTCCAAAAAATTTGTTTGTTATGGAAGTTACCACTGCTGAGTGCAAACTGGGCAACTCACAAAGCACTCTGCTTTCAAGCAGTTGTTTCGAAATAAGTAGGAATGACAGCTCACTCTTCTCCATATTGTTTCTTGAGTGACCCTGAAGCAGCGAGTTCAGGATGGTCTCTGCTATGCGAGATGTAACCTCTTGTGTAAGGTATGGAGCAATTAATGGCAGGTTAGTAGTTATTAAAAACCAAAAAGCTACTGAATAGGTGTCACTATTAACACTGCAAAGCTGACGGTCCCATGTTTGGTCAGTGTACATATTAACTGAAAATTCATGATTATGCGCAACAACTTGAGCAGTCTGATAGAGAAAATTTTGGGTGTCCATGTCCAGAGTGGGTGAAGGTAAGTTGAGCAAGTATCTCTTCATTCTGTGGAGCGCAAGATGTTTTTGAAGAAACCTGCTTAGTGGACTGACTTGGCCTCCTGAGATTGTAAGTGCCAAAACTTTCTGGATTGTATCAGACATGGGACTGACATCATCAGTTAGACTAGCTGGTGAGATGTATTTACTGCAATGAATTTGAAAGAGGGTGTCTGCCTCATGCCAAGTGTGAGTAAGAAGAAGACTTGCTTCTTGAATCTTTTCTACCCAGGTCTTGTCTGAGATCAAAACTCCCTCTATAGACTGCAGCAGTGCCGTAACAAAATGTAGCATTTCCTCCATAAGACTTTGTGTTTTTCTGATTATGGGCAAAGGAGTGCTGTCATCTAGCGTCTTAAGACTAAAGACCACTTCGTGCATGAGAACACTCAGAGAAAACATTTTTAGCGCAGACTCCCTTCTTCCCTTTTGGAAATAAGGGAGATCACTAAGCATCTTCTCCAGAATAAGTCTGCAAATTTCAAGATTCTGGCTAGGAGGGTTGTCCAAGAGACACTGACTTAAGCAATTTTGCAAAGCCTCAGGCAACAACTCCTGCCTCAGTTCATCAGCAGCTGGTCTACAGATTACCAAAAGTAGTTCCTCAATGAGTCTTGGCAGCTGACGTAGCTTCGTGTAGGTCTGAAGGACTGCACAAACAAGAGTCTCTTGAGCTTTCTTCACCCGTACTTCCATGATGTCAGCATCCACCCAGACAGCAGACACAAGCTCATCAAGATCTGGCTCTATAATTTGGTGGTTCAGTGAAAGCAATACTTTCAAGCAGCGATACCAAGCTGGAATTCCTGTCTGTGCATTATTGAATAAAAGCTGAGCTACTTTCCTGTAGAAATTGAACTGCACCTCTCCATGATGTATTTTGTCTGCAGCTACATTATAAATATCTCCAGCCAAACAGGAGTTTAAAATCTTCTCCATGGCAAGCAGAGCAAAGCTCCAGTTTGCCTCATTAAAGGTTTCTTTGACATTCAGGTCCTGTGTAAACTCAAGAGCTGTAAGAAACTTTGTCATAAGATGAAAGCAAACCAGCTTGTTCTCTCCTCCCTTGCAAAATGCATCTAAAAAGAATTTGAAGAGCAGTGGAAGAGAATTGGCTTGGACACTGTAAAAAAAAGACTCTTCATTAACATCATGTCCATGTACAAGTTTTGACAGAATAGTTGCAGCAGGGCAGAGCAAGGTTTTGCCTGTAGATCCCTTTTTTCCACCTGATCCCTGTTCTGATGGGAGAACTTCTTCTTTGTAGTACTGTAGGTGCTCATGATAGAAAAGAGCAGACTGAAGAATCAAGTCCACTTTGCTCCGGATCTCTTTGCATATGTGTTGCCGGATCCTTGTATCATCCTTCTCTGTCCATGTCCTAGAGGTTATTAAGTGTCTTAACAGACAGAGGTGCTGTAGAAGGTGTTCTGTCACCTGAACAAAAACTCTCTTAGGGTTTCCTTGCTGTTTTTGCACAGTTAAATAGGTGCTTAGTACAAGAAGCAGAACTTCAAACACCTTAACTGAAAGGGACTCGGAAGAGTCCTGCTGCTGGAGCTGAAAACAAGCCAGGCCACTGGTCCTAACCACAACCTCCACCAGCAGCTCATATTTGGCAGTGTATGTCACAGCGAGAACAGGAATTGTCAGGATTCCTTCACAACAACTCAGAATAGTAGACAAGTCAACAGACAGAGTTCCTGACGTGCTTTCCAAAATCCTTTCATTGATAATCTATGGCAAATAGAAAAGAAGAAAAAAACAAGACAGTAAACTTTTTTTTAATTAAATGTTAGGGTTAGTCTGAAGTATTTTGCAGCATCATTCCAAGGATTCTATTATACAAGAGAACATTTCTGACAAGTGAAATTATTTGTCAAGTAACAAAGTTTATTTTTCGGACGATAAAAAGTTTTAGGCTCAAACTACGCACATAATGAAATTACAATAAACTAATTTCTTTAATAAAATAATGAAACATTTGAAAACAGTATAAACAAGCAGCATTCAAGTCAAACTCCAATTGACTTCATCCACAGTACAGGGATGGCCTCTTAACTGCAGTAAAACATTTGAAAGGTGCAAATGTTTTAAAGAAAGGCATAGATGCAAAAATGACGATTTCTATGAACATGAACATTCAGCATGTGGAACACCTGATGCTGGAAAATCTGCTGATAACTTGTCACCAATTCGTGAAAGAGACGCATCTATCTGTACTATGATTGTGTATCTGTACACACAATCACTCTCAAACATTGCACATCTCAGTTATTGTCAAGTTACTGGGAGTTATGGGAAGTTATTGGGAGTTACTGCCACCTCCCATGTATAGTCTTGACCTCGCTCCAAGCTATTACTATATGTTTGGGCCATTAAAGGAGTTTGTGGGAGGCGAGCGTTTCAGACATGCAGGCAGTCTGAAAATGCTCCGGTGTACTGAGGAACCTGTCTACCATGACAGTATCTAGTGAAACATTGGGAAAAGTGCATTCCTGTAGCAGGGATTATATAGAGAATTTTTTTTTTTTTACTCTTATAACTGTCTTTCTTTATTCCACACTTCTCAAGTCCCAGTTTTACCTGAACACCCCTTGTAGCTTAGTAGTATTTACCACAAAATACAACAATAAACAATATGTAGAATATATAATAATAGTTTTTTTATTTAATTGGTCTGAAGTGTACATACCTGGGGAACTGCTGGGTGTATCTTAAAGGTCTTTCCTGTCCTCAGGACATTACAAAGCTTCTTACTATGAAGAATTTCTGTCAGGTAGGTCCATAAACCTTCCAGCACCTCCTGCGACACCTCTACTTTCTTGCTGTAATAACCGGATAGGGCACGAGCAACCCAGTCAAACAAAAACTGCAAAATAGAAAATAATAGAAGATAAAAACACAAGAACAGGATAAAATAACACAAAGATATGCAAACTGAGAATTTGTGTAATCTTAGATTGTATGTGGCTTCTTTATTTTATAAATCATGCTACATGTAACCGTATTCATATCGAAAATATAAGACTGTCAAACATGGCATTATAAGTTAATAAAATCTCAAAGTATGTGGAAGAAAATGTATATTCACCTGTTCTTTATTTGGAAGAAGGCATTGATTGGATACCCATGCAAATCGAGCTAGCTTCAGCTTATCTGGCCATGGTGTGAGATGACTGTTTAGTTTTTCATGGACCCCAGAGTAGATGGCAGTCATTTTTGAAGCAAGTCCAGCTGATAAGAAAAGGGAAGTTAGGGACTTGGGAAGTGCCATTACTTAGGTAATTGTTTGATTCATTTGTGTTGGGAACAAGGAAAATACAAAAACATGCAGGACAGTGGTTCTCAAATAGCAGGGCTGCACCCATGGTTCAAATGAGTTAAATGCATAAACATGTATTTAAGGACATTATTGTGGACAAAATCATAATGTAATACAGTTGTAATGTTAGTTGAACTGAATTGGATCACTAATGCTTCACTTTATGGAAACATAATATAATATTTTCAACTTAAATGTCATTTTAATAACATTAGGGAAAAAAACATTTAGGGTCTTAAAGTTAGATTTTCTATGTGACTGATATTCTTTCTGTAGGTTTTAAATAAGTAGAATAAAATGTCTCCTATAAGTAAACATAACATTATACATTTAATTAATGAAACTAGTATTTAAATTGCTTCATTATGTTACGTGATTCATTCGTTATTATAAATAAACTACAGTACCAGAACACAAACAAGCTCCTGAGCTTAATGTGCCCTTTTGCACTGGTCCAAGGACTGACATCAAGTAAATGGTTACTATTAAACTATTGCAGTTTTAATAGCGGTTATTTTCAAGGCGCAGGTTTCCCCCTGGCTTGTCATTTTAATGATCGCAAACATCATTAATATCCCTGTAAGAATGACTTGGTCACGCGTTTCTACGAATCTTACATAAAAATAATTTTAACTTACGTTTTTAAAGGCACTATTCTCTCTTAACATCCCAAGTAGTTACAGTCACATCACACACGTGTTCCTGTTAAAGTTGTAACACCAACCGGAGCACTTCCCCCAGACAGTAGTAATCGAGTGACTATTAGTGAAGGCAACTCGGGTTTACAGATCTTCCACAGTATCAGTAAGCTACTTATCGAAATCTTTTCTTTGTTTCTGTGTTCTTCTCAGTCATAAAAGTTCTCTCCACTGGGCAGTTATTTTCCTACATTCACTGATCAGTTATAACATTAACGCTACAAGTGAAGTCAATAACACCAATTTTGTTTCATTTCTTTTATTTTGTTTAGATTTTGTTACAATAGCCCCTGTCAATAGGTGGGATATATTAAGTAGCAAGTCAACAGTGAGCTCTCATCGATAACATGCTGGAGGCAGAAAAAAGGGGAGGTGTAAGGATCTGAGCGACTTTAACTAGGGTCAAATTGTGATAGCTTGATGACTGGGTCAGAGCATTTCCAGCAACAGCACTGCACCACTGAGCAGTGAAAGAAGGTGACCTGGTCTTTAATCATGTTTGTTTATTTATTTATTTATTTATTTAATTACTTATTTATCTGTTTACACCATGTGCTTACCCGAGAAAGTGATTGCACTAGGATGCATTATGGGAAGAAAGCAAGCTGGCTGGGCAGTATGATATTCTGGAAAATGTCCTGCTGGGAAACCCTGTGTCCTGGCACTTATGTGGATGTTGCTTTGACAAATACCACCTAACATTGTTGCAGAACAAGTACACCCCTTTCATGGTAAGAGTATGCCTTGATGGCAAGTAGCTGTTTCAGCAGGATAATGCATACTGACAAACTGCAAAAATCATTCAGGAATGGTGTGAGGAACAAGATAAAGAGTTTGAGTGTTGGCAAGGCTTTCAAATTCCTCAGAGTCTCAGTCTGATCAAGCATATGTGAGATATGCCGGACAAACAATTTCTATCCAGTGAGACCCACCTCATAATTCATAAGAATTACATTATCTACTGCTAATCTCTAGGTGCCAGACATCACAGCTTACCTTCAGAGATATTGTAGAGTCCATGCCTCTATGGGTCTATAAGTCACACAAAGTGGGACGTACATGACATCATGTTGGTCGTTGTAATGTTATGGCTGTGTGTTTATGGTTTACAAACATACATTATATTTTGGATAATGCTAATGTTGTTGAATAAAATAAAAAAGTTGTTGGAAATAAATTCCACCAAAATAAATCTGATGACAGACTTTTAACTTACGTTTTTAAAGCCACTATACTCCCTTGCTCTCTATTGACAAAATATAAACATTCAAATCAGAGCTTAATATGATAGTTTTTTCTCTAAATTAAAGTAGGGTGTGATAGAGAAAGGGGGGGATATTTATATTTTTTAATTGTTGTGATGACAAAAAAAAAAGAACTGTTAACTTAATAACAATACTATGTAGGAAACATCTCTTTATTCCATATTTTCTGGGTAAATGTAAAGTTTTAAATGCGTGGACTTTAAATAAGTGTAGATCACGCACGGTATTTTATTTCAAAACAGTTCTGAGAGTAGTGCTATCTGTGCTCTGCATGTGAATCGATTAATCGTGCATCCGCAAACATGTCTATGAGAATGTTGCAAAAACCGGAAGGACTTAAACGTAGACTAAAACGAATGTTTCCGCCATGCATTTAAACGTTAATATGTTTTTCATTTGAGCTTGACATGGAAGCCGGTTTTGCTTTATCCTTGTTTTGGTATCCGACTGGAGTGCAGTTATAGGCCTTAATGTATTTATACATTCTAACAAATTAGTTCCTATTGAATTTTTTAATCCCAATTTATTTCACACATAACTCTCCATAGCCATTGTCTTTTTGGAGTTCATTCAAAACAAGCTATACCTTATTTGTGTATTTCCTTGGTATTGAGTGGGGGAAATGGTATTCCCCAGCCCTAGGTTATAGTGCTCCGCCTATGATTGTCTGTTTCAAAACATTACCGTATGGAAATTATCATATGCTTCTCTGACGAGCTTTTTCCCTCCCAGACACTAAAAACTTAACAAAGTAAACATGCAGAGTGCTTCACTAAAACCGCACTAGCTTTAACTGATAACTCAGCATCATTTCCCTGCATTGCTTTTTTCCGTCCTGGTCCCATAAAACTGTATTTTTCCACCTCGCTGACCTCACGTCTACCTTAAAGCCGATGAAACTAAAGTGCTGATAATTTGGTTCACAGATCAGACCTAAACTTTGTTCTTTTGACAGCATTAAAGTTACCGAGCAATGGCAGCTTCCGGGAATAAAAATCCGGAAGTAAGAAAAGGCTCAGCGTCCTTCTGTGCAAGACAGTACATGAGAAAAGTGCGGTCTCAGTGTGGTAGTTGTGCTCGCCGTGCGGTAGTAACCTGTGTGTAGGAAAACTAGTCTCCACTACTTGGATGTACCTAACAGCTTCGATCAGCATATGTGTTTGGGGTAACTTTTCTGTGTGGCTCCTGTTATATAATTTCTATTTATTTATTTATTTATTGATATCGATGTCGTTTCATTGGCAGTAAGCATATCCAAGCAACATGGACGCTATAGGGAAGGGCATATAGGACACTTTAGTGTGTGTGACAGATTTTGCAAACATTTGGGAGTGCCAGTAACCTGCCTGGGTGTGAGAGGAGATAACGAGTGAAAAGGCTGTGTGTAGCTGTCAGGCACAGATAATGATCCGTAACCGTCAGAAATTCAACACGAACCCGGATCACTAGTCTTCCCTTTTTTGAAGATGAAAGGAGCGGAATTGGTGCCTTGTAAAAGCGGACAAATTTATCGCTAATACGTGTTTAGTTAGCAGTTTGGCTGACTGCTCTGCACCTAAGCGCCAAGCGGACTGGATTAATGTTTCTGCGCTGTTTTGGATGTACCTGTGGTAATGTCCTTCATTGAAAGTGAAGTGGATCAAAGCTAAAGCCTCAGTTCAGCTTGCTTCCTGTAATACAGGTGGAGTAACAATGTTGTATATGTTGAGAATCGCAAGCTGCAAACTGTTACCTCAGTGGAATATCACCTGCAAACGCTCTGTAAACTTTTACCAGCTTTATGGTCGGACTTCATTGAGATCCCAGAGAAAACAGAACTGTAAACCTATACTTGAAGCATCAGTTTTTTCCCACTTCCGACTTGGAGCGACTGTAGGTCCACATTTAGTTGGGACCCACTTCACAGCGTCCACTCCGTTTGCTTTTTACAGCACATCAACAGACTCTAAGCAAGAGGCAAAGCATGTGGGAAGTGAAGTTAAGACCAATGATAAACCGGGACGGGTATCGTCAGATGACCTCAAAAAGTTATTGCAGCTTGCACGTCCAGAGCGCTGGAGGCTATCAGGTAAAAAGCACACACATCAACTATAGGTTTTGCACAAGGAGGCAGACACAACCTTTGATGTGGCAGATACACCCAAACTCTGACCTCAAATACCATCTTTTATATGCGAATTATTTTTCTGTTCTTCATCAAAGGGTTCCATTTGAGATCTGTTAGGGAATGAATCTCTCAGTTTTACTTAATACCCTGGCTTGACTCGTGATATCGTGTTAGATGGAGCAGTTTCTTGTTTGAAACATAATGACTCCTAATGTTCCAAAGCAACAACGGAGCAACAACAAATCCCTCTTATGCTGACATGGCATAAATGCTCTCTATTGACAAAATATAAACATTCAAATCAGAGCTTAACGTGCCTTAACGTCTTAAAAAATCTTAACAGAAAGATTTCTTTGCTAACGGATCTCAAATAGAATCCTTAAAAAACCTTTGATTAAGAACAGAATAATTAGCCATACAAAGATGACAGTGTATGTTCTTTTAGATTTTTTCATAACATATTAGTTATCAATTATTTTATTGATCGATAACTAAAGTCTATTTAATGACAAGAGAGAAAATAAGCATTTCCAGTTTAATCTTTGTTCAGTTAATCATCACATTGATTGTCTTGATAATTTTGAACTATAGGAAGTTTAGCACACCACTTTATTATTTGGAATTAATTATTTTTTCTCCCCAAATTTTATCCAAATCCAGTTTTATTTATATTAAATCAGCTTTAAGGCCCTTATTATGACCTAATGGACTTATTATGACCTAATGGAACATCTGGTCAATGTTGAAACAGTGACATGTTTGGGATGTTCATTTCCTAGGCGGTAAAGGTCTGTCCACATTTTGGTCAGTCCAACATTATGTTGGTGATTAGGACTGCTTCTGAATTTCTCGGGGCCATAAGCACAATCCTATATGGAGAGAATTGCATGCTATATTTTTTAAGTTACCCTCCTATTAACCTAGCAACCCAATCAACAAGTTAAAGAAGTCAAACCTGACTGATGAAAAAAAAAGCACACTAACACACATTGTTTGTCGACCTTAATCACAAATGTCCTGTCTTTTATTTGTCACTTGCTGATGAGGAAAACTTGTATTATCTAACATAAATGAGCCTAAATATGCAAATAAGCCAGCAGCTTAAAGAGAGTGTTTACAGGCCTTAAGAAGCCCTTTGGAAACATACCCTCAACAAGAGAGTACAGAAATTACAGAAATGGAAAGGAAGTGTTTGTTTCAGTACTGTAAGAATCGCCTGAAGGAAATCGGATTTACATATACAAAACGCTAAATGAAAACTCCAAAACAGGAGAAAACTTAGTTACAGGTGGCTGAAGAGAAATATGTAGTGTGGATGATGATGATGATATTAAGTAATGAATCATGAATAACTGGCAACAGAGGTGATACTGAAGCTTTTACCAGTACATTTGTGTAATTTTTTTTTTTTTTTCATTTACACTACAGTGCAATATTGGTATAGTAATTATTTTTAGTACAATATCTAACTTACTGTGTGCTACATTTAATTCTATTTTTACTTCTATTTATTGTTATTTTTCTATTTTTATTTCTTTAATTTTATTTTTTTCCTTGTCTAATCTATTCTTTTCCATTCTTCTCTGTAAATTAATCAAAGCAACTGTAAGACAAATAAATTTTCCTCTGGGATTAATAAAGTTCTTTGAATCTTGAACTTGAATCTTGAACCTTAATTGGTGCCATTTTAATGACACCTGCAAACACTGCCTGAACAAAACAATTACATTTCCTCACTTTATTAATGATTAAAGGGTTGAGTGTTGAATAAAAAACTGGTGAGATGACCATCATCAACAGCCTTTGCATGGATGTAAATTTAATTTGTAGACATTCTTCTCATTCCATCAGTAAAATATAGGATTGTTATTGATTAAGTAAATTTTTGGGTTGATAATACTCTGATCAGCCATAACACTATCACCAGAGCTAGGTGAATTGAGTAACATTGTTAATTATACAGTGGCATGCGAACGTATGGGCACCCTGATCAAAATTTCTGTTAATGTGAACAGTTAAGCAAGTGGAAGATGAAATGATCTCAAAAAAAACATCAAGTTTAAACATGAGACTTGAGCCTTTAGATAACTTTGACCAAGTTAGACCCTATTTAGCCTGTTAGGGTCATGTTTTGTTCATAGTCATTTTTAGGAAAGACCAGGTAATGCAAATTTCAAAGCTTTCTAAATAAGCAGACTCCTCTAACACTCAGCAGCCATCAGTTCCTCTAAGCAGTTGCCTAGTACTCTGAAAATTATGATCATTGATGGCCACAAAGCAAAGAAGATAGCAAAGTGTTTGCAATTTAAAAAATGCCAGTTAACAGGAACAATAGAGGCCAGGATAAGGTCCGGAAGACCAAGAAAAATATCAGAGAAAACTGCTCGTAAGATTTCTAAAAAAGCATGTCAGAATTCCTGTTTGAGTGCAAAAGACCTCCAGGAAGAGGCGCCTTATTTCCCAGATCTAAATCCGATCAAGCATCCATGGTACTGTATGTGCCAGTCAAACAAGTCTAATCCACAGAGGCCCCACTGTGCAACACAGAGGTCTTATGGAATCATGAATGTTTTGGGTTCAATGTTATGGCTGATTAATGTACATCTTGCCACAGAGCAGAGTGTTAAAGCCTTTTCTTTTCACGAAAGGCAAATCAAGTTAACGACATGGCCAGCAAACAGTCTGAATCTTAATACGATTGAACATTTATGGTGAAAATAAAAATAATTGGTCAATGATCAGGCTCCATCCTGCTGTGCTGATCAGGCAGTTGCTATTTGATAAAGTTTGAAACAAAGTAAAGTTTTTAATAGAAAAGTCCATACCTAAAAGATTTCAGGCTTTTGTAAAAGCCTGAGGACAACCAGTAGAGAACTAATTGTGTGTGTTTGTGTGTGTTTGTGCAGAATATTTAACTATTTAGCACAAATTGTTTTTAGCAATATATTTTATTTGTTCATTTGCTTTAAATATGATTCTGAATCTTTGCCAGTAGCTCCATTACCAGTTAAAGTATAAACATCAAATTGATTGTCTTAATAATTTTGAATTATAGAAAGTTTAGTACACCGCTTTAATATCTTGAATTTAATGTATTTTTTCCAAATTCTATACAAATCGTGGATTGCAGTTTTATTTATATTAATGTCACACAATCTTCTTCGAAAGTACTGGAACACCTAGGCCAGTTCTTTTGTTTTTTGTAATACAGTACACTGAAGATTTTGGAGATCAAGAAATGAAACAACAGAATTTCAGCTTCTGCTTCCTGATGGTTCTATCTAATCAGGGGATAAAAAAATATTTGAACATATGACTGACTTCTTGTCAGTCTTGTTTCCCAAGTGAGCTGCTGTTAAAAAAAATTCTGAATGTTTGTTTATGGTTTAAGGCCAAGGTTTTACATTCCAAGTTTGTCCTGTGCATAATTGGGCATTTGCAGTCCTTTAATTTGCCTCTTAGTCACACCTGTTTAAAACCCTGAAACAGCATTGTTCTTTTGTTGCTGTGTACGTTTCATGTATTTTTTATTTCAGAGATTTCAAAGGCTGAGTTGTCAATGCCAGTTAGTACTCATTTTCTTGATTTATTCAAGCAAGCATATTTAAACTCCTCATTTAATGTCAGCAATGCCATTTTTCAAATACATAAATTGTATTGAGCAGTTGTCAAGTTTATATGTGCATATGATTAATGTTTTTCACCACTGTTCTTTTTGTTCCCATCTGAATTTTCTCACAGCTGCTGTTAGCTTCCTTGTCATCTCCAGTGCTGTCACCATGTCTGCTCCATTTTTCCTGGGTAAAGTGATCGACACTGTCTACACAAACTCACAGGCGGATTTTACTTCCTCCCTGACCTCCCTGTGCATCATGCTGGCAGGGGTGTTCCTGTGTGGTGGTGCTGCCAACGCTGCACGCATATACCTTATTCAGGTCTCAGGTGAGCTCTTAGCAGGAACCACAATGCAAAAGTGACTTGAAGTACAAGTGTTTTGTTTTGCCATGCTTATTTACAATATAGAAACTTGGCAGTAGATTTTACTCTGGAGGTTGTCTAAGTGAAAAGGAGTCTAAATGAATGAAATTGTCATCACCAATTCTACTGCTCAACTTCAACACATTATTTTGGATGGTTTTTGCAGGGCAGCAGATTGTGAGAAACTTGCGTGAATCCCTTTTTTCCTCAGTTTTGAGGCAGGAAGTGGGATTCTTTGATAAGACCCGCACTGGTGAGCTTATTAACCGCCTTTCAGCAGACACAAATATAGTTGGACATGCACTCACTGATAACGTGTCTGATGGTCTACGATCAATGGCTCAAGCTGGAGCTGGAATCAGCATGATGGTGAGCAATAGTCTTAAGCTAACAGAAGCTGTGACTGTAATCATGAGACTCAGTAATTGTAACTGACAGTTGTATTTAGCATTATTTAATTTGTTAATATTATTTAATATTGTTAAATGTAGGTTTAGATCAGGACCATAAATATAAATATTTGCAGATATTTGATTTTCCTGACAAATACATGTTTTTCTTGTTAAGACAGTAACATATTATAACCATGAGTCACATTAATTATGTATTGTTGTTAGTTGTTTTGTTCGAACATAATGTGTCTGCAAGAAATAAGCATTTCTATATTCTGTTACTAAGCTGTAGCAGTATTTTACCAGAAATGATAGATCTATAAAAGCAGGCCTACAGTGCTAGATTGCATTGGTAATTGCAGATATAACTTAATATTTTACCGGCATGCAAAATTTCAAGTCTTACCTTCCTTCTCTCTAGTTCTATGTCTCACCCAGTCTTGCCAGCTTTATTCTAATGATTGTACCTCCTGTGGCCGGCCTGGCAGTAATCTATGGAAGATACGTGCACTCCATATCTAAGCAAACACAGGATGCTCTGGCAGAGGCCACACAGGTGAGAACCAGCTCTTTGTGCACTTTAAATTTTAGGTGCTATAGCATTAATACTGATTGCACATGAACGTTTTATGGAGCATTTGTTTTCTTTTTCTTTTTTTTACTTAACAGGATTGGATCCTGATAGGATTTTAACCATCTGTACTACACATTTCAACCTTTACTTAAATGCGTCACTGGTTAGCTAGGCTCACTATAATCTTCTGTTATATTATGTATACTATGCAAAAAAATCATTTGACATTTGGTAACCTAGTTCTAGTGTTTGTTCCAGGTGTTTTATAAGAAATGATGATTCATCATCAAAGATAGCAAATTTATAATTTTTTTCTTAATTTACTGAAAAAATTTATTTACTTGTAGTATTCATTTATTTATCTCTTTACTTTTCTGTGCATGATTATACAGCTGGCAGAAGAGAGGATCAGTAACTTACGAACAGTTAGGGCATTCGGCAAAGAGCTGACAGAAGTGCAGTCCTATGCAGAGAAGGTGGAATATGTCCTTCGACTGGCTAAGAAGGAAGCTAAGCTTACTGCTGGGTTCTATGGCATGGTATGCTCTGTTAAAATATAATTACAAATATTGCCTTTACACATTGAGCAGTTATATTAAAAACAAACTGTATATGTCTGTGAGTAGACAGGGCTGAGTGGCAACATGATCATCCTGAGTGTGCTGTATAAAGGTGGGCTGCTTATGGGTAGTGAGCAAATGACAGTAGGAGAGCTTTCCTCTTTCCTCATGTATTCCTTCTGGGTGGGCATTAGCATTGCTGGTGAGGACAAATTACTGTACATAAGCAAACACCACATATCAGTCATATGCCATTTCATGTAGTATAACTTGCATGCACTGTGTTTTTACTATAAATTGCAAGGCCTGAGCTCATTCTATTCAGAACTGATGAAAGGGTTTGGAGCTGGTACACGCCTTTGGGAACTAATGGAGCGGAAGCCCGAGTTTCCTCTCAATGGTAAATATGCTTTCACACAAAAAATTGTATGGCCATGACATAAATACTTTCACTGCATTTAAACAGTTTAAAAGACCAATTTAATTCTCTCTTCCACTTGTCTTTTAGAGGGACTTGTGTTGAGACCAGAGCAACTAAAAGGAGCTGTTGAGTTTCATGATGTGTCATTTGCTTACCCAACAAGGAAGGATGTCCCCATATTCCAAAACCTAAATCTGTCTGTGCCAGCTGGTTCAGTGATGGCAGTGGTGGGCTCAAGTGGCTCTGGAAAATCTACTCTTGTGTCTCTTCTGCTCCGTCTGTATGACCCAGACTCTGGTGAGCAGTAGGGTCATTTTGCACCTGTGCACAGAATCAGGCTTTTGTAGTACCAATTCTGTTTCATTTCTCACCCTGACTTAGGTCTGGTAACTATTGATGGTTATGACATTCGGAATTTAAATGCTCATTGGCTGCGGAGTCATATTGGAACTGTAAGCCAGGTAAGCAGCACCACAGCACTGTAAGCAAATAGTTACATTATTAAACCATGTCACTGTTATGACTATTTATTCCGTAGGATCATCATGCTTATGGAATGCCCTGGGATAAAGTATCGTTTTGTTTTTTTCTTGTATAGGAGCCAGTCCTCTTCTCCTGTTCTATTGCTGAGAACATTGCTTATGGAGCAGCAAATCCCAATCAGGTCACAGCACAGGACATTCTCAGAGTAGCACAGATAGCTAATGCTCATGAATTTATTAATGGATTTCCCAAAGGCTTTGACACTATTGTTGGAGAGAAAGGAGCACTACTGTCAGGTACCAAAATATCTCTTTTTTTTTTTTTTCCCTTTTTTTGTTTATGGCCATTTGAAATATATAGTCTGCTTTCTTTTTCTGATGCAGTTTTTATTATGACTATGCTGATAATATCAAAATTGATGTCGCTAATGATTTATTGGATGAACAGGTGGACAGAAACAAAGAATTGCTATAGCAAGAGCCTTGCTAAAGGTAACTATCTTGCTTTCTTCCAGCATATTCCATAACACAGAATATGCAAGTTATTATTGAAGTTCAAAATATTGCTTTTTTTTCCCTGATAGAACCCAAAAATACTGTTATTAGATGAAGCCACAAGGTAAGTTATTAATTTGTGTAATGATTTTTGCCAAAATAATGTACATTGTTACTAGCAATACATTATTAACAAGTAAATTAGTTTATTTAGGCTGCTATAAATTTTTGGTTGAGGAAGGCTACTGCACATTGTTCAGGTTTTGAATGCCTCAAAATTGATAGGGCTGGCCTCTGGAACAAGCTTATACATTTAATATATACAAATGTTTTTAATATCAATTTTTATATCTTTAAACTCATGTCTTTGTCCTTTGAACTCCACAGTGCTCTGGATGCAGAGAATGAGTTCCTAGTGCAAGAGGCTTTGGAGCGGCTGATGCAGGACCGCACAGTGCTCGTCATCGCTCACCGTCTCTCCACCATACAGAATGCAGATGCTGTGGCTGTGCTGGACCAGCAGCATGTTGTGGAGTGTGGCCGTCATGCCCAGCTTCTTACCAACCAAGATGGTCTCTTCCGCAAACTCATGGAGAAACAAGCCTTTTTACATGCAGATCAGAAGAGAGCTCTTGGACAGCATTTTGATGTCTAAAGAAAGTACTAGTAAAAATTAAAGTTTATGAATCCTGATGTGCAGTGTCAGAAAAAAACTGCTTCAGAGTGCCTCTTTGCAGTACAAACCACCAGTCAAAAGTTTGGAAGTTTGTCCATTTAAAGATTTTTCATATTTTAGAGTATTAATGAAGACATTTACTCTATGAATCAGCAAGGGATCAAGAAATAATGCATTTAACAAATCCGACCAGTTTGTATTTGACATTTTAATAGTATTACCAATGAAGCTTTGCATACCTGGCATCTTCTTAAACAGGTTTTTGATAGAGCTTTACTCTGGGAACTTTAAGAAGCACCTCCAAACAGGTTGGCTCCTTTTCCTATTTTATAAGTAGGAATTACCTGTTTGGGTAAATTTTAATTAAACACACATATTTACAAATATCTTTAGATATTTTAAAATATTTAATCCTTAATACTTAATACCTTAATATAAAATTACATTTTGTTCCCTCCCAATTTGCTAATTTACCAAAGTTCAACTTTAAATGTGCTTTAAGACAATGAAAATCGTGTATTCAGTACAGTGTATACAAACTTTTGACTGGTAGTGTATGTTTACACTAAACTTGATGTCAACACTCAACTCCATTATAAGTCATAAATGTGTGATAAAGTCAAAATATCATTTATTTAAGATACTGGCACTTTACATGCAGTATAACTGGAAGTTGTACTTTCTTTTAGAATCACAGACACTGTGCTTCTGTGGGTATATATTTGTCTGATCATTTAATATTTTATATCCATTTATACCATAGAAATATTCCAAGTAATATTTTTTTAGGATCATAATCATACAGTAGTATGTGATGCAATGCTCTCTTTTCTGATAAAAGACATATACTGCAAATGTATAAAAAGGTTTTGGGATCATTGTGGTTTCAGTTTTGCTATATGTAATGATATGCACTGATAAGCCATTGCTTTATAACCATTAACATTACAACCACCTAGGTTTAAGGTTCCCCTTGTGCCACCAGGCCATCCCTGATCCCTCATGGAATGGCTCAATGTGCCCTCTGGGGGTGTGCTGTGGTGATGAGCATTGACTCTGTTTGGTGGTTTGTACTACATTGGCTTTTCTGTGGGATTGGGCCGGGCAGGCAGGTCCCCATGGGCGTAGATGAGCTTTGGGTGCCTGTGATCCTGTTACCAGTTAATTTTATTCAGTTGTCCTGGTAGTGGTGTAAATCTTTTGACTGATTGGTGTATTCAGTATATAGCCTAAACTGTGGTATTTTGGCTCCTAAAAATATGAGCTGGCCAATTCTGTGTCAAAGATGACTACATTATCTGTTTGTGGGGAAAAAAGCCAGAAAGATCCACCCAGCACTGTTGTTTTGCAGTCTTGCATTAAAGCATTTTATTGTCTTTCAACACAGGGAACCACTCATATTTGCAAATGCAGTAGAGGAAATGGTGAAGAGATTGTTTGTCTATGAAAGACACAGTTATAGAGATAGGCCTTCAACAAAACTAGTTGTTTGGTGTCCTAAATAGGACTTAAAAAAAAAAAAAAAAGCTGTGAACATCCTATTATTTATCCTTGTATAAATAAACTACTGATTTAATTAATGACAGTGTCAAGAAGTCTCTCACAGTTTTAACATGATTTGGGGATCAAAAAGCATGTGGTACCTAAAGAGGGCACTGTTGGCCAGACATTTTAGATGCACATTCTCTACACATGTAGAGAACCTTTTAGTGCAGTTATAAATAAAGCAAAGGTTATGAGTTACTTGAAATGAATTACTAGTAAGTGAAATCACAAATACACACATTTGTGTTGGTAAAATTCCTCTTGTTTGATTGTTTTATGATTCAAAGCATTTAATGCAACATCTTCCCAAACCCTGTATTAAAATTTCATTTAATTGCATCTCCTGGACAGATTAAATTCTAAACACTAAGATTCTACCAGGTTAAAATTCTTGCTCTTTACTCCGGCTTCATCAAGTGAATAACCTGCTTAACTCCATCGGTAATAATGTGGTTGTAACAGTAGCTCTGAATATTTGACCCTGATAAGCATATAGCCTAAAGCCAGGAAATTGTGTGGCTGCTAAAGCAGGAGTCCCTGGGTCATTTATTTAGAGAACAAATATATGATATATGATGTAATTATATATAAATTACAAATAAATTTATTTGTAAAAAAAAAAAAAAAAAACATTTTAAATTTAGATATACTATGGTAGTGGACAAAAGTTGTCAAATTTTATTTTTGTTTTTTATAATTAATAGGAACTGCAGTATTATAACAGTTCTGTATAGTATAGTATAGTATAGTATAGTATAGTATAGTGCACCCTAGCCTATACTGTCTTTTCACAACTGAATTGTCTATTGCTTAAACCAAACACCCATACACACGTGTAGCATGGAGTGTGTCCTGGAGTCGGGCTACTGTACTGCACATGTTAACGTTATCCCTGTTACATTGTTAGAGCAAGGAAAGCATTTAAGTAAAATATAACCCCTAATAAACTAAAAGTGATTTCAATATTGATGACGCTGTAATAATTAAACAGGAATGCTGAGGAAACTGTTATCCAACTGTATCTGATTAAGCACTCAGGATAGAAAATGAAATCTAAAAACGTTTTAATCACAATTAAATTATTTAGATCTTTCCAACCCCGCTATCATTTGAACTGTGGTGTACCGAGATTGTTGGTAGAAGTGCTCATCCAACTCCTAAATCCTAATTTAGTCTCAGACGACAAATCGCTATACAGGCACAGCTTGTATTATAGCAATCTAAACATTATTACCTTCTCAGATCAAACCTCGCTATCCATAGCCTTGTCCTGTATTATTGCTCTTCTCCCCCCTGCATTAAATTGAATAAAACGACTGAATGCTTACCATAACGTAAACATTATGCTGCAGTCACTGAATTAATAACGGCTCTAATAACCTTCTTGTCCTAATCACTTGCGTCTATCGTAGTAAGAGATTTCGGTGCGCCTTATCGGTGCTCAATAAGTTTACACAGTTCTACCCTCTTGCCGCCGCTGAATCCCAGTGCATAATCAGAAATGACAGCCTAGTCTCAATGGTAGCAGTCATGCCAGTGTAGTAGGATGCACCATGTGCGAATAGAGCGGTAATGAAAACATTCAGTCCCCATATACGGTTCGAGCGTGATGGGCTTCACATCAGGACTATCGCCATATTAGGACAGTCGAGGACACTTCCAACCGGGAGTCCCGTTCGCTTAACGCCCAAGAACCTAATATGGCCAAAGACTGGGAAAAAATCCAATTGAGCACATGGACCATGTTCAATGGGCGGGAAATGAAGGTGTTCGGGTATAAAAGTTGGCCAAGGCCAGCAGTCACCCTGTAGCTGGAACCAGCAGAGGTTTCGTTCTGCACTGAGCTTCATCTGAGAAGGGCAACAACAAAGGTAAGATCTGAGCTAACCGCACCATAGTCTTCATGCAACAGGAACTAATAGAAAAATACTCTTTCATCATATATCATAAGGGACTTATCAATGTAATGCACACTAATACGTTTAAAGTGTTCACATATGTCAAAATGCCTCTGCTTGTAGCCCAGACCTAAATAATAATTAGGAACGAATATTAATTTTTGTTTAACCTTACTTATTATAGATTTGATATTAATTTTTGTTTAACCTCACTTACTATAGATTTGATATAAATTTTTGTTTAATCTCACTTATTATAGATTTGATATTAATTTTTGTTTAACCTTACTTACTATAGATTTGATATAAATTTTGGTTTAATCTCACTTACTATAGATTTTATATAAATTTTTGTTTAACCTTACTTACTATAGATTTGATATAAATTTTGGTTTAATCTCACTTACTATAGATTTGATATAAATTTTTGTTTAACCTTACTTACTATAGATTTGATATAAATTTTGGTTTAATCTCACTTACTATAGATTTGATATAAATTTTTGTTTAACCTTACTTACTATAGATTTGATATAAATTTTGGTTTAATCTCACTTACTATAGATTTGATATAAATTTTTGTTTAACCTTACTTACTATAGATTTGATAATAATTTTTGTTTAACCTCACTTATTATAGATTTGATATTAATTTGTTTACTCTCACTTACTAAAGATGTGATCATTTAATAAGCTAAGTGACTATGATTTCATTTCATACATGTAGCTCACTGTGATGTAACTATTAAATCACAATGTGGAATTATCTACAAAAAAACGTAAAACTATTTTTTTTTTTGTACCTAAATTAAGCACCGACATTATTACCTTTTCATATCTTTCATCAGTGGAATAGAAATCGATGTATATTTCTAATAAATAAAAGCATATTATTTAACTTTTTGTCTATTTTGGCTGTGTAACATGTGATACACCACCTACTCAGTGATATATGAATATGTTTACACACAGAACCTGCCAAGATGTGTGATGATGATGAGACTACCGCCTTGGTGTGCGACAACGGCTCAGGCCTGGTGAAGGCTGGCTTCGCCGGTGATGATGCTCCCAGGGCTGTGTTCCCCTCCATCGTTGGTCGCCCCCGTCATCAGGTATGACTTTATACATTGCACTGTAATTCTCCATAGAAGCTTGGAATAATTAAATGTAATTAGATAATTATATCAAATAATAATTGTAAATAAATACAATATATTAAATGTAATATTAAATTCATCTTTCCTCTCCCTTAGGGTGTCATGGTGGGTATGGGTCAGAAGGACTCTTATGTAGGTGATGAAGCTCAGAGCAAGAGGGGTATCCTCACTCTGAAGTATCCCATTGAGCATGGCATCATTACCAACTGGGATGATATGGAGAAGATATGGCATCACACCTTCTACAATGAGCTCCGTGTTGCCCCTGAGGAGCACCCCACCCTGCTCACTGAGGCTCCCCTGAACCCCAAGGCTAACCGTGAGAAGATGACCCAGATCATGTTTGAGACCTTCAACGTCCCTGCCATGTATGTGGCCATCCAGGCTGTGCTGTCTCTGTACGCTTCTGGCCGTACCACTGGTGAGAAAGCACCTCCACTACATTTTACTTTTTTCATAACGTCCCACATACCGCCATCAAATTATGATGATGACATTATAAACAGAAAATAAAAAAACTTGAGGCACTAACTTGACACCTTTTTCTATGGTTCAGGTATTGTGCTGGATTCTGGTGATGGTGTCACCCACAATGTCCCCATCTATGAGGGTTATGCTCTGCCCCACGCCATCATGCGTCTGGACCTGGCTGGTCGCGATCTGACTGACTACCTCATGAAGATCCTGACTGAGCGTGGCTACTCTTTCGTCACAACCGGTAAATATTATGTTTCTTTCTTTGTGGTTTGTTCTCAGGTTTCTATCTTTATCAGGGTGGTCTTAAAACATTTTTTAAATTGCTCCATTACAGCTGAGCGTGAGATTGTGCGTGACATCAAGGAGAAGCTCTGCTATGTTGCTCTGGACTTCGAGAATGAGATGGCCACCGCTGCTTCCTCCTCCTCCCTGGAGAAGAGCTACGAGTTGCCTGATGGTCAGGTTATCACCATTGGTAATGAGCGTTTCCGTTGCCCAGAGACCCTCTTCCAGCCCTCTTTCATTGGTGAGTATTTAACAGACTCTCTTTACAACATATACTATGTCTATAACATATGTAACTGTATGTCATTCTCTTATATTAAATCATCTTTTTTTAAAAAGGTATGGAGTCTGCTGGCATCCATGAGACTGCTTACAATAGCATCATGAAGTGTGACATTGACATCAGGAAGGACCTGTATGCCAACAATGTATTGTCTGGTGGTACCACCATGTACCCTGGTATTGCTGACCGTATGCAGAAGGAGATCACTGCTCTGGCCCCCAGCACAATGAAGATCAAGGTAATGGATTAGTGTATTTTCTCACATTTATATTCATTGCAAAACTACATTTTGCCCATTTCTAAAATACATTTCTCTCTTTTTTTTAATACCAGATCATTGCCCCACCTGAGCGTAAGTACTCTGTATGGATCGGTGGCTCTATCTTGGCTTCCCTGTCCACCTTCCAACAGATGTGGATCACCAAGCAGGAATACGATGAGGCTGGCCCCAGCATTGTCCACCGCAAGTGCTTCTAAATACACCATTGTCGTTATCATCTGCATCTTCTCGCTATAAGCCGAGCAGCAGTGAAGCACTCCGTTGGCAAGGGACAGATTTAATAATAATTTATTTTGTAACCCAGTGTTACGGAATGAATATACTTCAGTGAAGATTAAGCAACATCAAGATGATTGACATGCTATGTCATACAGCCAAATGTGAAATGTACATACATATTAATTTATTAAAGTCCATTATTTGGTATCATTTTGGTTGTTCTTCTTGTCTGTCAATGGGTCTTTGTTTTAATTTGTCCTAATAACTTAATAATCTATAAATGTAGCTACATTATCCATCCAGCGTCCCCTCTCAGTTTCACTATCCATGAAATTCAAATAAGTTTACAAGTGTTCCAAGAAAGCACTGAGTGGTCACTAAGGTCATTTCTATTTTTAAAACACTCTACCCACTGTGTGAATGTACTTGAGATGAGTGAAAGCTGACACACCAGTTATCTTAGCTATGGCTGGCTCATTTTCTTCTTTGAGCCAGCTGATATCTGACCCTTGTCAGTAATTCCTAACCTTCTTAATAGACCTATATGAACAGAGACATTTTTTAATTTATTCATAAGGCTCAGAAAGTTCAAGCTTGTCACAAAACTCTTCTGGAATCTCCTCTGGAGTTCCTTTTTCCTCTTTTTTCCCCAGTAAATATTATCACTATGCCTATAGCTAATTTAATTCATTGATTTAAAATAGCAACAAATGACCTGCCAAATATTAATTCCAATGTTTGCTGTAAGATGAGATTTTAGTGCATCTATAGTTAAGTTTTGGACCAGATGCTTTGAGGACATCTCTCAGTTCATACTTACAGTATTTCACTTTAATAAAATTTTATTTAACAATACATATTTTTACAAATAAGCTAGAGAAATTGAAGAGAACACCTAAGAGGGTGAAACCTTGAGAAGAATCACAATGTGACAACAGTAGGATCATAAACCATTAATCGTTTAATATAAAGTCAAACTGTATTTTGGGATTAGATTACTTTTAGTTACTTGTGTCTTACTTGAATAGACAACAATGACCCTCAACAACAATAAAAAAGGTTTTAAAGAGAGAGCGAGATCATCATTAGATTTTCATTCAGTAAGTTATTTTTCAGCTTCCATATAATGACTAAACTGATCAATGAATCTTAATAATTGGGATTACTTTACCTTATTGTTTTTTATCAGTTAATCAACTCAGACAGACCAAGCTGTATTTTTTCATCAGAAATACTGAGTTCACTGCCATCTTGTTTTAAAAATAAGAACCTTTTAAATTCCTTCCTATCATGTATTGAAGTTTATTGTTTTGTTTTTTTTTGTTGTAAAAGACAACGGGTCTGCATATTTGAATCGACACTCGAGTCTAATCCCCACCTGTTGCACTCTCCCTGTCATGCTTTAAGCAGTGGGCGGGGCTTACAGCAAATCAGCAGCACAACAACAGCGAAGGGTCGTGTTTTCGAGACCACCTGCCGCCTTTCTTCTGGTGTGCAACCTGAAACCGTAAGTAAAAGCCGATATACTTTTCCGTGCCCAGATTTGGATCTATCTGACAGGACACGATCGCGGGATTTTGATTCTTCAGTGTTCCTTTAAATATATCATGGCGGATGCTTCTTGTAATGTAAAGCGACAGTTAAGATCGGCATCATGGCAATTGATAATTAAACGTACACAAATTAAAAAATACATTGTAGAACTCCTATACACACTGTACATGATTTAAACATGGTTGTGCACCTTATTATTTAGACTGATGTGTACTGATTAAACCGCAGGGTACAGTGTGGTTGACACAACGCATATGTCTGTGATTTACTGTGCAAACAAACTGATAGCAGCACAAGTGACATAATTATTTCGGTATTGCATCGTGTTTATGTCTGTGAATGCGATTAAATCCGCGGTTTTAATAGATATGTGGTGTGCAGTTTAAACAGGACATGCTGTATAAAGAAGGGGCGTGACCATGCGCGGTCACGAGCAGCTGGTTTGTGATTGGTCTGCTGCCAGGAAAGGGTTTTTCTTCAGTTCGTGTTTTGATTTAAATGTCGAGCGGGAGGGAGAGGAAGACTGCGTTTTTATGTCCTGCTGGAATAAATGTAAACACAAGTTAGTTTTCCAACAAACCGTTACCCACAAAGCTTCAAAACTTTGACATCCCAGGTCTGTTACTAAATCGACCTTTTTCTAGTAGAAGAAATAACGGGCTTCAATAATTATTGGTTAGTAGATCATATCTTTGTATTTTTGGCAATCATTATTTAGCCGTACATTGTCATATGTAACAGTAGAAAGGGTTAGAAAGATACCAGAATACAGTAGCAAATGTTAGTAAGTATATTAAGTCGTATAGTAAGTCACACAGATACATTTATATAAATGAAAGAAATGTTTTGTCTGTACGTTGGTCAGAACCCGCTCTTTCAATGATATCTTGTGTATGAATATAGCAAACCCATTCTCAGAAGATTATGTCTGTCCAGACAGATTTTGTCACACCCTCACACAAAATTGTCTGGACAGAATTTAATGAAACTTAGGTATCACTTAGGTATTTTCCCGAACGTTAAACATTGCACCATAAATTAGGCAGATATGTATGTGGGCTTCAACCTAAAATAATAATATCACTGATTAAATTAAAGCTGATCAGCTTATTTTTAGCTTTTTACAAATGTGATCTGCTACTTAAAAGTAATGCTCCCTTCTCTTCATCAGGAATATGGTGACTAAACGGATAAGGTCCGAATATATGAAGAAATTTAAGGATCCAAAATGGGAAACATACTCCAAGTGTTATGAGGATTTGGTGAGCTACAGATTGTCAAGGCGAATGTTAGAGCAGGCACACAACGCGTGGTTTTGGGATGAATGTGAAAGCGACACAGAATCCAGCGGCAAATGTACACCTCAGGAGAGAACTAAAGACTACAGGTTGGAGAAGGATCCAGCAGAGACAGCACTGCTTGAAGAGGTTGGGGCAAAAGAGAGAAGAGACCCTGAAACAAGCCAGTTCAGAGGTAGGATAATGGTATAATGCATTTTAAAGCTCAGTAAGGTCCCGGCATCCATAAAAGCTCTCGAGATGTAATGTCCTCAGGGTCATGACACTTCATAGAGATAACACAGGTGCTCTGTAGATATGCCTTAAGTGTAAATGGTATGATGAGGGTAAAGCAAGACTGATGTGGCTGCCAAAGTATAATTTCAGCTGAACAATAAAGTCAATTGTACAATTTAGGAAAAATTTTAAATACCAAGAATACACAGACATGTCCCATTTTTGGGAAAACTACAGAACTTTAAGGAGGTGCGCTTTAAGATATGTATACCTGCATGATTTGTGGTGTCAACATACTATTAATACTATAAATGTGTTAATGGAAGAAAATATTGTCAGATTTATTCTGTAATTGATCCACATTTTCAGGCCAGCCCTGTAAAGTATCTGCAAGTTTGTCCCACTGTAGTAGGCTACTAGTGGTATATACCTAATGTATAGGATAAAGTTTACGGTATTACATAAACTCATTGGGAGAAAACTCTCAATAGTTTAGTTGGGTTTAACTCTCCAAAAGATTAAGGATTAACTAATTTTTTTTTTTAAACAGAACAACTAACAGAAGATGTCGAACCTCAGGAAAAGGAGGAAGAGAATGTTCTTCCACCTGTTGCCCCTGTCATCACACCGGAAAAGTATCAACATGTTCAGAGCAAAACGAAAAGCAAACCAAGACATTCATACAAGTCAACCCGAAGTAAAGATAAGCATCACATCACCAAAGACAGTGAAAAAGAAAGCAGGCATCCTTTTGCTATGTATGGCTCAGGAGAGAGGCAGGCGGATATGGCTTCGAAAAGAACACACAATGTTGGTCCAGCTGCATCAACCAAGGAGGTAAGCTGCTCTTCAGCTGCATATTTTTACATCTCCTTTGGAAACATTACATTACCTTACAGTACCACGAATGCTTTGAGTCCTTATTAATATATTTTTTTCTTTAGACAACTGAGTTTGGTGTACGGAATTATAAAAAATTATAAAGCTGCATCTAGGCCGTTCTTTCATCTGTGTATTTGGGGCAGAAGTTTAGGTTAAGACAGTGGGTGAACTGTTTCAATAGTAAAATGTTTTTACAAGGCTTTGTTCAGGTTTGTTCATGAAGCACCTTTCCTCTGTTCTTAGATCCATGAGTCAGCACTACGAGCAAAAAACAGACGGGAGGTTGAGAAGCAAATGAAGAGAACGGACAAGAGAAAAGTAAAATCAGCCAACTTGGAAAAGGTTAACAAAAGCAAGCTTGTCCCCGAGTATAACCCTTGGATGACAGAGTACATGCGCTGCTTCACTGCTAGGACACAGTAAATCTCTGAGATAGCCTGCAACATTCCTTCCAGTCACAGGTAGTGATGTGCATCCAGATTGTGGTCATAAAAAATTCAAATGACAAGGTGACATTTTTGGTTTGTGCTATTTATTTGATTTTATTTGAGCAATTTCTTGTCATGTTTGTTGACAGAGTTTTAACAAACATCAGGGACCAGATTTTATACAGCATTTTAAAGTCAATCATCCACCACAGCATCCCTTTTCAATTTTTGGGCTCATCGAGTGCAGTAACCCACAGCAGATGCTTACTGCTAAGGTAGAAAACAACCCTTATTTTAGCCAAATTGCAACTTGCACCAGAAACTTATAATGACAGTGATGAATACTGTACTAAAGGCTCAGCCTTGATTTTAATTTTTTTAATTTTGTATTTTCTAGGAGTTATTGAGTGAATTAAGTTAAGTTAATTTGCCACTTTGCACTCGCAATTTATATGTAAATATGATATATAGTTTATACTTAACTCATTCCATAGTCTCAATTTTGCCATAAATGTAACTGTTACAAGGGACATGTTCCTAACCCTTTTTGATGTCGACTTCCAAATTTTTTTTAAACATTTGGTTTAAATTAAACCATTATCTTTTTTTCCCATCATTATGTCCCCAACCCTTTTTTAAGTTTACAAAATTTCTACTCATTATCTACAATGTGTAGCTTATTTGAATTAGTTTTATACTATTTTTCTGGTTTAATGTGAATATGAATTACACAGTACAGCAGATATAATACATAACGTCTTTTCTGGGTGGTGTATAAAGCAGTGAACTTTAAAAAAAAAAAAATTAAGTAATGCTATGGTCTACCTCAAATGCGGTTCATAAATAATACATACAATATAAAGAGGGATTCATTGAAACATTGTGTTAAAATAAGGTGAAGTTACCTTAGGTATTATACACACCAGGTTTCCTGACAACGTTTGAAATGAGCATTGAACAACAGTACATTTTCCTGTTCTACAGAATATTGTGCCCAATGGTGCACCAGTATTTTGCCTTTGTTACTGTAATATTATCACAATTAATGTAAAATTCTGTTCATCTTGTAGGTGTGGATTGGGTCACTACTGATTTCAGGTTTTTGAAGATCAAACGAGATTAGTATTTCTCAGTGTAAGGCATTTTTCTATATTGTAATAGTGATTTGGTTAGTAATGAGTTGTTACAGTGGAAACAATGAAGCTTCTGTGAGTCACAGAACCACCAACTATCAATCTGTCAATTAATACTTTTTTGTGTGTAAAAAGCTGAAGAATCTGTTTTGAAGGGTAGATAGATACGTTAAGATTTGTGCTTTCAGCTTACGTGAATGTGCAGACTCGCAGGATACATCTTTAGTGTTTATATCATTATTACTTGAAAATGTATTAGTTGTGACTGTTGGTTAAGTCAGTGCCACTATCATGTGTTTTCCAACACTGCTTAATAAAACCTTTTTTAGTTTTATCACAAAGTGCTTGTTTTTTTCTGTTACCTTTATTATTCACAAATATGCAATCCAAAAGTATTGTACAACATAGTTAAAATTATTATATTAAAATAATTTAATGTAGTATGAACATGTTTGATTGAAGGATGCTTCCTAGTAAAGCTGGACCATATCAGAACAATATTTTACACAATTGTTATATTGCAACATATCTGGTCCAAGCTTTGTTTCTGTCTAGCTCTTTTACAGTTACTTAAGCACAAATATTTAAGGGTAATTATTATTACATGATCATTTTCATCGCTCCTCAAAAGTGGCTTTTGTTAAAAGAATACACAAACAAATGTAATGCAAATACACTGTATGGCCTTTGAAGCATGTTCTCCTATTAACAATTAAGTGTAAACACTTTCAGCACTGTATGCATACAATGTTGAAACCACAGACAATATTTCCCCACCCTTAATCAGTAACAGTTATAAGTAACACAGCTGGGTTAAGAACAAATGAAATATAGGACTTGACAGCTTTTCCAAAAATGTATGAAAAAAAATGAATGAATACATAGCAATTACATTTATAAATGTGATCTATTTAATAACACTTACCATGAGTTAGTCAAATGAACATTTTTAAACAAGATACCAGCATTTAAGTATGTAACACTATGTAACGGTCACTTCTCAATGTATTCATTTATTATTTTGTAACATATTTGTCAGTACTATATATATATATATATATATATATATATATATATATATAAAGATCTTTTCAATATCTACTATAATTTGACATTCCAGGTTTTAAAAGTAACATAACATTTGATATATGTTGTATATGTGCAAAAATAAAGCAGAATGATGGAATTACAACAATGCATGCTTTCCAAAGAAAGCATTTATATATATATATTTAAAAAAAGATTTAAGTGGCGTGTGGGATTTTTATACTGATCAAATGATATGTAAGTGATGGTACATCATAAAGATTAATGTTTTCAGCTGATATGTTGTTGTAACCCATAGCACTCCTGAGCTGATAAAACAATCATTCAAGTTATGGAAATGCAGTCCATAAACATGCTTCAAAATATTGATTTAAGTTTTTCTTTACACGAGACCTAAATACATTAATAGAAGAAGGACTGGAAACGAAGGGTTAAATGGGTAAAGCTCATTGCAGAACTTTCAGCAAGCACCTAGATTTCTCATCCACCGTTGGTGTCTTTGCCTCGGCCTGGATTGTTCCACAGCACAGCAGCGTCCCAAGATTTCAGACGTGTCTGAACCGAAGTAAAAAGGAAGGAGAAGGAAGAGTTTCTCCACTGTTTTGCGTCTCTCGGCCCATTTCCAAAATAGTCTTTATAAACGTTTTCTATAAAGAGATCAGTTACATTTATAAAATGAGTAATAAAACACAACAGGACATGCAGTTGCAGGACAAGAATCAATGTTGGGGTGTTATAATGAAGTGTTACATAAAACGATAGGCTGTTACTAGCCTTTTAACAGAAACACTATCAATAGTTTCATAGTCACAAATTTGAATATGTATAGTTTTTTTGTTAAATAATGTTTAACCCATGTAATTTTTTTTTTTACTTTTATAAGTCTTAGATTATAAAATGATTGTGTTTTAGATTATTGGAAACTTGTCAATCCTACTATAGAAACGAAAAACCACATTCGTAAAAAATAGTGCAAACATTCTTAAAAGACAGTGCATAAAGAACCACCTCATTAAAGTGATTGTGCAAATGCAAAATAATAATAATTTAAAAAATAATAACAACAATAATAATAAAAATAAAATTAATTAACCGGATATTTGTTATCCTTCAGACATAAGTGCATTTGTCAGGCAGTGCAAATACCTCTGTGTTCCCTTACTTAAATTATAGGTAATAAATAATATGTTTAGCATATGTGCTAACACTTAGGGTACAAAGCCAAGCTGTAACATTTTTAAGACGGAATGCTAACTATTACTGAGACCCAAACCAGTCACCTTCCTATTCGTTTTTCTGTGTATAAAGTATAGAGTTATATATGAAACTGCCTATTAATTATACTTCTCCTTTCATAGATACCTTGGCCCACCTTGGATCTCTATTTCTGGTTAGCATACCAAAGTACCCAAATAAGGTGCCTAAGATGCTAAGAGTCTGGGAAGGACACACAGAGTCTGGAGTTAAATATAACTGATAGCCTGCACTGTTCTGTATTTGTCTGTGAGTGCAGACTAACTGATAAGTTCTAGGGGTGGGAATAAAGGTTTAGGCACTTGTTCTTACTCTAGTTGGGAAAGACTCTGATCCTGGGTGTGTATCTCTCAATGTGTGTGGGGGAGGCAGAGAAGGATATGCTTAACATGGCTCAGCATCGCTGTGTCATCGTCACTCGGGCATGCAGAAGCAAACTTGATCAGGGCTCAGGGGGCATTAATGACCAAAATAGCCCCCTATATTAAAGTGGTCTCCGCCTTCCCTGAGCAAACTAAATACAGAACAGATGCTGCTGAGCTGTTACCACCAACATCCTTTTACAGACAAGAGGGAACAGAAGAATAAATCATATAGGACAGGCCATTATAATAGGCTAGGGTATTAAACTCCAATCATAGAATGGGAACACTATTTTAACACATCACATTTAGCTTATTCATGGGTAAATTGAGCCTGGTCACCATATAGCAGGAGTCCAAACAGCAGAGACAATGAGGCTCTATTAAAATGCCTCTCAAAACTAATGCTTTCTGATTTTTTACATACATTAATACATAATGTAATGTAAGACTGATCAACCACTGATTGGAATTATTCATAAAAACTGCTTGGTGTAAATGTACTATTTATAATATACAGTGTTGCATGGACTTACTGTAAATTCGGTCACAAGCAAAATGCAAATGTTAAAAACTTTTGCTGAAAACTTTTATTACTACATGAAAAACAAACTTGAAATATCTGAATGTAACCTATTCCACCCCTCATGAAAACTCTAAGAAGCCTTGCTATTTTTAGCGTGTCTAATTTTTTAAGAGCTGTGCATAAGAGCTGCAATCCCTCCCTAGTGCATCTGAATATCTGCAGTGCAAGATAAGTGGTAATAATAAGTGGCATAATAAGGTTGTCTTAGATACCTGGGTTCAATATTTCAAAAGTAGCCATATGCAATATATTTTCCTTTTTCAGACCTACGTCTACAGTTTCAACACTTACTCGCACACTCACTCATCGTCTTTAATCAACCTTTATCCTGTATATAGGGTCGTGAGGGGCCCTGAGCCTATCCCAGGATACTTAAGGCATGAGGCGGGGTACACCCTGGGATGCCAATCCATCGCAGGGCACACGTTAATTTACACACTACGAGCACTTTGGGAATGCCAATTAGCCTACTCTGCATGTCTGTGGGAGGAAACCGGAGTACCAGCAAGAAGCATAGGGAGAACTCAAAGAATTGGGGAGAAAATACAAAACCATGCATACAGACCCGAGATGGTAATAGAACCCGGGCCCTGGAGGTGCATGGCGACAATACTAACTACTAAGCCACATACAGTTCCAACACAAGTAATAAAAGTCCACAGAACTAGGTACTAGAATAAGGGGAATGGTTTGTCTCACCTGGCTATTGGGCTCTAACATCCACACTCCTGCACACTCTCAGCTTGAGCTCTTCTCGGGGAACGAAGCTGCCGTAGTGCTGCATCACCATACTGAATCCCTGAACCCATCCGCTCTGGATCCAGTTCACCTGACAAACAAAATTAAATCTCATTAGGAGAGGATTTCCTTAATGATGTGACACAATGTGTCAATTTGAACTTTTTGTGCTTTTACAGTACCTGATTCTATTTTGTTGAGGATTTTCCGTGCACACTGGACAAAGGCCTCTTCCACATTTTCTCCAGTTAGTGCACTGGTCTCTAAAAACATGAGCTCTGGAATACACAAATATAAAAATATATATAATATATTATTTTGTTAAAATTATATATTATAAGTATATATAATAACATTTCGGTTTTGAAAACATTAGTAGTCCCTTTTCCCTTTAGCCTAGAATTACTATATAGCGAGTAGGAATGAGGCACCCTCTCCTGTAATTAGAGCATGGTAATCCATGGGATGTTGAAGCTAATTTACAATCCTACAGTGGCCTCTTGTGGTCCAGTTCCAAATACTAATTATGACATACCTTTTAAAACAGTTAAAGACAACCAACAACGAAAAAATATCCCAAAGAATACTTTGTATTTATACAATTATTAGTTTGGGATTTTTTTTCTTTCATCAGTCTGGGTAAACAGTATGATTTAAAACATGATTTTAATAAGCTGCTTTGTACATACTGGATATTTGAATATTTTAAGCCTGGTAGACGCACCGTTCTCCTGAGCGAAGCGAGATGCCTCCAGAAAGGTGACCTCCCGATCAGCATCCAGATCCTTCTTATTGCCACACAGTATAATAACAATGTTCTGACTGGCTAACATCCTGGCATCTGTCAGCCAGTTTGTCAGAGCATTGTATGTCTCCCGACTAATGTAAACATTAGGAAAGGAAAAAAAATTTAAATTGCACTTTGTGTATTTTGTACAGTTTTAGTTTTTTTTTATATCCCATTTGATCAACAAGTGCAGTTTTCACCAAACATGGTTAATTATAATATAATTAATATTAAGCAACAGCTGGTAGTACTGTTATGAGAAAACAATCAAAAGTTAATGAGTTTTTATTGCAGTCTAATCAAAGTGTTTTATTCCTTGTATACCACAGCAATTTCAGATACCATAACCATTTCACTGCATTTCATACTGTGTATGGCTGTGTATGAGACAAATAAAATTTTGACTTTTAAATCTTTTGAATTTGGCAATTATTTTTATTTTTATTACAGAAAGGTGTTTTTACTGAACCTATTTAGGGATACAGTACATTGAAATTTAGTTCCGCTGATCACATTTGTTACAGCAGATGAACTTTTTAAGCAGTAAAAAGTAAGCATGAAAATTGTAATATGTTGACACACTAACTTTTTCTCACAAAATAAAAGGCATCATAATAGTTTCAACAAAGACACAAAATAAATCCCTTTTTTCTGTAACATATTCTGCATATTTGTACATTTTGGTATTTTCCCTATTTATACACATTTGTACTCAACAGATAATAATCACTTCATTAATTAATGTATAAACACTACTGTTACAAATAAAACAGAACTGTGGCACGGCCTAATAGGTTAGAATCATGATATGGTGTTTGTCTTTTTTTATACTTTTAGCTTGACACACATTTCTCTCAGTTCTTTATTTCATTTCCTTTTCCTGTACAGCAACCTTCCTTAGATCCTCAGACAGCTGCCTGCCTTTCTTTCTAACCCTTTATTTACATTTCCCATTTCATCTTGTCTAGCTTTTTTTTTTTTTTTTTTTGGTATGTTTTTGTGTCTTTGTTCTTGCTTCTTGTGCTGACACCTTTCAGACAATATCTTCTTCCTTAGTGGCCTTATTTCGCCTTCCTCTTGAAGGAAGTATGCAGAAGGGCTTTGTTGTATTTTATCTTTATGCGCTCAGCTTTGTAAGGGATGTTAGTCGACCACATATTCTCTTCTGCCTACACAAGTTTATTCTCTTTATTTTCTCTTTCATTTCATCAAGATGGAACTGTAGTTTCTGGCAGAGGAGAGCACCCCCTGTTGTTTTTGCCTTCCATCTCATCTCCTTCAGTGTGATTGCTCTTTTCACATCCTCCTCCCCTACTTCCAACTCTCTGAAGGCAATGGCAATTGTGTACTTTTTACAGGTTTGTTGGAGTTTTTTTTTAGGTAATAGTGCTGGTCCTGTTTCAGTTCCTATTTTGATCTCTATGGAAGGCCATTTACTTGTCCAACAGACAACAACAAAAGCATTAACATGAGTCTGTAATCTGCACTGAGCTATATATACTATATATATATATATATATATATATATATATATATATATACTATATATATATATATACTATATATATATATATATATATATATATATAGTATTTTATCTCATCATTTTACAGCAACCTAAGAGCATTTGTGGCAAGAGGAGCAGATTCCCAAAATACTGTCAGCTGGAAATGTTTTATCTTTTAGTACATGAAAATCTGGGATATTTTTGCAAAAGCATGGCCTAGATGACCTGTTAATGTTCACTTACCTGGTGATGTCATAGACAAGGAGAGCTCCTGCTGCCCCTCTGTAATAGCTTCGTGTTACAGATCTGAGGAAACAAACATGTCTGTTTCATACAGTATAAGAAAAACACTGTGGCTTTCTTAGTTTTCAGGAGAGATTTACCTACCACAAATCATTATTGATCGCCTTGGTCCTTGTTTTAGTCTAGCTCAGTACTTTAATGGATTTAGAGACTCTGTCAATATTGATTTAATACGGGAGTTGTTAACGTGTATCGTAATACATTTATTTGACCCTGGAGCTTTGAGGTGACTCCACAATTTAAAAAAAAATGTAATTAACTTCCCCTGCTCCTACCTGATTTAAGCTAAAAAACAACATCTGTGAAATAAGTGAAAGTAGGATGTTGTGTAAGGATGATCAGTTCCCAATGAAAGCTTTAACAACTCTATATTAAATCAACATTGACAGGCTCTCTAGATTCACTAAAAGTAATGAGTATTCCTGAAACAAGCATCAAGCCAATCAGCAATGCTCACATCATGAAAGAATAAAGAGTAATGCAAACCAGTTTTCCAGAATCCTTTTCCTGCTATACCCAAGCTCTGAACATACCTGAACCTCTCCTGTCCTGCTGTGTCCCAAATCTGGAGTTTGACAAATTTGTTGACCACATTGATGATCTTTGAGCCAAACTCCACTCCAATTGTATGATTTGAGTCGTCCTTGACTAGGGAAAAATATACATATTATTGATCTGCATGGTAAGAATTTGTGTTACTAATGACATGAATTTAAAATGAACTTGTGTGGTGCTGTTGAAAGTTGACATACATTTCTTCTCTATGAACTGGTGAAGGAGACATGATTTTCCAGTTCCTGCATTGCCGATAACAAGGAATTTAAACAGGAAATCTGCACCGAAAAAAAAAATATTAAAACCTTACCACTTCATAATCTGATTAGTTTATTTATGCCTGAGCTCCAAAAGGCAGCATTTCACAACAAAGTTTTATAGTAGCTTTAATACTGAGGAAACTAAGGGAAAATAATCAGCCTATTGAAAATGTTAGCATTCTTTTTTGGACAAAATGGAGAATACATATGAATGCAGTTTATAACAAAGAGGCATTTAGGTGTGAACAGCAGACATATTGAAAAATTATCAGTTAAAATGGTTTGATATTCAGTTGTGAATGATAGGAACATTCACTAATAGCTTGTTAATACAAAAAGGGGTCGGTCTACGTGCCACCTAGAGTCGAATATTCCCCACCCTGGAAATATAGATGCATTTTCTGTGGCAATCACTTACAAGGCAGGATTGCCAGTTCGACAGCGGATTTGTATCTAAGCCCCCTGGGGGTAAATGACGTGGCTCAAGAATCCAACAGTGTCAGCCCCACCTTAACTACGGAGTCACCCTTGCCCCATTGTTAATACAAACTATTTCTTTATTACTGCTTTTGTATCCTGTCAGTTGTAATATTCTGCGTCTTCTTGCTCTATAAGAATTAGTACTCTGCCTGATGTCAGTAGGTACCTTCTTTAAATCAGTTCTTTTCACTTTTCATTTGAAATGTGGTTAGTTACAGGATATACACACTATTCCCTGTTTAAATTCATGAAATCCTTTAAAACATGACTCTTTTTGCTTTTTTTTCCATGGGAGGCAATGCATAACTGTAATAATGTCGACTTGACATTGACTGATGGCACACCACGAACACCACATAACTCTGCAGTGTTGTTAACCACAAGAACAGTATTTGAACCCACTCTTTGGTACAAAAAAAAAACTGCCAATGAAACCAACAAGTCTTATGTGTTTTTCTCAGAACTCTAGTTTTGGGTAGTGTCGAATAGCAATCCAATGTGTTTGTGATTGCACAATACAGGAATTGGATGCTGGGTGTAGCGGTGCAGGATATAACAGCTTCTTCCGGGCTCCGCTGCGCTGTTTACAGACAAACCCGTTTCTTACATATTTGCCTCGACTCGCACAAGCTAAGTGCTATAAAAGTTAATTAGCCTCCCCTCTATCCATCCAGGCAGCCGTGTACTCGTAATGAGATCGCTGTGACCGCCCGCGGGCGTAGCTGCTCGTGCACAGCGCTATTAGCCTGCGAGCCGTTATTATTATTGCGATGCATCACATCGGGACACCTGCTTATTCCATGCAGCACAACCTCCTGGATTTAGCCTGTACCCTAGTGCACGAAAATAAATATACCCTACCGTATGTCTCGGACATGGCAGATGTTTACGTCAGATTGCTATGTGTTTCTCAGCGCAGTAGAGGAGGATATTAAATAAAGGGAAAATCCCTCAGCGGGATCCGTGCATCCTGCTAGAATTTCACAGGCCGCACACTTCCGGTTCCGATTTTCAACGTAAGAGCCTAGGAGTGTACCTTGCAGTTGACTCTACAGCAAAGGTATACTGTACTGTATAAGTTCAATGTTTAGTCAACAGTCATGTGGAAACCTGAGTCTAATATTAAACCCCTAGAGAACACATGCTGCTTTGCATTCGATCAAGTATTAATAGTATTCAATGATAACTGACGAGGGTCTACTCTTCAGACTGGTGTAAAACATACACGGTGAGCATCAAGTCTTTCCCTGATTTTGTAAAGTAATTTCTCATCACTATGTTTGATAGAAATGAAGCTTCATAAATAACAGAAAAAAAACTTTGCAATAAACCCTATGTACCAAGCACAGGTTTTGTGCAATAAATGTTTGAAATTAGGGAATACTTTACGCTCACACTGCATTTTAGGCACATTTATGCGCCAGAAAGTTTTCATGTGGGATTCTTTATTTTAATAAATTAAAGTCTGGTAGTGGTATTCCCTAAAATAGTAGAATAGCACAATTATTATTAGATTAAAAAGCTAACTGGAATTCTATATTATCTATAACAACGGTTAGTTCTTGTCCACAGATTGGGTGAGATGCATTTGAACAATGACTGCATTTCCGGTGTAGACCTTTCTCCACTGTGTCTATCATTCCACTAATCTGTCTTATCTTTTTAGATTCTGTCTCTCACAGTGAAAATGCACCTATGCTGAAAATTGTAGACTCCTCCATGATTTTTAAGTAAGAGAACTTGCAAAATCACAGGGTGATCAAATACTTATTGACCTCACTGTATATACTACTAAGTGCAATTACATGTGAAATGCGTGCACACACACACACACACACACACACACACACTCTCTGCGCGGGCGCGCACACACACTCTCCGTGCACACACAACTATGAAATACACACAGACACACACACACACAAACTTTTGACTTTGAGCTGCTTACACTGAATGAAACTCATTGAGTCATTTAAACTCATCTTATGCCTGTATGACTTATTTGGATTTTGAGTTTTGTTACCCAGACTTTCAAATGAAGGAACAGAAACCTCTCAGTTTTTATTAAAACTATCTTTATTTGCCTTTAAAAAATGCATCGAAGTCTTGCGAGCTTAGATTGACAAGATAGTGAGTAATGACAATTTTTATTTTTGGGTTACAAAACAATTTTTAACAATAGTACAACATGCAACAGTACAAAATAGTTCAACTTACAATAACAATCAGTAAAAAAAATCTCTGCAACAGCAATACCTCCAATCAGGTAACATCAATTCAGGACTCTTATTCTCTTTTAAATACTTGTGTGTCAATGGCAAAGTCCATGTTACTTTTAAAAGCACCATATGTGCTGTATATTGGCAGGCGAAGACAGTTAATGCAGGTATTTGCAACTAGAAACCTTTGTGGACTATTAGTTGGATGAAGAAATTCAACAGATGTGCGAAAATAAAATCCAATAGGAGGAACTTGATTGGACCCTGTAGCAATTGCTAGAATTGCTCCAAGCTTCTGTGAGCCCGCATCGTCTGAAGACTTTGAAAAATAAAGAAAAAAAATAAAAACTTAGTAGTATGCAGTTTAAATGGATTATTTGACTTTGTTTACATCTTCTACAGTAAATAAAAATATATTGTTATTGATAGGGGTGTGCAGGGGTGACAATATCTGTATCTGTTCTTGCAAAATTATTTTTATCTGTTTTTGAGTAAAATGCAGAAATGGGAAAAGGGGCTTTTAAACAAAACAGAAACATAAACAACCTAATAAAATAAAATAAATAAAAATTCAATCATAGGATTTTTCTAGGGGTGTGAAATTTTCTCACTGTGAAATCCCTATTGAACAAAATATTTACTAGCCCAATAATAATACAAGCACTTCACACAGTTAGAAGGCTTTTCAGTCCACAAATGACTCAACATTAACAAGAACTATGGTTTTGTGGCAGAAACATTGGATAGTCACATAACATTTTATCATATTAATGTAGATATTACATTTAAAGGAATTATTGAATATAATTTCAATATTTTTGTTAAGTTATAGCAAATTTAGTGCATTTGTAAAATGCCAAATACTTTAGTCTATGGTTTTTAATTAACATTAATACCATAGAAACAACAGTTACTTTTTTCAATGGTAATGACAATGCATGGTTTTACCAGGGGTTAACGTGATCTAAATAATATGAAAGGCCAATGTATAATTTTAATTCTAACTCAGTCAGAATATTTAAAATTTAATCAAAAAAATTTATGTGGTTAAAATTTTTACATTTTTCTTTATGAACATGAATTTACATCTGCAGGCCAATTAAACCTACAGTCAAACATGCATCTTTAAAAGACAAAACATGTACTATTCATTTGTGAAATGTTCACCTGTTTGACAAATGTTTGTCATATTCTAATGATAAGGAGTAGTCTGATAATAAAACCAAAATTAACAGTCTGGTTCATGCAACTTTCACCCAGCAAAAATCTGCCTTTAAACTTAAATATTTGACATTCGTGATAATAATTGATATAATCTGATATGAAAAATTGTATTGTTTATAATTTTATTATTCAAGTGCATTTTGATACCTTGGAAATCCAGTGCCAAGTTGAGGCTCCCCTCTTTCCCTTCAAACAATGAAGAACGCATCAGTGCTTCCAGGAGAAGGCGTAAAAATTCCTTCCTAGCACCTCCCAGATCAATGGCTTCTTCATACCCGCCCTTGTCATCAGAAAACCTAATGACCATTCTGTTATTAGGGTTTTATGAGACTCTTGTAAAGCCATGTATTGCACCATCCAATACTGCTGCACGGTTTATATTAAACTTTGATGTTTGGTTGCAACAAATTTTTTCCGAAAGTCAAAATTTGCTTGACTGCAGTGTCCTCTGTTAAGGCAATGCTATAAAAGAGAACAACATATTTAGCTCTGTTTAATGTTTGATCCACTACTATAACAATTATTTCTAAGGATTGTAGATGCAATTGCAACTGCAAACTCACGTCTAGTCTTAGATGCTAGTAATGCATTATAGCATTGCAAAGATCCTCATTCTCATCCTCGTCCTCTGAAATTCCCTGAATAATGGTAAGGTAAGTATTGTAATCACTTACCCAGGAAGTGTTGCTAGTTGTGATTAATTGGGCAGAACTGGTGGACTGTTGGATGAATAAAATTAATAGTAATTAATTTCATCTCTGCAATATCAATCCTTCCTCTTGTCATACCTTTGTTGAAGAGTAGCACCCTTATTGGTATATTCCTTTGTTCAATATTTATAAATAAATGTAGTATCTAGCTAACACATCTAGCTACTCTCATTTCTTTCTTTTTTTCTATATTAATAGTGCTTTTTCTCAGGATCTGATACTTCACATTATGGAAACAATCTTCCCTTATATTGGAATATTTTTCTTCTCAAACTTTGTATTAAATAAAAAAGCTGATTCTTAATGTATATCAAGTGCCTTTCAAAGTATCTGTTTGCACTTTCCTTCAATATGTGTTTGCATGGTTGTGTTATATTTTATGTTTTAAAAATTGACTTGGATAACCGTGCAAAAATTAATATGTACTGTAATGCAATCGCAAATAAAAAAGTTCAGTTCCGAAATAGTCAATGCTGTAACGTTATAATGACTTTCCGTTCGTTTTCATATAGTTGGAGGAAATACATTATAACCTTTCCAGAACAATTCAGCCATTAATAGTATTACTTATTGTTCAGCAACCGTGCAACAATACAGTGCTGATGTATTGTTGCACGTTTTCGGATTCGGTGTGAAAAAAATGTTTATTGTCAGAAGTGGGATTCGAACCCACGCCTCCAGGGGAGACTGCGACCTGAACGCAGCGCCTTAGACCGCTCGGCCATCCTGACATGTAGAGCACGTTGACATAAATGTAAAAAAAATTATCTGCGTATCTAGCTGCCTTACGATGTAATGAAGTTCTAATAAACGCTATGGTATAACACAAAAATAATTACTGCAAGTCACGAGAAAAACGCTAATAGCGGGTTGACCAAGATACTGGTTTGGGACGTGTTGGAATCGATTCCAGGTGTCGCTAAAATGCAGCGACAAAAAAGTGTGATAGTGTTTGACTTTACCAGCTGCCTGATTTCAGCGGATGCCAGAATAAAACTGCACATAAATAATGGAACAGTTATAAATAAAGATCCTTTAAATTAGAATTTGTTGGCTTAGTATTTTGTTGATATTTATCACATTCATAAACAACTGTCATTTTAGTTATTTGTTTAAAATTCGAAAGTATTACAGTATTACATAAAATCAAACCAGTACTGCATTATCATATGTCACATCAAAACTTGTTTGTGTTATTGTTTTAGTGTTATTATTTTTATGAAGTGGCAATAATTTTGGAGATTGTTTATATACTTATTAAACAGACTACACCTCACCTCATCTTTTACCCATTCCTTATGCTTCACTAAAATGGCAGTGGATTTGACAATTTATCGCTGCAACGTGCACAAGAAGAGGGACACCATCCAAGCACTGAAGCAGATTTAAGAGCGTCTATCAGACTAAACTGTGGCAATTCTATGATTGTAACTAGCACAAAAATTGTATTGCTATTTGAGGATGGTTAGCTGAAAACCTGCTCACCACAAGATGGTGATATTCATGCTTTAGTGAAAGAAATGCAGTTACTGGAGAGCAGCGTTTTACATCAAAAAGTATAAAGAGTAATGCTATGATAGACATATATACATATGCATGCAGTCATTAAAACAGTTAATCATGTGGGAGCAATGCATCAAATCATACAGATGCTAGCCGATAGCTTGAGATAAGGCTAACATTAACTATCAGAAGGGGCAAAATTTGTGACCATGGCATGATTGTTGGTGCCAGACTGAATATTTCCATAACTGCTGATATCTTGAGCAATAATGATTAATGAATTATTTCTAGAGGTGCAAAAACATCCAATGAATAGCAGTTCCACCGAAAATGGAGACCCTGGTTTGAGTTTAGATTGCACAACTCTGTACAATGGTGTTGAGCGGAAAAACACCCCTGACTTCACAAATGTACAATGTAGAATACCATGTCAGGTTCCACTCCTGTCAGCCAAGAACACAAAGCCAAAGCTGCAGCAGACACACACTCCCCAAAACTGAACAGGTAAAGACAAAAATGTACATTCAAAAATGAAAGAAAAAAAAATGTAGCCTGGACTGATGAATCTCAATTTCTGCTGAGGCACACAGATGGTAGGGTCAGAATTCTGTTTCAACAGCATGAATCCATGGATCCGACCTGCTTTCTGCCATCATTCCAGGCTTAAAGAGGTGTTGTAATGGTGTGGGGAATGTTTTCTTGGCACAATTTCTACTAACCATCAACTGTAGGTAGTATTCCATCCTCATGCCCAATGTTTCTGGGATAAACGCCAGATCCGTTGTCAAGTGCAAAGGTAGTCAGGATAAATAAAATATTTAAATCGTATTTGTTACATAAACAGCCGTACACAGTATGATATGCAGTGAAATGCTTATAGATAAAGCAGTTTCTTTAAAAGCAATAAATGAGAAAACCAAGATGAAGAGCAAGGGATTTCTAAGACTGATCCTGAGAATTATAAGCATATAGTTTAATACATATTCCACTAAATCGTCTAATGGCACCATTGATATACAAAGCCTAAATTGTTGCTCTATAATGTAAATATGTTGTTTGGTCAAAAGTCTGTGGACATCTGATCAATCAAACAAGTGTGTTTGTTTAACATCCCATGATAGGTTTAGTCCTTGCTTTGCAGTTACAATAATCTCTATATATCTGGGAATGCTTTTCATTACATTTTGTGAGTGTTTGCTCATTTAGCCACAAAAGCATTAATGAGGTCAGGCACTGATGTCAAACAAAAAGGGGTTAAAGTCAGGGCTCTGTTCAAGTCACTCTGGGTCTTCTTACATAGAGGGACATCCACATATGGGTGTGATGGTCAGGTGTGCAGAGACGTTTTGTCTTTGTTTTACTATGTTGCTTTGTTTTAATGGCACAGGCCTTTAAACAGTTGTCAGGGGCCATGCATCAGTTGATATATATATAGAGAGAGAGGTTTGAGATGTTTCTATATATTCCCTCCTTTGTTTAGGCACTTCCTGTTTTCTTTAAATCCTTCCTGACTGGAAATGTAAGATAGTATATATTTAAGATCCCTGAGTATTGGCTCAGGGATATCGGGTGAAAACCATTTTTGCTTAATTTTAAATGTTTTTAATATACGCATTTAATATCTACATACAGTATATGCATTAGGTATCTACATAGATGCATAGTATTTCCACAGCTACAAGGTCCCTGGTTTAATCCTCAGATCAGGATTTTTTGCTGTGTGTAAGGAGTTTCACATGTTCCCACATGTTTGTATGCATTTCTGGGTTCTGTGCTTTCCTCCATTATCCAATGCTCATTAAATAAATTATTAATATTTAATATTTAATTTTAATTTATACCCTGGTTGCTAAGTTGTTATAAGCACCTTGAACCAGTTAATGCTACAGCAAATTGCTGCAACCAACAGAATATATTTAATGATATGAGTGGTAAAAAAAATCCATGGACCTGCGGTGTGAACTCTGGGGAATTAGGCCCCACCAGGGATCTTCACTATCACTGCAGTACAATGGTAACCAGGAAGCAGGGAAACTGACTGTCCTTGAAATCTAAAAATGTCATCACATTCTCGAAGGCAGGATGTTATTCTGAAATGTGGGAGTCTTTTTTTATTTAATTTCAGCTGAAACCAGTGATCTCAAGTGCTTGCATCTGTGCCAGGTTAAGGCCACTGGGGCAAAGAACACCTAACCAGACAGAAAAACACATCAGACACTCTCATAAGCTAAAATGCTATTGTCTAAATTTTCCTATTTTTGGTGGCCTATTTATACAGTGACATACTTGCAACCTAAATTTGTTCAACAATATACCTACAAACAGCAATTAATAATAATAGTAATATCATTTTTTATATAAAAAAAGTTTTCACACTCCAAAGACATGCAAATTAGATTAATTGGTGTTCCCAAATTTGTGTGCGCGCCCTACAATGGATTGGCACACCATCCTGGGTGTACCCCGCCTTTTGCCCTAAGTCTCCTGGGATAGACTCTATCTACATAGTGATGTAGACAATGAGTGAGTGAGATTGAGATATGTGAAATTATACATTTGAATGTGGTAATGTTAAATTATGTTTTGCACAACTTGACCACTTTTTAATGAAACTTGAATCTTGAATTAATGAGGGTACTTTGGGCAGGTGGTTTGAATTTGGGATCGTAGCACAAGCTATAAAATAACTTCTTATGCAAGTAACAGGAAAATAACACCCAGCCTTTCCACTGTGCCATAAGGCTCTAAACAACATGTGGTTTGTTAGTTTAAAGAGGCCTTGGGAGGCTGTACATTAACAGTGCAGGCTTTCACAGGCCTGGCCTTGTGCAGACAGTATTAGTGCCACAGTGTCTCACTCCTTTCCAAACCCAACAGGCCACTATAGACCTGTTTATCCTATAGGCAGCTTCCTCTATGCTGACCAAGACTGAGCTGAAGCTTAACTTGCAGACATACAGACAAACAGTAATAGCAAACACTCTGAATGCTATCCTTGTGCTGAAGGTTGGAAAGCAGCTAGATGAGAAATAGTTTTAAAGGGGAAGGAGGGCAGTGTACAGTGTGTAAAATGTTCACTGGCTAAGCTCATAAAATCCAATGTGTGTGTGTGTGTGTGCGTGCGCGCGCGTGTGATTTGCTGTTAATCTCTTAAAAAACTTAGAACCCAAATTATATAAATTCAGTTGTTCACATGGAGGTCATTTTATGATTTCCAACTGGTAATATTACAGTTGTGCAAAGTTAGTTCTGAACATGCCTGCCTTTAACATACATAATCACTTTATGACAAGTTGCAGGCAACATAGACTAGTGCCTTGCTCTTAATCACATATGTTTTAGGTCAAAATATCAAGTAAACTTTGACTCATGGCGTAGTGATTATAATTTAAATTAAGGTTAGTCATGTGGCACAGCTGCTTTCAGTGTCAGGTTCAGGTCAAAATGTTGCATGTCATGCCACACAAGCAGTACAACTTAACTAAGGCCAAAGATCACAGAGATTTGTACATGTCACTAAAAGATCTTCTCAGTTAAGATTACACAGACAGACAGACAGACAGACACACAATCACACTTAACTTACAAATAATGGCCATTTTTATCAGGTTTACCTACTAAATCATTATACACACTTTGTAGATCTTACAGTTAATAACTTAAGACAGTATACTGATGTGTAGAGTTGATCAGTGCTCCGGAATTCTGTTCTTACTCCAACAATGCTACTGTGTGCAATACACTTGTACCAACTCGACACAGTTACAGAACCAACACATCATCAGTCACGAAAATTTTAATATCACTGTTGGGTTCCAAATATTTTCTGGTCAGGTGTTTTCTCTTTCTACTCCCCTTGTCTTGATGGATGGTGTGGAGGGGGGATAAAATATTGTAAAAACATTTAATGCTTTTTTTTTTTTTATAAAAAAAACATGATCATTGCCAGATTTTTAAAATAATCTAATTACAAAATGGTTTTGTTCAACAAATAATTAACCTATAATTATGCTTCTTCAAGAAATAAGCAATATTATCTGAGAATGGAGCAATTATAATTCATAATTGCAAAATGAAAGAACGATTAGAAAAACCCTACTATACACATAATATTCTCATTTAATATACACTGTTTTCAGTGTATGATGTGTGTGCATGTTTGTCTATAGTGACGTTATTGACGTCCTTATCTTCGATCTTTGGGCCCGATTAAGGTGTATAGTCTGGCTTGGTTTAGATGTCTGATGCCAAAAGCCTTAAATAATTGGCTGCATTATAATCTAAAGTGAGAGTCCCTGTTCTACTGTATGTAAAGCTCTCTAAAGTATGATAATGTGTTTAAAATAGAAGAGAGAACCACTAAGTGAGTGTGTGTGTGTATAAAGTGTAGAGCTGAAAGCCTTCATTGAGGCAGTGTCGCCTCCACAGTACTTCATGGTACACAGAGTTCACCATTGTTCCCAGCCCATCACTATTGGAAACAGACAGCCGGGAAGGCAGCAGGCAGAGCAACAGGAGTGAGAGAGGGAGAGTTGAAGAGGGGAGCACAGAGGGGTGGGACTTGGCTCTTTTTTTCATCACTCCAGTGTTCACTAAACAGACACAAAAGGAGAGCCACGATCATTCTGCATGTGTGCTGAGGGTCACTGCGAGCATTCAGGGGCCCAATAAGAACCCTAAAACTGCTGATCATCAAACACTCAACTTTGAAGTCAAGCAGCACTTATTCTTAACACTGATTGGACAATGGTCACTTAAGTGTATTTTTCCATGAATTTATTAAAATGGGAGCAAAATGGGTTCAACTTAGTGCAACACTGAACCTGGTGTTTTTTCTTACACGGATTTCAAATTGAAAAATTAATTTGTGATTTAAGTAATTTAAAAATCACGTATACCCTTCAGGCACACCATTTCTAAATATTTAACCCAACAATAATTAATCCAAATAGACTATATTGGTCTTCCAGTAGTCACAAGGCACCTTTAAATATTCTGGATCCAAACCTTCTCTGGGTTAAACCTTGTCTAGGTCAGGCATGTCCTGTGTATCCAAGTCTCCACCCTACCTCACAGTTTCTCTTTCAAGCTTGGAGATTCTAGCTGCTCTTGTGTGATTTTAGAAAAAAAAAAATCATGATAAAGGGACTCTGACAATATGCACAAGCTGAATACACATCTCTGTGGTATTCAAGTGGCTGTGGATTGAATGCTAATGAGGTGAGCGCAGCTGTCACAGCGAAGCTTAGCAAGTCAATTGCATCAGCGATGACCCCACTGCGTCTTCATAGGGACCTTTCACCGATGGCAAGCAAAAAGGGTTTTGCAATAAAAGGCACTTCATCTAAGCCAGCCCACTAGCTCTCCTGTTGGCCAATTTCACTCATTAGTTCAAACTTAAAATTTTGGAAAAATTGAAAGAGGACCCTGAAAGAAAAATGTACTTTGTCTTAGAACAGTGGCCTGAATGTATTGCATAGCAGGAGTTTTTAAAGTTTTTGTAGTTAGGGGCCTTTTTTTCCCCTTTACTGTCAAATATTCCATGGGCTTCATTGGTGTAGATTTAAGATACATTACCCAAACATTCAAGTACAAGAATTATTTATTTTGTAAATTATTTTTTTGCCCATTTGGTTTTTCCATTTTTAGGAAATTTGTAATTATATTTAAATTTATATAATTGTCACGATTGGGGTGAATAGGCGGATGTAGATCGCCGTGGGCGGAGAGAGCAGGCATAACGGCGGAGGGGTATTTTAACAAAAAAGTCTTTTAATAAGAGTTGTAACAGAAAAAAATACATTAAACAAACAAAGGAACAAAAACTCAAACAATACTTAACAGAATGGGGTTAAACATGGACTCTCTGGCAGGACACAGACAAAGGGACATTACCAGGCACTACTACCCGTTACACTAGGCTTGAGATTGGTAGTGAAACACAGGCAGACGGACGACTAACACGTCCTGTGGCGAGACACAGGCAGACGGATGACTAACACGTAACAGGACACACAAACCACACGTGGAGCTGAAACTAGACACAAGACAAGACGCCCGACGAGATGGGAGAGACGAGAGACCGGGGAGAGAGAGAGACAGGACTAGGGCTAAAGACATGGCAATCAGCTAGGCATGGCTTTTAGCTAAACATGGTTAAGCTGTACGAAGGCTAGCCTAGGGGACACCCGAAGGCTAGCCTAGGGGACACCCGAAGGCTAGCCTAGGGGACACCCAAAGGCGGGAGACAGGAAAGACAGCACAGCTAGAGACACAAAGGGGCTATGTCTAGAAGCATGCTAGTTAGCTTAACAGATTTTACCTAAACACACTCCTAGCTACTTACCTGGCTCTAGCTAAACACACAAGAAACAGGGGGACAAAACCACAATACTCACACCACACAAGACATGACTGCATCAGCTCCACAAACAGACACACAGAACATATACAGTTTTATACAGAACATTGCCAATATGGGAGCCCAAGTCAACAGAACTTAAATCAAAATATAAAGTAAAAGAACTAAACACAAACTGCCCACACAAATGACAGTAGATTAACTAATAATGCTCGACCCAGTTTCCCAGACTAAACCGCTATTTATAGATGGATTAATGATTACCTCGGCTCAGGTGTGCACTTGCATCACCTGACCGAGGTGCCTTCTGGGAAACTGAGTCAGCCAACAAAAACTACAACTGAAAAACAGCGACCTCTGGTGGTGGTCCCTTACAAATTTACAGTTTAGGGGTTATTAAGATTTGGATTAAATTCACTCAAACAACAATAACAATTAAAATAAATCTGGATAAATTTTGCCAAAATGGAGCATAATTATGTTTTTAAGTAATGAAAATGTCTTTCAGTATAAAATATTATTTTTACCTTTTTGCCTCACCACCCAAGTTTAGTTGGAACAATCCAGATAAAGTAAATGACAGCTTTTCAGTAATATGGATTTTTTTCTGTGCAAATTACTAATAAATATCCAGAGTGTGTAAAGAAGTAAAAAAGTTCATCAGCAACAAATTTAACCCTTTAACTGTCAGGCTCTAAAACCCCAATGACAATCAAACCAACCTCATCGAGTCAGGTCATCAGCATGTCAGGTGTTTGGCAAAAAATAATTACATGTACAGTACTTTCAGGTCCCACATACAGCAAAGCTGTGATCACAGGGTTTCTATCTGAAAAACAGAATCTGTTGTGGATTGAAGGGGCAGGAAGGAGAACAGGATCCAACAGATAACGCTTGTGGAAAGTACACCAAACTTATCATCATGCTCTGAGCTTGCTGAACTTTTTTCTGCTGCTGCACTTGTAATTGAAAACTTGTTGTAATTGAAAAATCTGACACATGAGCTTAAAAAGATGAAATCAAATCTGTGTTTGGAAATTCCAAATTTAGTGTATACAATTTGTTACATACTGTAAGTATTGTGAAATCTGAGAAATAAAAAGTCTATATATATATATATATATATATATATATATATATATATATAAAATACAATGAATAAGTATTCCTTTTATTGTCTTTCTTTGAGCAACACAGGCAAAAATGTGCCAGTGTCTAGAATGACATCAGTCTAATGTCTGAATATATTTAATGAACTAACACTGGACAACATTTGTTTGAGATTTGCTTATGCTGACATATTGTTTGGCTGCTCATCAAAACATTACATAATAAGTTTCTCAGTACACTAAAGCTACAGATGTTTTTCCTGCCTCAGTAACATTTTGAATGGAACACAGATTTGTCACAATGTTTATGTACATCTAACATAGAACTGTACTTGTACAAATCCTCAGTTTATTGTGTATGTTATATATGTTGTATATGTTGTTTATTGTGTTTTATACAACCTGCTGGGCAAAGTGTTGAACAAAGCTTCTTTAACGTCTGTACAGTCAAATCATACTCCTTTGTGTGGCTTAAGGCTGTGTCACTGTTTAAGGGTGCATGTTTACCAGTTTACCTTTTCAAATACTATAGTAAACATCATGCAAGTGCCTTCTGGTGATTAGAGTTAGTATAGTATTAATACGCATAATACCAAATTTTAGCAACCAACAGTGCATGTTTATATAGTTTATTGACTGCACACCAATGCTTTTGCTGACTGACTTTCCCTGCCTCGTTTTCATTTCATAACACAGCTGGCCCCACACAGACTGCTCCATTATCAGTGTAGATAACACACCGCTACTCTTTTCCCCTCACAAAAATATGCTGTATAAATACCGGATCTGGGCATGGCCATACAGATGGAACAAAACTGTGTAAAAAGTACATGGGACCAAGAATAAGAAAAGCCATGTGGAAAATAACTGTTGGATTCAAATTCCATTGCGTGTGGGCTGTGATAAGAGCATGACCCTGTCTTTTAGGATTAGGACTTTGTAAACAAAGGGAAGGTGTAACCAGGAGCCATTAAAAAAAAATGCTTTGAAATTTTAGTAAACATGTTTAGTGAGCTTGTTCCTGGTGTTGGCTTAGAGTTACTTTCAGAGAAAACACTAATGATTCCTGATGTATGTGGGTATGAATGTAAGTAGGTTAAATGATACAGAATCTGTAAATAATCTGCAATTAAGTACTTTGGTGAAATCATCTGAACACTGTTTTAAAAGTCATGTGCAATGTAAGGCAGTGTTATGAATCAAAACCTTTACTGTTTTTGATCATTGCATGATAAGATGATCCCCACACCCAAAAGACAAACAAACCAGCAGTAAATCAGCAGATGCTACAGAATTCCAGGCTGCAGAGGAGGAGTTGTGGTGCACTCATGTCCTAACACTGACCAGAGCCTGCATTTCATCATCATGACATCACACAACTTAGACAAGTACTTACTTTAGAGAGACTGAGGCTGATAACAGATGGTTAACAGTTTCACAGTGTAAGAGGTAAATAAATTTGTTTCTATAAAGGGGAATTTGAACTACAAAAATTTATAAGAGCAAGCTTTTATTGCACAAATTATCACAATCATTTAAGAACAAAGAAAATAGTTTACAATTTATAATTTCTGTATACATAAAAGATTATATTGACTATATTGTAGTAGATTCCAAAAGAGTAATACCTGTAAAGTATTGCAGGCACAAATAAAAAATAACACAAATAAAAAAAATTAGACTTAAAACCTTAATATGAAGGCAGTAGGCAGAGAAACAGTTATAATTTGTTGAATTTACCCTCATATACGTAGCCCCACTAAGTCTGTATTTAATTGATCGTAAAAAATTAACCATGGGTATATCTAAGAGTTGCTGCTGTTGCTGTTTTTAAAATAATAATAGGCTATTGGAAATAAATAAATAATAATAATAATAATAATAATAATTATTATTATTATTATTATTATTATTATTATTATTATTATTATAATGATAATAATAACAACAACAACAACAACAATAATAATAATAATAATAATAATAAATTACTATTTTTTATGATCAATTAAATTGTTGTTATTTAAAGTAGTAATTGTTGTTTTATATGGTAGTAAATAATGTGCAATTACCAATATCATGTCATATAATGTAATATGTAAAAATAAATCATAATTTAAAGAATTATAAGTGAGTGTAATATTCAGGGACAAAAGAATAAAACAATACCAGTCACACTGGCCCCAGTGACCAGAACAACAAACATTTTTACTAAAATGATAGTAACTACATGGCATAACACTTTTTATTTTCAGTTTTCAGTTTAACATTCATAAAATGTTAAACCGTACTTCCTAAGATCTACATTAACATAAGTGTTGTTAGTTTTACTACCATCCCATGCAACAAACTGCTATGTATAACCTGTCCACCAGATTGTGAAATATCTGGCTGCTGTCAATAAAATCCCAAAACTTTTATAAAACGGTAGGAAATAAGATTGGTTAAGTAGTTATATCTTATTTCACAGAAAAAACACTTTTAATATTTATTACAAGGTCACAGAGAGAGTCCTCTGATTCCATTCTATAAGTGTATCAGGATATTCTTGTGAAGAGCATGAGTCACCATTCCCAGCAAAATCACTTGTTGCTTTCAAGTTGTGTTAGCAGAGAAAAGATGAAAACAAGACAAAGTGTGTGGTGGCATGGAGCAGAGCCAAGCATAAGCTCCCCAAAAGCACAGGGTTGCCAAAAATAATATATGCCAAATTAACCAAGAGGATACCAAGTTATATACATGACAATATGGGACTAATTCACACACAACTGGATTGAGTTCAATTTCGTCATTTTTTAATTAACTTCAGTAACCACTTTCTTCTTATCACACAACCATGAAGTGTGAGTCTGCACTTTATAACTGTCGTCACTCAGTGACACTTGATAACCCTAATGTTAAAAGCTCTTCTTCAAAGAAAAAGCAAAGAGACGTTTGGCTGTACCTACATCAGAGTTTATTCGAAATAAATGCAACAGGCAGTATGCAGCAGAGGGATCATTTTTCCAAACTGGGATCTGTTGTCTTTAGTTGAACAATGCCTGAAACAGAAACAGAAGCTGGGGTCAGCAGAGATGGACAGACTCGACAAAAGGTTTGTACCTCTCAATGCAACAACCTGGAGCTAGATTTGCAAACAGCTGTGTGTTTGGAAGCTTGGCAAATGGTTTGTTTAAGGCTTGCTCTGCCTGTTTGGAGGAATGCCTGGTGTTGAATTTATACACACACACACACACACACACACACACACACACACAGACATGGACCATATTGCTGTCTCTGTTATCCATATTCACACTGATAGTCATATTTCAGAAACTTTATAATTCATCATCTGTACATGACAAATGTACAGTTTAAAAGAGTGTCCAGGGAGTAACAGGATTATTGGGTTCTAAATCACATTTTAGCTGTATGCTTATTATTATTATACCATATACTGTATAATATATTAATTTAACAGTGTTTAAAGGCATTAGCATACAGACATGTGTAAAAGTTAGTGGCCATTTTTTATTCTATGTTTGTTTGTGTAAAAACATAATAAAAATCTTCTAATTGTAGCGGTGTATAGTATTAGGCAAATACAACTTCAGATGTACATCTTTCTTCCTTCCTTTCTTTCATTTTTTTTTAACTATTTTAATGTGATGCCAAAAAGAGAGCCCATGAGAGCACAAAAAACTTGTGGGCAATACTAAGTACCTTCTTACTGCTTCCAGAGGATTTAAGAGTGTATTTTGCAGCCAGGTGCTGCTTATCATTAGCCCTTGATTAATTGATCTTCAGCAGGTGTACAGACCTCTACAAAAGCAGACATTTTGGCAGTTTCCTGGTCTGGAACATTCAGGTATGAATTAACACAATGCCAAGAGGGAAAGACACAAGCAATGGTCTTAGAGAAGCAATTGTTGCTGCACATCAATCTGGAAAGAGTTATAAAACAATTTGGAGATCCACATCCTACAGTGGGAAAGATTAGTCACAAATAAAAAGCATTCAAGAGAGTTGGCAATCTTCGGAGGAGCGGACGTCCCAGCACACTCATGCCAGGATCAGACCATGCAATGCTCATGGGGGGGTCAAGGAAAAAAAACAAAAACAAGAGCTACATCTCTGACCCTACAGGCCTCACTAAGCATTTTACATGTTAAGTTCATGGGAGCACAATTAGAAGAAGACTTAACAAGTGCGGTTTGCTTGGAAGGGTTGCCAAGAGAAAGCTCGGCTGTAAAGAACATAACACATGAATGCGAAATGCATCTGAATGCATCACAAAGCTTCTGGAACAATGTTGTTTGGAGGTGTTTGGCACCATGTTTATCAAAAACCAAACAGCATTTCAGCAGCAACACTTCATACACACTTTTAAGCATGGCAGTGGAGGGATGATGATTTGGGCTTGTATTTGCAGCCACAGGACCTGGGCACCTTGCAGTTATTGAGTCAACAATGAACTCCTCTGTATACCAGAGTATTCTAGAGGAAAATTTGAGGCAATCTGTCTGACAAGTAAAGCTTGGCTGAAATTCGGTCATGCAACAGGATAACGACCCGAACCAGTAAATCTACATCAGAATGGCTAAAAAAAGAGAAAAGAATTAAGGTTTTAAAATGGCCTAGTTGAGACCTCAACCCAATTGAAATGCTGTGGCAGGACCTTAACAGATCTGTGCATAAATGAATGCCCAAAAACCTCAATGAACAGAAGCAAAGTTGTAAAGACAAATTGCCCAATACGATGTGCGAGACTGATAAAGTCATACATTAAATGATTACTTGAAGTTATTGCTGCTAAGAGTGGATCTACAAGCTTTTAAATCAGAGGGGTACTTAGTATTGTCCACATATTTTATGTGGTAGGATGTGTCCCTTTTTTTCAAAATATGAAATAAACTTCTCAGACCTTTTGTGTCTACTTCTTGCACTGGTAACTCTAAATGAATTTCTCCTTTGTCCAGAATGGATTGACATTCATATAAGTAATGATGGGCTATTTTTTTCTCTTTACTTAATTACATAACTCCATATGTATTAATTTATCATTTTGATGTCCTTGTATTTTTCTGCAATGTATGAAAAATAAATAATGGAATTTCAATGAATTGAAATGAATGAAGGTCTGTTTAAACCTTTGACTGGTATTGTATGCATTAATGATATTATAAAGGATGCAGCGCCTCATGTTTTTAATTTATTTGCTTTGATCTAATCAACCAGAATTCTTATGCACTTGCTCATCCCCATTCCTGTTGCTGGTTATCACTGCACATTTTAAAATGCTTTCTGCCAAAGACTTGCCCTATATGTTGTTGGTTTTTTTTTTACATAAAATCTACAAAAGCTATAGAGAGTAAATATGTTCCACAGTGGATTTACTGACAGCTGAGCATTTAGATGCAACATGCAGTGGTGTTTACAGTGCTTAGAAATCAGTACACAGAGTGCTAATAATTCTGTTAAAGTATAATTTCTTCCAGACACGCTTACAGATGTGGAGAGCACAGAGTTCAGGCTGCATTCATATTAAACATCTAGAGAACACAATGTTCTTCTTCTAGTTGTGACTTATTGCAGAGAACTTCAGTACATAAATTAATTAAAAGTTGGTTAATTAAATGATGTCAAGAAAGCAAACAAATGTGAACAAAAGTATGGGATTGACTTATCAAATACTACAAAAATCCTGGACCCAATTAAATTGGGTTACCCTAGGTTAAAAGTGCTGGTCTTCTGCTGAGGGCTTTATATAGAGCCTGAACAATTCCCTGAACACACGCACGCACACACACACACACACACACACACACACACACATGTGAGGTGGACAAAATATGAGGTTTTCTTTTCTTTATTTTTACATTCTGTGTGTACCCTGTCACTTCATCCTTTACAGCTCATATGTTTCAGTTTGAATTAAAAATGTAATTAATCAATTGAAAAAACAGTCAGAGAGTGTGTTTTTAAATGACTTCTTGAAATGAATCTTGATTGAAAAGGGCAATTCATTGAACATTAAAAACATCTTGACTTTTGGCTGAGAATGACAAAGATTCTTTAAATGTTAATAACTCCAGTATAACACACATAATATATATATTCTTTAACTCAATTTCAAAGGAATGCATGTCACGAAAGATTTTTCCTGGCTCTAATGTGACATTAAGGCAGCTCACCAATAGTAACCCAAATGAATTTCACATTAATAAATAACTTTATTATTTTTGGCCGTTGCCTGGCCAAAAAAAAAAAAAAGTCTCCATCTGGATTTAATTATTCAAATATTTAAAAGCCTTTTATTGGATAATTACTTCACTGATTCAGCTGGAAACAAGTTATTTAACCCTAACTAATGCAATGAGTAGCTTCACATTTCTTAAACAAGCATGTCAGTCAACATATTATGTGGTCAAGGCTTTACTTTGTTTTTAGAAGGGTCAAATTATTGTCCTGCATCAAGAAAACAACTAAGGAGTTTGTCGGAACATAATAAAATTGGGTTAAGAACTGAAAACGCATTATTAAAACCTGGAAGGATAGTGGTCATCCATCATCTTTAAAGAAGAAATATGGTCAGAAAAACTATACTTAACTTAACTAACGAATAAGCGTGATGGGAGATCACTTTAATGCTTAGTGGAATAAAATAATGAATGTAAGGGCATTTCCACGTACACAATGCAAAGAGAACTCTGATTAATCAGCTTGCTAGTGAGCATAAAGAATGGACTGTGTAGCATTGGAAAAATGTCATATCGTCTAATGACTCCAGATTTGTGATCTACGCATCAAGGTAAGAACAGAGGTGGATTAAGTGATGCACACATCATGCCTAATGTCTGGCGTATAAGTCTGTTATGTTATGATGTGGCATTGCTTCTGTTGGTCAGGTCCAGGTCATTTTCAGGGCTGTTGGTTTTAGCTAGGATTCATAATTGCGAAATTTCTTAAATTGTGAAAGAGTGATTCAGAGAGCATGAGACATCATTTTCACTTAAATTTTGTATAGGCTGCCACAGAGTCCAGATCTTAACCCCATTGAGAATCTTTGGAATGTGCTGGAGAAGAATTTATGCAGTGGTCCTATGGTCCCATCATCAATACAATTGTGTATACGTTGTGAGATTGCATAAGCTTATCGAGATGATGCCATGGACGTATTCAAAGCAAACGACAGTCCAAAGAAATATCATGCCTTTTTTTTTGGCCATGCAGAGTGTGTTTGTGTATTTTGTATTTTGTTGTACTGTATTGCATTGAATATACTGAAAGAACAAAAAAGTTTACATTAAACAGTTTAATCATGCAAGAAAAATATGCAATTATGAAATATGACATATGAAAATATTTTCTAATCTGAGTATGGAACTATGATGGAACTATTTTGAAAGCATAAATTAAATACTTACAAAAATACAAAATTTTACAATTGAACATATCTCCATTTACATTCAGGAAGGAATCAATATCAGGCAAACCTACTATACTTACACTATAATTAACTATATAATTGGTATATAATTAATATAGACAACATGGTTTCTTCAGTTGTAATTAGACAATAGAGAGACTTAGAGTAGATATTTTCCATCTAAAAATAATAATCTTTATATAATTCTCTGCTATTCTTTCATCTCGTATCATATCCCACCGGGTCGTGACCAGGTCCTGGGGATATTTTCATCTCTGGTAAATCTTACAACATCTTACAGTAAGCTCATTAACCTCAAAAACCCGCAGTTCACAGTGTTGCAATTTGACAATAAAAAAGTGAACTGCACTGTAGCCTGAAATTCTGTCTTTTATCAACCAACATTCAGTTTAATTCAGACTGATTAGCAAAATACCAAACATAATTCAAACATAATGTCACTTAACAAATGAATGTGTAACATGTTGACTGCAGTGTACCAAGTATTGTGTTCAAAAATCTTTTAACAGCACCTTTATGTCCAGTTTTATATGTCTCCAGTGATCATTCTCTTTCACATGTGCAGTTATTCAGTTTTTCACATTCAGAAAGCCAGTAACTCCATTTCTCAACATTCACTTACACTCTTATGGATGGTAGACATGAGGAGCTATTTTTGCTTTTTACTATAGGATGGCAACCTTCAAAAAGACATCAGCTTCAGTTCATTGCTGATACAAGCATGATGGGAAGGGCAGGCTTGCTGATACTCTGGTGTCTACCACTGCTTATCTTGTGAAACTTTAACCTCTCTATTCAATGCCACTCCATTTTCACTTGCTCATGTCCCGCTTCAGCAGGTGACTTTTCCAGTTCATCCTACGTATGTGGACCTTATCAATTATTTACCCGAGAAGAAAGCTCTAGCATTTTACAACAATTGGGAAAATGTTGAGCAATAACTGATGCTAGTGATTCATAACCATAGAGTTGATCAAGACTTCAGGCTGGAGATAACGATGTTGTTTAATAGACATTTTTATGCTTATTGAATTCAGATAGAGAAGTTCTGGAGACTGATTCCTAATGACCAACAGCACTTTTATTGTTAATAACTGTAATCACAAATGCTATTAGCTATTAATATGACTTTGAATATGTCATATGGACTGTATATGGTTAGGATTTTTATTTTTAAAGAAAATAAAAAAAGATTGTATTCGTTTGTAACATTAAATTGAAAGGGCAATAGCAGGAAAGAAATATAATCCCCTAGGGTCTCTTGTTTTCGACTTATTAAACAAACCCTGTATGAGACGGCTTTAACTGAGCTTTACAGACCCTTTTGGATATTGGTGTACTCACATTTTTCTATGTATATCACATTATTTTAGGCTATTTATACACTCGATACACCCAGCTTTCATAGTTTCATATTTGCTAGTTTGCTGTAAGAAATGTATGAATAACTGGATTGTTTTTTATGCAAATGAACATAAAAATACAGAAATTGTAAATATTATACACTGCATCTAACTATACTGATTTATTAAAGTTATACATTCAAATTTATCAGCATTATCCAAGCTTTCTGAAACTTCAGTTCTGTAAGATAGCAATCTGTAATTTCATGGAACTCCTGTGTAACTGTATATACTAACCCCTATTATACCCCTTATCTTTATAACAGATAAACAACCAATGCCTAGTGACATAAAAAGCAAACATTGTTTTTTTTATGTTGCACATGCAGAACATACACGAATTTTAACTGGCCTGGTTAATACACACTTACTGACCATGAACTCATGGTATGCTTTAAATGGAAGCTCTGGATGAAGTCATAAAGTAAACAAGCCCTTTGTTCATTCAGCTGATTTTGAACTGTGAGGTCCTTCAACCTCACAGAACCTCACAGATCGAAAACAAACCGATGTCAGAATACTAAGACTGAACTAGAGTATTAATTCGACTTTTAAATAAACATCTTAATTTGGTTTTGACAGATTTACCAGAAGGTTGTAACCTTTAGTAACCCTTGAGTGAAGCATGTCTTGGCAGCTTGCCAACAGAAAATTGCAATATCCCAGCTTGAGGAAAGCTGTTCGTTTATGTAATTCAATTAAGTTTAGAAACAATTTTATGTTGTAAAAAGGACAGATCATAAATATTGGTGGACTATTGTCCCCTATCTTGGACCACCCAAGTGATCTTTGTTATTTCACAGTGTAGGCTGAGTAGTCTGAATTTCAGAAAAAGTAACTTCAGATACATACGATTTTACCAATATTAAATTACCTGCATCCGCAATAATGATTTTATGAGTTTATCAAGTGAAAAAGGGAATTCTATATGGCTCTGCTTTGCAATACTACACTGCATGTTTAATTCTCCTTGCTCTCGGGTATTTAAGACAAAGGGAAAACAGTGGCTGGGGCAGGAACGTGAAACAAGACACAACTTGGTTCAAAGGGCAGTTTTGCATTTTCCACTGTAATGAAGGGATTGGTGTAGTTACAGTCTATAAAATATTTTTATTTCATTCTTTTTCTTCTGCCCTGTTTCATCATCACATTTCAGTAAAACTCTTAATCTATGTTCATAAATTACTTGAGGAACCCCCCAAGCCAACAGTTTTAACTGAAATTCTCCAAGAGTGAATATCCCTCTTGTCTATTCATGTCAAACAGCAGTATTTCCTCCACCAAGACTTGGACAGTGTCCTCATCTTATTAGGTGTCCGCTTCTTCAACCTGTGCTGCTGGCTGTCCATGTTCTGAATACAGGCAAGTATCGCTGCATCAAACACCTCTTTCAAGTTCTTCTGGGTAAGTGCTGAGCACTCCATATAAGACACAGCATGCACCTCCTCAGCACATGTGTACGCCTCTTGTGGCTCCACTGGACGCTCTTTGTACTTGGCCAGCTGGATGAGAATGTTGACGTCTTGGCGGAGGTCAGCCTGTGTGCCCACTAGCAGGATGGGTGTGCGTGGACAGTGGCGTCGGATCTCAGGCACCCATTTTTCCCTGACATTCTGGAACGAGGATGGTGTGACGACACTGAAGCACAACAGGAAGACGTCAGCATTGGTGTAGCACAGAGGTCGCAGTTTGTCAAACTCATCCTGGAAAGAAAATGCAGAAAAAAGTTTGTCAAGGGCATCAAATCTATTAGTGGATAGTCCTGAATTACATCAGAGGTAGGAAATGTATTCATTTATTTTGCATTGACACTTGTATTGTAGTGCTTTAAGTGTACATTGTATTTAAACAGTTTCTACTTTGAATTCAGCCTTGGGTTAAAAGCTAGTTAGCTTTGTAGTTAACCTTAGGCATAAATAAAACAACACAGACAGTCCTGAGACAATTCAGAATGATTTAAAAGCAAATATTAAGTAGATGAAGTATTGTTTAAGATGACAACATTATCAGATGAGTTTTCTTGCTGAAACTGCTTTGATTACTGTTTTTGAATGTGGGCTTTGGCATGTACAGTAGCTGCTTTCTCCTTAGTTCTGTAGACCATACCAGCCCATTTTACTCATGCTGAAACCAACCCCTCAAGACCTGAGACGTGGCGTGAGACATATAGTTAAACGTTCTAGTGCCGTTATCATGTGTTGTTATCACTCGCAGAATGCCTCTTACCTAATCTGATTACTCGGTCAAAACTAACTGTTTTATACATCAGTATATAAAATATATTTCAGTAGGACTTTATCCAGATCTGTGATATCAACCAGCACTTAAGATAAAATCTAACAAAATAGAGGGGTTTATTAACAAAGCTTTCCACCACTTTCACTTTTCCTCATAAACCTTTGGACTGGAACTAGTTCACATGGAAAAAGCCATTTCCTTAAAGTTTAGTTAACTGGGATTTTCTCACCACAAGGGAAAAACATTCATGATTCATACCAGTTAAGCTTTTTAAAAACGTTAGTTATAAAGTTAATTACCGTGGTTGCAGTGACTAATATAAACAACATTTCTTTAGCTGGCTGGCAGATGCCATTATAAAATTTCATTTCCCTGTTTACCTAAACAAAGAAAAAATCACAAGACATTATTCTGGGTCTATATGCGTCTTCTTAAGCTCATACTTCTTTAGATAGCTTCAATTTTATTAGATGCTTATAAGTGACATTTTAAAATGTCACCATGTCACCTTTTGAAAACAAATTCATTATTTATAATAAATATTTATGTTTGCTAACACTTACTATCTTGCTTCCACTTGCTTGTCTCCTGACCCCAAAATGAAATCTAAATCATTCTTTCTCTATCAAGACAGCAGTGCTGCTCCATGTCATCCTGGCAGACTTCCCTGCTCACTCTTTCCCCAGCCCGCTTGGCTCCTTAAAACACACTGGTCTCACGTTTCCACTGACTCGCCCCAGCTGTGCCTCGACCAAAAGTAGGCCTCCTTTTTCCCGGATCATGAATCATTTATCACAATTACAGCACTTCCTATTTGCAGTCCCCTAGAGCTGGTTCTTCACTAATGCACTGCTATATACAGTATTTGACGGATGTAAAATTATTTCTACATTCCCACAGGAGGAAGCAGTAAGTCCACTCTGGTAAACTTTACCAAAACTCAGTATCGTTCTTGCTGTATCAGCAAGAACATCTGAGCAATTCATTACTCACTTGGCTTTATTCTACTTTAACTCTGTCATGACCAATTGAAAATCTCTCTCTTTTCACTTCCTCCACATATTCAGAGAATAAACAACTACTTAAGGAGTGTACAAAAACAAAACCAGAGCTTAAGTCAGCACTCTTGCATAAACAATGTGTCATATGTTTACATAATGAAAGAATCCAGAGGCTGCACAGACAGAAGCTGCCTGTCCGTAAGGTGCATGTGTGAGGTGATGTGTTGTGATCAGAGGAATTCTGCACTGACCTGGCCTGCGGTGTCACACAGCTGGAGTTTCACAGGCTTGCCATCAACTGCGACAACCGCTGCAGAAAAAAATCAAATCCAAATCAGAGACCACCATATGTCTGGTGGAACTTCCTTCCTCTCTCCCCTACACTGGTATGGGGGACAGACTAGGATAATAGCAGTCTATTGAAACCTATTATGGAGTTTTCAGGCCACACAGATTTTGCTCCCATCTAATTTACCTAATCATATAATTCCTTTTAGTGTTGGGGAAATGTTATTTTTGTTACAATGTACATTCTGTGCAGAAAGTTACAACAGTTATGTACACAATATGCACAAAAATATGTGGATGCAGGACCATCACACATGCACAAGCATATTGAAGCTCCAGTGTTGGTGTATATTAATGCCCAGATCCAAATCAGTGGGTATTAATATAAAGTTGGTGCTCTGCACCATTCGGAAGGCTTTTCTCAAATTTTTTGGAGATGGCTGCAGGGATTTGTATATTTAGCCACAAGAGCATTAGTAAGGTCAGACACTGATGTCGCATTAAAATGGACTTGCCTTGTGTGCAGTTGTCCCAGAGCTTTTCAGTGGGGTTGACGTAAGAACTTGCTCTGAGCATTGTCATGATGAAAGAGTTTTGAAGTATGGGCTTCTTAGCTCTGGTGAATGGCAATCTTAATGCCGTCTGTACAAGTTAGACAATTTTGTGCTTTCAACTTTGGGACAACAATTTAAGAAAGAACTATATGTGAATATGATGGTCAGGGAGGCATATACATTTGGACATACAGTGTCCTGTACATCAATTTTGAAGGTACACAATGTTTACTAAAACTTTTTAGAGTGAGTAATGTACAGTTTTTTTGTATCTGTTTTTTTCCTTGGGATGTAATATACCGGGAACAAGGCATGGGTAACCCTGGATGGGGTGCCAATCCATCATAGGGGATACACACAGTACGAGCTATTTGGGAATGCCTTGGGAATCTTTGGAGTGTGGGAGGAAAACCAAAAAAATGGGGAGAACATGCAAACTCCACGCACACAGACCTGAGGCGGGACTCGAACCTTCGACCCTGAAGGTGCAAGGCCACAGTGCTAAGCACTACGTAACCATGCCAACTTAATATAATATAATATAATATAATATAATATAAACAGCAGTCATCAAAGTGTAATAATGGGTTTTAAACATACTTTATATTCACTGTGAAACATAAAGTATGTTTAAAACCCGGTTAGCACTCAAAACAACGTTTCTGGATAAATTTGTTACACAATATTTTAAATCAGGTCTGATTGATTGATATTTATTTATCTCTAAACTGTATACAATATCTTTCCCAAGCTCAAGGTGAAAAGAGACTTTAAATACGTAAATGTAGCTGACTGAAAGACACGTGTTGGAGATCACTTTATAAATATTCATTTTATGCTCTTATTAGTTACCTGAAAAGTTATCAAAAGCCGTTGGAACATACTCCGTGGGGTAGCCATTTGTGGTGTAACTGATGATCAGACTTGTTTTGCCAACGGCTCCGTCTCCGACCAGCACGCACTTCACCCTGCGCTCCGGCGCCGAGCCCCAGCGGCTCTTTCTGCCCACATCTTTACTCCTAAATCTGCGCGGTGGTACCGGAGGCACTGAAGAGCCTGACACGGGTTTGTACTCCCCAACACCCTGTGGAGGCATCGCTGCACACAGACAGCCCAACACTGTTAGGATACCCCTGATTTCTTTAGTCCACACGCGTTCATGCTTAGCCCTAGTCTATGAGAAGATATCCCTGCTGTGTCCCAGAACACGAAAGTAATATCCATGTGCAAAACAGATCCAGTTAAATAAAGTCCAGTTAATTTTAGACACGTCCAAATGCGAGCAAAGAGTGAATGGTGCAGACACAAACTTGGATTCGGTTTTGAACTGAGGATGATGAGGATCCACTCCTCCTCTCCTCGACCATGTGACCCGGCCCCATCGTTTTACTCCATCAAGATGACATCATCCAGCGCGCGCGCGCGCACACATTTCAATTACACGCGCGAAGAGAACATGTTTCTGATGACGTTCACTTGACCTGTACTTAACTATGTAGCTTTCAGTATATACAGAATCAGTTCTACTCTCTTTGCATGTAATATTTTGTAGAGTGAATTGTGCTAAATAAGTTTTTTTTTAATTCTTGGATCCTCTTTATAAACTAACATAAACCGAGCTATAAATGGTCACATAGGTGTCTGTCAGTACTGATATGTACTCTAGACAGCGATATGAATACAGCAGTGTGGATATCACTAAGATTTAATCCCAAGTAAAAAAAAAAAAAAAAAGTCAAAAATCTAATGCCAGTATCTCGTTAAAATATATACATCAGCTCAATTCTGCCATCTAGTGGATATTATTATTATTATTATTATTATTATTATTTTATGAGATGTACTTTATGTGTATTTGTACAAATATACATAATGTACTGTATGTATATTTGTTTATATCTATACTTTTCTGTAGTTATTTTTTTTTACTTGTTCCCAAAGTCTTTAACTGAGCTTTGGAAATGGAAATGTCCATAATCGTCATGACAATAAAACAAGGTTTGAATATTGATATTTATGGTGTGTTTCAGCAGTTAATTTCTACATGAGGGTCTTTCCCTGTTTGGAATCTTTGAGGTCTGGAACTGGGGCGGCGTTACACATAATAGGCAGAGTATCATGTCAATGGTCAAAGGTATTAATTCATATATCTTTTCCATCGCTTTATCTTGTGTACACGGTCACCAGGAGACTTAAGGCACGAGCTGGGGGAACTCCCTGGACAGGGTGTCAACCCATCGCAGGGCACACACACACACACACACACACACACACTGGGCAATTTGGGAGCGCCAGTTAGCATAATCTGCATGTCTTTGGACTGTAGGGGGAAACCCACCAAGCACGGGGAGAACATGCACACTCCATTCACACAGACCTGAGGTTAGAATCGAGCCCTCGACACTGGAAGTACATTTAGCCATCTGTCTTTTTTCTGTCTTCGCTTCAATGTTGGAATTTAGGTGATTTAGTTTTACCTTATAAAACATTGAGTGAAAGTGGAAATACATAAAGTAAACTTTAGTATCACTATATTTATTAAACAATAAAAATAAAGTGTTTGCTAAATCTAATCACCACTGACAATCCAAGAAAAACGAAGTAGTGTTTTCTTTGTATTTATATGGTGACATAAGTGTTTTTACCAGTGAACCAGAAATCCGACAGCCAATCAAATGTGTTGACCGCGAAGTTACAAATGTTACTACAACTTCATGCAAGTCATTGGTGTCGAGAAAACTGCAGTTCCAATGTCTCTCATAATTGGTTTATTCACAGGCTGTAGAGACCAGATTATTGAATATTGCAAAGTCGATGTCTGAAACTGAAATTGCAAATGATGCGGACTTGTTTCATTAGAACTTTAAGTTATTGTAAACTTTTAAGTTTAAGAACTTTAAGTGAGTTATTTGTAGGCAAATGCTTGTTATGGAAGCAAGCTGAATGTATCTTTACAGATTGCATTAGGACCGCAGCAGCGCGGTCACTTCTCACCACTACTTCTGTTTCAACCCGGACGTTATTACGGAACACAGGAAAGCATGTTGTGCTGAAGTGTTAGTTGATGCTGAAAATTAAACTTGGCACAGATGTCTGGAAGCCGTACGGATTCAGAAAGGGAAACCGGGGTTGTGTTGGGCTTTTTAGAGGAGGCAGAGCGTTGGCAGCTCGCGAGCGCTCAGTTTCCCAGTAAAGTCGGCGGGAAGCCCGCGTGGCTCAGCCTGCTGAATTTACCGACCGTCGCCGAGCTTGTGTGTGAAACATGCCAGCTTCCGACAGTATTTCTGTTACAGGTTTATGCGCCTATTGTCGGGCAAGAGCGGAGTTTTCATCGGACACTGTACGTATTCTGCTGTAAGACTCCCGCGTGCTACACTGCGAACGACAACCGGTGTTTTAAAGGTAAACTTACTTTGACAGCCTGGAACAGTGCCAGCAAATACTGTACTGTACAGATCAAAACAACAGAACCAACCACCATGTATCTGCGTCTTTACTCCTTTTATATATACTTCCCGCCCCTGCATAATCCAAATTCTTTAAATGTTCTGTTTTTACTTTCATTTCCATAATGTACACCGATCCTATATAAAATTAAAACAGTCTGCAAAATATGATGGCGGTCTCCTTGTGCCACCAAAACGACCCTGACACGTCAAGGCTTGAAATCTACAAGACCTCTCTGAAGGTATTCTGTGGTATCTGGAACTAAGACGTTAGCAGCAGATCTTTAAGTTTTCCAGGTTGCATAGGGGACCTCCACGAATCGGACTTGTTTGTCCAGGCACTCCCACAGATGCTCGAGCGGATTTATATTTAGGGAATTTGGAAGTCAAGTCACATCTTGATCTTTCAAATGATTCCTGAATAGTTTCTGTAGTGTGACAGGGTCAACTTTTATTAGGGAACACCATTTCAGTAAAGGGGTGTACTTAATCTGCAACAATGATTAAGTAGGTGTTAAAATAACATTCAAGCTGTGAGACACTCTGTGTTCTGACATCTTTATATCAGGGCCAGCATAATATATATATATTTTTTGCAATGTGTGCTACAGTAGCTCTTCTGTGGAATCAGGATGCTTTTGGTACGTACTTACCACTGCAAACTGGGAACACATCACAAGACCTTCCAATTTAGATGCTTTGACCCAAAGTTTAGCCATCACAATTTAGCCCTTGTCAAAGTTGTTCAGATCCTTACACTTTCCCATTTCTCCTGCTTGCAACACATCAATTTTGAAAACAAACTGTTCACTTGCCAAATATGATAGCACTTGGGAAAGGCTCTTAACCCTGGCTGTGTTTCGTTCCACAGTGTACTTCAGAGTGCTCCCTTATAATAGCATGTATACTGTTGAAATGTAAATAAATTATTTGATAATTTTATAAGCTGTACAGAAAATATTTTTGTCATATTATAATATTTTATAATATGTTATATTAAGGAACAATATTTAATATACAGTACCGTGCAAAAGTTTTAGGCACCATATTATATGCTGTACCAGTTTTGTTATATATGTTTATCATGTCTGCATAATTATGTACATAATCATTCAGTATTTCCCATATATAACTTAAAAATTAATAAATAAATAACATTACCTAACAAACCTAACAACTGTTTTACTTATAGTATTGTGCAAAAGCCTTGGTCACATACAAAGATATGGCATAAGCAATACATACTTTTGAAAACATTTCTGCATAAAAGAAACTTTTATAAAGAGCATAAAAATAATAAAATAGTCAATATTTGAAGTAAAAAACTTACTGCTTACTCTTAGGTTTTATTGAGCATGCTGGAGAATGAGTTTTTCTGGTAACTTTGTCACACTTGCTCCTTTCATGCAAATCACAGGAGTGTACATTATGTTTTTTTGTATCCATCTAAAACTGGTATCTATCTAAAAAAAAAAAGTTGCAAAAAATTGCAGTAATGTATATGTGATAAATAAAGGCTCAAATTAAACTTATCAGGTGCCACTTTAATAAGAACAATGTTATTATTAGTTGGTGTAAATAATTTGATTGTCTAAATATTAATTATTGAAAAGTGAAAGCACTTTCAATGACTTGGGGGCTAAAACAGGATGCTCAACATGGTAGTAGTAGAGGTAGTAGTAATAACAGGTGTAGTAAATTTTCAGGTTCATAATATTTTAACATTCAGGTCTAAAATATGCAATGATATATTTTTTTAAATTAAACATTTTTGACCGTACAAAATAAAGTCTTAGAATGTTGCATAATAAAATAAAAATTGTGTTTGTAGTAGGTTTTCAGGTGTACACTGGAGTATAAATTGTAGACCCCCTGGCTATGCCCCCTGGAGCCCACTTAGAGAAGCATTTCTATAAAGAATATTATTTTGAAAAGTTTAAAGATCGCTGATTCAGTTGAGTTATTGTGATATGGTCTTACATAGATTGCTATTTAACGATGATTGATTTTTTTTCTTCCCCTCAGTGTATAGAAGCCAGTTACCAAGAAAAAATGACTTCTATCCATATGACCCTCCCTCTGATGAAGAGCCAGCTGCCAGGGCAGATGATGAGTGTGTACTAGGATCAGGAGTAAAACTGTGCAGGCTATGTGGCTGCGCTGGACACAAAGCGTGTTCCCGCTGCCACACAGTCACATACTGCAGCAAAGAGCATCAGGCAACAGACTGGAAACAACGACATAAAAAAGAATGCAGTAGTGAGTATGGAAAGATAATCACATCCCATATACTGAGAAAACTTTTATCCATTCCATACAAAAACATTACAATCCAACTTGTGTTCTTTTTATTTCTAACTCTGTCAAACAGCTTCCTCTGTGTCTGATGCTGTAAATATGTTTCTGTTTCCTGAGTGGGAGTTGGTAACAGAACCTGAGAAACTCCTAGTAACAGATGATGAGCCACCTGATTCAAATTCATTGCAGCAAGCCAATATTGCATCTTCAGGTAATTTATAATTAATTTTTAATTTTGAATCGGGATAATTAAGAGATTTTGTTGCAGTGATCTTTTTTACAGATTTGGAGGAGAGCGAGTTGGAGTCTATGGCTCTCCATGAATCACAGGACAGTAAAATATTTCAGAAATTTAAAGAGCGCATAGCTACAGAGCCACATCAGGTCAGTTCTAATTAAGTATACGGTCAATAAATAAGTTGTAAGATATGTAATAAAGGAAGCGGGAATATGTATAGAATACAGATATTTCAGGTACTTCCACTTAAAAGTGAGAAGGACACATTACAGCATAGACTACAGCATTTGGCCAAGATATGGTTGAACAAACTGATGAACCTGTGCAAGGGTGGGTCAGGGGCAACCAACACACTTTACTGCATTTATCATGTTTTAAAGGTCTTGCGGTATTGCCGTGAAGGATCTCCACTTTGGGTGTCATCTAAACATGTACCAGGTAAAGACGACATTCCAAAATGCCCATGTGGTGCCAACAGAATCTTTGAATTTCAGGTAATTAGGTATATTAGCTGTGCCTTATTGGTGCCGACAGCTTCAAACACAAGCATGCACTTTTATTATAAATAATTAACAAACCAATAATATGCATTTATTTCAGGTCATGCCTCAGTTGCTTAACCATCTGAAGGTGGATAGACCAGATGCTAGCATAGACTGGGGGACTTTGGTCGTGTTCACATGTGCTGCCAGCTGTGATCAAGTCAATAACTACTCAGCAGAGTTCATCTGGAAACAAGACTTTTCTGTGGATCAGGCAGTTTAACTACCGCATAATAAAGCATATACCAGTTATACTGTATACGCAACTTTTTAATGTCCTTTTTTGTTTTTGTTAAAACACACCACAATAAAATTAAACATTTCGTTTAAGTGGCGTTGAAGTAGTTCAGTAAAATATTCAACAAGTTAGTTAAAGTGGGAAGCAGATCAATGTTTTAAATAACATGGGATTAATCAATCAAAGGTATACAAAACAGTAAATGGAAACATTTATTTGCTTGTTGTGGAAGCAAATCAATAACAGGCAAAAAAGAAAGAAAAAAATACAAACAGTGCTTCACATGAGGCTGAATATAACCCAAACAATGAATACCTATTTAGCTGCACCAAATCACAGTCCAGGCTTTCTGCCATTCCATAACTTTCATGAACAGAGATCTACAGTGACTTGTACAGAAAGAAAGTGCACTTGACTAACAGTACAACAAAACTATTAGTTATCAATACGCACCATGTATTTGGAGAGCCAACATGGATACAAACAGTATATTCATTATAAGGGTTAGAAGTAACACTTCAGGGGAATTTTAATGAAATTACAAAAAGCAGTTCATAACACACTGCACAGCTGCTTTAACAAAATAAGAAGCCTTAACAACTGTCAAGTGTTCTGTGATCTCAACACAAAATTTCAATAAAGGAAAAATTAACTTTAACTGATCCATAGAATATTGACGCTGTAATATTTAACACTTTCGAGCCAATACTTTTCTTGTATCACGACAGTTCTAAGAAATTATCCTAAAAGGTACCTGCCTGCTCATTAGACGGAATGTCAAATATAAAATAAACAGGGGGGAAAAATAAAGGTAAAACCATTAAAAGATTCTGGTAAAACTGTTGACTGTGAAACCAGCTGAATAAAAAAAATTTAAAAGATAAAAATTATTTCCATTTACTATCTGTGGAGTAAAACATCATTATTTACAATTAAACAAAACTAAGAAAATGTATGTCCTGGTAAACTCAGTTCCCAAAGACACTTATAATAAGAAAGGTGCAGGTCCACAGGATTATGTTGTCTTTCTGAATCCTTTTAAGATAGGATATATATTTTCAAATGCTTCATAGATTTCACCCCTCACCTTTGCACCTGGCAATAAAGGAAAGAAGAGAGAAAAAAAAAACCTTTACATTATCAGCTTCAGATATTCTAAAGTGTACTTTACCCATCCACACACACACCAAAAAATAAAAACCACATACCTGTAAGTACAACTTTGCCTGAAACGAAAATTAAAAGCACAATTCTGGGCTTAATCATTCTGTAGATTAAACCAGGGAATAACTCTGGCTCATAACTGAAAAAGAAACAGTTTGTGATGTCAGTCACAACATAAAAAAATTGGCTAACCAGAGAAATCAAGTCCACATAATGAAGTACACCATATTTTTCCCCTGACTGTGACAAAAGACAGACCTGCTGAACTGCTGATGGGTAAGAACCAGGCCCTCCAGTCGGATCGGGAACTTGACATCGCAACTTCCAACCATGTTTTGAATCTTAAAGTCCAAAAATTTGGCGGGGAAGCCGAGTTTCTGCACTACTCTTGCATATTTCCTGGCAGCCAGACGAGACTGCTCCTCACTGGAAAGAAACAATACACACACCTCAATTACTGAAGCTTTTCTAAGAGATGCTCCCAACCAGGTTTTAATTAAAATTATATAATTTAAATAATAAAATTGTTAAAAGCAGTCTAGCATTTTTCGGGCTCTAAGGAAGATTTGAATTGGGGACCTCCCCAGGAAAATGGCATTCTCCTTAGGTTTGGTTGGGGAATTTCTTTTGTTTTTGTTATTTTACAATAATGCTAAAGGTTTGCAACTGATGTGGCTTGAAAAATAAACGCAGACTACCTTCATTTTACAATTTATCTAAATATGGCAGAAAATGTTTTTTATAAATGCATTTTATTAAATATATATTTAATAAAATGCAACTTACCTTTTTTTTCTACGTCATAGAAACTAGCTCTCACACCAATAAGCTACTCAACCCAGTAGGGGTTTCTCCAGCTGTTGCCCCTCACTGTGCACTTGCATCAAATGTACATTACTCGTAATGAAATTTCTTTTACAAAAAAAAAAAAAAAAAAAAAAGTGTCTCCATGGACTGCAATGAATTAAATGCATTTTTTTATAAGGCTCCCCCTGGTGGCCACAAACCCCAATGAGTCACTTATTTAGAGCTTTTATTTTATCTGTGAGACTCAGTTTGGGTTAAATGAACATTCATTATGCTTAAAAGTATGCGGACACATGACCATACATGTGCTTTGAACATCAAATTCCACATGTATTGACTAAGATTTATTTATTGAGTTTTATAATAACCATCATTCTTCTTGAAAGGCTTTTCACTAGAGTTTGGAACATGGATAGGAGGATTGGCGCTAATTTAGCCTTTGGGGTTGAGGTCAAGGATGTGTTCAGGTTATTAGAGTTCCTTCGCCCTACCCTTGGTAAGCTACCCTGGACCTTGGTTTGTTCACAGGTGCAGGGTCATGCTGTAACATAGTCAGATTCTTCAGTTTCATTGAATGGAAATTTTTCATGGTACAGCATACAAAAAAAACCTTGCTTGCTCTTGCTTGCTTTCAACGTGGCAGAAGAGTAAGGAAGAACCACAATTAAGAGTTATGTTTTGTGTCCACAAACATTTTGCCATACAGAGTATTTTGTTATGCAATATGGATTTTGTCTTTAGTTTGTATAAATCCTGAGTATTTCTACCATATAATTACTGCTTGCATAACACTTTGTTTTTTTTAATATTTGGCAAAAAATTTTGGCTTTAGAAGGTTAAAATGTCTAAGTGAAAATTAGATTTCAACTTTACCTCTTAGCTCCTGTGCAGACCATCTTGCCTGAACTGAAAATCAGAGCAGTCGTTCTAGGTTCTCGTATTCTCATGATGACGGCCGCAAAACGCTAAAAGAACCATGCATCTTATGTTAGGCCAAATGCATCATATTTTATATACAAAAAAAGCCATTACTAAAATGTTAAATTATTTCGCTAAAAAAAAAGAAAAAAATATGTAAAAAGTAAATAATTGTCTACAATATGCAACATTAATTGCAAATTACAGTTGTAATAAAGGGTGCAGATTTAGCAAGACAAATAAAATGTAATTAAAGTTATTTATTTATTTTTATTAAATCCAAATTTTATTTTTCACATACAGTCATACACTGTACGAAATGTAGTGAAATGCTTATACAACCGCAAGTGACCTTAAAAGAGAATTAAAGCTTATAATAAGAAATAAATATGAATAGAAGAAATACGATAGAAAACTTTAATTGAAAATATATAAATGCCTTTTTAATTATTTAAAAGGTATTTGTAAATTAAACTCCACATCTCTTAAAAACAAGAGATTATATATTTTAGCTTAGATTCTGTATGTGTATCAAAATTGTTGTCCATGCTAAACAAGCACGTGTTATTGAAAAAGCGTCACCACTTTAATGGCAAGTTTGCAGGGCAGTGCAACAAGCTGACTAATACTGTATTTTACAGAGAAGTATATTTGTGGTGATAACACACTTAGATTTAGGAAAGTAATACCTTAGGATTATACTCAGCATTCCTGGCTCGTAGTGCTATTGTCTTTAGGTCAAGTTTGCATCCCAAGTTCACAGTTGACACAATATTTCTTTATAATGAAGAAAATATGCATGTAAATTATTAGCCATAAAGAAACAGATGGACAACACATTGTTACACACATTAACAAATGACCTAAATATCAATAGCTTAAGAAGCAGAACTCACTGTAGTTGAGGGACAATGCCAGAGCTTTCTGAAGCTGGTGTGGCGGGAGTGACGGGGGTCATGGGTGTTAAAGGGGTTGTGTAGAGAGGGGTGTTTCCTGGCAGTGCTGTGGTCGTGGAAACTGCTTGCGAGTGATAAAGCTGAGGAGTTTGGCCAGATGTACCTACTATACCACCCTGCTGTTGAGAAGCCGCCTGCTGTTGCTGTTGTTGCTGCTGTTGCCTCTGTTGCTCCTCTAAGAGAGACAGGCTGTTTGTGTTCTGTACCGGCTGTGGTGTAAGCCCTGTACCATATGGCATCATAGGGCTAAAGATGGGAAGACCAGGCGTCATGGCCCCCTGCAAACAAGAAAGGATTATCATCTGAAAAACTCATAGGAAATTATACTGAAAAGGTTTTAGTTTCAACTATTTAATTATTCGAAAGACAATTTAATGGACGGAAAAAAGCAAATGCCTGATTATTTTATCTGAACCAAGTATAGAATTAAAGTTCAAGACAAGCGATGTCAGACATTTTATACATTTAAATTCAAATTAAAATCTTATTCAAATCATCACCTGAGGCGATGAAAGGCTTTGTGGGAATGAAGGCAAGCTGTTGTTCTGCTCCATGTTGTCTAGTTATGAAGCCAACAGGAGATGAATATTAGCACAGGTGGGCCCGGAGACTGCGTTTAGATGTCCAACAGCATCCAGTGATAGAGACCTGAAAACAGCAATCACTAGCTTATTAACCAACCACAGCAGTGCCAACATTCCATAACAATACAAGACAAAAACAGTAGTAATCCAAATGTGTTGCAGGGTTACAGACAACGTGCTTATACCTGGATCAGTTAATCAAACACTGAATTTGTATCAGGTCATATTATTGTAACCGCATTAAAAAAACAGGTCAATAAAATCAATCACTTTTCTCTCTGTGTGTTTTGCCACACACTAACATTGCATGAGCAGCAGTTTCAAAAGATGAAGTCGGCTGGCTTTACATGCGTTGGAGGAGACACGCAAGCATTTAAAAAGGGGGGAAAAAATCCAAAACAAAAAACAAAGCAGACAAACGGCAAGAGAGTTTACCTGGGTACCAAGAAGATATCAGTATCAGAGTGGTATTAAGTGCTGCGTGATAGCCATCCTATTTAAAAATGGGGAAAAAATTTTGCATTCTTAAAATCACAAAAAACCTACAGGCTGTCCCAAAAGTCTACATACATAGGGTATATTTGGATCAACAGTTTCCAGGTTGTTTGCTTGATTTTCATGACCGCAAAGTTGCTGGTGAGATTTATGAGCCTAATTTGTGTTTAACACGTGAAGACTATAGTGTCCCAAGAGACGATACAGTACAATTATTGTTTAAAGGAATGCATTTTAAGTGCAATTACATGCATAACAACAGGTGTGAGATAATTAAAAGTGGGAGTGACGACTTAGTGTGTTTGCAAAGAAAAAAGGTTTATGTACGGGATGTTATGCAAACAAAGTTACATTAAGGTAAAAAGTATGTGTTTTTTCATTAAATTTATATATCTTATATGAAGCTAGGCTAGCTGGAAAGCAAGCGAATAAACACTTAAGTTCCAGGGTCTATTGGTTTTAGCTACGGGGAAAAAAACAGCATTTTAATAGCTAACAAATGCAAAACTAGCGACTGAATTATTCGTTTATGTATTAATAACACTGGCGGTGCAACGCACGGAGACACGCAGCCTCAGCAAAATCTCACCGGGTTAAATCAAATCCATCTACCGTTAGCAAAAGCCCGCTTACGCTAGTGTTAGCCTGTCATCGCTACTAACATTCTTATTAACTTTAACACAAACATTTCCAGAAACAGGCTATCCTGAGAAATAAAAAAACAACAAACGAATACACACAACACTTTAATGAAAGACGCATTAAATTGCACGCATTCCGAGCTCATATGAATAATTTGAGGTTACCTTGTCTCAGACTAGGCGCAAAAACATGAGCCTTTTACAACCAGTTCCGCCTGTTCACAGAACTACTTCCGGCGTTTTAATATCCCTGGGCCCCATGATGCCTTGCGCGAATACGGAGCACTACGTCCCCGGTGAAACGTAAACAATCGACAAATTGTAACCTGTAATTATTTAATTAATAGTAAACAATTAATATTAAAATACACCATGTTTTTTTGACAGAAAATGCACTTAATAATGTAATATTAATTCATGTTTTGGACAGCTGTCTGATAAATGCCCAGCTATGCTCTAGCTATTATTAAAGATATTTATAGCATTAAATAAATAAATGTACAGCTTCTTATACACCTGCTAACCGAATTTAAAGGGTTAGATTGTTTTACATTACATATGATGCCTGAATTTTGCTTCTTTGTCATAGTACTGTAGATTACAGCTAACTTCACCTGTTTAATAATGGACATGTATATATGTGCATAATTTTATTAAGAACAATATCTATGATGATTTATTACATTTTGCAAACATAGTAAAGTTATAAAAGTCCATACCCACTGCATTTTTATTCATAGAGGAGCACCATGTTTGTAGTGCATATTTAGGAGCAACAACAAATAATTTACACCTGCAGGTTTTTCATTGTGTTTGCTCAGGATTTGAGAGGTCACTCAGCCAACACTGAAAAGGCCAAGCCATATCTGGGTACACACACGCACAGAGAGCACATAAGGCATACAACATGGCTGCTGTGGGCACTTGGGCCTTCTCACTTCCTGCTGTAGAAAGAATGCGGCGCATGATTCTAGCTGGACAAAGTTCCACTGATGTGGTAGAAAATGCAATCGCAGGTAAATAAAATGCCATATGTATGTATTGAAGTATAGTGTTAGAAAAATGTATGGTGGTGGTCAAAAGTATTGATGTTTATAATTTTTTTTGTAATAATGACAGTCAAGATCATAAAAATAATTCGTTATTTGATGCAATGAAATTGCTATACAACATTTAATATTTAGTATGAAGTCCTTTATTTTTCAAAACATGCTGAATCCGGCTGAATATAGAATCACAAAGACATCTACAGTACTCTGGTGTCATTCCCTCAATTCATGCCTGCTTGATTGCTTCCTGAACATCATTTATACAGTAGCGATCCCTAGTTTTAGCCAATTTTTGTGCAGATGTGAACACTCCAGCTTCAGCAAGTAAAAATCTTGCCACATATTTGTTACATCTATTAACTACACCAGCTGATTCTTATTAGCACAACTTTTCAGGCATATAGGCAAGAATGAATTAGTGACATTATCTATTTTGTACACAGGAAGAAATATAGTACATGGCATGTTTTAATACTTTTGACCACCACTGTGAGTCCCAGTTCATTCCCTTCCCCGTATTCAACTAAAGCACAATAACCACATATATTGGTAGAGTACATTCTAGTACATCATATTTTTCAGATGTTGAGAATGACGTGCAGACAGGCCATTGTATAGTTGGAAGAGGAGGCTTCCCCAATAATAAAGGGATAGTTGAATGTGATGCAGCAATAATGGAAGGTGTGCCTGGGAGATTCGGGGCAGTAGCTGCATTGCGCGGGTAAGGAAGACATGCTGAAATATATTTTAAACCCAATCGGCTTTATGCATATTTGAAGACATTATGTTTATTATATTTGATCTGTCTTTTTTTCCATGTAGGGTATTTTGGCCTATTATTCAAAATATTGTTCATGCTCCTCTAAAAGTAATCCTAACAATTTTCTCTGATTGTGGTAAGTAAATTAACTTTTTATGTGTATTTTTGTGGTTGTTTTTTTTTAGGGTAGGGCAGCCATGTCGAGTAGCACGGCAGGTAATGGAGAGAAGCGCTCACAGCTTTTTAGTTGGTGAAGGAGCTGAAGCTTTTGCACGGGAACATGGTTTTACTATTGAGCCCAATGAAAACATGCTCTCAGACCACACAGCCACTGCATATCAGGTAATTACACACAATGTCAGTAGATCTTTAGAGTATGGGCTGAGGCCAATACTATTCACCAACAAGAGGGGAAATACTAAAACAATTTTATTTTGTCTTTTTGTTTTTATTTAATGTACACCTTAAGGAATTTATTAAAAAGGGGAAACAAGTCCAAGGCCATGATACTATTAGTAAGTATAAACTGGAACTTTTTTCATCTTTTTATGCTTTAGTTGGTGATGCAGTTAAAGAGGCACAAATTGATCAGTTTATTTCAGGATAATATTTAAATCTCACAAACATTAAACAATTCAATCTGGAAAAAATTTGGAAATGTTTTTCTATTTTAGACAGCTAAGTATCTGTTATATTTTGAAGATGTTGTTATGATGTGTTGTGCATTTGTTGGTTTTGTCAGCAGAAGAATCTCCATTACCGTAACCCAGTAATAATAATAGGTTTATATCAGATATAAATGTTTTGTATTAGTTAGAATTTGAACATGTGCTACACTGAGCTGCTTCTGACATAATATCCACTGACTGGCCAAATAAGTCAACATTTCAGAGAAGTCTATTGGGCTGCATGAGGGAAAAGACTGCTAAGAAGTTTTGAAAGTACTGCAAATAGGTTAATAAACATTCATTGTGGAAGATATGTGGTTGAAAAAAAAAATCATGAATGGAGCTCAATTAAACACTTGGTGAAGTTGCATAGTACAAAATAAATTTTAAAAAGCTAGGTTATAGTGAAAGAATTAGCATTTCCATATACACATAATGTGATGGGAAATCACAGGATTGGGATTAAACAGCTGTGTGGCCATAAGAAAACCACTTTTTACTGAAACTAATTTAAAAAATGCTTTGGTTTGCTAGCATAAAGTTTGGACTTTAGAAGTCTAAATTGATGAGTTCTGATTGACCCTATTCCAGAGTGATGGGCATGTCAGGGTAAGAAAGGGAGCACATGAAACAACGCACCCATTTTGCATACTGGCCAATGTACCAACCTTTCGAGGCAGTGTTATAAATTTGGGGGGTGTTTAGGGGGCAACATTATGTGGCAATAAAATGGACACCTCATTGTATGCTGTAATCAAAGCTAAAGGTGGCTGAATGAAATCTTATTGACATTTTTTTGGCCAGCTGTTTTACAAAGGGTTAATAATTGAATAATGCTAATATTCAGTGTCTATTATTATCTGTTGTGACAGTACAAACCACTAAGCAAAAATAAGAAGAGTAAGGCTGTCTTGTGTTTACTTACAGGTCTCATTGCATTGGATCTCACAGGAAACATAACTGTAGGTGAGAATAATTTCTCTTGATGTTTTCATTTATTCTTTGCAGATTAGGCTAATTGGCATTCCCAAATTAGTGTGAATGAGTGTGTGAATCTGTATACAGTATGTGTATGTGCCCTGTGATGGATTGGCACCCTGTCTAGGGTGTACCGTACCTCGTGCACTAAGTGCACTCATCTCCACTTCAAATAGGAAAAAGAGGCTACAATTTGCACAAGCTCACCAAAATTGGACAGTTAAAGACTGGAAAAATGTTGCCTGATCTGATGGGTCTCGATTTCTGTTGAGGAATTCAAACGGTAGAGTCAGAATTTGGTGTGAACAGAATGAGAACATGGATCCATCATGCCTTGTTACCACTGTGCAGGCTGGTGGTCGTGGTGTAATGGTGTGGGGGATGTTTTCTTGGCACACTTTAGGCCCCTTAGTGCCAATTGGGCATTGTTTAAATTCCACGGGCTACCTGAGCATTGTTTCTGACCATGTCCATCCCTTTATGAGGACCATGTACCCATCCTCTGATGGCTTTGGGGTAGGCTCTAGGATCTCTGCAACCCTGTATACAGAATTAAGCAAAATAGACGATAAGTGAGTAAATGAGAAGGAAATATATATTGCTTGCAATGACCTAAAATAATGCTTGAATATAAAAAAAAAAAGAAAAAACATGGACAAAAAAGAAAAAAATGAAAACATAAAGTAAGAAAGTAAGCTATATAGACAATCAAAAAAGAATGTGAAAAGATAATAAAAAAAGAGAAAATAATTTTAAGTGAGCTGATCATGAGAGAGCAAAACATGAAATAGATTTTACAAAAATGCTATCTTGTTTAGGTGACTCACAAATATCAATATGTGAAAAGATGATGTAAGTAGCAACAATGATTAACATCTTTCATGTTGATAAGCCTAGAATTTACCATTTTGAAATAACCCCAGATCATAACACTGCCTCCAGAGGCTTTTACAGTGCTCACTATGCATGATAATTGCATCGGTTCATCTCCTTTAATTCTTACCTGGACACACCCATCATTGATTACTCAATTTACTATGAAATTGAGTAAATCTGGACTCATTCAATCACATTACCATTCTCCATTGCCAAATCTCAAAAGTGCAATCTTTTTTGCTCACTAGCAAACTGAAGCCTTTATTTCCAGTTAGTCGCATTAACAAGTGGTTTCTTTATGGACACTAATCTGTTTGGGCCTAATCCCGTAAGTTCTTGTCACACTGTGCATGTAAAACTGCTTTTACTTTCACTATTAACAAAGCTGTGCAAAATTATCATGCAACTTCACCAAGTGTTTAAATGCTCTTCAATCACAGTTCATTCATGACTTTTTTTAACCACATTTTTTCATCAAATTGACGGTTCAGCATTATCAAGCAAGTTTTAATAATGCATTGGACAGTTATTAACCCAAATGCATATTTTTTTCCTTGCTTGATTTGGGACACTAATTTGACCATTCTGAAACAGTCACTTTTTTCTGTCCAGGTAGACTAATGTTGCTCTAATAAATTGTTAAGGTGTTTCTACATCAGGAAAACCCTTCAAGGCTCCAGGACGAGTGGGAGACTCTCCTCTTCCTGGTTGTGGCCTATATGCTGACCACACAGTAAGCTTTTTATTTTTAACTAACTTACACTAGTAAGCTAGTTAAATATTAGCTTTTGTTAGTATTAGTATCTATATCACATCCATATAGTTTACAATTTAAGAAATAAATAATATTTAAATTTACTCTGTAACTGTGACTTGTTTCTGTGTTTAGGTGGGTGCTGCAGCAGGTTGGTGCTCTGTAATACTTTAGAATCAGAATTTTTCAGCATTTGTGTCTCTATATTGTGCATTGTATTTTTTATATGTTCGTCTATCCCAGCATCAGGTGATGGAGACAACATAATGTGCTACTGTCCTAGCTTTCAAATTGTACAGTTAATGAGACAGGTATGTAATCTGTGCTTTAAATAAGTATTATAAGCAATAACTGGTGAGAGATGTGTATTAGTAATAAGATAAAACAGTAATAAGATAAGACATTTTGTTGTGTTTATTTTAATGTTGATCATTAGTTTGACAATAGACTTTGCATCACATTATTTCGCATCTTTATTTTGCCTAAATCTTTTAGTTTGAATTTTGCACAATAATGTATCTTGGATTTATTCTAAAGTTTTATGGCTTGTTAACATTCAGAGATTTTGGAAGTTTGCAGGTTTTACATACAGATAAACTGCATATTAACCTACAGTGCATCTGAAAAGGATTCACAGCGCATCACTTTTTTCACATTTTGTTATGTCACAGCCTTATTCCAAAATAGATGAAATAAATTTTTTTCTCAGAATTCTACACACAACACCCCATAAAGACAACATAAAAAAAAGTTCACTTGAGATTTTTGCAAATTTATTAAAAATAAATTTTTTTGTGAAAGTATTCACAGCCTTTGCAAAATTTGAGCTCTGGCGCATCCTGTTTCCCCTGATCATCCTTGAGATGTTTCTGCAGCTTAATTGGAGTCACCTTGTGTTAAATTCAGTTAATTGGACATGATTTGGAAAGGCACACACCTGTCTATATAAGGTCCCACAGTTGACAGTTCATGTCAGAGCACAAACCAAGCATGAAGTCAGAGGAATTGTCTATTGACCTTCGAGACAGGATTGTCTTGAGGCACAAAGGAAGGTTACAGAAAAATTTCTCCCGCTTTGAAGGTTCCAATAAGCACAGTGGCCTCCATCATTCGTAAGTGGAAACCACCAGTTAGAAACCACCAGGACTCTTCCTAGAGCTGGCCTTCCATCTAAACTGAGCGATCGGGGGAGAAGGGCCTTGGTCAGGAAGGTGACCAAGAACCCGATGGTCACTCTGTCAGAGCTCCAGAGGTCCTCTGTGGAGAGAGGAGAACCTCTGACCTAGAGTGGCCAGAGATTCTCATCAACTGTGAAAATTTTGTTTCTCATGGAGGAACAAAAAAACCAAGGCCTCTTGGTTAGCTAGTTTAGTGTCTCTGTTAATTTATGTTGTAAATTTATGTTGCATGTTGCATTTATGTTGCAACTTGAACTTGAGAGTCCTTCAGGTGCCTTTTGGCAAACTACAGGCGGGCTTTTTACCAAAAGTGGCTTCCGTCTGGCCACTCCACCATTAAGGGCTGATTGATGGTTGTTCTTCTGGAAGGTTCTCCTCTCTCCACGGAGGACCTCTGCAGCTAAACGGGTGTTGTGTGTAAAATTCTGAGCAAAATTTTTTTATTTGATCCATTTTAGAATAAGGCTGTGACATAACAAAATGTGGAAAAAGTAATGCGCTGTGAATACTTTCCGGATGCACGGTATAAAAGCAAAAGGAAATACTATTGTGTGACATGTGAATCCACATTGTGTAATATGGATATAGACCATTATTGATATTCTGATCTGTATGCATTGTTTAAAATGTGTAGAATCTGCCACATGTCAACCTGCCTTTTTTCTTTGCCTACAAGGGTCTGTCTCCTAAAGAAGCCTGTTGTTCTGTCCTTGCCAATATAAGGAAAAGAACAGGAGAAGATAAATGCTTTGAGATTGCACTTATTGCTTTAAATCTGAAGGTAAATTATATACTTTTGAAAGAATTATCCCTCACCTAAAGTATTATTAGGAACACCATACTAATACGGTATTTGACTCCCTTTCACCTTCAGAACTGTCTTAATTCTACGTGAAATTGATTTAACAAGGTGCTGAAAGCATTCTTTAGAAATATTGGCCCATATTGATAGGATAGCATCTTGCAGTTGATGGAGATTTGTGGGATGCACATCCAGGGCACGAAACTCCCGTTCCACCACATCCCAAAGATGCTCCATTGGGTTGAGATCTGGTGACTGTGGGGGCCATTTTAGTACAGTGAACTCATTGTCATGTTCAAGAAACCAATTTGAAATGATTCGAGCTTTGTGACATGGTGCATTATCCTGCTAGAAGTAGTCATCAGAGGATGGGTAAATGGTGGTCATAAAGGGGCCTAAAGTGTGCCAAGAAAACATCCCCCACACCATTACACCACCACCACCAGCCTGCACTGTGGTAACAAGGCATGATGGATCCATGTTCTCATTCTGTTCACACCAAATTCTGACTCTACCGTCAGAAAACAAGACCTACTCAACAGAAAACAAGACCCATCAGACCAGGCAACATTTTTCCAGTCTTCAACTGTGCAATTTTGGTGAGCTCGTGCAAATTGTAGCCTCTTTTTCCTATTTGTAGTGGAGATGAGTGGTACCCGGTGGGGTCTTCTGCGGTTGTAGCCCATCCGCCTCAAAATTGTGCGTGTTGTGACCTCACAAATGCTTTGCTGCATAGCTCGGTTATTTCAGTCAAAGTTGCTCTTCTATCAGCTTGAATCAGTCTGCCCATTCTCGTCTGACCTCTAGCATCAACAAGGCATTTGCCGCATATTGGATGTTTTTCCCTTTTCACACCATTCTTTGTAAATCCTAGAAATAGTTGTGCGTGAAAATCCCAGTAACTGAGCAGATTGTGAAATACTCAGGCCGTCTGGCACAAACAACCATGCCACACTTAAAATTGCTTAAATCACCTTTCTTTCCCATTCTGACATTGAGTTTGGAGTTCAGGAGATTGTCTTGACCAGGACCACACCCCTAAATGCATTGAAGCAACTGCCATGTGATTGGTTGATTAGATCATTGCATTAATAAGAAATTGAACAGGTGTTCCTAATAATCCTTTAGGTAAGTTTATATTTCCTGGCACAGTCTGCTTAATAATTAGGCACAATTTGTATGTTTAAAGGAATGATTAATGTACAGAGTGTAAATATGAGCAATTTGCGAACACATAGACATACGTACTTGCATCGGTCTTACTGTACTACACAGCTTAAGAGAAAAAATATAAATAGAGTCAGCCAAAAAATGTATAAGCCAAAAAAAAATAGTATGATGTATAGTATACTATTATAATATGAATCAAATGATCATAATAATATCACATTAATATCATAATATTATCATATATATCAATATATTACATATAGCAATAAATGTAATATTAAAATATTTATACAAAAATTTTACATTTTTTATTCATATTTTTAATAAAGTAAAGTATAATAGAGTACAATAAAGTTTAATAAAGTAAAATCTTTAAGGTGATCTGTAAATTCTTGACCTCAAGGCTGGTTCTTTCAGGGAGAAGTTGGTGCAGCTTCCTCAGTGGAATTCCCATATACTTTCTGGAACCAGGGAATGGATTCAGTGGAAAAGAATGTCCTTTCTTATTGAATTTTCGCTTTCTTCTCAACAGTATAAATGTTCAAATATAAAATTTCAAGAGATACAAATCCAGTAATCTGTATGCATAATTGTTTGTGTACTAAAGTATTTTAAAATGGATTTTATTGAATAATTCTCATGTTTTGGGTTCACTTCATTGCAGAAAAAGTTTTTTTTATTCTTGTCTTAAAATTAGTACAATTAAAATGAATATATCCTGTAAAGACTCCCCCAGGGATAGGCTCCAGACTTTCCGTGACCCTGTACAGCCAAGGTTCTCATACTTAATATTTAAAGGTCCTTATGTGATTTCTATTTAAGGTCAGAGGTCTGGACAAATATATTGCTTATAACTTACATTCTGACACAAAATACATTTAAGCCTAGTGAAAAAACAAATGCCACTGTTTGACCGCAATCAGATGCTCAAAATAAAGCAACTCTAACATAAAAAGCAACATGCATTTAAGTGTCAAAGGTTCAAAATAGGCCCAAGTTAGTGCAAAAGAAATGTCACTGTTTGCCTGTAAATTGTTGCTTGTGAACCTGAGCAGCTCCAAATTTTTTAAGTTTACAGGTAAGTCTAAAATCCTCTTTTAACTGATGTTCATGCCCAGAGGTGTCAAGTAACGAAGTACAAATACTTCGTTACCTTACTTAAGTAGAAATTTTGGGTATCTATACTTTACTGGAGTAATTATTTTTCAGCCGACCTTTTATTCTACTCCTTACATTTTCACGCAATTATCTGTACTTTCTACTCCTTACATTTTAAAAATAGCCTTGTTACTCCTATTTTATTTCAACTTGTCATTTAAAAAACAAACAAAAAAAACATCTGGATAAATCACGCCATCCGGATGGAGCGAACTTGATTGTGGTTGGATGAGAAGTATAAACATACCATTCCGACACCCTATTGGTAGGTACGCGATCCATCGCACCTGCACATGACGTCACGTCACACACTTCAGCAAGGACGTTTGAATAAAATAGCATTTTTCGGTTGATAAGGTTGTGATAAGTAAACGAAGATGTCTATATATATATGTCTATATATATAAGATATATAAAGGCCTATATATATATATATATATATATTTTTTTTTTTTTTTTTTTTTTTTTTTTTCCTGACAGCACTAATGTTTATTGTAGACAACCATACAAGGGCAATAGTTACTAAGCCTGTACTGGTACACTAATTTTCTTGTATGTTGCCCTCACGGATTCCTGCAGCTAAGCTTGGATGTACATTTACATTCCAATAAAGGTTACCGATGACATGCCTATGAAGTTTGACTTTTATCCTTAATGCTTTTTTCCCCTCACGTTACTTTTACTTTTATACTTTAAGTAGTTTTAAAACAGTACTTAAGTAAAAAAACAGTACTTAAGTAAAAAGCTTAAGTTGATACTTCAACTTCTAAAGAAGTCTTTTTAAACCCTAGTATCTATACTTCTACTCAAGTAATGAATGTGAATACTTTTGACACCACTGTTCATGCCTAAACAAACTTAATAAGCAAAGTGTATTTGTTTTCATGCCTGACTAAACTGTTTAAACATTAAAAGGACAACACAAGACACTGTAATATCAAAACGATTTAGACGTAAAAGTTACATACTGCCCGAGGGGGTTGTTTGCTTGTTGCTTCTAAAATTAGTGGAAAATGCCAGCCATTATTTGTGGACAAATGAGAAATAAGCCGTGTTTGGGTGCACCCCGTCTTTCAGGCATAAGGAAAACAGAGAATTTCACTAGCTGATTCAGGAGGACAGAGAAAGCCCCTGTCCTCTGTGACATACTCTGACACTTGATCTGTGTGATGTTAAACACTATAAGCTCACCTGATGTCATTGTTGCATCACAAGACGTTAAAGATGGAAACTATTATATTTAGCCTAATCTTGGGACAGGATCGCTGGAACAATACTTTATTACACTGAATTGTTACATTTCTAAGACAAGGTGTGGGCTGGGCCCAGACTGATTTGCTGTACAGTCCAGATCTGGCTTAGAGAAAAGCCTTGCTCCACACTACAAGTTATATAGAGAATGCATGAATCAATTAATAAATTTATAAATATAAACAAATATGATTTTTTTTATTATATGCCATATTATTTTGTTTTTTTAAAGGTAATTTGTTGGTTGCAATGACAAGTGTCATAAAGAGTTATAATTTAATTGATTTAATTTTAATAATAAGGATATAACCTGTTTGATTCAGCATTTATTAACACACACGCGGACTTATTGATCACTGATTCAAATTCACACCAGCCTCTGCCACGTTTCACTAATGACGTAATTTTTACCTCTTATGATAGAGGGCAGGATTGCAGTAGTAACGAGTGAGACGGCCCAACATCTATGAACTCATTATCGATGCTGTGCAGTGTAGGGAATTGTAGTTTTTCGGCCTGTGGTTTTCCTGCCGTATACGTTTCGGGTCTTGTAAACCAGAACTACAACTTCCGGGAATCCGGCCCCGCTGTTTGTGACGCAGTGTGTTTGAAGAGCCGCTATTTCCTGGTTGAACAGTCAGCCATTTTGGGTTTCAAACGAGGAGCCTCTGGTCTGAGGGAGTAGCTAGCCGGAGAGTTACTTTTTTTAATCAGAGGAGATTTACTGTTTCTACTTCGTTCAAACCGACCGAAGTGTTATTTAAGAAGAGGAGTTACTTCCACAGTATCAAATCCAAGATGAATCCGGAATAGTAAGTGGATTGATCACAGGATAGCCTGCTAGCTCTTACCCAGCTAGCGTTAGCAATTTTTTCCACAGTGATCAGGTTTGACAGCTAGCCAGCAGGTTAACTATCTTTTAGTTATCTTTCTGTCAGTAGAGGCGACTTGCTTACCTGTGTCAAAATTAAACCGTTTATCTTCCCCGTAGACTTGTTAATTCTTATAATATAGTTTTTCATCCTGTATGACGCTTTCGTCTAGTTTACTTTAATAACTAGCAGTCGGTTATTAGCCGTTTGGGCTGACTAGCCGTTTATTAAGGTTAGGTAGCTAACTGTTGATTTGTCTCCTTACTGCAGTTACATATTAATGTAGCCGGGTTAGCGGAAGATTTAACATGTAGGTAAAGTGTTTAAGTTTAGTTGGTTATGTGTTTTAAAGATGAATAATTTATATGTGGATTGTTTATGAAAAGGTAGCACATAAAATTGCTACAATTACATAAACTAGGATTTTACTGTTTCCACACTTTCATTGAGTACCTCTGTCAAGTTGTGCTAACCAAACATTTAACACTCTACCGCTGGATAATTACTTACTGTTACAGGATTCATATAGGTTATACTCAAACTATGAAAAGTAAAAATTATAATAAGAAATTAATCTCATATTTGTTTTGTTTCATATTTCGTTGAAGACAAATATACAGAGAGCAGAGTTTGTACATTACTCAGAATTTGTCTCGCTCATAGATTTCTCTGTATATTTATTAACATGTAAACCTATCTGATCAGGCAGTTGGGTGATTTTACACATAATAAACCGTACTTGGTCTTTTTTTTGTGATTATGTTTACACCAAAACAAAAAAGTATAGAAATGATTGCAGACCAAATTATTTGTATGTCAACATTTGTGAAAAAGTAAAACACAAAAAAAAACTATATCTATTATCAGATTAACCATATTTGTGACGTTTCAGATATGAACTGATACACTAGAGCTAACCAGAAATTAAAAGAAGCCATGTTGTTTCTTTTTCCATCGAGCGGACTGGTAGTGCTTTATGCTTTGTTTCATTATGCTTACACAGACAGTGCTGCCATGACCATTGTCACAGCTTTGCCAAGATGATCTTCTCACCATTTACAAATCGATTCGTGTTTTCTAATGGTCTAAAAAAGCGATAAGTGCAAGTTTAGGAAAGGAAGCCACCCTTCCTCCGCTCAGCTGTGTGTTAGTCATGTGCGGGTCACATGCCAGATGACGCGGCTCTTACAAACCTTTATGCTAAATGCTGAACAACTGGAAATACGCTTGCCTCCAGGATGTGTTGCAAATCATTCACGTTGTGCCACTTTCTACTGGTATAATTTGAATGAAAGGTTTATGGGCATAGGTTTTGCTGGTATCATCATCTTGTTGATCTTTCTTGACTTAAAAAAAAATATATATATATATATATATATATATAATTTTTTTTGCAATAGGCACATTTTCCATAAAAGGTATAGTAGATGTTACCCAGGTTTGATAAAGCTAGTTTGGAATTTAGTGTTGGTCGTTTGTGGTGTGGGCATCACAATTCAGTCCTAATGTTGTTTATCAGCAGATGTTGGGGCAGTGCAAAAAACTGTACTTGCAAGTTCCAACCTTCATAGGGCTTCGAATACTAGATGAAGCCAGGAAGACACATCACTTACATCCATGAGAATTGCTGTTGTGCCAGATTTACTGAATGAAATGTTTCAAAAACATTATTGAAAATAAATATGTCTTTATTCATTCATTTTCTAGGAATATGATGGTGACGTGCCTTGTGATGTGTGATTTTTATTATTATTACTATACTCTAAATACTATTATATGTCTAAAGTGCAGCAGCAAAACATTATGTTCTGGATGTCTGTGTACAACACAGCAGCATGCATTGTCAGCTGTCGTCAGCCTAATGAGAAGAGTATGACTCAAATTTATTGCATTGAGATTGGGCAAGAACTTGCGGAGCCCCTCAGGTGAACCAATGAAAAACCCTGAGCTGGAGGATGAGCATATACAAACATTATTCCTTTGCTTTGCTAGGGCTCTGAAAACAGGATTTCCAATCCACACCCCTCTGCACAACAAACATTCTACAACCTAAGTTTTCAGAGTCTTTCGTAGTTTTTTTTTTATTACATTTTTTAAAATAGAGAAGTGTTTTTATTGTCTTTCACAAAATTGTGTTGATAACCAAACGTATAACCTAACTGTCGGGTCATAGAATCACGTATGCAGACGACATGCAACAGCTCTCACTCAATATACTCCACTCTGCCATAACATTATGACTACCTGCCTAATAATGTGTAGGTCCACTTTTACTACCAAAACAGCCCTGGCCCATTGAGGTATCGACTCCAATAGTTCTCTAAAGCTATGTTGTGGTACATGGCACCAAGCTGTCAGTAGTAGATCCTTTAAGATGTGAAGTGGGCCTCAATAGATTGGACTTATTTTTTCAGCACATCCCACGGATGCTTAATTGTACTAAGATCTGAAGAATTTGGAGGCCAAGTCAGTATCTCAAACTTGTTGTTCTGCCATTCATGTGGATGTTACTTTGATACATACCTAAAGTGCATTCTAGAGCATCTCTTCCCCAGGCAAACGATGCACACACACCCCAGCCATCCACGTGATGTAAAATAAATCATTATTCATCAGGCCAGGCCACCTTCTTCCATTGCTCTATGTTTCAGTTCTGATGCTCAAGAGCCCATTGTAGGCAGTCAGCCATAGCACCTTGACCAGTCTGCAGCTACATGGCCATATATACAAAACAAACTTCAATGCACTGTGTTCTGACACCTTTCTATCAGAACCAGCAATGACATTTATAGTAATTTCAACTATATTAATTCTTAAACATGGATCAGTCTTCGCTATCCAAATCCATCAGTGATCTTTGACTGCCTTTGACTCTTGTCAGTTCACCAGTTTTACTTCCTTGGACCACTTTTGGTCGTGGCTGAATACTGCAGCCTGGAAACACACCAGAAGAGCTGCACTTTTGGAGCTGCCCTAACCCAGTCATTCACTCATCACGATCTGGCTCTTGTCAAAGTTTCAAAAATTTCCTTACTCTTGCCCTTTTTTTTTTTTTTTTTTTTTTTGCTTTTGCTTCTAACACATAAACATCAGGGACAAAATATTCACTTGCTGCCTAGTATATCCCACCCACTCTTGGGTGCTATTGTAAAAAGATAATCAGCATTATTCAGTGGTCATAATGTTATAGCTAATCTATTCATTCTGTTGCATGCACAAAACAGTAATTTATTATTCTGATAAAACACTTTCAGTTTGCAAGGTTGTTACCACATTCAAAAGGGTAGCTAAAGCAGCCAATTGAAGACCTTAAAAAAAAAAAAAAGAATACATGTAACAAGCCAGTGTATATACAGCTTGTAATTATCAATGTGGTTTCGATTTTGTAGACATTTAAATATTTTTTTGAACATGAAGGCCACATCAGTGTTTGATTTGTTTACAGGAAGCTTAGTTAGGTTGGTGTTTCATTCAACACTTAAAGGAAGTGATGCTTGAGCCCTGTGTAATTTTCAGTTGAAGCTGAATTGAGTGCTTCAGTAAAACATACCTTTACCTCAATTTCCTTTTAATATTTTTTTTTTTTTTGCCTTTTTAAAATTATCACTAGTAATCACATCTACCCACGAACCTCTGTAGTCCAACTAGGCACCATGGAGGCCAGTGGTGACCATTTAGTATGACTGTGGTAGGATCGCCGATCAAATTCACGTGCACATTTTGGGCAATTTTGGGCACTATTTGAGCAATTTGAGAACGACAGTTAGCCCGATCTGCATGTCTTTGGACTGTGGGAGACTGGCAAACCCAGAGGAAATTCACCATGCCTGGGAGAACATGCAAACTCCATGCACACAGCCCCGATGCGGGCATCGAACCTAGGACCTGGAGGTGCAAGGCAACAGTGCTAAGCACTAAGCCACCTTGCCACCAGTAATCACATGAGAAACTTTATTTAGATATCTTGCACCAGATCTCTGTGTATTGCCCCTGTTTCTCATCATACAGCTGTCTATTGTCTCATGAATACAAAACAGAGCGGAAGCCGGCCAAGCGTTTTACATCAAACACAAGGATACAGACCCTTACTCTGAAATTAAACATGTGGCTCAGCCAATTATCTTTGCCTTCTCAATCAGCTGGAAATGGAAACACTATAAAGAAACGTTCAGAGGCTTGAGCACCACAAGCTAAATTCCCCCTCTGTTGAATCCTTAATCTGCTTACTCAAGTTTCCTTAGCATCCAGCTTCACAAACACAGAATCAGCCACTGTAGCGTTGTATTAGCCATTATAACCTCCACCAAATAACGGTATACACTGATATCATGCTTCAGTGTTTTCTCTGAAGAACCCAAACTTGTTTACATTTCTCTGCAGATTTATTTTTCTAAACTTGGCAGTCATTAGTGTGTAGTTAAAATGTACTTATTTAGTTCAAATATTAATAAAATGCGTAATTCCAGTGCTAGGAATCTATTGATCTGTTTTCTCAGTTCATGACTTTGATACAAATGTTCATGTACAAGTTAAGTCAGTTCAGGAAATAATACAGGGATCAAATTCTGGTCAAGGAAGCCTGGATTTAAACAAAGTTTATTTTGTTGTGAATACAAGATACAAGAGCTGATACAAGGATTTACTTATTTATTTATTTTTGCAGTCTGGTGTGAAGGCATAGTTTAAAATAGTGGATGAAATTGGGGTTTGCTGCATCTCAAAGCCAGAAACTTTTGTTTTTTAATTATCTGCATTTCTGTGATGGTATAAATTGTAAAGTTAACTGTAACAGTTAGTAGTACTGTAAAGTAATCATTAAAGCTCTAATGTACTGTATTAAACCCCTGACGCAGTAAAAAAGTAGATAATGTGCTGTTGACCGAGGCATGTAAATCCGGCCTGCCTAGAACAATAAAAGGGCCACACCCAGACAGTTCTCAAATATGTCTAATAAGTTGATTCAACTGGAGTTTTTTTATATTATGTTTGATGTTTTTTTTTTTTTTTAAATAAAGTTTTACACGTTTAATACAGGGTGTTCTGTTGATAGCTAAATGTCTTCTGAAGTTGTTAGTTCAGTTTATCCAGTAGCTCTAAGAATGCCCTTGACAAAATGAATAAGTATTGCAATCATTCTTATAGGTAAATTAAATGTGCAGTTTTACAGTGTCACAAAGCTGAAATCATCTTAAACCATGAGATGTTGGTAACATAAATATTTTTTAAGTCTTAACACTATTTTGAGATCAGACTATTTGAGACAAAGTGTCCTGCTGCAAGCGTCTAACATTACCTGTGTTATCACATCCTACCAAAAAAATAAATGATGTGTTATGTTCACCATTTCTGTAACTCAATCTCATGTGCCCAGAGTTCAACTATATCAAAAGATCTCAATGACTCGGTGTCTAATTCTCTTTGCTGCTCTCTTTCCTACAGTGATTATTTATTCAAGCTGCTCTTGATTGGGGACTCCGGTGTTGGAAAGTCTTGTCTTCTCCTCCGATTTGCGGTAAGTACTTACATCCAGTTCAGATATGTAGTTCTGATCCATTTTGATCCGCAACTTTTTTTTGATTCTGTAAAGCTGCTTTGCGCCAATGACCGTTGTTAAAAGTGTTATACAAATAAAATTGAATTGAATAGACATGCTCTCACTGGCCACTTCATTTGATAGTATTAGCTTTAGCTTCATAGTATTATATTCAACTTGATAGTGTTTTTCCTTCAGTACTGCTTTAATTCTTTATTGTATAGATCCAACAAGTTGCTGGAAACATTCCTTAGAGATTTTGGACCATATTGACATGATCGCATCTCTCATGTCACCACATCCTAGTCTGAGATGAGTTTAGCTTTGTGCATAGTTATCCTATGGTCATAAAGGGATGAACATGATCAGTAACAATACTTGTGTAGGGTGTGGCATTTAACTGATGCTTTGTTAGTACTAAGTGGCCCAAAATGTGCCAAGGATATGTGCCGCACAACTTTACACCAGCAGCAGCCTGAACTGTTGCTAAAAGGCAGGATGGATGTTGTTTGTGCCGTATTTTGACCCTACTATTTGACTGTATCAGCAGAAATCGAAACTCATCAGCCCAGAACCATTTTTCCAATCTTCTATTGTCCAATTTTGCGAACCATAACCTTAATTTCCTGTTAGCTAACAAGATCGTCATTTGGTGTGGTCTTCTGCTGCTGTAGCACATTTGCTTTGAGGTTTGAAGTGTTGTGCTTTCAGAGATGATCTTTGGAATACCTCAGGTTGTAACGAGATGTTATTTGAGCTACTGTTGCCTTTCAAACTAGTCTGGCCATTCTCTGGCATGAGCAGGACAGCACACTGCCACTAACTGGGTATTTTCCTTTTTTCCAGACCATTCTCTGTAAACCCTAGAAATGGTTGTGAGTGAAAATACTAGATGATCAGCAGGTTCAGAAATACTCAGACCAACCGTGCCAAATTCAAGGTCACTTAAATCACCTTCCTTCTCCATTCTGATGCTTGCTTTGAACTTTAGCAGGTCGTGTTGGCTGTGCCTACTTGCCTAAGTGCATTTTGTTGCCGCCATGTGATTGGCTGATTAGGTAGCAAGCAGTTAAACTGGTTTACCTAATGAAGTGGCTGGTGAGTGTTGAACAGAAATGGGTGTCCGTGTGTAAGCCTCAGCTGCGTTTGATGTGTGTTTACAGTGTAATGTGACATTATGTCACAATTAAAAGCTTTATAGTTAAGTTACGGTTTTTGCTGAGATCAAGCTGTTAGTTTGTGCATTTGTAGGTGACTAATGTTTAATTCATTAACAGGCATCTGTCTGGAGGCCCTGCATGAGATCAGTTTTAAAATCAGTAATGGCAAGGTGCACATTTCTCTCTCTGTGAACTACAGAAAGTAATTATCACGGCGAGAAAATTGTGACAGTGATGAAATGAAGAATCTGGCATTTCATCAGCTGTTTGTGATTAGTGTGAGAAGGTAAAAAAGGTGATATACATGTATACATCTCGCTGTCTTTGCAACTAATTGCATCACTATTTTAGCAGCGGCTGACACTTTGCTTACGTTGGATGATAGAACGGCCACATCCAGTGTGAAGTGCAATTTGGGAAGAAGAAATTGGATGCAGAAATTCCTTTTTAAATGCAAGCATAATAAGACATGTCACATTTATGATGTATTCATTTTTTTTGTTTTTCTTTCTTCTTGAATCTTATTACATTTAAACTGCTCATTTGCTGCACTTTCTTTATGTCAGAAATATCTGACAAGAATGTGTGTGGTTCTTTTTTACATTTGTCTGTGCCAAATACATTCTAAACAACAACTTGACATTAAGATGTGACATTTATAACTGTGCAAATGCCTTGCTGTGTGAACAAAGTAGCTGAAATGTGCTTTTTTGTGTTGTACAAAAAAAACGTAAAATGCAATATGTTTTGATTGTACTTGCTAATTATTATGCTTTTTCTAGGATGACACATACACAGAAAGCTATATTAGCACTATCGGTGTGGACTTCAAAATAAGGACTATAGAATTAGATGGAAAGACCATCAAACTTCAAATCGTGAGTCTACTTCAGATCAAATAATGGTTACATCCTGCAATATTTTATGCAGAGCAGCTCTGATCTCTGTTGACTTTGATAGATTCTCCAGTGTACAATGTCCATCTTGTTATTTTTTTATTATTTCTTAAAATCATTTTTTATCTACTTTACAGTGGGACACAGCAGGACAGGAGAGGTTTCGCACAATCACGTCGAGCTACTACAGAGGAGCACACGGCATTATTGTAGTCTACGATGTTACAGATCAGGTAAGACTACCAAAAACTGTAGCTGTTTTCTGTAGCCTCTAAAAGTTTCTGATAAGGCTTTAAGTTCGTACCAGATGGTCTATTTGCGATTCTCATAATTTTATTTTTTATTTTGAAGGAGTCCTTCAACAATGTTAAACAGTGGCTACAGGAGATAGATCGCTATGCCAGTGAAAATGTAAACAAGTTATTGGTGGGCAACAAGTGTGACTTAACAACAAAAAAAGTGGTGGACTACACAACGGCAAAGGTAAGCATGATTTTCTCATTTGATCCCTTTATTTTTTTTATTAATTTTTTTATTTTTTACATTTCGTTTTAATATTCTGTAAATTTTACTACAGCGCTGTTGAATTTTCAATTTTGATACGGTATTGACAAAGTTTCAAAACATAAACTGATTCCTATTAAAAACTTATTTTTAACATTTGATGTATAATTTAACATTAATAATATTAATTATATTTAACATTTAAAGAATCTGCCTTGTCAGTATTTTGCAGCCGGTAACTCTGTCTTCACGAGAGAGGGCTGTTTTTATTTATTTTACAGTTTCTCTGTAAATCTACAAGCTGTCTTTTGCCTTTTTAAAATAAAGGAATAAAGACAGTTAAAGGCTGCAAGAAATGAAAGTAATAATAGGAACTAACTAGTCTCATGAACACAATGCATGCAATACTTAATGTAACCTTTGATAATTTAGTTTATTTCCTTTATTGATTAAGAAAAATAAATTGTTGACAAATTGCTGTGGTAGAAAAGGAATAAATCAATTTGGCTAACACCATGGATTTGCATTTGCTTGCAGGATCTTTGTACAGATGTACCATAATGTATATTGATGTTTCTTAACTTAGACTTCTTTTTTTCTCTAGGAATTTGCGGACTCTCTTGGAATCCCTTTCCTGGAAACTAGCGCGAAGAATGCCACCAATGTGGAGCAGGCCTTCATGACCATGGCGGCCGAGATCAAGAAGCGAATGGGACCTGGAGCAACAGCCGGAGGCACAGAGAAGTCCAACGTGAAGATTCAGAGCACTCCAGTGAAACCTGCATCTGGGGGCTGCTGCTGAGGCGCTCCTCTACAAAAAAAAAAGTCCCAGAATCCCAAGCAACAAGGCCCAACAATACAAGAGAAACAGAACTAGACCACTTATTTCCACAGAGACAAGGGTGAGATCAAGAGACAGGAACCAACTTAAGTTGCCTAAATTGTACTGTATGTAGCCGCACTACCAACAAAACCATAGAAGAACCTACAACCTTCCTGGGTCGCCCCTTTTAAACATGCTAACAGGTCAGATATTTGGTAATGAATGCTCTGGGGCTGCATTGAGACAGCCCTACACTCAATCCTTTTCCCGCCCCCACCAAAAACTCCCCAGACAGATTCCATTTTCACACAACTGTGTGTGTCTGTGTGCAGGTTTCTAAGGAATATTGTGTGTATTTCTCACTGCATTTCACTGCATTCTGCTGCAGGGCTACTGTGGGCAAAATACAATGACTCCTTTCCTCCTCTTTTTTTTTGTTTGTTTCCCATATTTTCTGTGTTGATTATTTTACTGTTAATATCAGCATGTGTAGGTTTTTGTCCCCATATACGGTGATTTGCCAATCTGCATTTTAACAAACTGCACAACAGTGGCTGTCCAATGTCAAAAAGTCTAGTGAAATATATGTACATATACATTATGTATATATATGTAAGATCGAATTGCCAGTCCTGTAGAAATGAAGACATTATCGAAGTAGTTTTACTTTTAAATCTTTTGTATTTACTTTGTGGCTGCAGACTTGTACTTTTGTTGCGCTACATGTAACATTTAACAAACAAGTAAAAATAAATATTGTACCACCACACTGTACAATATCACATATGTTTGCAATTCTTGATACAACTTGTAGAGACCTTATATGTGTTTTGATTATTTATTCAACATTCACATGGGGGAAAAATACTGTTTCTAATGTAATCTAAAATAAGTTTCAAGTTAGCAGTTATCTGTGGAATACCTTGCAAGTGGCCCAACTGCATATGCAACACTATGTTCTCATTTTTCATAATAAAGACAACTGAAGTCCGCTTTGAACAAGCGTTTTAACAGTGTGGCATATAGTTTGTCGCCTGATGCTCAAGCATAAATTTTTGACCTTGCTAAATCCTGACTCTTATGGTATACATTATACTTCGGATACCTGCCTCTTTAATTATCCCTGTTTTTTTTTTTTGTTTGTTTGTTTTTTACAATACTATAAAAAAGATAGTTTGGCAGTTATTATGGACAGTATCTCTGTATTTTTTAAGACCAGAATATATACTCCAAACAAAATGTGGTATTTTAAAACTCCTCAAACAGTTTCAGTTTATTTAGTAGCAATTATTTTAACCTTAACCTAACTCTTCTATTGTGCGCATAAATAAAAAAAAGTTGTCTTGGTGTAGTCAATTTTACAAATGCCAAAAATATACTCTTATTTATACAACACAGGACAAAAGACAAAGCAGTTGTACAAAGTTTATTCTCTTGTTAATAGAAAACTGCAATCAAGATCATTTTTAATAATCCAAAAAATAGTTTGATTCTTAAATGCCAGTATAGAGTGACTGGAAAGTTTAATGTAGTCTTTCTAGAATAAGCTATAATAACATGCATAACATCAATAAGGACTTAGTTTATAGTGCTTATAAAAGGTACACACTGTGCACTGTGGACAACAGTCTATTGTGTACCTTTTTGCTTGGATAGAAACTGAAGCTGCAGGGCTGGTATTGAGCACTTATTAAACCTTAATGAATAGCCCTAATAACCTGAGATCCTGATATGTACCAGGACAGACAAGCACTATACTGTAAAATGTTGCAAAATAATATACTTATGACATTGAGTGACCTTTTAGTAATATGAGAGCAATATATAGTACATGTCACTGAACATATCCAAAGCAAATGTGCAAAATTAAAAGTGCATCTGTGGTAACAGTTGACATACACATATGCGTAAAGTACAACATGATAGCTCTTTAAAGTAAATGTTAAAAAATTTAATGCACAGACAACAAACAGTGTTAAATACTTAAATACTTCAGCCACTCAGAATTACCGCTTTGCTACAGCACCTGCACATAAAATGAGGGTCACAGGCACATTCAATGGTACTGATCCTGACTGCTGAATGATGTCTCTTCTGCAGGGTAAGAAAATGAAGGTTTACAGTACAATGTGCCATTAAACCCAGGTCAGAAGACAAATTAATGTGGTAAACAGACTACACATAAATTAATACCCAATAACCATTCAATTCAAAAATTCCAACAATTCAAAATTTTATATATTCAATACTAACGTCAATATTAACAATATTTAAGGGAAACATGTAAACACTGAACAAACATGTAAACATTTTGAGCTCCCGTCTGACTAACAAAGGTTTACGTGAACATTACTAACCTGTGCTGTCCTGTGAGTTTGGTTCAGTGAGACAGTCCATGGTGGATAAAATCGAGGAGAAGAGATGCTCTGAATGAGCCTCCAGTGTATGAGACTGCCTCTCTATTAACGTCAGTGTCTCTTTCAGAACTTGATACCCATAGAAGTAAAAGAATATATAAAAATAATAAGTTATTATTTAAATGCACTGATCGTTACTGCAATAACATACTGTATATGTACAGTACATGTCTGCAGTACAAGTGCAGTCACAGATTGATGATATGAAACGACAAGAACAAGGAACACGGAAAATACAGCCTTTATGTCAGGCATGCATGGTAAATTATTTTCCAGCTAGACTGCTGTCACACATGACTGTGCTAGTGGGTTACAGTGTAATATTTGTTTACAACTGCAGTGCTATAACCATATACCAAAAAAAAAATGATCATGTTTTTGCTAAATAAGGAAGACTTTAGCAGCACTTTGATCCTTCTGAACATTCAGTAACACAATGCAGCTCTTTTTTCCAGGGACTGGGGGAACAAACAGGACAAACAATTTAGAGAACTGAGTAATGACGTAGGGGCATGTTTTCCATTAGGACACTTTAACACAGGGTTCACCAGGGGGAGCTATTAATAAACAAGAACACTGACATAGAATTTACATGAATATTACAGAAAATTTAATATTATAAAAATATGCTTATGATCAGTGGACTCAAGGAACACATTGCCCAGTCAAATTTGACATATTTTATAATTATTTTTTCTATTAAGTCATTACACTAATATGATAATTCAATATGCAACTTCTAAACAGAGCAAAGATTTATAAATCTAGCATTACATCTGTAATGTATTGGTTAAAGTAGCTACTTTTTTATGCAAAATGATTATTCATGTCATATATTTTCTAGTTTACTAAAGTAAGTAATGTTAATAGAGTCATATTTAATAATTGTGTTAATAATGCAAATATACCTATAAGGACATACACAAGGCGACAGGATTTTTTTAAATTATATGAACAAACTGGAATGAAAAAGTGTAGCATATGACTACTTAATTATAGTAGCTCAACAAAACAGACATAAAACATAGTTAAATATTTAGCACCTTAACACATACAAATAAAAAGGAATATTTATACATATTTATGCCAAAATCAGAGATAAGATCAATCATAAAGACTCACAGGGAGCAGTCGAGTTCATACAGCACAAAAGCATCTCTCCAGTCTGGAGGATGGATGCAGTAAGTGGCCTGTGGGTTTGGACTTCCTCCTGAAAACTCTTTAAATAATATACTGATTGATTTATTGATTCGTTCACGGTAAAATTACTTGTATTAAATATTTTTAATAAATCATACAATATGTATATACACATATCTTATATAGTGTTTATAGTACTGACCTTATAGTCAGCCAGAGAGGCTTTAACACTCTCAATGTCCACTGAAGGAGGGTAAAGCAAATCCATCTTCTCCACCACCTTGTGCAGCCATTGAATCAGTTTTTCTAAATTTGAGCAGAATGTCTAACAAGACACAATACATGTTACATTGGCTTTGAAGTCACTGACAGTTAATTCAGAACAACAGAAAGTTTTAACTCACTTGCAAGTGCTGCAAAAGGGAGTCCTGTGTCTCATTCGCTCCCTCAACAGTCTCTGTCTCTCTCTTAAACTCATCCCAAGACATTCCACCTAACTGATCCACAATGGCTTCCAAATCCCTCAAGTTATTTCTGGTTACCTGGTGGCCTATTACCTGCACTCTATTATCCACTCCCTTGGTCTTCTCTATAAAAGGAATGTCTTCAGTAGACCCTTGCACACAAGAGACGTCAGCTGCCTGTTTCTCCACTTGTACTGGGAAAGATCTAACTAATGCACTGTCTTTCTGCAGAGACTCCCAGTCGTTGGTGGTTGGCTGACTAATGTGTATTGTAATGTCTTTTAATTTCTGAGAAAGATCTTGAATCTCCTGTAGCTGCTCTGGCAAGTGGAGAAACTCCTCATCCCACTCACCAAGTGACCCTGGATGGGGTAAGATGCTTGTGGACCTGATAAAGGTCGGAGGAGACCTGGATGTGGAAAAGATGCCACATTTCTTATAATGAAAGCTGTCTTTCCCCTCACAATCCAGACTTTCAATTGATAAACCCACCTGCTCCAGGGAGGAATTCATGCTTCTTGACACCCTGAGGTCTGACAACCTGGAATGTGCCAGATTCTTCAGATTCAGATTTTGAAATCCAAAACTTTGACTAGAACCTGGCCTAGTTTTTCCCTTCCTCATTCCAGAAACAGGCTGGTCCAAGAAGGAAAGACTAGACGAGCTAAGAAAACTGTCTACTCCAATGCCAGAGTCTTGTAAAGGCTGATCAGTTCGTAAGATCTGTTCATTTGATCCCCAGGTATTTGTCATGTTGGGCCTAAGAGGATATGTATAATCCAGGAGGGACTGATACTCCTTGTCAGGGTCCCAGCTTGGAGACTTACGGTTTGGAGAGGGTGGTAAGGTACTGGGGATAGCACAGGCCCAATAAGTGATCTGATAGCGGGACATTCGTTTAGGTTCAGAAGTGTAGCTTTTGCTGTTACTCCGTGAACAGCCAGTGTTTAGAAAAGAGGGTCTTACTTGCTTGGATTCCCTTGTGGTTGCCCTTTGGGATGTTCGGGAGGTGTATGAATGAGGAATAATATGCTGGGTGGAAGTCACTTTAGGGCTTAATGGGACTGTGAGGTCTAAATCATTTAAAAAGGAACTCGAAAGGCTCCTACTTTCAACTTTGTTTGCTGAAGAAACAGGACAGAAATTAGGTTCCTCGTGAGAAGAACATAGCGTAAGTTCTGATAAATGTAAAGAGGCACAAAGGTCTTCTCTGGTTGCTGAAAGAGGAGAAGCAATGATACGTTGAACACTCGTGCTATCCAACATGTTAGAATCCATCCCCTCATCTTGTGTTTCATGTTTGTCCACAGTGCTCATGTGAACCTGTGAAAATGCATAAAAGAAGACTTTAATATATTGCTATGAAAGTACCATTTACACAGAATTCCTATGCTACAGCACTATAATACTGTGTGAATAAGTATGTCAGTTTTTCCTCAGGGTTTAGTAACAATGTTTCTCTAATAATGCAAAGACCAAGTTGGTAATTTCTAGATATACACAATCACACTAATCCGTAGCAAATTAATCAACAACAAATCCACAAGCATTAGAACCTTTCAAAATCAAACTTATAGCCTTTACCAACTTACCCTTTCTAAGTATTCAAGTGTGGAAGGATTCTTCAAAATTGAAATCTGGTGCTCTGTTGAGATCAGTGGCTTTCGTGCAGTATACAAGCTCTTGCCTGTCATGAACCTAGAAGTAGGTGCCATGGTAACTGTTTTTTTGCTAGAACCGATCTCTCCGGCAGAGTCCTTAGCCTCCTGGCCAAGGACTGACCTTGATCTGTCACTGGCTTCCTGCGTGAGGTGTCTTGTGTATCCACTGCGAATAAACGTTGGGATCCGGCTTTTATGGCTCCCATAGTTTCTCTGCTCCATCTGAGACAAGGTGTCTGATAAAACTTAGTCAATTTCCCATTTTTCTCAGCAAGATGGATAAACTGTAAAAATAAGGTGATCAAAAGTAAGGATCACATGTAAGATAACTACAAAAAAGTAAATAGACCGCTGTAGAGTGGACTGGAGCCTATCTTATCTAACTTAAGGCAAAAGGCAGGATAGACCTTGGATGGGGTGCCAGCCCATTGATAGGCACAGGCACTTTGCTAAATATGTATACACTATAGGCAATTTGGAAATGCCAATTAACCTAGACTGTTTTTTGACTGTGACAATAAACCAGAGGACAGTGAGAACACACAAACTCATGCACATAGAACAGAGGCTGGATTCTAAAACCCACCCAGAGATAAAAATGTATGCACCAACATGTGTTACAATTTAGCAACTACCATTTTTTTCCCTTCTTTTCAGATTCATTAAGTAGGCCAAATAAAAGTTAAAAGAAATTTCTGATTTTAAAACAGACAAGATTGTTGTTCAATACAAACATATAGTTCGGTTTAAAGAAATGAGTAAAACATGCCATGAACTGATCAGCATGGGCCTCCTGAAAGATGTCTTCTTGTCTTTGTAGGACTGTTGAGAACAGTCCTTTTATTCTATGCCTATGCAGGCTGTTGCTTTTAAAGGCTGCTAAACAGCTAGTCAATAAAGTATTAATAACGTAATTAATAGCTAAACTTTACCAATAGGGGTCCATTTACTTCTTGCATGTCTCTGTATATGCTTCATAATTACAATTATGCAAAATCACATAGTGAACATATAAATCCACACCACATTGCATGTGAAAAGCTAAATAAGCTCAGGTAAATGTAATGATGAGGCTGATACTTGATATGGCTCAGTAATGAGTACATGCTCAGACTTGCCTGCTATTTAAGATTAAATATGTTCTTTGTATTCGCAATCTGCAAATAATGTTCCAGGAAAGTAATTCAGAACCTAATGTGGACAAAAGGATCAGCCTGCATTTACAGTATCTACAGTATCTAAAGGATCAGCCTTCATATATCTATCAAAAAGATCAGTAATGATCAATAATATCACTATTATTATATCTACCTCTCCTCAGTGTAATTTTATTTATCAGCAGATTAGACTACTCTATCTTTCTCCTAGCCTGGTTCAGTGATTTCAGGCACTTCTGGTTTCCATGGTGAATGACAGAGGATGGCTTGGCTAAAAAGCTGCTCACATGCTGAGTGCAACACATTGCTTTAAGGTACAATGTGCAAGTGCTGCGCAAAAGTCCTCATATTAAATGATAAATTAAGTTAAAGAAATGGGAATAAATGTTTTACTGACGGGCTACAAAGTGCCCGGAGATACAAATTCAAAATTAATTGTTTATGTAACAAACTCAGCAGCAACTACATTTCCCCTCGTATCTGTTCCAATCAACCAGCATTCAGCATCCATCAAGTCTTTTGCACAGTGCGGTACATGAATTCTAAAGCCACAGAAGCTGCAGTAATAGTCCAATCAAAATAAAATGCACCAACTCAATCCGAACAGACAGGCTAGCCTGTTTAAAAAAATGTTTAAGTGTAAAGGGTGGTGTAAACCTTTGTTAACCCATTAAATAGAAAAATGTGAGCCATGTAAACTCTCAATCCAATTATTTATTACTTTTGGAATAATTATATTCTTTTTCGCACATGTTGGTGGCATGTGGGGGCAGCAGTACTTCAGGGGATGAGTTTCTGGAAGGAATGTTTTACAGTTCTCAATGAGCTGTAAACGTGCCCTTGCCCTTTTATCCTGTTAAAAAAAAAAAGGCAGGAGCATCAAAATGAACAGTAGAACCACTAATATAATTTCTGAGATGTATTGTGGGTCCTTTTTGTTTATAGTCTTTTATTGAGTTAATTGAAGTTGTAAAAAAATCTGTTCGTAAAATTCATTCATATAAAGCAGTAAAGTTGTAATCTCTAATCTGAATAAATTCAATGCAGCTAGTGTGTTTTAAAACCAAAGGATGCCAAATGACAAAGGGAAAGTGGTATTACCATTGTGTTTGTTTAAATGTGATCATCTTGCACTAAAGAAAACAAATATATTGATAGTTGGGAGATAGCCTGATGAAAACCTTTGTCAAACATATTGTTGTAGTGACACAGCAAGTACCAGAGCTGCCTTACAGCTCTATGGTCCTCAGTTCAATCCTGAACTATTTGTGTGGATTTGCTGTACATGTTGCTTACCTCTATGCTATAGTAAATTACCTAGGGATGAGCAAGCATGCAAATGTGTGTTGGTACACTGGTGTCCCAAACCAGGTTTTTGCTCATTATTCCTAATAAAGGATTTGTACCACATCATTGCAGATGATAAATGACTGAACACATTTAAAAGGCTTACAATTTTAAAATGCCTGCATATAAATCAAAGAGGGAAAACAGTGATTTGACTGTATGTTTTAGCTTTGGTGATACTATTCTTATTTAAAGGCCTGGTATTGTAACTTTATTGCAAATGACGAAATGACAGATGTGAAACCTTCTGCATGCGAGTTGTAATAACCCTCATGATGGTGTTTGCATACACACCTATCAAAAGCTACTCTGTCACATAGATGCCTGCATGTTTGGACACCACCATGGCAACTCTGGACTGAGCGCACTGAACCAAAATGTACAGTCTTATAGTGTTCACATGTGTTCTCTTGGAATTAATTCAACACTTACAACCAAATGGTTTTAAACCTGATCAATCTATGTTAAAAAAAAAAAAAAAAAAAAAAAACAGTATTTATTTTGGATAACAGGACTTGGCCAGAATGTATGACCTGCGTTTAAAGCAAAGTATAATAATGAAGCTGCTACAGACCCTCAGGTTTCTGTAGAATAGTGAGTTGTAAATGTTTAATCTACTACATGCATCATTTAGGGCTGAATCAAGCTTTTGGAGAAGTAATAACCCTCCAGCTGATAAACAGCAGGCGCTGAAGAAACCGAAAGCTTTTATTATTGTTATTATTATTATTATTATTATAGGTATTTTTGTGAAGGAAAATGACTAAAGGGTTAATAAAATGAACATCTTCTGTTAAGTTAACTTTAACACATAACTGCTGTAATTTGTCACAATTTAACCTAAGCGTAACTGTTAATCAGTGTAAACTCGCACCGCGTCTGACTGACTGTTCCACCGCTTCTCATCAGAAACAAAGACAATCTTCGGTGTTACTAGGCAGCCATTTTAGGTGGGTTAATAATACAGTGTAAATACCTTTTTCCAGATGTAGCGCAGAAATAAAATGTAAAAAAAAAAAAAAAAACTTTATGTAAACCTCAAACGTACTGTACACGTAGTGAAATGTTCAGCAGTTAAAATACAGTTGCGTCCGGTAGTAACTGGTTCCTTTAAGAGGCAGCGGAAAAGCGGAAGAGCGCGAGGCATCCAGCCAATAGGAACATCAGGCTTTTAACCTCGGTTCCTCTCAGGCTTCTCGCTCCTTCTGCATTCCTATTTCCTTTTATATATCTGTTGAATGCAAATATGTGATTATTCCTATTATTATTACTACACAATACACCAGTCATGGGCAGTGAACTGGATAAAACAAAACTTCCTATTCGAGAACACTGAAAAAGTCTTGTTTAATATTAATGTCACATTAATGTTGAAAACCATAAATGCCATTTTTACTCAAAATCACTCATACTCATACTGCATAGGCTATATTCTACACTATGCCACTACTTTTTTTCCTTGTCACTGGTGAGGTAACCTTATCTTTTGCGCATTCCAAGGGAAATGTGGTGTAACAAGAAGTCTAGTGTACAATAATCTTTTTTAAAAAATGCATAATTGGGCCACAATTCGTTCATTGTTCTATATACCGATTACCCTGTGTACAGATAGGGTTGCGGGTGGCCTGGAGCCTATCCCAGGAAACTAGGGCACAAGGCGGAGTACACCCCGGACAGGGTGCCAATTAATGCCATTATTTGTCAGTGAAATTATTTTTTCGCAGAGCACAGGTTCAGCCAGGATACAGCGCCCCTGGAGCACATGGGCCTACGGGCCTTGCTGAAGGGTTCAACAGGGGCAACCCCCCCCCAAAAAAAAAAAACAGTAACCTACAGCCTTAACTGTTTAAGCCAGCACTGCTGTTATTATTGTAGGTATAATCCATCAGGGCATTCACACACACATTATGGACAATTTGGGAACACTAATTATTCTAATCGACATGTTTTTAGACTGTGAGAGGAAACCCACCAAACAGAGGCAACGTGCAAACTCTACGCACACAGACCCAAGGTGGGAATCAAACACTCGAATCTGGAGGGGCACGGCCACAGTGCTAACTACTAGGCCCCGTGCCCCTGGACCAGTTTAATTTTAGACTTAAGTTTTTAAAGTACACTAGACTACATGTTCATCTATGTTTCTAGAGAACACTTGAGGATACCACTTAAGTAAAGTAGCCTTTTCCTCCTATGTACTGTATGTATCTATCTTCAACAAATAAAATTCCATTATAATGGTACTTGCACTATATTCAGATAGTTGGACACACAATTTCACATCAACCTAAAAATCCTATTTAATTGTTTTTTTCTTTTTTGTATGTTTGTTTTTCTCTGTGATAATATTCAACCTGTTTGAAACACAATAGAGAAGACAGGGCACCTTGCTCTTGATTTAATGACATACAGGTATTATAGCTGAGAAAGATCAGTAGTAGTTACATAGTTAAGTCACAGTTTTGAGATTAAATGGTGTATTATATTATGGACCAGTCATATCTTAATAGCACATTATCAACACATACAGTGGTATTAACCTGTTAAACCAGTCAATAATACTCGTTACCATTTGGCAGCCAATGCATTTAGCATTTTGATTAAGAAAAACAGAATAAGTTTAACAAATATTGTATAAAAGTAACAAAAATTACAATAAATTATGTAAAATCACATGTTTACAGTACCTAACAGTTACAATTATCAATGCATTGAAAATAAAAAGGTTTAATGACCCTTTTAAACATTACTTCATTTTGTCATCAATACTACAATGTAAATGAAGATTGGATTTTGTCTATTAGTGGTCTATTGAATGTTTAAGTGAACTGTAACACCTCCACATAATTTTAATGAAAACATTATTGAAAATAACAGTACTTTCACATTTATAACACTGGGTGTCACTAGTGTTTAACTATGCTAGCACGTCTGTGGCACCCAGGAGAAACTGGACATAAATGTCCCTGGAGTATAAGTCATTGCCCCTAGCCCGGGACTCAACTGGCCTGTGATAAGACATTAAGCCATTAGGGAAACAAACATTTACAGCACATGTTTTCTTATCCATCCTCAAAACAGTTAATGTTTCACAAGTGAAGATACAGCAAATAAATAGAGCCAGTGAAAGACGTCAGTCTGTAAATGATTCTCTTCACTATCTTAAACAATTACTCAAAATAGGGAACAGACATGTACAACAAAAATATATGGAAATTTCTTTCCCAAAAGAGAGATTAATAAAATGATTTGGCACAATAAAAATGGTATGAATGTAACCACACTGATCATGTCATCCATTCTTATGTGCTAATACCACAGAAGAAATACTGTATACTGCAAGTTTCGCAACCTGTAGATGGGAGATACGACCCGTACTCCCAGACCTTAGAGTGGGGTAATCAAGGACAGAGTTTGGAAATGCTTTGAACTGCTAAACTGCTTTCAGTGATTAGAAGAAAGTAGGTTTAGAAAACAGACTCCATGCCATCCTTTTCATGAGCGGAGTTATACGAGCAGTCATCGGCCAGCTTTTGGTGTGTGACAAGAGGCGAGGTCTCTTCTTCAGCCTGGACGTTGGCCACGGCTTCCACTTTAATCTCCTTCAGCTCTTCCTCTTCCTCCTGGCTGTCACAATGTTTTTGCTTTTTCATCTCCTGTTCATTTATATGGTGCAAGATCCCAGCGCCCAGAGCATCACCTTCCACATTTACCACAGTGGTGGTACGGTCCCTGAAAAAAAGAATATGCAGGCACACACCCGCACACACACCCACACGCACACCCACACACACCCACACGCACACCCACACACACCCACGTCCGCGCACACACACACACACACACACACACACACACGATATCAATATACAGTATAAATAACTTGCTACTTAATTCTCAAGCATGTGTTACATCACACATGACATTTTAAGGGAGTACAAATCAGACCTAAATCTGTCTGTGGTTGTCATATAAGAAATTGCTAATATATTTCCAGATCTGATCCAATAAAAATAAATTCTAATGAAAAACAAAGTAATTAGACTTAAACATGTGCAGTAAAAACTAACAAACTTTACATGGTAGAGGCTATCTTACACAATCCAGTCCACAGCCAGCATAAGTGACAGATCATTGGTAGGCAGGCCAATCGCTTCCAAAATGATTGCAATGGTGATGATTCCTCCAGCTGGAATACCTGCCGCTCCAACACTGGATGCTGTAGCTGTCACGCTGCATGAATGATAGGAAAAAATCTTTAAATATTTCATTATATGGGCAACAGAAAAAAAACTCTCAGCTTACGATGAACAACGTGAATTCAATTACTAGAATTTGAATGGCCCTTTACACTCAGCTGCTTGGACTGTATGCTTTTAAAATTGTAATTAACTTTTATTTTTAAAAATAAAGAAGAAAAGAAAGAAAGAAAGAAAGGAAGAAAAAAAGAAAAGGCAATTTAATATCCTTCCTTGGTAACTTCTGCACAGACAGCAGGAAACTGAGAAGCAAGAATGGTTCCTGTGCTAGTAAAATTAGATCGCTCTTAATAGCACTAGCTTGGCATAAGACAGAGTCTGCATAGGTTGTTTTAACTCCCGGGACAGAAATGCCTTCTAGAACACATACTGAGTCTATTAATACGCCTGGTTACTCTGTCAGAAGCTGTGCTCTCAGTCATGCACTCACAGAATAGTGAAGATTTGGCCTGCGTTGAGCTCGACATTGTTGAGTTGGGCAATGAATACGGCAGCGATGCACTGGAAGATAGCGGCGCCATCCATGTTTACAGTAGCTCCGATCGGCAGGATGAAACGGCTGATCCTTTTGTCCACACCATTGTTTTCCTCAACACATTTAATCATCGAGGGCAGTGTTGCTGAGCTGAGAAGGCAGAAAAAAAAAAGTTAAAATGAAAAGATGGCCAGACAACAGAAATTAGTAGTACGGTATAAGAGACAGAATATACGTCCACATGAACTTGCAACGCCATCTTTTACCTCTCTTTTGCAAACACACAGTTAACGCCCCAGTGTTGGTTTAAGACTTTAGCTCATAAAAGGCCAAAAGGACCTATATAAACACTGTATGGTGTTATTTTAACACTCCAGGTCTTAATTCAACATTGGGAAATTCTATGTGCAGATTAAAGCCAGACGGTTTTCCAAAGCAACAATCAAAGGAAGCCAATGTCTGGGTAGCTTTGTGCTAAAAACCCTAAGGCATGCAAGTAAGGTGAACATGCCAATCAGAATGAGGACTGCTGGCATTTAATTCCTGTTTGGGTAAAGATTTGAGGACTGTACAGACGGCAACTGAAATTACCTGGAACAGGTAGCGAAGGCTGTGGTGAAAGGTGTGATCAGGCCAGAAAGGAAGCTGAAAGGGTTTTTGCGGGTGAGCCCAAAGTAGATAAGAGGTAAGATAATGCCACCATGAATAATGTGACCCAAGATTGAGGCAAAGATGTATTTTCCTAAACTGGTGACAAGCAGAACCACATCCTCCATCTCCACAATCTTACTTCCTACCAGGAACATGATGCCAACTGGTACATACCTGTAAGAGACAAGAATCATTTACAATTTAATTGAGATAACTTTAGAAGATATAGGTCAGAGGTAGCTTAGTGGTTTAGGCAGTGGTAAATGCTAAAAATGTAAATAGTATGTAAATAGTCATATGTACGCCTGTATGTTTGAGGTCAGGGTACCTCTGTGGTTAAGGCATTGGATCATAGTTTGGATGGTCCCAGGTTCAAACCCCAAGGAAAACAAAAATTAATTTAATCCATTTTAAAATAAGGCTGTGACATAACAAAATGTGGAAAAAAGTGATGCGCTGTGAATACTTTCTGGACGCACTGTAGGTGTCCTAGTTAGCTAGTTCGTTTCACTGTGTATAGAACTGTATATCGTTGAAATGAAAATAAAAGCCTACTTGACTTGACTTGACTTTAAGAACTCACAGAAAAGACCATGTGGCTGTGATACATTAATAATTATTTGTTGTAAATGGACATTAAAGGGAAAGATACTAAAAATATACTGAGTACTGTGGTTTTTTCCACACTAGTCAATAAGACAACCTGTTGATAAAACTCTCTGTAAGTTACTCTACATGAACTTAACTACATGTCATTAAGACTTGTTAATAGTCTAAAACGTTTAGAAACATTTAACCAACTTGGTGGAGTACAGCAAAATCAATTCAGACTGCTTGCATCGACTGTTTAAATTGGTCCTTAATCAGAGGCTTTCACTCACCACATGATCCAAGAGACCAGTACCATCGTGGCTTCATTAAAGGCATTAAAGAAACGTATGAGCTCCTCCCCTTCAGCTCCCAGCTTTCTCAAGGCCACTCCAAACACCATGGCAAACAGAACCAGGCCAAGAATGTTCATCCCATCTGCTTCTGTTCCCACTGGCACCTGCACCAAACCACATATGTCTTTAGCCTAATGCAAGGTGCTTACTTTAAAAAACATTGTTAGGTAAAAAAAAAATAATAATAATAATAATATTTTAAGTTATAGAAATGTTAACTTTTATTTCTCTTGCCACCAAGAACTTAATTTTTTCCCTCTTTATCATTTTTCCTCTCTCAGCAGTGTCTCTATGTTTATTTAGTAATGGTATCCAAAAACGTAATGTTTGTATAACCTTCTCCAGCACAGTCAAGGGCAATATTTTTTGTTTATAGATGACTGCTCATAGCAAACCGTTAGAGTGATCCTGTTTGAACTTTTCATGCTTTTTAGGCAAAAGGATACCTTCAATAGACTAATTCAGCTTAGTTTAGAGGTTTTTTTTTTTTTTGCTATCTCACCCCCATGTTTAAACATCATCAGTATCAATGGTAACACTGTGTCCTGGCATAATCACTGGGAAGCTACTGTACATAGAGGTGTCTATTTGGTTATTTTCACAGGTTAAACACTAACAGACAAACAGAGTAAATGAGTCTATTAAGGCTCTGGAAAAAAAAATACGCCTGATAAATATTTATGAAGGACTGACACAGCAAATATTAAATAAATTACTTATACGGATAATTAGATATGCTATAATATAATTTATTAATTATAATAAAACTGCAAACAATCATATTAAATAAATGTTATAATTTTATGTTTTTCAACATTTTTATTATTATAATTATTATTATTATTATTTAATGCTGAATTCTTAGTGGCTGCTATAAAATAGCTAAATTTGTCAATATCATTTCCTATATACAGTGTCTATGTAACGTTTCTGTGCATGCAGGACCGTGTGCTCTATGCCCAACCTGATCTCATATTTGTATTTAGTTCACTTTCATACAGACTATACGGATTACTACAAATAAGAGACTGTGTTATTCTGTCAGTACCGTCAATTATAATAACTATGGGTAAGTAGCCTCACAAAGATCTCTGCTTTTGCATTAGTCTCGCACCCTGGCGTGGGCTAGAGCATTTACATTGGAATGAGAATGCAAAGGGACCACACAGGCATTTATACAAATAATGTGCTTCATCAGAGACTCACTTGTGGATTATCTGTATCTGAAGTAGTCTGTGAATTATCTATTATACAAAATATATTTTGACTATTGAAAAAAGTTTTCATATAAAATGTGATTAAACATTGTGAATACTACTGAAAATCAGGAACAATCCTTTTCTGGAAAGATCTAAATGTTCCACTGAAGTTTAAATGCTGCTGTTTTGCAATACCTGTTGCCTAAAATGTCCTTGGAAAGACTTGCTGTTAACAGCTGTTCAAGTAATTTAAGAGTTGAAGAGTGGCAAGAGCGTCTGTACCGAATGTGCAGCACGTAGACGAACAGGCTGTGTATTCAGAGCTGCCGAATAGCCGGCACAGGGAACCCAAGCTGGGTCTGGGCCAAAAACCTCAAAAATGCCTGTAGTCTTTGACATTGAATGAAGTAAAGCCTACAATGAAGCCAGCAACTCAGAAGGGTTGGAATTTATCTAGGAAAGGCTAGAAAACTTATCCTATATCTATTATAGGAATAAGAACAAAATAAGTATAAAAACTTTAATGGTGTTTCTAATATGACTTTTGTTTCGCCTACATTCTAAACATGAATTTTGAATCTCAAAGGATTCAGTGGGAATTTTATTAGAAATTGCTGAATCTGCATGGTACACATACTAAATAATCATTTAGGTCATATGATTGCTAGGCATGCTTAGTAGAGATGGGGGGGGGGGATTATTCATCAAACATTTTACCAATTTCATAGAATGCTCAGTCCCTACAGTACATTATGTTGTCATTTGTATAACAACAAAGAATAAAAAATTATAGTTTATCTAAGCAAGCAGAATGTTGTGTTGAAACAGTATTTCAATGTTTGCTGACATAATGTGCAGAAAAAATATATACCTTTTGGTAGAGTATGGTCCCATTTGTTATGTTTCCCACTGGAATCATCTTATAGTCTGTAGCATACTACAACAAACAAGAAAGTTTCTGAGTTAGAAATATGTTGCTTAATTAACAATAGATAATAGCTTTTCATGCATTAATTTTCTCAGAACTTTAAATTCTTTGACATTTTCCTCAGCTTTCAAGTTTAGACATCACCACGATTTAATGAAGTCTCTTCAGAAGTCTACAACAGTAGCATTTAAAGCATAGCTGACGAGAACCTGCCAAATGGCACACACATGGACAATGACAAGGATATTCAGAGGCTCCTCTTGCTTAGAAACTTTAACTATATCGGCTGTGGTCTCCCAATCTGCCCAATCTCTTGTGTAATATATGAATATCCAATGTGCAGCCAACATAAATATTCTAGTTGGAATATTTAATGCTTATTTTAATTTAATGCCTACGAGATAAGTACTTCTGACTATAACCTGACCACCAGACCAATTTGGGCCTTTTGAATTTGAAGTAGGATTTGAGTGTGAAAAAGATTTGCTTTAATATGACTGGTTTTCGAAAGACAGCAGTTTTTTCCTGAATACTTTTTTGCATCTATATAATTTAGGCGTGGTTATTTTTCTTCATTTATTATGAGTTGTAACTGAGCTCCTTAATATCTGCATGATCATGTATTGAGTGACTCAGGCCTGAGTCAGTGAGTGAGGGGACATTACGTACTCAGCTGCACACATTCCCCACTCTGCCTGGTGACATTATCTTCCACCCCACAAATCAACCCTGTGACCCTTTCATTTCTTTTGCCAAACTCGCACAAGAGCAGTCACCCATGTACTACATCCTCGTAAAGCGCGCCAAGTTGCCAGGCATCAGGAACGGAATACTTCTGCTATGGCAACGACTGGGAAGCTTTTAATGGTGAGGGACACCATGAGAGATATTTACTGAGTAAAGTGAACAAAGCTCACACCAGTCAGAGACTCTGTTCATTAAGTAGCATAGGGCTGTTAATATGGTGGAACTGAGATTTCCAAGTGGCAAGTGGTCATAAATACCAAGGTTAAACTGGTGCTACTTACTTATGGAGATTGTACCCAAGTTTTACAATCTGAGTTTAGGTATCAAAAGGAAAGAAGAAAGGTACTCACTGAGCGAAAAGCAGCAGCAACCAGGTTAGATGGAAACAAGTTTCTGTAAAAAAAACGACAAATATGCTTGATATGATGTGAACAATGACAAATACCACTACTACTAATACAAATACACTACCAGTACCACTTCATTCTTAGTCAGGTTGATATGTCACAAACAGGTGACATACCAACCTGTGTGTACTTTGTAACGCATTAGAGTACTTGGATTACTTTTTAAATGTAACAAGTAATCTAATGCGTTAGGTCCACCATTAAAGTATTCAGTTATTTAAAAAAAAAGTACTTTTAATTAATGTAATCTGTGAGACAGACAACAGTCATTCACAATTCATTATTGTGTGTCCTACAGCCGTCCTACAGGCCCTGTCCCCGATAACCTGCCCCCCCATCCGCATAGGTGAGATAGGGGTATAGGTAGTAGGTAACAGATTATGGGCCAAACCTCGCTGAGTGATGATGGTAGAACAATTATAAAGGTCTTGACTAAAAAAACATGCATGAGGAATCACAAAGGAGTTTTCATTTTCTGCAATGGAAAAGTACTCTAACTAGTTACTTTTATCAGAAAGTAACGCTGTAATGTAACTGATTACTTTTTAAAGACAGTAATTTTGTAATGTAATTAGTTATTCTAAGTAACGTCCCCCAACACTGGTCACAAATCAGATGTCATTTATGAAGCTTTTTATACTTTCCATCTGGTCATGACAAATGACAAATAACCCCATCAGTTTTTCCCACACACACATGGATTAAAGTGCACAGTAACCCACAAATTTGCTTAGCCAGCTGTGTGTTTACTTTTCTTTCATCCAGTGCTTGCATTGCTCACTGGCATGAAACACATAAGAAAAAACAGGTAAGCATTTAATTGCAAGCAGGCAGGCTCTCTGTCTTTTCCATTTGCATGAAGAAGTTAAGACTAAATTTAACAAAAATCTATTAAGATAAATAAATCTAACTTATTTATGTCATAAACGTCACTTAAAATCATAATCTCCTGTAAAAATATGTTGGTGCAACCTGTAGCTAAATATCAAAGAGCTATAGCACAGACATTGCTTTTAATTCTTATTTGAATGGCTTGTTTATATTGACCATGTATAGAAAGGAATGCTCTGTAGAATCACATACTTTATTCACAAAGTCAAGAAATATAATATTGTTCTCTTAACACATGACGTGACTTATTGCCAGAGCATTTCCAGAAAGGTGGTCTTTGGAACTTGGCAGTGAACTAGATGCAATCACACCACACCTTTTCCACATGGATTACCAATTTTGGGTGCAGATGCCACACCCCCAACCTGTTTAAGACACCCTAGACTGCAGTGAGTTACTCTTAGTGGCTAATCTCTTTCATTGCCTCTCTGTGAAGGGTAGGTGTGTCCTGAACAGCCCGCTCATTGGCGGAGACACAGTTGCAAAGTTCAATAGATATAGTACTTTTTATATACGTAGTACTATAGTGTTTTATTTGAGTGGAAATTTTGCCCCAATCAAAGTCACATATATATTTGATGTGAACATTACTTGAAGCTCTTGACCTATATCTACATGATTTTATGCACTGCTCTGCTGCCACCTTATTGACTGATCAGATAACTGCATAAATGTGCAAGTGTGCAGATGTTCCTAATAAAGTGGATGGTAAGTAGGGCTGAAAGTAGTACTACTACCACAATCTTTATATTATTCAGTTCATAACGGCTTAATGCATTTCATCATCGTCTCATCATCTTTATCCTTGGTACCTGGAGCCTATCCCAAGAGACCCAGGGCACGAGGCAGAGTACACCAGGGTGCCAATCCAACGCAGGTCACACACACACTATGAGCCATTTGGGAATGCCAATTAGCCTAAGCAGAACATGCAAAATCCATGCACACAGAAGAGAATCGAAGCTGGCCTGGAATCGAACCCGGACCCTGGAGGTGCAAGACGCCAGTTCTAACCACTAAGGCACCATACGCTTAGTACAGCTTAAAAAAAAAAAATCTGTTGTCTGTTTTTAAAGAAAGCAGAATATTCTGCGCCAGCACATCCTATCCTGCTACACAGTTTACCTGAAAGATTTTGCAATAGCCGGCTGCCTGCCAAAACCCCAAAGCACTGGATATTAGTCAGTTACAGCACGTTGGCGGGAGCTCGTGCTCACGTTAACTGGTAATAATGAAAGTTTCATTATTCAGAGGCAATTCAAAACAACGTAAAAGCAATTGATATGGAGACAAAGTGTTGTATAAGATGATGCAATATTAGCAGATGTTTTCTTGCTGAAAGTGATTCCATGCCTGGTTTTGAATGTGGGTTTTAGCAGGCAGCTGCTTCCTCCTCTTTCCAGTACAATGGACTGCTAATAAATCTTTTGGTGGTACACAGTACCACATACTATAAATCAGTGATGTATCCAGTGGTGGATTTTTTAAAAATGGCTCAATTTTTCAACCCTGTTGAAACACTCTGGTTGATAGGATCGGTCAATCAGGAATACAGCATTCACAAGAACTACAAACAGAAAATGTTGACCTTCCACCTCACTGGAGCAGGACAGAAAACATATCAGGTTTAGACATAACAGAACCAACAGGGACTGGGAATAGAGAATAGTGATAGGGAAAACAACCATTCTGAAATGAAGACAACCACAAAGACAGAAACACATCACCACACAGTGGGGTAGATAGGGGTGGATTTTAGTTTAGGAAATATTTGCTAGCTCCAAATGCTTATTTCGATGGCTAATAACAGTATAACACCTGTACTTTTATGGACCTACTTTCATATATGCACAATGCATGCAATATCAACTACAACACTGTGCTATATTGATGTTCATAAAAAGAACAACCAAAATTGTGGAATTATTTCTCTCCCCACTTGCTGTATTATTGGCTTGCGGCTGCTATTGTAAGAAATAAACTCAACCAATGCAAATCATGCAAAGGTTTCTGGTTTTAAAGCTGCATTCTGAACAAATCAAGGTGACAGCTGATGAAGTTCTGGAGGTCTAGTGCAGGGAAATAAACCATAATATGGTTTATGAGACAATATATAGTTTCTCCTGTTCATAGGGACTTCATTTAGTTCATCATGTTCAATTGAAGTGTCTATAAAGTGTATGAGCACTCTATTAAAACTTATTAATATACCCATGAAATTATTATTAATATACCCACGTGCCGTGCCGCCCCGCCCACGCCCCGCTCGAGCCCCTCAAATTAATTCCTGCCTACCCCTCCAAAGACTGAAAGAAAGGTCAGTGAAATTAATCCAAAAGAAGCAAGACGCCATAAAAGTTCATTCAATTCAAGAAGAGTAGGGCTACATCAAAGAATCAGGCTACATCAAATTCAGAAATTAAACCATCAAACACGGTCATTTAGACTAAAAGTTATACAAAGTACACTTTTTCTCTTAACTGATAGATGTAATAACCAGAGCTGGTAAGATTATACGAGTACCTTGCTAGATCTAAGAAAGAGTCGGCGGTCTCCTTGTTGTTGCTCACGCTTTCCAGCGCCAGGCTGTTGGTGTTGAGCGCTCCAGCGCCGACCCCGGGCTTGATGAGGAAAGCCAAGGCGACTCCAATGGACGAGGCAATGAGCGTGGTGACCAAAAAGTAGGACACTGCGATCCCTCCAAGTTTTCCCAGAGAGCGAGTGTCCAGGCTGGCAGCGCCCGAGATCAGGCTGCAGACCACGAGAGGCAGGATGATCATCTTCAGCATCCTCAGCAGCATCTCACCGGGAAACGCGAAATAAGTCATCTGCGCTCGACTCAGGTTCATTTTACGCACCGCTATGCCGAGCCCGACGCCCACGAGCACCCCGGACACGGTCAAAATCACTACAAGATTTCTGCGTAAAAAGGACTTGAACTTATCTTTGCAATCCCTCTTCTCTGATTTTACGGGGACGACTGGAATAACGGTTTCCGACACAGCGTGCCCGTTAATCTCGCTTTTATTTTCAGTCATGTTTAAATCGACTACAACTGCTGTCTAAGTAAGAGAAATAAGAGTGTTTATAGGAACCGGTCTAATTCTTTTTGTCTTCTCGAGATAACAGATGAAAAAGATTTCTGCGTGTGTGCGTGTGTGTAGTCTAGCCTTAAAGAAAGCGTGCGCGCACAATGTGAGGACAAGTGCTAGAAAGGACTGATCTACTAGCGCGACAGGCGTGTGCGCATGCGCGCTCCTCTCCTCATTTTAAAGCTGATATGATGCAACTCCAGCCGTTCTTGCTGGTCAATGAAGAATTTTAATAAGATTTAATTGGTGATGCAAAATGACACGTTCAGTGACACGTAGCTACTTAACATAAAAAAATATATAACTGTAATTATATATTTAGATTTAGACCGAATGCCAATTTTGTCTAACTGATGAAGGGTTAATCAAATAAAAAATGGGGTTATAAATTAAAACGGCTTTCATTGCACTTTATCTGCACTGCCACGTGCCCAGTCTGGCTGTGTGAAACCCCTTTAACTATTTTGGTGTATCAGATCATGCGACTAACATAGCGACTTATTTATTTATTTAGCTAGCTAGAACAAGATCCATCACAATACCTTAGACTTAGGCTACTTGAAATACAAAATGTCAGCTGTTCTTAATTAAATTACCTATTAAAATAGAATGATTATACAGGACCTTCTCAAAAAATTAGCATATTGTGATAAAGTTCATTATTTTCTGTAATGTACTGATAAACATTAGATTTTCATATATTTTAGATTCATTACACAAAACTGAAGTAGTTCAAGCCTTTTATTGTTTTAATATTGATGATTTTGGCATACAGCTCATGAAAACCCAAAATTCCTATCTCAAAAAATTAGCATATTTCATCTGACCAAAAAAAAAAAGATAAGTGTTTTTAATACAAAAAAGTCAACCTTCAAATAATTATGTTCAGTTATGCACTCAATACTTGGTCGAGAATCCTTTTGCAAAAATGACTGCTTCAATGCGCCATGGCATTGAGGCAATCAGCCTGTGGCACTGCTGAGGTGTTATGGAGGCGCAGGATGCTTTGATAGCGGCCTTAAGCTGGTGGGGTCTTGCGTCTCTCAACTTTCTCTTCACAATATCCCACAGATTCTCTATGAGGTTCAGGTCAGGAGAGTTGGCAGGCCAATTCAGCACAGTAATACCATGGTCAGTAAGCCATTTACCAGTGGTTTTGGCACTGTGAGCAGGTACCAGGTCATGCTGAAAAATGAAATGTTCATCTGCATTAAGCTTTTCAGCAGATGGATGCATGAAGTGCTCCAAAAACTCCTGATAGCTAGCTGCAATGACCCTGCCCTTGATAAAACACAGTGGACCAACACCAGCAGCTGACATGGCACCCCAGACCATCACTGACTGTGGGTACTTGACACTGGACTTCAGGCATTTTGGCATTTCCCTCTCCCCAGTCTTCCTCCAGACTCTGGCACCTTGATTTCCGAATGACATGCAAAATTAGCTTTCATCCGAAAAAAGTACTTTGGACCACTGAGCAACAGTCCAGTGCTGCTGCTCTGTAGCCCAGGTCAGGCGCTTCTACCGCTGTTTCTGGTTCAAAAGTGGCTTGACCTGGGGAATACGGCACCTGTAGCCCATTTCCTGCACACGCCTGTACACGGTGGCTCTGGATGTTTCTACTCCAGACTCAGTCCACTGCTTCCGCAGGTTCCCCAAGGTCTGGAATCGGTTCTTCTCCACAATCTTCCTCAGGGTCCGGTCACCTCTTCTCGTTGTGCAGCGTTTTTCTGCCACACTTTTTCCTTCCCACAGACTTCCCACTGAGGTGCCTTGATACAGCACTCTGGGAACAGCCTATTCGTTCAGAATTTTTTTTCTGTGTCTTACCTTCTTGCTTGAGGGTGTCAATGATGGCTTTCTGGACAGCAGTCAGGTCGGCAGTCTTACCCATGATTGCAGTTTTGAGTAATGAACCAGGCTGGGAGATTTTAAAAGCCTCAGGAATCTTTTGCAGGTGTTTAGAGTTAATTAGTTGATTCAGATGATTAGGTTATTAGCTCGTTTAGAGAACCTTTTCATGATATGCTAATTTTTTGAGATAGGAATTTTGGGTTTTCATGAGCTGTATGCCAAAATCATCAATATTAAAATAATAAAAGGCTTGAACTACTTCAGTTGTGTGTAATCAATCTAAAATATATAAAAGTCTAATGTTTATCAGTTCATTACAGAAAATAATAAACTTTATCACAATATGCAAATTTTTTGAGAAGGACCTGTATATATAATGCCAGGGGTAGCTCAGTGGTTAAGGCATTGGACTACGGTTCAGAAGATCTCAGGTTCAAACCCCACAACCACCAAGTTGCCACTGTTGGGCCCTTGAGCAAGGTCCTTAACCCTCAACTGCTCAGATGTGTAATAAGATAAAAATGTAAGTTGCTCTGGATAAGTGCGTCTGCCAAATGCCTAAATATATATATATATTTCAGAACCTTCTGAATATCCTCTTTCTTTCTGATCTAATAAGCTCTTGCAAATTTCAGTTATTTTAATGGATAAACAGGAGTCCAGGAGTGACTTAAATTCTTTTTTTCCATAAGAGTAAAGATTTATTGGGCCATGACATTTTACCTATAGAAAACATGGTTAGATATTGCCGATAAATAAGCATATGGTCTATTAATTAATTGGTTATTTCAACCTCACTATACACCTTTGACATGAATTGGACTATACAGCAGGCCTTTTCAGGCTCGGACATCAGTGAGCACCCCCCTTAATGCTCTTGTGAATAAATAAGCACAAATACTATAGCCACATTCCACGATTTAATGAAAAGCCTTCCCTGAAGAATAAAGAATGTTGTAACAGCAAAGTGGGGACCAACTGTGTCCATGGACATGGTTTTGGAATGGGCACATATTAGTGTGATGGTTATGTGTCCATATACTTTTACTCATATAGTGTATAACATTTCACTTCATACAAACTAAAACATTCATTTATTTATTCATTTTCAGTAAGTGCTTTATCCTGGTCAAGGTCATGGTAGATCCAGTCCCTATTCTGGGAACACTGGGTATGAGCCAGACACTGATCCAACGTCATGCAAACCTACAGGCAAATTAGACTAGAGGATGTCGGAAGAACTACAGATTCACACAGGAACGTAGAGAGAAACCAGGAACCTTGGAACTGTGAGGTAGCAGTGCTACCTAATATATATGTTTTTCTGGAAAGCAAAAAAATTTAAACAGGTTATTTTATTTTCTAATGTTTTACTTCCTTTTTGTTTTTAAATACATGCTTGGAAAACCACTTGCTGGTCTAAGTCAGTCTGTAATGGTGCTTAGATCTACAAAAATAGTGAGTTAAACAGCACCCAATTAAAGTCAGTTATTAAATATCTCATTTCCATGTGCAACATGAACTGCAGACCAGACGTGCAAGTTGATTTTGCAATAAGTGTATAAAAAATAAACTTTTAGGATTTATGGATTAATTATTTAAGCATTGCCTTATTACACACTTAAAGTCTTGAGTTTGATTAAGAAAAAAAGAAAGAAAAAAAAAGCTCAGGGTACTCTCAGAGTTTCTGTGTGCATTCTCTCTGTGTCTGTGTCGGTTTCCCTTGGGTTTTCTGGTTTCCTACCACTTACCAAAAACAAAGCAGTTATAACCAATGTGCAATTGTGCGTGTGTGTGTGTGTCGGGGTTAAAACCTCTGCCTTAACCAACTTGCAGAGGCCCCTGAAAAGGGTCGCGATCTGCTGTAGTCCTGACCAGAATCAAATGGGAATGAAAAGTGCATGAGATGGTGTGTGTATGCGTGCGTGCATGTGTGTGTGTGTGTGTGTAAAAGAGAGAGAGAGAGAGAGAGAGAGAGAGAGAGAAAGAGAATTTCTACATACAGTATAGTCTGTGTGGGTGGATGTAGTGTCTGAGCCACAAGAAAAGGGTCTCATCAAGTGCACTAACTTTGTCCATCAACTAGATGGCGCAATACGACCTGATTTTCTGTCACTGCTGCTGTCTCTCTACTACAAATCTGGACTGCCTGGAAGGGTTTAGCAGCAACAAGCTGCTAAACTATTGTGTGATAAGCATGTTAATTATTTTGGCTAATTTAAAAGATCATATGTACCATAAGAACACTAGTCAGGGGCAAAGGATACATTGCAAAATCTTATCAACATTAAAGACCGAAGCGTCCCTTTTCCGCAGTACTTGTCTGAGTCAAAAGTGCAAAATCATTTACACCATAAATAAAGCTATGACAGTTTATAATATGGGTAATACTAAAGCAAATGCATAAAAATTATCTACCTACTGACAAATATCTGTTTTTACCTTTGGAGGGCTGAACATGTTTTTCCAAAAATATATTCACTCCATTGGGGGAGACACAAATGGAGATTGCTGTATAACATGTCATTTAATAATCTCCCTGTAAGTGATCAATAGGATTAAGTTTTAGTTATTCGTCACATGTACCTTACAGCACAGTGAATTTATTTATTTAATTTTTTGCATATCCCAGTTAGGAAGTTGGGGTGGGGTTGGAGTGAAGCGGCAGCCAGAATGCAGTGCCCCTGGAGCAAATAGGGTTAAGGGCCTTGCTCATAGGCTCAACAGTGGCAACATGAAGGTGCGGGGGCTTGAACCCCAACCTTCTAATCAATAACCCAAAACCTTAACCATCTGAGCCACCACTGCCCCTGTAAAATCTGTGAGCTGAAATCTGGTTAGTGTAGCAACAGTATATAATTGTCATGTTTATCAAAGCATTTAGTTGACCCCTATTCATTTATTCCCATCAAAACAGTAATTCAGCTAGGAAAAAGGTGATCAGTCAGAAGAACTTGTATTGATTTGCACTGACATTTCCCTTTGAAGAAAGGAGCAGGTGGACCTGCACAATACCACAGTGGGAAAATGTCGTCTGTATAACAGGGCCAAAATTTCCCTTAAATTACCTCACTTTGGGTATTTCTTCTGCTTCTGTATATAATCATTTCTTATTGCATTCTTATAAACATAAGCAAGCATTATACAAGTTCCTTGGCTACATTAAATGTAAAGCTCATTATAGGGAATTTTTTAAATGTATTTAAACACAGCATCTAGAAATATGTACAGAGTGATAGAACCTATACAGCAGACATTGAAAAAAGCAAAGACTGTTCAAACTAAGTTGCTCATTCATCACATCACATTCATCATGGTCCTGGTGATTCCCTGGTCTAAAGCAAATGATTTGACTATACCACTAAATATTTTTTTTTTACATACAATACACTATATAGCAAATTGTTTGTGGACACCTGATTGTCAAAGTTCCAGTTCCAGATTTAGTTCCCCATTAGCTCCAGTTTTCTGAGAAGACCCCACTAGGAGCAGACCTCACAAATCAACACTTGGAGCATGGCTGAGGGATTTGTCCCTCACAGTGTAGTTAGTGTTCCAGTACATCCCAAAAGTGTAGAGTTGCATTGAGGTCAGAGTTCGATGCAGGTCACTCATTCTCTTTCACACCAACCTTGGCGAACCATATTTTTATGAACTTCCATAAATGCACAGAGGCATTGTCATGTTAGAACATGTTTGGTTTCTTTAGTTCCAGTAAAGGGAACTTGTAATGCTACAGCTAACAAAGTCACCCTATATGATTTTATGATTCTAATTTTGTGGCTTTAATTTGGGGGGGAGCTCACATGTGGGCATGAAAGTCAGATGTCTAAAAAGGCTTGGCCATATAGAGTATTTTACTTAGGCCTACATTCTGCCTCATTTTACACAAAATCTTAGCTCTGCATATTTTATTTTAGTTGGATCAATAATTCTGTGGATTATATGGATAGTTGAATATTCTGTAAGCTAACTATATGAATAACTGAATACATTAAGGTCTTCTGTGTGGTTGTATGCAAGATGCAAGATGAGATTTGTATAGTCCTTGTGTTGCATGTGAAGTATTCAGATAGATAGAGAGATAGTTGGATGGATGGACAGACAGATGGACAGACGGATAGATAGATAGATAGATAGATAGATAGATAGATAGATAGATAGATAGATAGATAGATAGCAAAATTCTAAGTGTTCAATTAACACCGTATAGTGTTTATATAGGTCCAGTTAGACTCAAATGAACCCTGAAAGCAATCAACACTGGAGATGTTACTATGTAAACAGATAGATAGATAGATAGAAAGAGAGAGAGAGAGAGAGAGAGAGAGAGAGAGAGAGAGTCTGGTAAGCAGATAATCACCACACACAGACAGGATGGCAAACACTACTTAAACACCTGGCATGATCCAAGATTAATAACTGTTTTCACCAAACCACCAGGTGAATATTAACTTAACTCTAAGGATAACAGGTTCCACATGGGTTGTTCTAACAGTTAAGGTTTATAATCTCCCAAAGGGTTAGACTTAACATCCTTTCTGAAAGAGAAACTTTATGTTGAACAGTTTTGCATAGAAACGTTAGTGGTTTCTGTAGAGGGACAAACTAAGCAGTGCTGTATAGTTACAGATCTTAACCTTTCCTCTTAAAACGTATCCAATGTTTGTGGCGCAATGCTAGCATTAAGGCACTGTACCATCCATATTGTATACATTTTGAGTAAAAAAAAGTTCATATCAAGCACTATATAGCCTGCTCCCTTGCACCTCCAGGGATGGGGGTTCAAATCTCCCCTCTGGTTAGAGTTTGCATGTTCTCCCTGTGCTAGGTGGGTTTCCTTTAGGTACTTTGGTTACTTTACACAGTCCAAAGATATGCATAGTGGACTACTTAGCGTTTCCATATTGCCCGTAATGATTGGGTGTTTTCTAAATGTGTTTGTGTCTGGTTGTACTCAGCAATGGGTTGGCGTCACATTCAGGTTCCCCTCTGTCTTGTTACCTGACTTGCCTCGTATCAGGCAAGTTTATTTTCTGTTCTGCAGAATAAGCAGAACAGAAAATAAATAAATAGATTGCATAGACTAGTAGAACCCTTTATACACTCACTTATCGTATGTACAGCTTAATCCTGTATCCAGGGTTGTAGGGAGCCTGGAGCCTATTCCAGGAGACTTAGGGCAAGAGTTGGGGTACACCCTGGACAGGGTGGCAATCCATCACAAGGCACACACTTATACACTACAGGCAATTTGGGAGTGCCAGTTAGCTTAATCTGCATGTCTTTGGACTATGGGAGGAAACTAGAGTTCCCGGAGGAAATCCACCAAGATTGGGAAGAATATGCAAACTTCATGCACACAGAGACAGGAATTGAAACCTGTCTGGAAATCGAACCCTGCCGTGGCAAGGTGACAGTGCTAACCACTAAGCCACCGGGCCGCCAACCTCTACACATTGCTTGTTAAAATATGATACACAATCTGCAAAAGCATCTTAAAGCTGTCATCAAACTGGATGACATCTTGAACACTCCATCTCTTGTTACACAGCCTAGATTGAACTTAATAAGAAAACACTTGAGTAAAGCAATTGTCAGGTTAAATGCTGCGTTTTCTTTACTTAACCACTATAAGGAGTGAGACTGATAGGCCTTATGCATACCACAGGGGCTGTTAACAGAGATGCCACTATACTGTAGGTATATATATATATGTGTGTGTGTGTGTGTGTGTATTTAAAAAAAATAATAATTATATATATATATATAATTTTATATTTGCAGGGTGCATCTCGTTGGAAGTTAAGCTCTGTCACTTAAAAAAACAAAAAAAAAAAAACAATTTACAGCAGCCTCTTTAACACACGCGGCTGGCTTACAGAGCACTCCTGTTGGCGGATTTACACACAGTGGGCGGGGTTAAAGCCGTGATTCAGCCCTCGAGTCAGTGCTCGATCTGTCAGTCATTTCCGATGTTCTGCAATTCAAGCCGAGACATGCGGTTACCAAATCTTTAACCTGCTTCATGCGAGTGGACAAGCGAGACGTCTGACGCTGAAATGATCTGACGGGTTACATGCAGAAAGTGCCATGTGAAATCGGGCAGCCGTACGCGCTATACCACTAAACGGTGCAGTAGTTTACTTCAGAGCAGGAGCTACATGAGTTGCTAAAGCGGACCGGATAGTGCGTTTAAAAACGGGGTAAGTGACACAGCGACACTAATACAACAATTTGGCAAGTTTACATGCTTGCAGTAGCATTTAAAGTGGTTTATAGGGCATGACGCCTCTCAGTGTGTGCTGGTGTGTGTGTGTGTGTGTGTGTCCATGCATGCGTGCGTTTTAACCCCGTCCGTGTTGAAGCTGAAGCACCGCTGATGTTTTAAATGACCGTGGCTCACGTGACATGTCCGCGAGCTCGGACCGCTGCGCTCAGTACAACAGGACGCGCGTGCTCATGGTACAGTTACGTAACGTGGCAGATGATAAGAACTGCTGCAGTGACCTCTTATGACTGACAGTAAAATCCCTATTGGTATACTGTATATATATATATATATATATATATATATATATATATATATATATATATATATATATATATAATTTATTTACAGGAACTACTGCACAAATTTCTCACATCGGGCCCTGGAGTCCCCCTGTCCTATCCTGGACCCTGGTGTGTTTCCCTGCTCTAACACACCCTCTTCAACTCAGCAAGAGCTGCTGTGTTGCTGAGATGTTGAGAAAAAATGTGTTACAGATAGGGGAACTGCTCATTTGTATAGCTCAATTAAATAAGCATCATGCTTATTTTTTTTTTACTTTTACAGATCATGATGTATATGCACAACAAAGAAAAATCCAAATATTTTATAACAAGAATTTTTATGTTTCCTTTAATTATAACAAGGCCTAACAGAAACATGTTTATTCAGAAATCACTTAGACTAGTTGTTGGTCAGTCAGTAAAAATTATACAAAACATATTTTTAGATATATTAAAAGCTAAATTTGGCTTTAAATATGGTATGTACAAGTTATTTTTCAACAAAAGGCTGCTGTTTCAGTGCTAGTAATACTATCTCGATCCTTGACAAAGAATCAGTCAATTTATTTACATCAGCCTTGTTAGAACAAGGCAAAATATGAATAATCTATGATCCTCATATGAGGTAGATATACACACAATGTAGTTGGAAGAAAATGCGAATGAGGGCTGGGTTTTTGTTGAGGCTTTGTGTAAACTTTAATATAACCACAGTGGTGGTCAAATGCATTGTGGACAAAAGTGCCATTCAGTGATTTAATGTTATTCTTAAAATTATGCCAAGCAAGATAATAAGAATAATTTGTTATTTTTTAAAATATATTTAAAATGAAGTCTTTTATTCTTTAAAACTTGCTGGATCTGACTGGGCATAGAGTCAAAAATACATCTGCAGTTCTCTGGTGTCACTTGCTCAATCCATGTCAGCTTGATTGCTTTCTGAAGATTTATGTACAGACGATGGTCTCTTGACGGAAATCATTTCTCCATTGCCCAACAGTTTTCTATTGGGTTTAAGGCTTCAGATGACCCATGCTATGGCTGCAGAAGCTGAATACCATTGTAGCACAGCCATTTTTTATTCACTAGCTTTAAAGTTTAAATACAGTAGCACAACTTTCCAACCAGAACTCATTCATGGAACCACATGTTTTGTGCAAAGGAAGAACAATAATATGTGGCATATATCATCTTAATAGTAAATCCTAGCCTCTAAAGTTGGCAATGGGTGCTTTTGCACTTACCTTTCCATGATGTTTTTGTATCCTGTCTCAATTGTAAGTGACGTTGGACAAACGATAAAACATTTGTTGGCATGAAGATGCATTTAATTAAAAATACGTAGGACAAAGGTTTTGTCCTAGGACCAGGCATTATATATAGCAGGCATGTGGCTAGATATTTATTGACAGCCTTTTAGGCTTCCACTATAAGCAAGTTTTAAGAAAAAAGACTTTTCTTTTCTTTTCTTTTTTAAGAATTTCAGAAATATATGAAAATTACACAATCTCTCTCTCTCTCTCTCTCTCTCTCTCTCTTACACACACACACACACACACACACACACAGAAATCAGTAAAAAAAAATAAAAAATCTCTACAGAGATTATGCATTGTCTCTCAGCTGGACTCCTACACTCTGGATAATCTTTCACCAATTGACCAGTGCTAAAATGTAGTTGTTTTAATATCAGTTATGATAATAACGCATAAATATATCTCACAATATGCATAATTAATTCTATCCCATAATTTTTTTTATCAGGATTGTCAGAGCAAGGAAAACTGTAAAGCTGACATCTTTAAGCACCAGTAAGGGTGGCAACACAGACTGCATTTCACATTGCGTTGTTTATCAATAGCATATTTTTTTATTTTTAATATAATTGCAAGGAAGTGAAACCTTCTTAAAGTCATATACCATTTACAGTGTGGTAAAATGTAAGGCAACTCTATTTCATGATAACTGTTCCAAAGGCTTTTTAGCATTAAGCAAACAAAAAAATTACCCATAATGCACTTTCTAAATATATTCAGCTGGATTTAACAAATTAAGATTTTTGTGTTTTCTGTCCACATATCCTCTCATTATTCGCTTATGATTACCTAATAATATTGTAATTATTATTGTTATAATTAAAACCTGCTCATGGGTTGGTTTATGGTGGGCTATGGTGATGCCTTTGAGACATAAACTGAAATTTATGAACTGTACTTTATTCCACTGCACTTCCATATGCACTTGTAATAAATTGTTGTGGTCTTGGTTTTGTCCTTGCAGGATTAGAGGAGCACATCTAAGTTTGCTGATAATCCAGATTAGAGTGCTGCTTGGGATGACTGAGTTTAGTGCTCAGCCTGATTGTAGTCACTTCATTAGCTTAGTGCTACTCATAGGCCTTCATTAGCTCTCTGGCCTGAATGTAGATGATTCGACTGGGTGTAATTTATACATTTTCTGCATATTAGTGATTGGTTCCAAATATACTGTGTATGTATTATGATGTCCTGTGTACAGTAGCCTGGTACTCCAGATTTATATTTCTTATTCTTGAACTACAAACCTCATTAATTTTCACAGTTTTATCGAGTTCTTCATAATTGTTCTGAATAAGAAACTTTAAGCTGAATAACAAAATAATTAGCCAAAGCTTAAAGAGGCTAATGTTTTTGCTTGTCTTTCGGGAAATTCATCTCAGGAGCTGGAAGAGTGACCTGCTTTCTGTTATGACTCACAGGAAATGTATTTTCTGTGTTAAAGACTGTAAAAAAAAACAATGCTGCATTTTACAGTTTGAATTCTATTGTCATGTGAATATGAAATGTTAAAGAAAAGAAAAACTTTTGACACAGCAGCAGAAACACATAAATATGGGATGCTTTGCAGAATACATGTAATATATACACATACTTCTATTGGTAGTGCAAATAGGCAGTACAGTGGCTTAGTGGTTAGCACTGTGGCTTCGCACCTCCAGGGTGGAAGTTTTTAGTCCCACCTTCGGGTCTATGTGTGTGTAGTTTCCTGTAGTCTGTGGGTGACTGTGTGTGTGTGTGTGTGTGTGTGTGTGTGTGTGTGTGCGTGCTTGTGCCCCGCAATGAATTTGCACCCCATCCATGGTGTACTCTTCCTGGTACCAGGGCTCCAGGGTTCCAGGTCTCTCGCGACCCTGTACAGTAAAAGTGGTACTGTATATAGCATGAGTGTGTGAAGTAGTGCAAATAATGATAATAGTGCACATCCAAGGTTATTTTTGTTATTATTTATTATATACAGTGGTGTCAAAAGTATTCACATTCATTACTTGAGTAGAAAAGATGTGTTGTTGTTTTTTTGTTGTATTTTTTAACTGCCATAGTGATTTGGGTTACTGTATATGGCAATTGAAAATGAATGCAATTTAGTACAATGCAAATACATTAAAGAACCATATGTGTACTACTGAGCATTAACATGTTTTATGGAGAAGAAGATATGATAACTAGTTGCCTATAAGTATTTTAATGGTGCAAAAAGTCAAACTTCAGAGGCATGTCATCGGTAAACTTCATTGGAATGTAAATGTACATCCAAGCTTAGCTGCAGGAATCTGTGAGGGCAACATACAAGAAAATTAGCGTACCAGTGCAGGCTTAGTAACAATTACCCTTGTATGGTTGTCTACAATAAACATTAGTGCTGTCAGAATGAATGATTAATCCAAGTGATTCATCAAAATTTCTATATATATATATGTGTGTGTATATATATATATATATATATATATATATATATATATATATATATAATTCCTGTTACCTTCCTGGTGCTGTTACCTTCCTCGCTGGTGCTTGGTTGTGACATTTCGCTCGAATCTTGAGTCTCTATCACAGACATCTTCATCTACTTATCACAACCTTATCAACCGAAAATGCTATTTTATTTAAACGTCCTTGCTGAAGTGTGTGACGTGACGTCATGTGCAGGTGCGATGGATAACGTACCTACCAATAGGGTGTCGGAATGGTATGTTTATACTTCTCATCCAACCACAATCAAATTCGCTCCATCCGGATGGCGCGATTTATCCAGATGTTTTTTTTTTTTGTTTTTTGAATGACAAACTGAAATAAAACGATGCTATTTTTAAAATGTAAGGAGTAAAAAGTACAGATAATTGTGAAAAGTGAAAAGTCGGCTGAAAAATAATTACTCCAGTAAAGTTTAGATACCCCAAATTTCTCCTTAAGTAAGGTAACGAAGTATTTGTACTTTGTAACTTGACACCTCTGATTATATATTATACCACACCTAGCTCTGACAGAGCAATCTGACTGGATGTGAATTATTCCACGAGTGGCGATAATAGATGGTAACAGCACTGAGGTGTTTAACTATATGCATTACACTAACCTTCGGTTATAGCATGGGTAAAAATGGGTCGGTGCAGGACGCAGAACAGAGGACAGATCAGCTGTCTGTCCTGCCAATAAGAAAGGTAGGAGAAATATAGTCAGATTGATTTGAACTGCCAGGATGCGTATATGTAGTAAAAAATTTTACAGACTTAATGAACCAACAACAGGAATCTGAGGCTGTCATGGGCACAGGCTCACCCAACCGTTATAGATAAAAACTGGGAAAAGGTGTTTTTTTTCTAATCTGCCAATTAGCTGTCCAGTTAGGTTAAGTCTGTGCCGATGTTAGCCTTGGATTCTTGTTGGATATATATATTTCTTACATTTCTCTGTCAAATATACATATTAAAGGTATTAAGACGGTGTATCATTGTCATACCCCTATGACACGGAAGGGATGGTTCATAACAGTATGCAATAATGTTTCAGTCTTTTTAAGAAAAGTGCCACTCTAAAAGCAGCAGCAGTGGTGGAAATTCCAGAGGTGCATATATCGAATTTCTCTTGAGCAGCAGCTACACACACACACACACACACACACACACACACGCACGCACACACAAAGAGCTAGAGAGCAAGAGGCCTTCCTTCTGCGGCATAAATATTTCATCAGCCCACCTTTAACAGAGGAGGATGATGGGGTGAGCTACAATAGTCTTAAGACAAGCAATGCTCAGAGGCATAACAAAGCATGGAAAGCTTTGACAAAACATTACACATAACTTCTCACACTCTTTACTTACCATTAGTAACAATTTGTAACCCGTTCAGTGTTCCACTAGAATAGGCACATGTTTTAGTTGAACGTTGTTTTATATGGCACTCATTACTCATCACTCAGGCATGCATGTTTGAAGATCATCTCATCATTGTCTTTGTGAACGCATATTAGTCACTCCTTAAACCATTTAAGAAGAAAAAAAAAAAAAAACTTTCTGCCGGGCGTGTGCTCAAATTATTGTGCTTGTTTGGTTACTTAGATATTACTGTATAACGACTAATTGTACCACTGGTCAATTCTGATACGACAAAAGGTTGATTAATTATCTATAGCAGCTGTTCTGATAATAGTGCTGGCTGTAAGTCAAATTACAGATTTCATTCTAATACATTATACATCGTCTGGTCAAAAAAAGTTGTCCTTTCTGAATGGTCAAATTAGTTGCCTGCATTAAGCAAAGAAAACAGCCAAGGAGATACTTTAAACAAGTGAAATCTTTTAAGAACTCTGATATATCCTTAAAAGACAGTGATAAACTAACAATTTGTCAACATTGTGAAAGTAACAACAGAGAAAAATCATTCCCTTGAAATGCTTGGTAAAGTTGCATTGTAAAAACATTGGCGGTAGAAATCATTTTTAGGTTGAGCAGTGAAATTACGAACATTTCCAAACACACAATGCAACAAGAACTTACAGGTCTGGGACAAAAACAACTATATAACCATGAGAAAACCACTAGTTAGTGAGACTAATCAGAAAAAGGTTTCAGTTTGCTAGGAACATAAAGATTGGACTTTGGAGCGCATGAAGCGATGCATCCACCATGCACAGTGGGCACAGTGGGCACAGTGGGGGGGGGGGGGGGTGTAATTTCGTCTTAAACATCGATTTGGATGGTAGACACTTATATACTAAATGTATAATAATAAACATCTGTTTATATAAGTATCTGTTTATATTTAATCAAGAGACTTTTCATGTGGTTGGAAGTCAGTAAGTGATCAGTTAGGAAGTCTCATAATTCAGAAATAAATGTCGGACATGTACAGTAGTTATTAATCCACATAGAAATGTAACGTCATTCACCAATGTTTTATGTGACCCACGAATAAATGTAACAAGATTTACAAAGTTCTTTAGTGAATACATTTATTTACCTACTGATGAATTTGCCTTTATAAGCTTCTTAGCATTTATGAACATCCCTCCATTTGTGTGTGTATTATCTGATGTGGTTGGATTCACAAATAATTTTTTTTTTAAAGGGGATTTTCTGCAGCCTATCAAATGTCTCCCACAATTTCTGCCAACCAGATGAATGTAAATTCGAGAGCATAATTGCATTACATCAGGTACACCATGTCTCCAAAAATCCACACACAAAGGCAGAGATGTTCATGAATGATGAGCCGTTTGTAAAGGTAGATTTGTCTGTCTGTAATTAAATGTAATCAAAAAGTACATTTGTGAAACAGATGACATTTATATGTGGGTCATGAAGTGCATTTGTGAATCATGTGACATTTATTTGTGAATTATGAAACTGATCTGATTTCATGTTCCTCTTAGTTGATAAATAGTTATAGTGCATACTGTAGGGGAGGGCAATATACAGTCATGTCTAAAGGTTCCTGCTCCTCTCATTCAAATTTTTGGGGTAAAAACATAGTAAATATTATCTGAGTGTAGCGGTATCAGTATTAATATTAGGCAAATACAACCTCAGAAAAACAACAAATATAATTTATTCACTATGTAATTTTTTTTAAAGAATAAAAAAATTATGTATGCAGTACTGAATACCCCACAATTCAATAGTTTGTAGATCCAACCTTAGCAGCAATAACTTGAAGTAATCATTTTCTGTATGACTTTATCAGTCTCTCGTTTCATTCTTTACAACATTTCTTCAGTTCATTGAGGTTTTTGGGCATTTGCTTATGCACAGCTCTCTTAAGGTCCCACCACAGCATTTCAATTGGGTCGAGGTCTTGACTTTGACTAGGCAATTCCAGAACCTTGATTCTTTTATTTTTCAGACATTCTGATGTAAATTTACTGGTGTGCTTCGGATTATTGTCCTGTTGCATGACTGAATTTCAACAAAGTTTTAGCTGCCAGACAGATGGCCTCACATTTGCCTTTGGAATGCTCTGGTGTATGCAGGAGTTCATGGTAGACTCAGTGACCACATGGTTCCCAGGTCCTCTGGCTGCAAAACAAGCCCAAATCATCACCCCTCCACCGCCGTGCTTGACAGTGGATATGAGGTGTTTCTGCTAAAATGCTGTTTGATTTTCTCCAAACATGGCACTGTGCACAAGGCCAAACATCTCTACTTTGGTATTATCTGTCCATGGGACATTGTTAAAGAAACCTTGTGGTTTGTTCAAATGCACATTCAGATGAGCTCAGTCTCCATGTTCCTTTTAGAAGAGGTTTCTTCAGACAATGCTTCCAAGCAAATCGTAAGTTTTCAGTCTTCTTCTTATTGTTCTGTCATGGACTTTAACATTTGACATGCTCAGTGAGGCCTGTAGGGTCTGAGATAAAGTATTTGCTTTTTGTTTTGTTTGTTTTACTGAACATTGCATGGTCTGAACTTGGAGAGAATGTGCTGGAATGTCCACTCGTGGCAACTGTCTTGAATGCTTTTCACTTGTGAATAATCTTTCTTACTTTAGAACATTGAACTCGAAATTGTTTGGAAATGGTTTTGTAACTTTTTCCAGATTGATGTGCAGCAACAATTCCTTTTCTAAGACCTTTGCTTATGTCTTTCCCTCTTGGCGTTGTGTAACTCACACCTGAATGTTCCAGATGAGCAAAGTGCTAAAACATCGGCTTTTAAAGAAAAGAGGTCTGCACACCTGCTGATGGTAAATTAATCAAGGGCTGATGATTAGCAGCACCTGACTGCATCTTACCCTCTTAAAACCTGTGGAAGCAGTACAAGCGTCACTAAGTATTGCCCACCAGTTTTTTCTTGGCTTGATTTCTGTTAAATAAATAATGGCCCAGTGAAAAATATATATGTTGTTGTTTGTCTCAGGTTGCATGTGAATAGTACTGAGATCCGCTATGATCAGATGATTTTTTTTATTTATTATTTAACACACACACACACACAAACAAAACCATAAAATTAAATGAGGGGGCACTAACTTTTAGACTTGACGGTGCACTTCTCAGTTATTTATATTTAAGCAAAATGTTCAGGAAATACAATACATCTTTCAGTAACTGTGAAATTGATAGTAAAGCTATTTACTACGGTAAGTCAAAAATCGTCCTTACTCTAGCGGTTGAATTTAAAAAGACAAAAATATATATTTTTTATATTTTCTCCTTGCCTTTCAATACACTTTGTCCATCTGTCAACAAGCTCAAAAAAAATGTTTTAGGCTGAGCTGCAAGCCACGAATGCACCACTGGGTCAAGTGTGAGGACATGCATTGTTATGCAAGATCACAGTGCTCATAGATAGCAGTCCTTTGCATTTAATCCAAAGTTTAATGAGCATCTCATTGTAATGAGCACTGTTGTCTGTTGAACCTTTTTCTTCATCATGTTCCAATATGGCCCTTAAGAATCCCAGAAAAATTTAAGCATCGATTTTCCTGCTGATGATTGACTTTTGAACTTTTCCTTGGTCAGTGATTGAGGATGTTTCCATTCCATACTCTGCCACTTACGTTCAGGCTCATAGTGAATGCATGAGTTTAACTTTCTTTAATAAATAAAATTTTTCCCTCCAATTTTCTCTCTAATTTAGTCATATCCAATTCCTCCCCATCACTAGAGGCTCCCAGATTAAGGTTACTACAACCGCTACTCAGGAGGGCCAAAGAATGTCACATGTTTCACTAAGTGCCTTCCATCCCACCTAAGTGAGAGAGCTCGGCCGATCGGCTCTCCCTAAACCCTTTGCTGCGAGAGGCTACAGCATCACCCGCGGATCGAACCAGCAATCTCGGGATGATAAGGCAAGGACTTTACCACTGCAACACTTAGGGGCCCTGTTTAAGAAACTTTCACCTTCTCTAGAGTGTCGGTCCAAATTTTGTTTGCAGATATCCAAACGCTCCTGTTTAAGCTCTTCTTTGAGTTGTTTCAGCACCAGGTACACCTTCAGACCACAATAAATGCAAATCAAATTGGGGTGCAAATCAAAGTGGGGTATTCACTTGTGCTCACACCACAGTTCACACAAATGAACTGATGTAACACGTTCACACCTGCGCAGCAGTGACTGGGGAGATAGTAGCCTTGAACATAAAGTGCTGATAAGACCAACAGAAGAACATGGTCTTAGGTAATTATAGAACTTGTCAAAGTTAATAAAATAATGATGATAATTTCAATTCCACATGTATCATTAAATACTTTATTACAGTTTTTGTTGTTGTTAGTCTTTCGGCTGCGCTTGTTGAGGGGTCACCACAGCGGACCATCAATCCGCGCAATAACTTGGCACAGGTTTTTATGCCGGATGCCCTTCCTGACACAGTGTTGATGCGATATTGACTGAACGCCAGCTGAAACCTGATATAAACATATCCAGTTTATTTTATTTCCAACATTTCACTTAAAATGAGACAATGACTTAAATCTAATGTATTAATAAAGGAATAATAACTATATATATATAGTCTGTATTTGCATGTAATAAAAATAATAATAATAATACACTTTTATATATACCCTTTCAGCCACTTCTTGTGTATTCAGTGTAGAACATTACCATAAGTTAAGTTGTGTACTGAGTAGCAGGATTTTGCTCTTTATGCCTGCGTGGCTCTCTGTTCCTCAGTCTTGCTTTATTGTGTTCCAATATGTAAAACTAGACAGCAGGGGAATTCTGATGACTAAGCACCCAGACACTTTCTGCTGTTAATGTGGACTTGATATTACATGACTAGTGCAGGAAGTAGCTTTGCCACAGTTTGATTTTAATATGATTAATTTCTGTTAACCCTACAGATTAAAAATAAAATGCACATCGGTAAACAATAGACAGATTGAAAATGCTACTTTGTAACTATTTATTTTCATGGCTGCGATTTGTTATTGGGCAAAATATTATAATCAGCATAGGTATAACCGCTAAGGCTGCTTTTTCCTTTGCATGATGATCGACCAGTTGAGATGGTCCTGTGTTATTGTTCTGTGAATTGTTTGTGCTGAATAATGGATAAGCCGAAGTGGTGGGTGTGTGTCTCAGGTAAGCAGGATCAGCAGCCTTGCCTCACAAGCCACGCTCTGGCCTAGGTCACAGGGCTCTCTGTTTCTCTTTCCCTGTGTCTGTTTCCATCTTTCCCTCTCTCTTACTCGCAGCCAACTGTTGAACACTGAAAGCATTAGTGGCTCATGGTCACCCACAGTCCTGGTGGTATATCTGACTTTTGTCAGTGCTCATTGAGTATGTTGAAGTGACAGGCGAGTGGGTTCTCCGATTGGCTGTTCAATTTAACAAGTTAGTGCAGGAAATTAAAAGTGAACAGAACGAGCAAATGGCAAATCTCAATATGTCACAGCATATGGGCAACTTCGGCCTATTTGCTGTTTATTTCTCAAAATATACCCCTTAAAATAGTTTACAGAAGGCTATAGGTTCAAGCAGGCCTTATAAAAAGATAAAATGTAAAAGAAATCAAGATATAAATGAATAAATAAATTGAATGAATGAATGTTTACATTCCACATTGCACAATACAACACCAAATAGCATGTTAAAATTGTGTGCACTATGTGTCATATTTATAAGTGGTGTACTATTTTAATAAAATATTTTGTATAAGATTTTGTTCTTTTCCCCTTTGGAAAGAAATATGAATTCTGTATAGTGTGGTGGTTTAGTGGTTAGCACTGTTGCCTTGCACCTCCAAGGTCTGGGTTTGATTCAAGTCTTCAGGTCTGTCTGCACAGAGTTTACATGTTCTCTCCGTGCTTGGTGGGTTTCCTCCGGGTACTCCAGTTCCCTCCCACAGTCCTAGGACATGCAGATCAGGCTAATTGGCTGAGTGTGTGTGTGTGTGTGTGTGCTGCGATGGATTGGCTACCTGTCCAGGGTGTACCCTGCCTCATACCCTAACTCTCCTGCGATAGGCTTCAAGCAACCTGTGACCCTGTATGGAGGATAAAGCGGTATAGACAATGACCAAGAGTAAGTAAATTCTGTATGTATAGGTGAATACCAGATATCAAGCATTGTGCTTGAGCATTTCACCAAAGGATTGAAAGGTAATCATCAGTTGACTCAAGTTGGCATTAGATCTTTGACGTCTGCTTAGTATGTCAGGCTTATTATTAAAACTAGTGAAATTAATTTAGGAATTGAGCATTTGGAGATATAATCAGCTCCCATAAAGACGCAAAAGAAATATAGTTAAACTACTATACTAAACTATACATGAAAAATATAAAGAAGTAAAACTATTTGTTGGGTAGTAAAAAGAACTTAAGTGAATATAGCTAAATGAAGAAGGTTCTGTTATCAGTTTCTTCTGGTGTTTGTCATTGACGACTGTGCCTACACCGTAATGACACTTAGCGGCAGATTGGCAGCTGCATCTCCGTTTCCCAACATTCCCTGGTTTTTAGCAGCTGAGCCCAGCATTGTAGTAAGAGACACATTGCTAGTGCTGGTTTGGTGCCTTGCATCATAAATGTGTGCCAGGCCTGGTGAACAGAGGCTGCAGTCAGGCGACAAGCAGCAGGAATAAAGGGCACATTCTCTCATGGCTGGCCTTCTTCTCCAAGCCCCTCATTATGTGGATCGAGTGGAGTTGAGTCCGCTCCACCCTTATTATAAAACTCCCCATTATCACACCGCACTCTGCCGACTCCTAGACTCCTGCCTGCATGAGCCTAGCTAATCACAGTGTTTTTCCAAAAAAAAAGAGAAAAAACCCAAAGAAGTCTCTTTGTCTTGACAGTTAAAGAGTGTAGTTATTTTACTATTTCTTTATGTATTTTTATTATTCCTGACCTGATCTTTCAAAGACCACCAGCGATTTGCTATCTTTTTTTATTTTTTTATTTGTTGAGTTCAAATTTGACCCGTTAACACTCTAATATGAACAGCACATCAATTTGGCTCAACAATGGCTCCCTCTATGGCCCAATGTACATAACATAACATAACATAACATAACATAACATAAAGCACTCCAGCTGTCTCTGTAAGAGGTGTGGTGTTCACACACCTCTGATTTGCCAAACAGATGCTTGATTTCTAATCCAACCTGCCCAACACTATAATGAGTGAGTGACAGAATGGCTGGATGAAAATAAGAGTGAGCAGGAGGCACCATGTGCCAGATGAGCTCCACGCCTCCAGCTCGCCACCAGTGCTCAACGATACTGCCAAGATTGTGGCTGGCAGAGGCGAGACATAGTGGATCAGCTGAAAGGCTCCATGCTTCCCTATTGTCTGTCAGCTGTAATGTATATGAGCGCAGATCAGTTGTGCGGCGGAGATATTGTCTTTCTTTTTTATTCTGTTAACCAGCTAGAAATCAAAGTGCACAAGACAGAAAAGAGAGCTGCTGGGAGTCACAGCCACAGATGCTGTGAGAACAGAGCTCACTGATGGCCAGCTGCTCCCCCCCATACATTTACTCAGATTCTCTCTCTCCCTCTCTTTTTCTCTTGCTCCCGAGTCTCCTTCCTTCTTTTTCTCTCATTCTATTTCTCTCCCTGTCTGGCTCAAAACCGAACCACATATTGACTCTCTCTCTCTCTCTCTCTCTCTCTCTCTCTCACCCTCTCTAAGTCTCCGTTCCTTTTTTCTTATATTGTGTCTCTCCCTGTCTTATTCACCCCTTTCTATTTCTCTCTGACATATATTGACTGATTCTCTCTCTCTCTCTCTCTTCCCCTCCCTCCCTTTCTCTGTCAGGCTTACAGGCGCTGTGTCTGCTATCATTAGCTGTATTTTTGCCTGACTGAGCACACCCAACGTTATTGGTTTATTTCAACCCAGTTATGCAATGGGCTGCACATAAAATGTATGATTATTATGCAAAACCTTTTTGTATTTTTTTTTCCACAAATAATATCGCTGTATCTATAATTTCAGCATAGCCAGAAAAAAGTTCTCTTCTTTCAGATGCATATGTATTGCGCGTGGTCAGTCTGGTGCAAGCCGACCATACTGAACCCGCTCTGCCTTCCTTAGTGTCGCGGGAAAAAAGGACGTCTATGAAACAGTCAGTTCAGACAGATAGTTTGCTACTTGATTATGTGTTTTGTTGTTGCAGTTTATTTATAGTAGCAAGCAGCAGTTGAGACCTCAAATCACCGTTACTGCACAATATCCTTGGCAATTTTGCCAAGTGAATGTGGACAAAGGATTTGCCGTTTGAGTACAAGGGTGGTGGGGGTGGGAGGGGGTTTAAAGGGTTAGGGGACATGGTTGGGGCGTGTATGTGGGTGCTGGGGCAGGGGGAATGGTTCATAGAGTGCAGGAGGGAGGGTACAAAGGAGGGGATGTGCTTTTGTTTTGTTCTCGGTTGCTGAGCAATAGGGACTGAAGCATTGAGAACAGCTGTGAGGGCTGAAGCCTTTTCTTTCCCTTTGCCGGAGAAGCCCTGAAGGCAACACACAGATCGACACTTCGAGAGAGAGAGAGAGAGAGAGCACGAGAGAGAGAAAGAGAGAGAGAGTGGGTGGAAGGCTTTCTAATGGCATACTGGGAAGGAGGAAAAGGAGAAAAAAAAAGAGGGAAACAGTGGCCGGCCAGTAGACAGTAGAGATCAGAGAGGATTTTCTCTTAAATAAATGTTGTGTGTCTAGCAGGGAGATGCGTAAGAAAGTTAAGCAGAAAACAGACTTTCATATGTGTGTGTGTGTGTGTGTGTGTTAATGGGGCGGCATGTTGTGTCTATGTGAACTGTGTGTTACTGAATATGATAGTTTTAGAACAGGTGAGGCAAAATCTGTCTCTGTGGCTTTAAACGACAGAACAGGTGTAATTAGGGAAGGACAGTATAACAGTCAATTGATGTTATGCTATAATGTTAGGTGTAGATGGTAAGGATAGAACTCGTAGCTTGTTTTTTTTTTATGTACCCTGGCCAGGATTGTGTAGCTTCATTAGTATATAACACTTCCAGGGTAATCTCTATCCACAGCATCAATTGTGTATACGCAACAAACATAATTTTATCCATTTCAAAGAGTGTGATATAGTGTATATTTACCATGTTTTAAATGCCCAATAAATTATTAAAAAATGGCTTAGATCTAGCATCTCTACAGCGTTTGCTTCATTACAAACCTTTTAGGATCAATCTGTGATCTATATATAATTGTGGGGAACAGGGACAACCTGGTAGTTATAAATTATGCATATTTCTCCACACTTTTCAAATGCATTTCTGTACTTTTTTTAAGTCAGACATGAGGGTAAACAACTGTAAAGCATATTTCCAGAAAATACTGTAATAACTTACATTCTCTAAAATAACACATAGTCCCGGACATTGGCTCATTTGGCTGAGGCTTTTCATTTAAAGCTACTTACAGTTGATGCAGGACACTCCCGAGGACCTATTTATGGCAACATGGCAGTGCTGGGATTTGAAAGTATAACCAACTGTTACTCTGAGTCACCACTAACTTGCATAGATTCAACCACCTTCATCACTGAATGAACTTGGACTTAAAGACTGCACTGACTCTAACGCTAGCTTGCTGAGCTAATTGTAGTGGATTAATGGTTAAGACTTTAAATTACATATCTGATAATAATCATGTGTTCAAATCCCAGCACCACAAGAGTTTACTTATGACTATCAACATTCCACTCAGTTACATCCTAAATCTATTGTGTGTGCCCAGTACTTATAAAAAAGTACTGGGCATTAGCCACATGAAAAATGTATTTGTATTAAATACTATATTAGATATTACAGTCCTTTACAGTTTATATCATTTATAGTTATTTACTGCATTTGTTCTTTGGTTAAACTGCATAGTAAAGTAGGTTTTCCCTACTTTTTTGCCACATTGGATCGTTTAAACTGCTAATTATTTGCATAGGTTTTACACTTTTTAACACCCGTATGCCCTTCCTGCTCCAGCCCACACATTTCTCCGGGCCTGGCGCTAAGGATACATTGATGGATTGCTCAGGGTATTATATATGGGCATAGGGTGAAGGACTTTGCCCAAGGTCCTTAACCCTTTGCCCATGTATAATTTAGGGGTACAGAGAAGCTTTTGTTGCTTTCGTTGTCGTTGTTGTTGTTGTTTTTGGTTAAATAGCCAAATTTAAATGATTCTTTCTAAATTAAAATGATTGGTTCTACGGCACGGTGGCTTAGTGGTTAGCACTGTCCAGGTTTGATTCCCGGCCAGGTTTGATTCCTGCCCCTGTCTGCATGGAATTTACATGCTCTACTTGCGCTTTGTAGGTTTCCTTCGGGTACTCCGGTTTCCTCCCTCAAGACACAGATCCCACAGATTTGCCATTCACAAAATTGTGTGAATGAGCGTAAAACTGTTTGTATACAGTATGTGTGTGTGCCCTGCGATGGATTGGCACCCTGTCCAAGTCTCCTGGGATAGGCGCCAGGCCCCCCGCGACCCTGTATACAGTATTAAGTGGTATAGGCGATGAGTGTGTGAATGAGTGTTTCTACAGATGTCAGGATAAGTGTAATAAAGTCAATACACTGTATATATAGCTGTGACATGCATGCTGTATCTACATTTAGTTTCAATTATTGGGTGCATTTTGAAGCTTTGTACTTGTAATTTTTTCTGAAAGAAAATGGTAATATTAATAATTCATGTGTGGAATAAGCATGCATTAAAATTTTAGTAAGCAATACATACAGAAATGTTGGGCTTTCTAATTGCACTGTAAAATAAAATGTTTGTGGATAGTGCGACTAACTGAAATAATAACCAATGAGGAAAACTGTATTTTATCTGCTGTTAGTCCTTCCGTGATAGCTAAGGATGTTGATGTGCAGCTTGCTCATCCTATCATTCCTTGCTCTGCTTGTGTAACAGTATACACCAGATGAAGATGGCAAGATTGCTTACTTATGATTTATTACCTGCATGTCCACTGTACAGTGTAGGGTGGAGTTTCTATGCTGTGAAAGTGTGGCATTCTGCTGGTTTAAGCTACATCTTGTAATCCTGCTGGTTATGGAAGCATCAGACTGCATGTACGTTCATGCCATAAGGATCTCTGATCAGTATCCAGCAATTGTACAACACAATAGGACTAGGTGACTTTGTTTTTTAAAGGGATGTACAACTTCAATATTGAGATTCAGTGTTTGTGTTTGAGATGCTGGACTGACATTAGATTTTAAAAAAGGAACAGTAGATACCAGGCAGGAATACACCCTGGGATGGGACATAAATCCATCACAGAGCTCAATCACCAACATTCAGGCACTTATACACAAAAAGGGGTATGCTTTTTTTGTGTGTGTGCAAGAACCTAGAAAAACATTCCACATTTCTCATCCAATTTTCCACCTTTCTCATCTAAAATATATGGCATGCTGTTACTCTCTTTATAACACTGTTATTACAATTTTTTGTTTAAAATAATTATTTAAAGTCTGTTTAATATTAAGTTACGTCTATCCTAGTGGTATAAGGGCACATGGCTGTACAGCTTGTTATACCCAATGCTGATCCTTCATTTGATAGCGGTATGTAATCACCAGATGTTTAGAATAACAAAACAGTCGTTGCATCTTGGCAATATTGTAAATTTTACATTGCAGCATTGTATTTTTTGTCTGCTTTAAAAAAAAAACTTTTTAGAATTTCTTTTTTTTTTGAAAACCTATGTTGGTTGTAAGCTTCTACATAAAACCTTAAATAAGCCCTTTATGGTGGAGTCCAAACTGAAAAAACTGACTCTAGTTAGAAAAATTAAATAACAAAACCTGCAGATTTGTTATATTTTTTATTTCTTTTTTCTCTGATTTGTCCTCGCAGTTTGCATTAGTCTTTTTCTCAAAGTACCTACATAGTTGGCTGAATCATTTTTAAGAATCATATTTATTTGATCTATGTTTAATTTTTTGCATACAGTATTTGTTTAAGTTAAGAATCATATGAACCTGAGCTATCCTGTCTAAAGAATATCTTTAAAACTACAGTACACCTAACTAACATATTGCTGCAGTATTTTAATACTTTTATTATTGATATTCAGAAATACTTTAATGCTAAAGACACATCTATTAAGAAGCCAACAGTTTTAAAATGAAACTGGGAAGCAGAAAATACTGAAAGATTAAAATTAAAAGTTAAAAATGTAGAATATCAAAAGAAGAGAAAAACGCTATTAGAAACATTCTTGAAGAGGCCATAGTTTGGAAGAACAACTGACATTTTAGCAAGGGGTTGATGGTTTGCAGGAGCACCAAATACCAAAATGATTGCTTTTTACTTGAGTTATTTTTCAACATGTTATTTGATCTTGCTTCATGTATACCCTGCTGTTTTTCCTTTCACCATCTGTCATATGTGATAGTCTGAATTTAGTAGCTAAGAGCAGACTAGCAAAATAATCATACTATCTCTAGCAGCTCCTGTCTAAGTTAGACACCACTGTGCAGATTTAGAAATTACTAATATGCATAAACGTATTATTTGTGTGACTGTCTGTTGTCAACTACTTTCTGTCAAATCACTACAGTGTGTCCCAAAAGCATCCATAAATAGCGGAAAATTAACACTTTTTTTAAAACAAAAATGTCTTGCAATATTTTTCATACTTAGTATCTCTCTGTCTCTCTCTCTCTCTCTCTCTCTATATATATATATATATATATATATAGAGAGAGAGAGAGAGAGAGAAAAAGAGTGATAGATAGATAGATAGATAGATATTAGAGCTTTAGATCTAAAGCCTGCTGGACCTTTACTAAAAAAAATAGTTATTCCTCAGTCTATTTCGGGAAAAAAAACTGTCTCCAGTACTGAAGACAGGGCAATATCCAAGCTATGGAATGTTTATTGAATTAGTCAGCTTAAGAGGAAAGCATGTCTCGATAAAGGAGCATTTGCCATCAGCAAAAACTGCACAACTAGTTGCTAAGGTTTCCTAGTGTAGGCTTAGTACTGTGTTAAATTTATTTAAATTTTTTTTATGAATCCGTCTTTTGGAATGTATCACACTTAACCGGCTGGTTTTGTCTAACAATGTTTTGCTTAGGGTGGATTACGGTAATGTTATGATTATTTGCACTGTAATGAATTTTCTGTGATTTCTCAGGTCGTTTTTTTGTATTCCTTGATGTCACTGTTATTTACAGTTTACAATTCATAATCTCATATGTTTTACATAAAAATCATAAAAGTCTAAATTTGGGGCAACATTAACTTTTACATACTATTTCTGTTCTACTGTACAGCCTTCTTTTAAATATGTTTCTTTCTGAATTAAGAACATTCATACAGTAACTTCTGAATCGACTCCTAATAGGCTCTTCCTTTTTCCTACAGGATTTCACTGACGCTGACCCATGCCAAAACCTTTTGTTTACTTCCTTTATGCTAGACCTTCTCACTTTTGTTGTATTTTTGTTTTGTCTTCTTGAAAAGTTTGTTTTCAATAAATGCAGCTAAAGATTATTTTTTTAAATGGCCTTATCCAGGAGTGGTGAAATAAAAAGGAAAAACATGGTGATGAATGGAGGCCTGTCACATATGGAGCCCACTTCCAAAACCACAACCATTACTATCTTGGTTATCTTCCAGCAATGGTGGGTGTGTCTATGCACATGTTCATGTGTTTCAGTGTGGTTTAGTGTGTGTCTGCGTGGAGAAGGGTATTAAAATTTGCTGTCATGTCAATATTGTTCTGTATGCTCTCCATGACAACGAAATAAACTGTTGGTTGATACACAGTGTTGGGCTTCCCCTCTATTTACTATACCAATGAGCCATGACATTATAACACAAAACATTACGCCCAGTATTGTGTAGGTTCCCCTTGTGCCACCTGGGCAGTTCTGGCCCCTCAGGGCATGATTCCACAAGACCTCTGGGGGTGTGCTGTGGTGTATGGCACCAAGATGTTGCAAATAGATCCTGTGAGTGCTGAGAATTGCCAGGTGAGTCAATCTGTGGATTGAATTTGTTTGTCGGGTACATCCTATGAGTCCTCAATCGGATTGTGATTTGGGAAGTTTGGAGAACAGTTCAGCAGCCTTGGGCAGCCTATTAGGCCCCATGTGTAGCAGACTGTGGTCCACTGGATGTTCTGGTGATGTTCTGGTGCATTGACTTTTTGGGGCGTTGTGCTGAATTGTTTGAGTTTACTAGTATACAGTATAATTGATAATCAGTGTTAATATTACATGGTGTTAATGTTATGGCTGATTGGTGTATATAGTCACCATTATATTAAAATAATGAGTTTTAATATGAAAAAAATTTGTCTTACTAGAGAACTCCACTATTGCAGCGATCATGGTAGTTATTATACGTTCCTTATCACATGTTAATACAATATTTTACAACTTGGTTTAAAAAATATTGTGCTGCTTGCCTTTTTAGTTTTATGCAGGGGCGTGGACACATGAAGTTCACACAGTGGCTGCTGCCATCCTTTAAAAAGTTTTGCCACCCCCAGAAAAAATATATAATAAAATACACCAAGAAAAATCACAAGTGAATATTGTCAGATTTATCTAGTACTGTATGTCCTAGCATAAAATTTTGATATGACAAATATAAGATTATTATACCTATTTCTGGACAATTTCTGGATTAAATAGTTTTTTTGTTAGATAATTTTTCACATTTCTGGATAGACATTTCTAAATGCTACAGGTCATGTGACAAAATCCAAACAATAAGTTTTACTCCTTTTGTCTTCCTGGATTAACTGGTGAAATTCTCCTTGTTTTCTTCATTTTTGAAGGGTGGGAAGCACCCAAGCATGACATTTTCCCCCTTTTTGTCCGCAAAAATTTTTTTGTAGCTAGGGTTAATGCAAGGGATTTTTAGTGCTGGAAATCCATTTAAATCACCCAACATCTTCATCACCATGAATATACCCTGCTTGTAAGTTTTATAAAAGTCGTTTGCTTATCACCTGTCGTTACGGATCTTTGACGTTGAATAGGAATCCGATTCAGACCTTTGAATATTAAACTTGAGAAGAAGGAAGCATTTTGAGATTTGACACATAGTGTAACTAATAAGGCAATACATTCATGTTATTTTGTGGGCACTGATTTGGCACCAAGGATTGAATAGTAGACACACAGTAGACATGAATAGTAGAATAGTAACTTAAATACATTATTTAAATAATTTAAATTCATTATTTAAAAAAAAAGAAAAAGATATATGTTGTCTCTCTCCAAACCATACAACCTTTAAAGAAAAATTTTCAATAAAACTATACAAAGTAATATGCATAGAATATATACACAATTTGGTGGTGTCACTTTTTATTGTGCTTTTGGATACCCCACTGACTGTTTGAGGACACCCCTGTTCCCCTTTTTCCTCTGTTTCTAGTCCAGGGTAAGACTGTGCGCCTAAACCAAACAGCACCTGTCCTTGTGCCCAGCCACCCTCCCTTGCACCCACTCTCCCAAATGTCTTTTTCTAGTCATAGTGCCATTGTCTTAAATCAACATGATTAGCAATTTAACTGTCAAATTCATGTCTGTGTCATTGCTCCTTAGATAGGTGAGTACAGACAACTGAAAAAGGCCAGGCAGTTATGGATGGAGGGAGGGATAGATGGCTGTTCTGTAGTATTGGGAAGAAACAGAGTAGGCATGTAGACTCCTTGATCCAGTAGATGGTTCTGTCCGGGTTTTGCCCTAAATCATGCTTGCCTGGCAACTCGGAATGTAGAATGCACACTGTGGCAGGTAATAAATAAATAAGGACTGAATTGGAATCACATTTCAGACCTGCTTTAACTCCTCACCTACTCTCTGCCACCTCCCTGTGCTGCTGTCTGGAACACACAGCTGTTTATTGATAGGCCGTTATTAATTATGATGTTAAAATGAGAGAGTGCACTCAGGCACCCCCTGCTGATGTTTGGCTGCATGGATAATGAGCCAAATTAGATAATGAGGGGGGCCGAAGCGTGCTGCCGTGTACCCTCCACACGATGATGAAGTGGAGCAGAGAGAGAGAGGGTAGCAGAAAGAGGATGTGTGAGGCAGGGGGAGACATGGTGGGAGGGAGAGTTTAGCTGGCACCATGGCTCTCTTTGGCTTTTTCACCGTGAAGAAACCTGTAATTAAGAGCACAGTCATCAAGCAAATCGTTGTCTGTACGTACATGTATGTGTGAAACAGCAAGCTCTAGGTAGCGTGATTTTGCTGTGATCTCAATGATACTCTCTTATTAATTAATCTATTTATTTATATATTTATTCACCATAATAGTATTCTCAGCTTTAAATAAATCAATTGGTCATTTATATCCAGTCACATAATAAATCCTAGTAAGTAAGATTTTTTTTAAATCTAAATTATTCTTTTTTCTAAATATAGTAGTTGACATTAGCAAGTCTGAATTATGTTATTTTGGGATTCCAACTGTTGCTCATGATTTAACGGTGACTCATGCTGCCCACACTACTCGTGCAGCGTTCGGTGCACTGGGTGTTTTGTGGAGAGAGTGTATTAATGCAGCGTAAGTGATCAAACAGCAATGTAGGGTGTAAGATAATGTGTACGAGAGATAAAGAAGGAGCTATAATTTAGATATAGAAGGCTGTAGTTCCTAGTTGTGTAATGGACAAAGGGGATGTTGTGGATGCCGCCCAAAAGCCAGCATTTCTCATTCCTGCCCTGACTGCTCACTGAGCCATTTCCTGTTTTGACCTGAAATCTTTATTTAGAACCACCCCTCTGCTCACCACTCTCCTCCTCACTCATGACACAGAGAGATGGGTAGAAAAACTCAGCTTCACACCAGCTCATATCACTTTCAAAACAATTCTTTGGCAGGGACTTCTTGTTGACACTTCTAGTGTTTGCACCAGGCTAAATTTCAAGATATACTTACATGCTGTAGCGAAGTGACACGACTCTATTATTGTAGAACTTTATTTCTTCCATCAGGCAGTGTTTTCTTAACCGAGGTTGCTGAATAACTGTAACCAGTCAGCTTCTGAGCATGCTGCCTTAAATCTGACCATAATGGAAAAAGTAAAAGCTAGTTCATTGGCTTTGACCACCTCAGCAGCAGATATAAGCATGAAACTTGAGTCACACTGTGTGTAACTGTTCTGAATAAATTAAATGAACATGCAACTGATTCAGAATGTTTATTCTGTATGGTTGAGTGTAAGGATATATTGCAATTAGCTGAACTCATTTGTATGAGAAGTTTATTTTTCTCATGAAAATGATTGGATATATTGAATTTCACCGTGTTTATGAAATTTAAAGAGGACAGTCGATGAGTTTTCTAGTTTAAAGGGGTAAAGAAGCAAATCATTGTCTCTGGTTTGCAAGCTATAACTTGTTGCTGGCGATGGAGCTTTGCGTGGTTTGTAGAGTTGCAGCACTCCTTTTGCCTGAACTCTTTATTTTAGCCTTTGTGAGCTGAGCACCTTAAAGGTTTTCCTCAGGCAGGAAAACAATTTATGATGTGCAAAAGCCTTGCTTGGACTAATATTATTCTGGCTTTGGGCTATTCTGGTCTTTTAATATATTTAAGATGAAAGCATTTGAAAGGAATACACTTAAATGCAACTTGTCAGACATATGTGCCTTGTGGGACTGAGACATAGCAAACCACGTTATCTTACAGTCTAAAACTCAGCTCAGTTATCTTTATGGCCTTGCAGAATTAGCACACAGTTCACTTGCAATACAGGATTGCCTTATTTAGGCTTTTCCTTCTATTTTAGGATGATAAATTATGATGATATAAAGACCGTAACACCTTTACTTTCAAATAAATTTTCTTTAATTCTCCGCCGGGTACTCTGGTTTCCTCCCACAGTCCATAGACATGCAGATTAGGCTAACTGGTGTTCCCAAAGTGCCCAGAGTGTGTGAATAAATGTGAGAGAGAGTGGTGTGTGCATGGATTGGCACCTGGCACCGAAGTTTCCTGGGATAGGCTACAGGCTTCCTGCGGCCCTGTACAGGATAAGTAGTATTAAGGATAAGATGAATTAACATACTGAAACTTGAACTCATATATATATATATATATATATATATATATATATATATATGTTTAAAGATTTGCACTAAAGGGCCAAAAGTTTGTGGACACCTTGCCTTGTCAGCGAAACTGTAGGTGGGTTTCCCGCAAACTGTTGCTACAAACTGCCACAAACTTTGAAGTACACACTAGGATTAAGATTTTAGCTCACTTCAATAAAACTAATGAGTTCAAACAGGTTCCAGCTTGACAATGCCTTGGCACGAAATGAGGTCGTTAAATACATTGTTGATCAAGATTAAAGTGGAAGAACTTCAATGGTTTGCACAGAACAGTAACCTCAACCCCACTGAAAATCTTTAGAATGACCTGTCCACTGCAGCTCAGGCCTTTCTGCTCGACATCAATGCCGGATCACACTAATACTGTTCAGATTAAATGAACACATATTCCTACAACCATTCTTAAAAAATCTAGTGTAAAGTGTAAAAGTTATTATAACTGCAAAGAGGGATTATATCAAAAGATTTAAATATTCATAAACCAGGAACAAAATAAGTGTACTCTATAATTCAGTAATATATAGAACCACCTTTGTCAATGAAAGCTTGAATTAAATTTTAATGAAAAATCATTTTGGAAAAAATTTGGCCTAATATTTCAGTTTGTTGATTGTTTTCTTTATGTACAGCTCTCCGAAGATCCATTTGAACCATAGTGATGTTGATTTACAGTACTAGTAAGCGTGGGATCACTGTGCTGTTGCATAAACCAATTTTTGCTTAGCTTAAGCTTGGCACAAATGGCCTCACATTTCTTTGAAGAATATTCTAGTGCAGTACGTTGTACAGTACAAGTGGAGTGCATCGTTGTCCCAGGGACTGCAAGATTCCCAGGTCCTGTGGCTAAAAAACAAGCCCAAATCAATATCTTCCACACCATGTTTGACAGTCAGTATGAGATTTTGTAAACCTAAGTTTGGCTACCATATTCATTTAGGAGAAAAGGGGGTCTTTCCTAGACACTCCTCCATGGAAACCATACATTCATTCATCTTTTATAGCGCTTATACAGGGTCATGAAGGGCCTGGAGTCTATCCCAGGAGATTTTGGGCACAAGGCAGGGTACTCCCTGGACAGGGTGCCAATTCTTTGCAGGACATGCACACACGCACGCACACACACACACACACACACACACACACACACACACACACACACACACACACACACACAAAACGGGGGCAATTCGGGAATGCCAGTTAGCCTAATCTGCATGTCTTTGGACATTGGGAGGAAACTGGAGTACCTGGTGTGGAGGAATCCGATTTAAGACTGAATTTGCTGGGATGCCCATTTCTGCCAACTCCGTCACAGAGCTGTGTATTTAGATTGTTGGGAGGCCTTATAACTCTTGCCAGATTCATGAGCAATAGAAATTGTTTCTCTGAGGTCTTGGCTGATGTCCTTGCTCAAACACTTTTTTGTTTATTAGTTTGTTTATAGAAGTTGATGAGGATTACACCATTTTTTAGGCCCTGATTATAATGAGGGAGGGTATACTTTCTTTTTCTGATTTATGCAGTCCAGGTTTCTTATGATAAATAGTTCATAAAAAATAATGAAAGACTGAACCAACCAATAGCTTTTTTCTTTATAAGCATTATTGTATTCATTTACATTTTTGTTATATTTCTTTTATTTATTATAATATTTATATATAGCTATATGAACTTTATGAATTTATGGAATAATTATATAATGTACTTCATGTTATATAATAGCTTTAATATGCAGTTGTTCCAGGATGTACTCCTTTTTTTTAGGAATACATAGCTTAGTATCTTACTGCTCTTGACTTGACAGCCACATAGCCGCATAGTGAAAAACTTTTGCCCTCAGTTAACCTGAGCAGAAACTAACTAGACAGGAAGTTCTTATTCAATGGGTGAAAAGAATGTTACGCTAAAGCTCCTCGTACTACTTGTTTAGTTGCCTCTGTCTACACTGTTAATTTCTATCAACCAAACAACAATAGCTTATCCAGGGGCAGGCATATCCACTCATCCTCTCACACACTCACCTACACACCATCCACACACTCATTTACATTCATTCTTTTGGCAGACATACAATTGAGACAGAATACAAGTCATTCACACTGCTGAGCAGTATGAGGGTTAGGAGTCTCTTTGAAGGATCCAGCATCGGCTCTCTGTCCATCCTGGGATTATTCCATAGACTAGTATACCACTTAGTCACCATTGGAAAAGTAAACAATACTACCTCCAGGGTCTTTAAAATGTGTCTGTCCACGGGTTTGGCGATGCTTTTTCTGATTTAAAATTTTCTTTAGTTTTGAGCCATTATTCTGTACACATTCAACCGGAAAACAATTTTTGTATGTTTCATGTGTATTTTCTCCATGTTGTATCTTTTAGACACTGATAATGGAAGGTCAAACAGAAATTAAATAGCAGAAATTTCTTTACCTAATATAAGTAACCAGCACTTTAAAAAGTAGACTAATCAGACTTCTAAGTGGCACTCTGGATGGGAGACATAACATTACAGTTTCTCCTCTGTCAATCAAAGCAAAACTAGCCATCTGCAGCCGTCTTTGAAGTCATTTATATAGAGCAGCGCAGACTGTGCTTTACTCCATGTGTGTATAAATTCACAAAAATCACAGAACATGATGGTGCACATAACCTCTTAATCTGACACTCTGGTTTGATCTTTTTTTTTAATGTGACCATAAATTCTTTTCTCAGTTGCCTTGTGTATAATATTCTTTTCAGTGTCTTGTTCTTTTTTCTTTCTATTCCAGTGTAACAACAGGGTAATCTTTGTGCCCATGACTGGAGGAATTAAAAATACTGCTTTTTTATGTTGTCAGTGGTAACATTGTGCTGTTTTGCACTCTCAATTAATCTGAGTCATATAGGTTTTGTCACTTTTATCTCTTCCGTCGTCTGTTGACTAATAACTTGTTCATTTCAGGCAATTCACAACATGGGTGCTTTTCCAATGTCATGGTTCTTCTTTGGTAGTTTAATTTAATTTCGAAAACATTCCACACGAGGCAATGTGACTGTTCATATGGTAAACTAGACAATCAGGATCTGTCGCGTGCCTCATGCAGTGCTTATACATGCCATGTGGTGGCAGTTTAGCTTGTCTATATTAGTAAAGAGGCCTGGGAATACTGTACTGATGCATTTTTACTGCTGGGTGCAAAAGACAAAAATATAGACAGATCATACTGAGAGAGCAAGAGAGAGCGAGAGAGAGATGCATTTGTGAATTTCATATTTATGACAAATATGTGACAAATATTACGCATAATTGAATGAAGTAGTATTAGTGGGAATATAGCTGATTAAGGTGGATAAAAAGTATTTGGATATCTTGTAGTGGATTAATCAGGTAGGAGAGGTGAATACATGTTGCGTGGAAAAGGAAAGAGAGGGAGAGAGAGAGAGAGAGTTTTCGAAAGAAAGCAATAGAGAGAGAAGGTGTGTATGCGCGTGTGTTTTGAGAGGACTGGGTGTAAGCCCATTGCCCACGCAGGGTTGTGTTGTATCGTATCGTACAGGGGAGGAGTGTTCCGAGGCGCCATGCGTGCGTGCGTGTGCGCGCGCGCGCGCGAGGGTGTGCGTGCGTGAGTGTGTGTCCGACCAGCAGTGAGCGCAGCAGTCTCACTCTACGTCACACCTCTCCGACAGCTACTGTGGTGAGCACTGTGCTGTCCCTCTGTACAACTGCCTGCCGATGTTTTTTTTTTTTTCCCTCGCTGTCTTTTCGCCACTCAGCTGTCCGACCGCAAAGGCTTCTAAGTTTAATTGTGTGTGATATCTCATCTCGGACCCGGGCTTCGTCGCTGTCCGTCGCTCCACTTGGAAGTAGCGCTTTCGACATTTAAGCGAGATCTTTTTTCTTTTTTCTTTCTCCACATGCTTCATTTTAAAGCTCCGCTCGACCTGGCCGTGGTAAGTAACGTTAGCTCAGAGATCTGACGCGACCGCGACTGAAATCCTGTAACTCGTCTGGCACACTGACTTACTGCTTTACACACCGATACACTCGAGTGTTAACTTACCCAGCCTGCGTGCCACCGAGAGAACGCCGATAATAATGTATTCGGGTATTGTTGTCTGGTCCTTGTCTCTCTCTTCTTTCTCTTTGTAAAGTTCAGCAGCTCGACTTTTCTCCTCGCAGTACTCACCACATCCACTGTAAACGACATCCACGCTCGTGTGTTTATTTCCCAGTGAGTTTTTGTTAGTTCTTGAAGTTCACATATCGACGTTATGTATTATGGCTCTGACTACAGGAGTGTACGATATGGGCAAAAAATGTTATCACAATATTGATATCATGAATGATATATCGTGTTTATGTATTTATTTTTTTTAGATCTAATGCTACAAAAATGCATTTTTTGTAAAGGAAACAAAAAATGTTTACTAATATATATATATATATATATATGTTTACTAATATAGATAGCTCACTGTCCAGTCGCTCCTGTGAGTTGACCAGTTTTAAATAAAAGTACTCACAATATGTGCGATATATCAGGGTATTATTCTGTAACTTCTTACAGTAACGTCCATTTGATTTTTATTTAATCCATAAAACAGTTCTGAAGGTCATACACAATAATATAGTAGGTATTAGCAGGATACAAGCCTATAATTAATTAATACAAAGTTTATATATTGCTAGTGTTAACAATGCTCTTTTCTTTAGGTTTAGTCTTTCATGTCTTTTACTACACTTCTCACCAAGCGCCTAAATGTAATGTCGTTTTTATTCTGATTGATTCCTACCCTAAAAAGATATATCGATGTTGAGGTAGTATGTTAGACTAGTGCTGAGTGAATAGAGCTGTGGTATTTGACTGAGAGTGCCATTTGGCAGGTGACTGGAAAAGAAAATAGCTGGTGACCTGCTTCAACTGTTAGCTCGAGCTTAAATTTAGAATGCATGCAAGAAAAAGGGCCAGGGGCTGAAACATGGCGTTTGGAGAAGAGTTTGAGCTTCTGTTCTCTTTTTTCTGTGTTTTCTGTTTATGGCGAGATTGTAGAATTATGGTCTGCTCTTTAAGCAAATGAGTTTTCTGTGGCATTTTATGAACAGGGTTTTGGCTGGTTGGGTTTATGATGAGCAGGATATCTTAAGATCTTTCAAAAAAAAAAAAAAAATCTGAGAATTTTACAACTGCACTGTACAGCACTTCTCTTAAGACACAGGCAGTGTCCAAAGGACACTTACACGCACACACATGCCCCCCCCCCCCTCTCTCGCGTGCGCACACACACACACAGTAAATTCACTAGAGATCAAGGTCCAGTTAGATCTTCTTTGAATGTTCACTTTGGAATAGGTTCTATGCACTGCCTTCATTCACCTCCAACTTTTTTTTTGTTGTCATTTTATGATTCAGCAATGGATAGTAGATTATAGAATTGTATCAAACTGAATGTGAAGCTCTTCTTGCATTTTGACCTCATGTAGGATAGTAATATGCAACTAGAGTATGTTTAACAATGTTTACTGTATATGTGTGTATGTGTGCATGAGTATGTTGCAGTGTAGTAAAACTCGAGCATGCTAACGTAGGATGGGTCAGGCATGATTTGCCAAGGCTAATTGGCATGCAGCAAGGTCATTTAAGTTAATGCAGAAGATGTGGGCAGCTTTTACATTGTGACTTGCTGGATGCAGTTAGTGCTGTGCAATATGCAGCATTTCCGAAATCAACATATCCATGTACCGTTAGTCCATTGTGTGAGTTATAAGTGCCTCCTTTGTGCTGTTTGAAGGCCCTCAACATCAAATCATGCTGCAAGCTCTCATTAAACACTTTGGCATTTCTTTGCAAAGCAATGTGAAGGGCCCACATGTCCAAGTTACATGTAAGTCACCAGTTACCACTAGAATTCTTTAAATACTTTTTTGTAATTTGTGAGATATTTTCATTGGTAGTCAGAAATCTCTATTTCTGTATTGAAATCTTTATATTACCCGCTAATCAGTACAATCTGGATACTGCATACAGTAAAAGCCTTTGGAAATAAACTCAGTGTTCTTGCTGGAATTTTTTACCCAGTAACCTTTATTGCTGCTAGTTTGCTTGTATTTCTCCTGAACGAGAATGTAAGCGTGTGTCTTACACCCCCCCCCCCCCCCCCCCCCAACACACACACACACACACACACACACACACACACAAACAGGCACATACACACACACACACATCAAGCCTTTGGCCCCTCTCGTCAGACCGGTTTGAAAATGTGTTCTTCCCTCTGCCAGCATTTAACTCTCCAAGCTGAAGACTAGAGTTCAGGGAATTTAAACTCAGTTTGCTTTTGAACTACTTTCAGTTTTCATGCATTGTCTTGGTGCAGAATTTTGCTCTGTTCAGGAAAAAGAAAATATACCACCAAAGACATTTAAAATAGTCTCCTTCTATACGATTTAAAACTCCACATATACGCTGAACAATAATGCCGCATCACCGTGGAACAAATGCGACCTATTGAATAAAACACATAATGTGAGAAATCTTTTAATGATTACAGGATGTCAGTTAGAAAATGAATCACTCTGACCCAACTTTCTCTGATTGACTCGGCCTTAAAGTTCATACGGTTATTCTGTGTACTGAGTTAATTTTGTCTTGTCAGTGCTGTTCACGTTTTATTAACGTCTTCCTTTCTCCTTACTCTCTAACCACAGAATCTGTAGCGTATATGTGATATGTGATCTGTACGATGCACTCTCCGAGGGTAAATGTAGATGTAGGATTAGTCTGTGATCGGGCTGAAAAGCAAGCCATATTTGATGCAGTTCTATCTTTAAAAAGACAAATGGGACAGATTTAGGGGTTGATGTACAAAAGGGTTTTCCTGACAGCACCATGAAATTTTGAGTAAATAGACTTGCCGTGTTTTTTAAATGAAGGGAAACGTGTCTAAATTGTTCTCTGTTATAACATGTATACATGTTGTATACATGTACATTTAGTATACATGCTGTATGACAGAGATTGGGTTGAAAGGTGCTGCATTAATGCTTTCAAACAAAGCATTCTCCATAACTCAGGTGTTTTATCTACATGCTGTTAAAGAGGATGATTGATCTAGGTTATAAAGTTAAAATGCTTTCAAACACACAAAGCTAACTGTCTGTCTAGTATCTGATTTTGATCGTTCATTCTGTTATTAGCATATTGAGCTAATTAGCAATTGTAGCAGCTAATTTTTTTTATTTATTCAACCTGGTTATAGTTGTAAGGTACACTGGTGTATTTCATGCTGTGGATGTATGCTATTTCATGTCGTGTGGTCTGCCTCTTTCTATATTGCTGTGTTCTCTCTCTCTCTCTCTTTTCTTTTTTTTCTGTTCTCCTCTTGCTCGTGCTCAGTACTGAGCCTTCGTCAGGAGAGCCCACACAAATGACACCCCGTCTTTGTGCCGTCAAGTGCCGTGACAAAGCGCGCCGAGTAAGTACCGAGGCCAGGCGGAGAGGAGGATGAACATGTATTATGCGTCTGTAATGATACTGTAAGATGACACCAAAGAGTGTGCGCCTTCTCCCTCGCTCTTTATCGCTGTCATTCTCCCTCCAGCACTTGCTCTTATTTGACAGTAATGTGTGTGTTATTATATGCAGCCAAAAAAAGTGATGTTGAACTGTCCAGGCTGTTTGTATGTTTCGTGGCCTGACCCGCCATCCTCCCGGTTCCAGAACAGCGCTTTGCAGCAGAACTGCGAGCTATGCATGTATGCACACATGCATGTTAGTGTGTGCGTGTGTGAATCCATCCCCTCAGGACCTGAAATAGCAAAGCACCGAGGTGAGGGGGGAGGGGAAGTCAGAAGCACAGGCATGGAAACGTGCAGATCCTGTTACAGGATCATAATATCACTGATGATTCAGCGTGCGCATACACACTCACCCATTCACTCGCCCATGCACCCCTTTCCTTTGCGCACTCAAATGCTCATTCATTAATTCATTCATTCATTCATTCATGCATTCATTCATTCTGGAGTTCATTTATCTGCTCATGCATGCACCCACTCACTCATTCACTTGTTCTCGTCATTCACAGAGTTCCCCTCTACTTCTTCGTTAACACATTTTCGTTTAGTCATTTGTACTATGAGGAAAACAAAGAATTATACATAGATTACTGCAAATTGATAACCAAGATATCATAAAGTACTGTGCAAAAGTCTTGACCCATCCCTCATTTCCTCATACTAAATTAAATCACGTAATTTCAATTGTACACATTGGAACAAATGCTTTACTGTGACAGGCTGCAAAAGTGACTTAAGATACAATTTCAAAATCGGTTGTTTATGTAACAACCTCAGCAGCAACCTCATTCTTCCTCTTGTCTGTTCCAGTCCCTCAGCATTCAGCATCACCAGTATAGTAATCACCGCCTTGATCATGTCATCTGCACCTGTTTTTCACTGGTTCATGCCTTAAGTTATGTTTTTTTTATGCTTAAATGATTCATAGGTCACCGTGTGGCTTAACAAAACCAAAAAAAAAACGTTCCTCTGAAATTGGTCAAGTACAGGGACTGGATTGAAAATGAGTGCCAAAAACTTGCCAAAAATGAGAGCCAAAAAGTCCTTCAGGAAGCATGGAGAACTATTCCTCAAGACTACATTAAAAATACAAGAAAGTCTGTCTCTTTGGAAACAAAATATAAATAAATGAGGGCTAAAGACTGTACAGTACTGTGCAAAAGTTTTAGGCGTATGCAAATAACTGCTCTAGAGTAAGGAAGTTAAAAAAATCTACATAAAAAAAAAACACTATAAAAAGCAGTAAACAGAAAGTAATTAAACAAAGCCAGTAATTGGTGTTACTACAATTTGCTTAAAATCTAGTCTCAGGTACAATTTGTGTAGTTTTATAAGGAAATTAGCTGCTTAGTTTTACTAAATATTCTGCAGAACCTGCCACAGTCCTTTTGAGGACTTTGTCACACCTGCTTCTTTTTTTTATGCATGCATAACCCAGCAGCCTTCTTTTTTTTTTTCTTTCTTTTTTTTTGCGTGCAAAGTGGTCTTTTACATAATATGTTGCTTTCCTTTCTGGCCTACAGATATTACCCTGTAAAATCATTTTTACAGTGTACACTGTAAAAATAATAATAAATATATATATATATATATATATATATATATATATATATATATATATATATATATATACACACACACTGTTATATATATACTGGAAAACTAATGTTTGTAGATTTGTAGATTTTTAGACCTTTGCAGCTGGAATGAAAGGAGAAAGTCAGCAGTGCAGCTATGACATCACCCTTACGCTCAATCTGATATTAGAGAAGACCTTTCACACATTTTATCCATGTAGTCTGGTTAGTCAAATTAAATTTCTCATGCATGCTGCTTAGTATACATTTTGCAGCCAGCTTAGCAGGACTGCAGTCTTTCCAGCTACTGCTCTGACAGCCCTGTGTTCTCCTGTCCAAAGGCCCCAGCCTCACTTTTACACTAATTCTGGACTTATCCGGTGCTCTGTTTCACACGCTTAGCTACTGCCAGGAGTGGTATCCAGGAAGTAAGCCGCAGCTGAGCCATGCTTTTAAAGCTGTGCTGTAAAACCAAGTCATCTTCCACTATTTTATAACAGGAATAAAAAAGAAAGAACAAACGCTCTTTTAATGTAGCGTCTTTTCTGTTCGGGATTTTATGCGGAGAGCGAATGGAAACGGTAATTTCTGAGCTCAGGCGCAGCAGTGATGGAGAAGCAGTTTGCTGTGTGTTTCTCGGTGTCTCTGTGTGCAAGGGAACAGAGTGTGCTGAGTGAGCTGGGAACACTGCGCTCCCCGCTCACTCTCTCTCTCTCTCTCTCTCTCTCTCTCTCTTTCTGTACACTCTCTGCTCCTGTTGTCATTCTTACACACCTTAATTTCAGGTCAGAGGCGATAGGTAGCGGCTGCTTTTTTTTCCCTGAGCGAGAACAAATCTTTCCTCCTCTAAACTCTTATTGCTATCATACTGTCCTGGTCTTGGCTCTCCTCCTCTACTCTCTCAGCGACCTTTCACCCCAAAGATGGAGGAAAGAAGATGGAGGAGGAGAAAACGGAGAAGAGGAATGTGCAGGGTGGAGTAGTAATGGTGTTGCGGTGCTGCACATATCTGTCTCCACTCCTCAGAGTGAGTCACAGGGACCTGTTCAGCTGACATTTTTTCCCTCACCAGTTCTCTGAACAGGAATTGGATTTGTGTAGGTTTTTTATCTCTGCTCAGAACTTGTCATAATTTTATTTATCCTTTTTTTTCCCTCTCTTGGCATTAGTGCATCCGAGCCATCATGAATTCCACAACAATGCCTGTTTCTTTCTTTCCCCAAACACTAAATGTAAAGGAAGAGGGCAGTAAATCAGAAGAAAACCACTAACTTGAATCATGTTCCTTCTCTGTTTCCAGTGATAACAGCTGCCCAGGCTGTAGGGATCGCTAGAACGCTACATATAGTTTTCAGTCTTAGCCAATTTTTACTCTTACGCTTACTTTTTTCTGTTTGTAATCTAAATATTAGCCACTCTATATCCATTTGACTTAATTTGTCTTTTTTTCAGAGCTGTTGTCATGCATCTATGCAAAAAAAAATATTTTTTTATTTAATCAACAGAAGTAAAAGACCTGGAGAAAAGTGTTACTGAATGACCTGAACCCCCGCCGCCCCCGTTTTTTCTCCTTTTCTTTTAAAAGAACTGTTTATCTGTTCATTTCTGAGTCGTATGCCCTGTGTCTGTGAGCATTGGAATTCACACAGCGACAGGAGACAGAACTTGTTTTGCTCTCCAACACACATTTTTCTGTTTCAATTGCTTTCCCTCAGAAGCAGTACCAAGAGAAAACACTTCTTTTTTTTTCTTCCTTAAGTTCCCTCATCCCCACCTCCTTCTCTCTCCCTTCTCTTCCTCCCACCCTTCTCTCTCCCTCTTTGTCATCTCTCTGGGCGGATTCCCAGCTGACCATGTTTGTCATGGTAACAGGCAGCGAGGCAACAGGCCCAGCCACTTGCACTTCCTGACTGAGTGGAAATGCCTGACAGAGGTGCGCCTGCGCGATGTTTGCCCGCTCGCTTGCGCGTGCGTGTGCGCTCGTGTGTATGTGAGCACACAGACAGGGCCAGGGTGCACGAAGCTGTCAGCCTGGATTAGGTTCAAGTACACTGCAATGCTGCCTACTGCTACTGAGCTTCACTTTATGGTAATGAGGAGAGGCCTCGGTAACAGGCTTCTTTCTCTCTTGCTCTTTTTCCTCTCTCACTCACGGTTTCTGTCTTTTTCTCCCTGTTACTACTCTTTTACTGGTATAAGTTCTGCCACTTGCTCTCCTTTACACTCTCTGCTTATCTTTGTGCTTTTGCTTAGATAACGGAGCTCAGAGTTGTTTTCCAGTCTGTGCTCTGTATTGTAGAAGACAGAAAGAAATATTTTTATAAACAGAATGGAAAATTAGTTGTTTTTTAAAATAGGATTCATAATTCAATTATGCCAGGAATTAATTGTATAAGACTGGAACCCGCTCTTGTCTGTAAGGAATATGGTTAGACTAGCATTTAAAAATGCACAGTGAGAAATGAGCTTGTGACTTCGGTGGTGCGAGTGAGACAGCACTCTCGAGGTATAACATGAATGCCATTAGTCCACTATGGAGCCTATATGGACAAGAGTATTACGTAAACACTTATGACACAAGCACCTTGGCTGTTTTATATAAGATATGAGTTTGAAGTATATGTTTTTTATATGTTCTCTAAACTGAGTAGCAGTCACACAATTACTCAAACACAATCCCAATCAGGCTTCTAAGTCACTTGATAAATGTAAGTCAATAAATACGCAACACAGATATTTTCAAACCTAAAAGCAATCCGCCATTTGAAAATACCAGCATTCTCGCACAGCATTACCACACGACTTACAAGCCCTATTGTGTTTGCAGAGAAGAAGAGAAATTTCATGAACCTGTTAGGACTAATCATGTCATAAAACATTACGCATGAAGTGGGCAAAGCTCAAAATGTTATGCAACACACAGTATGTTTTCAACAGAATGTTGATAAATGGTACTGAAAAAGAAAAAAAAAACTAAACTATAAATATATAAAAATTTAACGTTTTTTTTGGGTGACTGTACTACTTTAGAAATGAGGCCCATGTTTTTCAAATTTGCTAACATGTAATTTTCCTGTTTGTTATTTGGTAATTGGTCTTCAACTGAAAAAAACATTTAACCTAATGGGAAAAATGCACAGATGTCTATCTTCCCTCATGGATCACCAATGTATGTCAGAGCATCTTCTTTTAGGTCATTTTTAAAATGCCATTGCCATATTGCGGATTTCCTGATGTTGGTTACTCAGCCTTTCATCCTGTAGTTATTGAGTCATTAGCATGCACAAGTAAACAGTCTAACCAGCAGCAATACATCAAGCTGGATTCCACAGGCTGTTTGTTCTGACTACTCCATGATTGAGAATTTCTCACCGAATACACTGAGCAGAACATTTGTAAGGATTTGTACTGTATATACTTTGAAATTGAAAGCGAATATGGTATATTGTGATGATATGGTATATAGTTATGAACTTGAGCAATAACTGAAAAGCACATATGACTGATCACTCATAAAAACCAAAAAAAAAAATTATCTTTTTTAGTGAGATTTGAGTGACATTTTTTTCATCTTGCAAGTTAGTATTTAATGTTTTACCCAGATATTATAATATTAACCTTTATCTCCACCCGACACGCCTAACACACACACACTTCTCACTCTCATACTGTTGAAACGTCTCTGTCTGTCTGACTCTTGCTGTTCTTTTCACAGCGCTGTACTGTAACAACATGGCGGGCCCCTGAGATGGGCTGTAAATCTGATGTATATTGGGCCGGTACAGTAGCCGAGAGCTTTGTTTCCCAACATGGGGAATGAGAGCAGCCTCACCGCTGCCCCTTTTCTTACGCCCAGCATGCTGTTCTGCCTTTTCCGCTTCCCCCTCTCTAAGCTTACTGGAGTAACACACGACACTGTGTTTTTCATATTGCACACTCACACAACGAGCTCTTACTGAAAGTCTGACACACACTTGCCTCCCTCTCTTAGCAGCAAGACTCAGGAAGCAATAGTCAGAACAGGATTCCTGTAATTGCCCCTATTTCCAGTGCATTGCTCGTCTCTCTTTTAAAAGTGTGAATAGTTGTGTATGGTGATTAATAATTTGAGTGAATCATAGCAGTTTGAAGAGTTTGGTTTTGCATAAAGTCCTTTCCCTATGTTGTGTTACCTTATCTGTTTGGCACAGTTGTAACGTGAGTCGCTGTGTGCTCTTTCTTCTCTGCGGCCACCGTACAGATATTGTAGACTCTCACCCCAGTGGAGGCTCAGAATGCTAATATGATGACAGCTTGCGGGCCAATGTCATGGCAACAAAACTACAATCTGGTAACAGAAACGGTCTTTTATTTTTAACCCAAGTCTACCTGTCGATGCTTAAGCCAACCGATGTTTGGGTTGGGTGTCTGTTTCATTGGTTTTGCATTTTGTCTAACATACCATGTAGCTGTTCATGATGTTTATTGCCTTTATTTATGGTTACTTATGTTTATGTGCCTAACAAGTTTTAACACACCATCTCATTGACTAAATTCCATGTGTTTCCTTCCAAAGGAGTGTTTATGTACTTTACCGTTGTATTTTGCCTTTATGAGTTTTTGGTTTTTGTGGATTTATCTTCGTTTTGATAAATCATGTCATTGTTTTTATTTAGCATCCTTATTCTGGATGAAAAAACATCTAACACATTTTACACATTGTGTTAGAATTTCTTTTTGCTCAATCTTTAATAAACAACATGGTTTATACATTTAAGTGTACATACTTTGGTCATCAGCAAACAAAAAATAAGCGATAAACAAAGAAATTTTCACTTTGGATCTAATTTTCTCTCTCCCTCTCTCCCTCTGGTCCAGATATATGTTGGGTAAAGGAGCAAAGCGGAAGCTAGATGAGGACGATGAGGGAGTGGAAGGCAAAGCGGTGGCGATGGCGGACGGCCTCTCCAAGGTCTCGTACACTCTGCAGAGGCAGACCATCTTTAACATCTCACTGATGAAGCTGTACAGTCAGCGAGCGCTGGCTGAGCCAAGTCTGGAAAAACGTGTGCTCATCAACAACATGTTGCGGCGCATTCAGGATGAGCTGAAGCAGGAGGGCAGCCTGCGTCCACTCTTCTTTCCTCCCTCACCTCCTCCAGACCACCCAATGGATGAGGGATTTCGGGAAGCGCAGCCAGCCTTTGGCGTACTCTCTGTGGTGGCTTCACCGCCTGTGCTATCCCAGCAGCCCCCTGTCCCACCTCCCTCCCCAGCCGTAGCCAGCCCTACACCACTGGATGCTTGCCTTACTCCGGCTTCGCTCCTGGAAGAGGACAGCGCAGTGTTTTGCACTTCTTCCCCTTCACTTCATCATTCTCCATCCAGACTTCGCCCCCTCATGGCCACTGACAGCTTCTCCTCGGCCCTGGATGAAATCGAGGAGCTATGTCCTTCATCTACAGCGGCAGGGTCTATCACTACCTCCTCACTCACAGTGCCCCTTCCTATGCCCCTCCAGCCCTCCAGCCAGCCCACCACAGCCCCAGACTCCAAAAACTGCACAAAGTCCTGCAGCTCAAAGCCAGAAGGATCAAGCCCACTTGCTGTGGAGCGGTTAACAACAGGTACAGCTGGGACAGCAGCTACTGAGTCTAGAGGGATGGACGCTCTCCCTTCAAGTGGCTTGGACATGAGCACTTTGCCATCCTCCTCCTCTTCCTCAGGCTTCCTCACCGATCTGGCCCTGGATGATATTCTGTTTGCTGATATCGACACCTCTATGTACGATTTTGACCCATGCACTTCGGCAGCAGGGGCCTCCCCATCCAAACTATCACCTGTGGTGTCGGCCGATGACCTCATCAAGACTCTAACCCCCAACCAGCCTTTTAAAATGGACCTCACTGAGCTGGACCACATCATGGAAGTGCTGGTAGGATCATGACCACCTTTGGCTGGGAATGCAAATCTTTTTTTGTTTGTTTTTATACGAACTTAAAAAAAAACATAAAGACTTATCATTGTGGGTGTTTTGTACAGTTTTTTTTTTTTAAGGTAAGGCAGTTGTTATTATGAGTGGTGATGTCACCCAGTACTACTTTTCAACACTGTGCATGCACTGTGCTTGCCTTTCCAAATATACACATGAAGGAACACACTTGGCTTCAGTCAGATTCAAGTGCCTTCATCAAAAATGACCACTTGGTAAAATCCTGTCTTTTTGTTTATTGTCTGTATTTAATTTCTTAAGCAAACACAGAAGGAGTAGCAGCTCTCTTTACCATTCTCAGCATACAGGTGCAAGAATGTGCTTAACCAAGTCTATTTTCATATAACTCTCATTTTCATAAAGCACAACAAATTTAAAAGAGGAATTGGTTTATGTGCATCTTTAGTGTTATTGCTAATATGATAATATTATAAAGAAATATTTAAGTAAATTTAATTAAAATTTAATGTTGTGAAATAACTTTTGCTTTTTAGTAAGAAATGGACATGCTTTACCCCAACTGATATTTATATATGAGCTTTGGAAGGATATTTACTTTGAAACAAATTTCAGATGTTCTGCAGTGGAGATTTGGTTCAGGCAATAGGTGCAAACTGTGCTTTTCTTTTAATGTGACAAAGAGTTATTTTTCTCATAACCCCCCCCCCCCCCCCCCCCCCCCAAAAAAAAAAAAAAGGTAATCAAGGTCAAGTCCCTTTATGCGTTGCTAATGCCCATAACCACCAGCTTTTTATTTTCAGGTTTCCACATATTTTTTTACATTTATATTATTTTTGCAATGAAATTTCCGGTAAAAATACAACACTAACTTACAGTATGTGCTTTATAATGCAATTTCATTCATAATTTATGTCATATAAGCAGCCTCAAATTAACATTAATTTTAAAAACTAATCCAAACCAAAACTAAAACATTTTCTACCAGAATACAAGCATTGTGATTGCTTGTTTTGTGCATTTCCCTCTCCCTCTCTTTGCCAGCGGTACATTATTCATATTGCATGCAGGATTTCATCCTAACTGTACAGAAGCATACTGTAGGATTTTAGGCAAGTTGGTATTATGTAACTTTATGCATACCATTGGTTAAGTTTGCCAGTGGTCACCATGTCCTGTCTTGGCTCCTTGTTGTCTCTCTTGGTGGCTTTGGACCAGTAGGAATGGTCAGAACGCTTAGGGACATTAACATAAGAGATTTTAAATTCTAAACATGCATAAGAGAGGCTTGTCCACTGTTACGGTTCAGACTACCAGAAGAGATTTTTATTATTTATATTTTTGCATTACCAGCCTCAATTCTGTGTTTAAAAGCCTGTTTGTGCAACAATAGGCAACATATGCCTTTAGCTCTGAAACCCGCTGCAAACCACTTAGTGCAATCAAACTGGATGTAGGGGATTTAGACTTTCAGTGTTTTCAGTTCACTTCTGAATAATTACATCATACATGTACAAAGGGACCATTTCTCATATCAGCTGCTTAGTATTATAGACCTGTTTACTGGAGAGTGCTGTTAATCAGCCATGACTTTGTCACAAATATCATTTCCTGTCACAGATTTCAAGAGTGTCTTGGCTTCTTAGCATAGATTAACACAGGCATTATCAGACTAGTGAACTGTAATACTGGTTCTTCACTAGTGTGACCATTTTAGATATGGGATATTCGAATTTTCTATTTCCAGAGAAGCCTTTAGTGGGAGTTACAGATCACAACCTATAGTGCTCAAGAGATTATGTAAGAATTTGAAAACATGACGATCAGGAGTATTTAAAGCCAAGCAGGCAATACTATTCATTCATAATTATTATTGATTATTTTAAGTTGTTTGGATTTGGAGTGATTTTTGTTTTAAATTATTTATTTTTCATTTTCTGTGTAAATATATTTATTTTGATGTGAATCTACCATCTGGATTGTAATGTGTACAGAATGTATGGTAGGAATGTACTCTGCGTATAGGAATGTATTATACAATGAATTGGGTTGGAAGCCATCTTTTCATTTAGTTTTTTTTAATGTATTATGTTTTTTTGTTTCTTATATTATAATTTTGGGGTGGTGTTTGTGGCAGTGTTTAGGTATACACTCCCTACCCCTGTTTAAATATGAGTATTTAATGTCTGTGTACATTACTTCATAGTGTGCAAGGGGGGAAAAAACTTGTGAAGCAATACTTTATTCTCTTCAAAAACTTTTGAGGTTCAGACTCCAAAGCATATTTTTAGGAAAGTCTATCTCTAACCCTCAATGCCAAAACATATGAAGAGCAGAAATGAGTGCTGTGTTGATGCCGGTTACTGTTAATATGACATGGTGTCTCCCTTTCTTCAGCCTATACCCCAGACCACCTGTTTGGGGAAATATAACGAGTTCAGTGGTTTTCAAGAGAGAGACCACCAGGAGCTGATAGGGGTGTGTTTGTGTGTGTGTTGAATGTGTGTGTGTGTGTGTGTGTGTGTGTGTGTGTGTGTGTGTGTGTGTGTGTATGTGTGTGGGGGGGTCCCTTTTCTGCTCAGTAAGAGAGGCTGTATTTTTCACAGACCTTGGGAGCTGTGCCTTTTCTATGCAATTACCAACATATTAATTTTGAGGAAAACCCACCCACCAACTGATGATCACTGTATTTAAAACAAGGTGTGGACTGTAGAATATATATAAAAATATCGACAAGTGTCTATGAATTTGAAACAGTCTTACTTTTGTAGTTTTATATCATACAATAAACTATTCAAATTAAAATGTGTTTTATAATCGCCATTTTTTATCACTTTTACAAAGTTTACTTGATTATTTAAGTGTGTATGTATTGTACATTCTTGAGTTATAAACAGACAGATATAATCTTTTTAGTGTTTTCATCACATTCTTTCTCTCTGCTGTGTCTCAAAACTAATATCAGGAATTTCTGCATCAACAGTTGCCACCATTTTGTAACTGTGACTCATGAGCTGTTACTGTGAGCCTATTTCCAGCATTGGGGACACACAGCTGCAGAGAGCAGAGCCACTTTTAGTTCATAGCATGTGGCTGTGTCTCATTTGTGTGCATAAAGCAGTAAGAAGGGGAATCCAGACAAGAATATGGACTAGTCATCTAGTTAGGACAGACAAGAGTTTTCTTTTCTCTAATGTAAAGCACTGACTTTATGTGAATGAGTAAATCACCCGAGCAGCAGCCAAGGCGTAGTTATGCACCATGTGGAACACACTTAGCCTGTCTGTTTATAGAAGTGCTTTTTAATTTAGCTGTTGTTTTGCCTGTGCTTTGTCTATTGGTCATGCAATTTTAATGTAACTGATAGGTATTTAGAGATGTTGGCTTATATAGTTTTCAAAGGATTTACTGCAGTATTAACCATCGCCTATATCTTCCTCTTCTGACAACTTTTGTCAAAACAGCAAACTTCATATGCGTGTTTTATTGTTAAACAAGAAAATTCATTTTAATGAAAAAACGTCATAGCTTTTTTGTCATACAGTACTATAAAAGTCAATTGTGTTGGTAAAATACCTGAAAAACTTGTTGCAACACTTAATGCACATGTTGCTGCATGTTTTTTAAATCAAATATGCCTGTAATCACTTTAATCATTCCACCTTAGCATATTTTCACACTTTCTGCTTTAAACAAGTTTGAGTGATCCAAGAAGTCACAGCTTGATGACTCGGCATAAATCAACATAAATGAGTTCAGACCACTCTAAAATAACCCACCTGCAAACACTCTAAGGTTCATCTGAGTATGGGATCTATGTTGTTTTCTTTTTAACTTTATTCGTGCATGCTACAAATCTAAGTGTCTAAGTGTCCTGTGGGTTCCTGGACAGATATATTTCTAAATTTTATGTCACTTAACATAAATGAAGTAATGATACTCAAATGGCAGTTGTGTAGTTCCATGGCAGGGACACAGAGGAACACAATAACTAAGCTAGTAGTAGCACTGAGACACTAGGAAGTATTCTAAAATATATATAAAATATTTAAGCAGCAATAATAATAATAATAATAATAATAATAATAATTCAGTGAAAGGACGAAAAATCAACTGTGTATTACTATTGCTATATACACTCAGTAAATACTGTATTAGGAACATCTGTAAACCAATTCACTCATGCAATTCTCTAATAAGCCAGTTGTGTGGCAGCAGGTCTAATGCATAAGATCATACAAAAACCAATCAATCATTGCTTATTTCTTGTTGACTTGTGTACCCCTAGGCTTCTAATGGCTGCTTCTAGTATAATAATGCACAATGACACAAAGCAAAATTCTTCTCAAACTGGTTTCATGAACATGACAATGAGTTCAGTGTTCTTCAATTGCCTTCCCAGTCACCGGATCTGAATTCAGTGGAAAACCTTTGGGACAGGATTTACAGCATCAAAGTGCACCTGAAAACTCTACATGACTACATAATGCAGTCATGTCAACATGGACCTGAATCTCAAAGAAAGGCTTCCAACATCTTGTGGAATCTGCCCATGAAGAACTGAGGTTGTTTTGGAAGTAAATGGAGACCCTTCCCAGTATAAGTATAGTGTTCCGATACCAATAATACATATTCCTGTACACATACTATTCCTATACTAAGTGTTTAGTGAGTGCATGCCATATATGAATGTGTTTTGTCTATTCCAAGCACTTGCATGAGCTAAACAGTAAGTTTTTGGTTTTGACAGTCAATCTCTGGTATTTCATTTTAATTTTGTTTTGCTATCAATTTTACAACCACAGGTGGCATCATAAAGCAATTATTCTATATGACAGATAATTCAGTGTTACGTACACAGCTATTAAACTATGATAAAGTAGTTGGGTGTAAAAAAGTAGTTTGACATCTCATCAATGCTCAGAAGTCCTCTTTTGAGCCCATTTGTACTGCGATCATTAAAAGTCTTTTTCAGCTAGGCCCACTATAACTGTATAAAAAATCATTAATTTAAAAGAAACTGTATGTGTTCCACTATGTATGAAATGGTTTAGATTAATTAAGTTTAATTAATTAAGGGATAGTTTATGTTTTTGTAAATAACAACATAAATACACAATAACATACAGGAAATATGAACTGTATATGATTGTAGTCTGGTTCAATGCTGAGGCACTATAAATTAAACACCAGCTTCATACCCAGATGTCTTTTGGAGTTATGCCCCAAGGAGCCAAATCTGCCCAGGTGGCCACTGGTTTAAAATGATAGGGTAATAATTATCAAACTAGGATTCCCATATTTATAAGTAATGCTTATCCAACTTGTGAACTGAACTATCCCCCCTGCAAGGCACTGTGTCTTTAAAGATGTTGAAATACTGATTAGCAAGCTCAGCAGTTTCAATGCCTGTTGGTAAGGCAAGCAGAGGAAAAAGTCTTAGGGATTTTGACAATCAGTTCAGAAGCACTGGAATATTTGTCATGCCTTGGAAGATTTGTAGCAACATCTAAGGCTAGGTGCAACCATGACCATTGAGAAATTGGAGTGTGCCAGTGGGAAGAATCCTCGAGGCTTTGGATTGGGTACATAATAAGCATCATTCGGTAAAGTGCTGAAGCGTGGATTCTCACCAGTATTTAGTGACAAGAACATGATAGGTTGTGATCACCCCAGTTAACAGTAACTAGAGAAATGTACTGCATGCAGACAGGTGATAAAGGCATCACATAAATTGGAGGAATTTTTTTTTTTTATCTGGGGTGATGCCTGGACTGGTTAGATTCTTAGAGCCTGTATGGTGACCACACAACATTTGGGATTATCTCTGTGGTTTCAGGTTTTCAGCTTGATGGGCTATCTGGGATTTAGCATCAGCTTTAACAGAATCATCTCATATAATAAACTGAAATCTTTACAAAAGAAGATTTGGTGATGGTGAAACCTTTTTTTAAGTTTTTTTTTTATGTTGTAAAGGGATAAATTAACAGGATAATCTGTGCTAACCATCAAAGCCTAACTGACCAGTAGATTACTGTTACTATGGTTTTTCTTTAAGTAAGCAATAACTTATGTAAAAATAAAAGGATGGGTTTTATTCGATAGGAAAGCCTTGATGGCACCCATTAACCTCAACTATGCATGGCAAACTAAACAAACAGCAGGATGCCATCTCTTCTTTTCCGTTGTAGACAAGTTTTATTTTCTATCTGCTTTTTAACACGGATATGTGGTTAGTCACCAAAGGACAGTGATGTTTTAAAGCCAGTTAATGACTGTTTGGACCTTAATATTATCCATGACAGTCACTTCCTTTCTTTTAATGTACTATACTTACAGGACACAGAACTCAAATCTTTTCTGGATTCTCTCTACAAGAAAATTGGAATATGTCAAAATGTTATCAATGTAAGCAATAAACCAAGCCACTAACAAAACCAAACGACATTACTGCGTATTTACAGTTCCAAGATGTACAGCAAAAGCAGTTGTCCACTCTTTCTCTGTCTCTTTTGTCATTCTCATCATGCTATAGGTACTTTGTCAAACTTTATCAAGTTTTTTATGATCGTAATCATTACAAGTCTAATAAGAAAAAGAAAGTGTATAGAGATAGCATAGTGCTTGTGATTTATTTGAGGTCATGTAGGGATTTGTTGAATATAACCTTGGACAAAAGGTCTCAAAGATATACACTCATTACTTTGCCATGTGGATGGTTTAAGAGCTTCATGAAAGAGTTCAACAAATAATAATAATAAAAAAACTTAATGATTCGTTGTTGAATGTTGAAGAGTACAGCAGACAAACACTGACACTTAAACAGACCTCCTCCTTCATATGAGTCGAGTTTAGAGCTGTGTAAGTAGTTGCCAGTGGCTCGCACAATAGGAGCGGAAATAAAACTCCCGGGATATAGAAGTTGTTCAGTGAGGTTTGCAAGCAAAACATAAGGAGCAGAATTTTGGTGCAGTTGTCACCACCTAGTTGCAATATATTGTATTATAAAAGGAAGACAGATGGAAGCAGGTGAATGTTCAGATTGTATAAACATTTATTCAAATTAGACAACCCAATAAGAATAAAAAAACAATCAAAATCAGAGAACAGACAGAAGGTTAGATGACTGGTAAACCGGAATAAATGTGCAAAGCATATGCAGCAAAGGTCAAACCATATGGACTAAAAAAGGAAAAAAAGAAATAATATATAAACATTTACCAGAGACAACTGAAAACCTGATTTAAAAAAATCATATTGTTTAACAGTATTAGTGTTTGAATACAGATGTGTCTTGGATTATGACCAAGGCTACATTTCAGTTTGTCTCTGACTGAGTCATGTGGTGTGAAAAATGGCTGAGCATTTTGGTAGTTGGAGATCGTACTGTACCTACTACTGACCTGGTTGAGTAGTTGAAAAGTTCTTAATTCTAACACCTCCATTAGCATCCAGATGAAACAGAACAAGACTAAATTTTCTTAATTGCAACGCTGACCAACACTGTCTGACTGACCGGAGCACCTGTATTCCTAGCTGTTTCTTCTGAAGGTTCAATCTATATGTCATCTTCCCTCTCTTTCTCTCCTTTCCATGTGTATTGTTGTGCACATTATAAGTATGATTTTAAGCGGTGAGATTGTTATCTGATTAATCTGTGACAGAATAGCACACAGAGCTGTTCAGCTATTAAAACCAGTGGCCATAGTTGCAGAGACAAAGTGTCTAAGCAGCTGCATTTATAATTGGATTCTGCTCAGTTCACAGAGGGCATCTACAGCCTTTCCTGTTTCTGTGAAAGTGTGGGGGGTGGTGGTGGTAGTGGTGGTACTGTAGAGACACTGCAGTAGACTTGCACTCTGCTCTGCCCACCTTCCCACCCTCTCTCCACCTCTCCCTGTCAGGTTGGCTTTGTGCGGCTATCTCAATGATCCTGTTCCGCTCGGCCTGTGGAGGGAATGAAGCCACGCCTGCTCTTCGCAAACCACAAGCCCTGCTCAACACACACACACACACACACACACACACAGTCACACATGTTTATATAATGCCTATGTCAGCACAGCATTGCCCCCACTGGCTGGAATGTAGAGTACATAGTGTGGAGGCCTCTACATCTCTCAGAACTCCACCCTCTAAGGAACACACTTAACTAGTGATGATACATTGCTGCATTGTTGTCACTTTTTATACATAAGGAACAGTATGTTTTCATACAAAAACCTGTGAATGAATAAATGAATGGAGCACCTTCACAAGACTCATATGTTCACGTTAAAACTAAACATATTCCAAAAACTGTAAAGCTTCAAGAATGTTGAAAGCAGAGTTTGTATGTTTTATATCTACTGACCATATAAACAGCTAGTAGAGTCAGACATATTACCAAGGTCATTTTTCATCACCATAGAAGTAACAGACAGGAGCAGTAAAAACTTACAGAAACAAAATGTTTCCCCTAGGTGTTCACTAGCTGACTACGATGGCCATAGCAGATGATTTACACCTTCTTTATAATTATTAAATATAATAATATGAAATACTATTTAAAATAGAAATATTTTATTACTCGATAAAAAGGAAAAGGGAAGATATCTTGGTATTGATTTGAAATAACCCTTACTTCTACAGTAAGGGGTGCAGTTGACCAGACAAATGCCTACAATAAATGCCCCCACTACATCACATTTTTTTTTATTTATTTCAGTGCAGAATGTCAGTGCCAAAGGTCTTTGGAAGTTAATGATTATAAAGGAAAGAATGAAGATACCAAAGACCAGCTGAAATGAGGAAATATCTAAACAGTTTGACTTAAGGCTAGGAGACACATAATTTACAGTAAATTAGTAATTGTCTAGAATTACTACTAATGTGCTACTAATGACTCAAGTGGCATTGATTTTATGTAATTTACTAAATTCCATATAAAAACTCACATTTTCCTTCATGTATTAATAACTGTGCTCAAACAAGTTCTTTAATTTATAGCAATGATGTATTAACAAATTTTGATTTATCACATTCCTACTATACAAAAATAAAGAACAATAATGGGTTCAGATGATCTTAACTATCATGAACAACTTGTTCACCGTTTGTATTCGCAGGAGGTTGTGAGAATGAATGCATGTGATTGCATGTGCACATGAACAGGTTCATGTGATTTCCAGTGTGCAAGTGTTGAGGGGAAAGACCCAGAGTGAGGAGCCAGAGCAGGAAGTAAAAGGCAGACCACACACAGCTGCAGCATGGAAGCAGTGGGTGTGAGGAAGTGTGTGGGAGTGTGACATTAAAAAACACACAAACAAGGGACAGATAGAGACAGTAGTATAATAAATGAAGAATGTAAACACTTGCTTAAATTTTGTGAAATAAAGAACAAAATATGGCATCTGAGACTTGGCATCTCATTCTTTATTAGACAGTATCAGATCAGATGGCACAAATCCCTCTTTTTTATGTACTAATAAAAATTCAGAATACTATTAAACACAGCCCCATGATTCACTATTTTATTCATTTCACATTAAAAAAAGAGATTATAAGAGTCATGCTGGTGGTTGACGGTTGGTATCAGTTAAAGGGCTGTGAGCAGGAGAAAGAGGCGTATAGACAGTAAGGTGTTCAGCAGGCCCAGGTGCACCCAGTTGGGTTGCTATGTCCAGTGTGAAGCCCTTCTGCAGGACTTTCCGCATGAGATGATGAGGAGAATGGAGCAGTGGGAGAGGAGCACTCAGTTACTGCAGCATTAACCTAATTACAGCCAGGCTCTGCTAAATAAACACTTATTAAATTTGCATGCTCAAATACACTTATAAATGAACAAGGTCAGAATGTGAAGTGCTTTTCACCCTCACACAGGAATGACCAAGAGTCCACGCAGTTTTATATAAATTCATGGGTGTGCAATGTTTGTTGATGTGTCTATAGAATACTAGACTGCGCTTGAACTACAAAGACGAACATTTGGGGGGAAAACGACAGTAAAATGGTAGTAAACTTAATCTTTTCGCCAAATATAAAATATATCTTGTCAATAAAAACATTTACAATTATCCCGAGACAATCACCAAGTAATATGACATTAACGTTACGTTTATGCGACCAAATGATCAAGTGCCTACAAGCGTTTAGAGTTTGTTGGGTATATTGCATAAGCCTGACCCCTAGTGGCTAAAACATTTATTACTTACAACCAATTTATTTGTATTAATCAGATTCCAACTCACTCATCTTCTATACCGCTTTATCCTGTATTCAGGGTCACGGGGGCTTGGAGCCTATCCCAGGAGGCTTAGGGCACGAGGCAGGGTACACCCTGGACAGGGTGCCAACCCATCGCAGGGCACACACATACACACACTCACCAGTGGCGGCCGGCCCATAGGGGGCGCTGGGGCACCGCCCTCCCTGATAAGAGGGGCTAAAAATGTAAAATATATTTTTTACAAATTAAGTTTTTAAATTCGGTTTACCCACCAGTATGTGCCTACATGCGATATGAATAACATATACAACATTTCCCACCTAGTGACATTCATTCAACAGTGAATTTCCACAGACAGACTTGTATCGTTTCTGTCATGGGGCGCTGAGAAAAAGCGCCCCTGAGTGCAGCCAAATAGCCAGTCATGTAGCTGTTGCTAGGGTAAATTAATAAATATGCGGCCAATCAGTTTCTCAGAATTTTATGGTCTTGGGGCGCTGGAAATTCTGCCCCAAGCCGCAGAAAATACCGCGAGATTTAAGTTTTTTTTTCTTTTGAGGCGCGGCCAATCAGAGAGAGGCGCGGTCAATCAGAGTAATGATGGCGAACTTAACGAGCGAAGATCAGTTTCCACCAAATTCGGTGAGATCCTTATTAATATACCCGTTTTAGACTGTTGTGTTAAATTGCATTTTTAAAACTGTTTTTCTTTGTGTGAACCACTTTGAGATGCAACTTTGCTTGAAAGGTGATCCAGCTGATCATACCCTTTGATGTTGATTATTGTATTTGATACTCTCTTAAGAATACATGGCGTATTATACAATGGAAATTTGTTCATTTACTTTATCTGTGAAACTGGTGATTTTGAGGAGGAGATTAAATCATTACTGTTAATTGTAATCATCGTCTGACTGTTGATTTTAATTCTTATATTGGACTAAGCAAAGAAATATTTTGTCACATCAGCCCCACCAGGAAAAATTTTCACCAGCCGCCACTGACACTCACACACCCATTCACACACTACGGGCAATTTGGGAACGCCAATTAGCCTAACCTGCATATCTTTGGACTGTGGGAGGAAACCGGAATACCCGGTGGAAACCCACCAAGCACGGGGAGAACATGCACACCATGCACACAGAGACAGGAATCGAGCCTGGCCGGGAATCAAGCCCGAATGGAGGTGTGATATTATTAGTTTTGCCTTAAAATGACGCCAGCGCTTTAAAATTCATTTATACCAATTCAGCGCTGTTATTTCAGCTGTAAAAATTTAATCTTATCCCATTAAAATATTCAGTTTATTCTGAATTTCTTATTAATATCTATTAGTGCGAGTGTTTGTTTACATTAACCATGTAAAAGAGCTATTTATAAGAAGATTATTAAACCCGAAAAATAGTTGTTTATAACATCGCTTTTACCCAGCACTTTCATTTCACTTGTGGTGCTGGTTAACCTTTTATCCATATATCGAAGTATTGTACCAGATATCTAGGCAGATATCTACAGTAAGTCATGCATGTAAAATTCTTTATTAAATTCTGTTCAGCGGTCGATTTAAGATGCGCTCACAGTTAGACGCATGCGCAGTATGTTATCCCAACATGCGGTTTATAGTCTTTCACAAAACTGCTTATAACTTCACTCATGGGCGTCGCTAGGCCATTTTTAGGGGGGCTTACATTTGTAATCAGCCCCCTAAAAATTCTCCATAAACTTCACACAAACTGCTGGTCGCCCATCGTCCCCTTTAAATTTCATATCATATGAAAGTGGCGGCAGACTTCGGCTCCTTCGGCTCCTTCGGCTCCTCCCCGTCTTTCAGCGGGTCTTTAATTCGCCATCACAGAGGGAGAATTAAGGCAAGGTGTGTGTTTTTCGATAAATTGTTATATCTGCATCAGTGCAGTCCTTTCTCATAAATACAGTTTACAAAATGTCATGAAGGATTAATCAGTTAAATTTTCGCTGTGTTCACCCTCATCACACCAGCTGTTTCCTCCAGTGAACATGAAGCCCTTGATCATACTCTATCAACCTATAGTCTACTTTATACAACAATCATTCCGTACTGCTTTAATTGAAAAAACCTAACTGTCTATATAAAACATTGCACAGTGCATATGGCATTAACTACCATAGAGTTCTGCACATAAATGATTAAAATTAGTGACAAACAGCATTCATCAGCCTCATAGGTGTGTTGTTTATATCGCTCATCAATGTAAGTTTAAAGTTATGTGCTGTTTTCTGGTTACATTTTTCTGATTGTACCTGTACATAGAAAAATGTTTATACAGTAAACAGAGTGTGTGATCAAGAAGACTCATTTGAGTACTGATTCTAAGCAAGCAAAATATGTGTAAAACATCTATGGGGGCTGAGCCCCCCTTAACTGAAAATCCTAGATCCGCCCCTGACTTCACTTATACTCAATATTTTGATTTCATTATGTTTAAGTTCAGGGAAATACCGTGCTGTGATCAAATCTGGCTGGACAGACATCCAGGCATACAGACAGACATCCAGGCATACAGACAGACATCCAGGCATACAGACAGACATCCAGACAAACATATGGACATACAACAGAAAATGTTCTTAGACTGGTTTCCCCAGTATATGAAACATAATGATATAATTGAAAGGGCAAGATCTGAGCAATGTACAATGACGAACATGCAAACTCCATGCACATAGAACCTAGGTGGCATTCAAACCTTTGACCCTGGAGGTGCAAGGCCACTGTAAGTTTACAAAGTCACCATGCTGCCATCATTATTATTATGCGTAACACTGCCTCCATAGGCAAGTGGGCACTATGCATGATTTTTTTTTTTTTTTTATTAAAACAATACAAAAAATACAGAACATATTAAACACATTTACAAATAACAGCAGCAGCAAAAATAATAACAACAACACACACGAGAGAGAGAGAGAGAGAGAGAAAAAACATTAATTAAAACAAATAAATATAAGGACAAGGAACTATAGATTTGAAAGTCCAAAACACTATGCATGATTGGTGCATCAGTTCATATGCTTCCCTTCTTACCGTCTCTCAGGATGTTCTCTCACTTACAGTTTATACCGCTTTATCCTGTATACAGGTTTGCAGGGGGCCTGGAGTCTTAGAGGATCCCAGGATTCTTAGGGTATGAGGCGGACTACACCCTGGACAGGGTAGCAATCCAAGGGCACACACACACACACTCATTCAGACACCATGTGCAATTTGTGAACGCCATTTTGCCTAAACTGCCTGTCTTTGGACTGTGAGAGAAAACCAGAGTTCCCGGAGGAAATCCTCCAAGCACAGGGAAAATATGCAAACTCCGTGCACACACAGGCGGGAATCAAACTTGGACCCTGGAGATGCAAGGCGACAATGCTAACCACTAAGCCACTGTACGACTACCCTGATGCTCTGGAATAGGAAAAATCTGGATTTATCAGATGACATGACCTTTTCCCACCGCTTTAAAGTCCAATCTTCATGCTTTCTAACAAAAAAAGAACAAATCTGATCAATATTCTTCTTATAACCACACAGCTGGATTGTTTCAATCCTGTGACTTCTCGTCACATTTTCACGTGGAAATGCTTTTACCTTCAATATTAGACATAATTTCCCAGTTTTCATAAACTTCTAGTGCCGAGTTTTTACAATACAACTTCACCAGGTGTTTAAGTTATCTCCATTCACGCCATTTTTGTTTCCTGCCCACATTTCTTTTATAACCCTAAGGGTTTATCACTAACATTCCAGGCTTTAACAATGCACTGGATTGTACATGTGTATTTGGAAGGTTCTTAACCCAGTTTCAACTATTTCAAATCTCCTTAGTTTTTTCTTTCCTTGTTTTCCTTCTGAAGCGGTCTTTTTTTTTTTTTCCTAGGCAGTGTACTTTGTGAGGCGTAAATTAGCTTTATTTATCAAACAGCGCAACCAAGTGGTACTATTGGAAATTGCTCATAAAATGCAAAACCATATGCATCGGCTTATCTCTTAATAGCTTTGTCGTTTTCACATCAAACTTTGTATGCCACACGCCCACATGGCGCGCATGTCAAATATATAAATAACAATAAAATGTGTCATAATAATCATAACAGCTTTGCTGCCCCATCACTACCTGGATCATAGTTCAATCCTGAACACTTTTATTAATTCATTAATTCATTCATTCATTACTTAATGTGTCCATGTGGATTTTTTCTGTTTATTATTATTATTATTAATATTATTAATTTTTTTGTTGCAATCTTATGTTGTATAGGGCAAGAAACCTCAAACGTTTGTTGTCTTGGATAGCTTTCATTGAAAAAAAAAATCACAGACCACGTCGAAGAACAACATTTATTGTTTATTTATTAACACATTTATTAAAAGCATTTTCTTTGCAGTTTTCAAACCTCCCATTCATATAATATATTTTATTAAACGTCATTAGATTCCACTCGATTTTATTAAGGTTGTATTTCACAATCCCTAAATGCCTTTCACTGGATTCGGGAGTATAAAGTGTAAATGTGGTTGGTTAGTCTCTCTCTCTCTCTCTCTCGCTCTCTCAAGTGTAAATCCAAGGGATTTGATTTATGATTAATTTATTATAGTATTAACCACACTACAGGAGCTCTCTGATTTTTACCAACACTTGATTTAGGCTATTTCTTTAAAAAATGTAAATGTAAACTGTTACTATTTTTCTCACTCCTCCACGCACTGAAAAGCCCCTGTGGGAAATCAGGAAAATTGCACAGAGGGCTATGAACCCTTTACAGATTATTCCCAAGCCGCCTACTATGATGCTTAACAGTAATTTAACCAGAAGAGCCACACACTGTTATTTTGATGTAAGCCAGGCTACTGTTTAGTAGCTACAGTGCATAGCAGGTTATGTGATTTGGGACGTAGCCAAGATTGGATGTAGACACAGGATTAAGCTCCGTCCCAGCTCTTACACACGTCAGCATAATTTCCCACAGCGGTGTGGGGAATGAGACTCGAGCTTTTGTGTCTTGTCTCTCGTTATGCATCTCACATCAGCTGCGTGCCGGTGATCGCGTGGCTGCTGTAACTCTCCTCAGAGAAGGGCGCGCGCCGCTGTCAGATTCCTGTGCTCCTGGAAGCATCCTATGGTCTTCTGCACAAGATGGCGGAGCCGAGCACGGACAAGGACGCGATAGTGAGTATACCGAAGCCTATCAAAATCTTACCTTTTATTTTATTGCGATTGCTTTAACATGTTATGAGTGTTTCATATACAGCGTGAATGATAATGTAAAAATCCAGTGAACACCGCGCGCGTGACATCGCATAGGTTATAGTGTCTGTGTACAGTAACATGCAATCATGGAATAACTGAATAGCCTATATAGGGCGATGTTCATTCAATTATTTAACGCCGAAGCATAAAAGGAGATCTACGGTAGATGCTGATCAGATCTATAGCTCTGTAGCTATATGAATAATATTTTTTCTAACGATCTGTAAGGTGTAGGCTGTTTTTGCATTGTTCATGTCCCCATATTATAACCATAATCTAAATCATAAATGGGATCAAATAGGCTTTTTTGTTGCAAGTTTTGTTCCTGAAACATGCTTTTTTTTATTTTATTTTTTTTACCTTGGATAAAACTGAAGACAACCGAAGATGATCATCTAAACAGTTCATTAGGAGATGCTGGCTTGATCTCTCCTGACAAAGAGGATGTCACACGAATCCTGGTGGAGTAGCCTCTTATCTCATAGTAAAATATAAAAGCTGTGTAATAGGCTACTGCTCATGCCTAGGCTGGTCTTTGACTAATCCTCCTTTATTTTCATCTCACAGACAGTGCCGTTCAAAGGCCGGATTAGAGGGGGGATGAGGCCTGGTAAGAAAATCATAGTCATGGGCATCGTGGATGCAGAGCCAGACAGGTAGTGATAACAATGTCATCACTGTAATTGCTATAGCTCCATGCTGGATTAATATTATTAGAACCATAATGTAAGGCTATTTTATGAATGTTTATTTATAATAATTTTTCATCATGACAATATTGACCTTTGCTTCTACTGATAGTTATTTAACACAGCCTATAGAATGCAAATGACCCACTGATTATTCACTTAAGTTTTATTACTTGCTGGGTGCATCCTAATCGTAAACTCTGGAGATGTGTTTCTGAGGATATTTTGATTGTTGAGTTCAAAAATATGTATTGTGTCAAAATAATTTAGATCAGTCATTAACCAAATTGTTTTAACATACTATAATATGAAATCTTTAAATCTTTAAATCTTTAAAGTGTTCATGAGCATGTTCTGGACTTAGATAAAGTACATGTGTAAATATCAAAATAGGTGTTTACTTAGTCTGATATAAAGATATTTTACAGCAGTTCAGTTGGAGCTTGTGGGTGTGTTATGGCCTTACTGATAAGCTGCACTCCCATTTTGGGATTTTGTAAGTGGAGTCGGCACTGAAAAAGTCTATTTATAAGTCTTTGTGAAATTTGCTCATAATTGAAAAAAGAAACCTTATTTGGCTATACTATTTGGTTACCATAGACATAAAACAGACCAACATTATTTTTTTATTTGACCCTTCTTCCTAAGTAATAGCTGATTTGCTGATTCTCATGATTTAAGCCACATTTTATGGATTTTGAGGTATTTATAGTAATAACTCATGAGAGAAGGAACTTGAATAAGGTATCTAGTACCAGGAGTTTTGTATGGAGATATTTATGGCAAGACTAACTCCACAAGACATCCCATCAAATCCAATTTAAAATAAATGAAAAATTTTTTTTTTGCTAAATGGCTGTTTTGTCTTCAGCTTTGACATCAGTCTAACCTGTAGCTGCAATGTAGAAAAGGATGAGAAGGAGGATACAGATGTGGCCCTGAAACTTAGTGCCCGATTTGCTGAACGGCAGTTCTTGCGGAATGCAAGGGTTTCTGGGAAATGGAGTGAGGAGGAGACCGCCATTCCATACTTCCCCTTCATTCAGGACCAGCCATTCAGGGTAATTATCAGACTTTATCTGTAGTGTGTTTCTGGCCATTGGAATTAACCATTGTTTATAAAAAAAAAAATGTCTTTTTTGTTATGCCATAGAATGTAATAAAGTGTATTTCACAGATTTAATTATTTATTTTTAATGTAATTATTGTATGGGTAGAAAGCTAAAACTCCAAATTGTAGTTTGTTGTACTGTCAATGGCAGCAAGCTTTACAGCAGATGTGTGTGAAGAAGGTTGAGATAATGATGTTAGTGAAAGGGGCTGAAGGAAATGGGTTAGTTTACTTCCATATCAATCAGTCAACCAATACATAGCTGAGATAAGCATGCAAACTGGACAAGTCCTTCCTTTAAGCATACACTGAACTTACAATGTGCAATGCTTTTAACTTTTCCATTACTTCCCACTGCTTCCAATATTACATTTCTCTGTGTTTTTACTACTATCCACACAGATTGAGATCCATTGTGAACACCAGCGCTTTAGGATCTTTGTCGATGGACATCAGCTGTTTGACTTTTATCACAAAGTAAAGTCTCTGCTGACCATTGATATGATCAGGATAGATGGAAGTTTGCAGATCACCAAGCTTGGTTAACACAGCACACTGGTTTCAGAAAGGACTTCTGACAGGTGACAAAACCCACCTTTGCCTGGTGATATTTTGGAAGATCTGAGAGGTTCTGCTCCATCAAACGTATCATCACTACCTACATTCCTTCATTCTATTCTTTCATTCTTTTTATTCCATTTTCTAGCCACATACCTTTTTTTTGGTTGAGATGTAACATGTGAATCTTTGCAATGTCAGTTATGTGTCTCTTTGGGTGTTTATATAATTAAACAAGCCTTGTTGTGTCGACTGCTTCAGGGACCTTGTGTAATTGCTCTATGAGGTACTACCCGTCACTGCAAATACAATTGCAAATATCATTTTTAATTATTACACAAGCTAAGAATTTCATATATTTTTAAACATAAGTTAAGAAATTCATATATTACCTGTCTGAGCGATCACAGTTTTAATAACAGGCAGCAGTGATGATAAACATGTTTACAATTGACAATATGAATAACTGCTGTTTATTGCAACCAGTAATTTGTTCTGGGATAAATATCTTGCACTGACTTAATGTAGAATGTAGTACAATGTAAAATTATTTGGTGTTTATTACCATAATTGGAAATGACGGTAGAATTACCTGATTTTCCACAAGCTATTATGGCCACCGACTTTTCCCTGTTTTTTTAGTTTTCATGTGTTCTACATTGTACATTTATAAATAATAATAATAATAATAACTGTAGGTATATCAGTTCTTTTTAAAATGTAACATGATTCATGCTGATAACCTAACATGGAGGAAGAAGCAGATGAGACCTTGGCTAACATATGCTGTTCACCGAAATCCTAGTTTAATTCCTATGAAATTTACTTCCTGGACTTTATGGCCAATGGATGAAGCTCAATTGTTTGTCCTGTATTTCTTTCATATATTCAAGATATCTTTGTTATTTCTTGCCTCTGCCTAAAACTTTGGTATAATGTTGATTTTTTTTTCCCAGATGGAAGGGCATATGTTCACACAACTGTTTCCTTATTACCTTACACCTTACATATGATTGGGACATAAAAATTATGATTATTATTAGCACCATGTGTGAGTCATTAATTACATCTCATAACTCCTAAGCACTTTCTGAATTTCATGTCTTGCTATGCAGAAGTGCAAAAGGACAGCATTTGTGTCTTTTTCCAGGTCTGTGCGAATATAAAGGTTGATGTCTTAATTATACTTTTTGTACTGGGATTTTACTCATGTCTTTCATTAAGTATTTTAACTAGGCCCTGTTATGTCTTTTTTAAGTGGCTACAGGAATGTGAAATACCCGCATGATTGGAGTAAAAGGTAAAATAATTAGGCTCGCTAAGCACGGATGAACCTTTCTTCACATTGTTGAAACCGATTGGCAAACTGAACTAAATAATTTTTGAAACAGAAAAAAAAGCAACAGACTCTTACAAGATCTCACAAGCCAGAGATTGTGATATAGCCATTATCCCACTGCACTTACACTGATTGTATGGAATATTGTATTTTTTATTTATTCACAGGTTTTACCCTGCAGGTGCTGAAAACTACATATTAAATCAAATAAGCTGTTTTAAAAAGTAATGTAGCATTTGTTTAATTGTTGCTTGGATTTTGTTTTAGACACCTTAAAGAAAATATTTTGCAGAGTTACTGTACCAGTCATTTAGCAATATACGCATAAGGCCATTGTTCAGGTCACACTTTTGATTTTCATTGTAATACCTGTTTAAATTTAACGCTTCCACATGCAGATTCTGTTAAAAATGCAATGAAGTCCGCCATGTTGACCCTTTTATTTGGAAATTTCCTCTCTCACAGTACAACAATGTTTTTGGTTGTTTCACATTGTTTTTCGGACTGTCTGTATACAGTAGGTCTATAAAGCTAGACCACAGTACATATTCTTTTTTTCTTAAAGCATGGGTAAATGTTGTATGACAGCATTGGTGCCTTATACATGGCATTTATATATTAATTATGAATGAATTATTAAATAGTTTATAGTTTAATTATTTTAAAACAATTGCTTACATATTTATCTGATGCAGGGGTGCAGGACCAATGCAGGGGATTACATCATAGCTCAAATATATTAAAAAATGTATGTGAAAAACTGATTGTCAAAAAAGCTTTTTTTTAACGTACAAGACAATATGACATTTCTCAAGTCAACACCATACACCTAAAGTGTATTGCAGTTATAATTGAAGTCTTCATCTGGTGCTGTTTATTTTGCTGCTTGAACTAGTTCTAGAGCTAAGGGGAGGGAGCAAGCTGACCCAAGATCTCTGGATTCATCCAAATTTTGATCTAATGATAAAAGTCAGGCTCCCCATGAACCTGAGTAGTCTCTAGGGTTTACAGATGGATATACGCTGTGCTTAATGTTTTATTGTTTTTAACTGTAATGTAAAAACTCTTACAACAGATTCAAGTGGATGACAGTGTCATGAGCTATACAGTGTTATGTTTTACGACTTTGGATGTATAATGTTTTAATCAGGGTTTATTTTTGAAGTAATGTCATTAAAAGAGTGATTGTGTTGGAGGTACCTAAACCAACTCTTCCCATCTTAAGTAAATTTAAGCAGCATAAATTTAAATTTAAGTAGCATAAAAATATTTTTATTTTAATTCATTCTGAAAATGTGTGTTTTGTCATTCACTGCTGTAATGAAAAGTGTAAAGTATTCACATGTATTAAGGCAGTACCCTTTTTCATTAAGCTAGCTTATGGGTGCCTCATACTAATTGTGGCGGTATAATCAATTGAAAGGGTTAATTGAATATATAAAGTGTATTTATTGGGTCTTTTCTGTTTATGTAGTTTCATTTTTATTTAAATACTCAATATATATGCCCATGGAAAAATGGCTTTGGTATGTAGAACCTGACATTTTACCAAAATCTTTCACTAATTGAATTAGAATTTCTAAGCACTTTGCAAACTGAGTTTAGAATGTATAAGAGCTTACACTGAACTTCTGTAACATGAAAGCATTTTTATAATGTACAATATCAAATCAAACAAGACAAAACACTTGACTAAGCAATACATATTTGCCCTTTCCAGATATTCACAAAATAAACATTTCAGTCACTGAATACTGTTTTTTGAATTTTTACTGAATTTTGCTAATAAAACAGAAATCAATTGCAAAATTTATTCCAGAATTGGAATTGAGGTGGAACAGTTTGAAAAATCATATCAAACCTGCTTTTTACAAAACAGAATGCAGGAACGCATGAAGTCATCAGTGTATTCTTGACCTTATGTTATGCAATTATCTTCTAAGTATTTTCTAAGCTTCTGAATTATCTAAAGTATTTTCTTGTCTTTCCTTTATGTGTCTTTTCCTCTCATTTCATGAAAACATAGTGTTCTGGGCTTACACTCCTTCATGTTAGAATGTAACATACACTTAATCTGCCAAAAATGTAGCACCATTTAGCAGGCCCTTAAATTCTGTTTCTGATGCTGGTGACACACTCTCACTGTAAGAACTTGTTAGGAAATCTGCTTTTCAACTTAGCATTTGTTAAACAAGAGGGTCTTTGTTTAATTATTGTAATGCACCATTGTTTACTCTGTATGGCTGTTGTTCATTGTGCTTTTATGCAGATATTTCTGTACTGTCATTGCAAAATGCTTTGTCACACCTCACACACTAACTAACTAACAGTATCAGAAACATAGTTTATATTTTTCAACATCTGTTTACTTTGCACCCAGTTGTAGCATTCTGATGCCCCTTTATCTGCTAGCATGGTCGACATGGGATGAGGATAACATGCACAATTAGAAGTTGTTTTTTTTTTTTTACTTTTGATACCAACATATGTCACCTGGACGCAATCACACAGCCCAAGTGCACAATACCCCTTAAAAAGATGTGAGTTAGGATGGCCATGATGAATTATCTACAAACCGTGATGGTAATTTTACTTTATATGAGGTCTTAATGTAACAAGACAAGCAAAACTTTGGGTTATCCTAATAATACACATTTTTGTATACATTCTTTTTATAGTATAGTAAGGGACTGTCTCAAATCACACATATCTCCTAATTAGTTTACACAATAATGTTAATACCGGACAATTTTACCAGATTAGGGTAATTTATTACACATAACATACAGTCAAGCCTGAAATTATGCATACCCCTGGCAAATTCTGAGTTAAAATTACTTTTATTTAAACAGCATGTTTTTTTTTTTTTTTGTTTGTTTTTTACCAGAAATGACAAAGGCTTATAAGATGATGGACAAGAGTCATCATTGTGGAAAAAAATATATTTCTCAGCTTTTATTTACATTGGAACAAAAAGTGGCATGTCCAAAATTATTTATACCTTTTGCAAACTGTCACAGTCCATGGGAAAATGCAAAGTTCTATATCATTCCAAATAGTCCAAGCTGTTTCAAAACATCCTAATTACCCTGATTTATTGGGAACGACTGTTTTAATCAAGTCAACAGAAGCTCTTTGCTGTTGGTTCGTGGATAGTCATGGCTAAGACAAAGGGGCTCACTGAAGACCTGCGGCTGTGCATTGTCGCTGCTCACAAGTCAGGAAGACCATATCTAAAAGTTCCAGTGGCTACAGTGCAAAGTATAATTAAAAATGTTCAGCACTGTGAAAAACCTCAGAGGATGTGGTTGGAAGTCAAAAGTGACACCTGTGCTGGCCAGGAGGATAGTGAGAGAGGTAAAAAAAGAATGGATCACCACTAAGGCCATAAATGGCCAAAGATAAATGGGCAAAATTACCAATAGAGACATGTTGAGCTGTTCCCAATGAACCAGGGTAATTAGGATGCTTTAGAACAGCTTGGACTATTTGCAATGGTACAGAACTTTGGATTTTCCCCGGGACTGTGACAGTTTGCAAAAGATATGAATAATTTTGGCCACTTTTTGTTTAAATGTAAATAAAATATGAGTAATAATTTTTTCCACAATGATGCCTCCTAAATATCGTCTTATTGTCTTCTGGGAGACGCCTGTGTCATTTCTAATCAAGAAAAAACTTGCTGGTTAAATAAAAGTAACTTTAAGTTAAAATTTGCCAGGGGTATGAATAATATTAGGCTTAACCGTATATACTCTGGAGCAAAAAAGGATAAACCTGGACTCATCAAACCATATGGCCTTTTTCCAATGCTCCACAGTCCCTTCTTTATTATCCCTAGCAAACTGAAGTCTTCTTTTCAGATTAACCTGATTGATAAGTGGTTTTCTCAAGGCTGTATGGCTGTTTTAACCCAACGTGTTGAGATAATTTTACATTGTACATGTGAAAATGATCTTCCTTTCACTATTAAACATAACCATGACTTCAGTACTGATTTTTTTTTTACGTCACCAAATATCAGCGTTCTTCATTCATGATCATTCATATTCCTTGCTCAAAGATGATGGTTCACATGTGTAACCCACTTAACAAAAAAGCTATTAAAAAATTCATAATTTTTTAAAATGAAAATTAATATACATTATAGGAAAACAATTAATAAAAAAATTATCAAACTGAATATTGCAAAGTGAATGGTTGTAGTTATTAACAATGATAGAGTGGATTATAGTACAGTTAATTTTACATGTGAAATTTCTATAGCAAAAAAAGTTATTAAATTTTTTTCATTTAATTGTCATTTTTTGCAACTCATATTAGACTGTACCAAAGTGCATTCATTTTCATACATACCTTTCCAATTATTATTATTATTATTTTTTATAATAAAACACACCCGACTCTCATTTAACAAAATCTTTTTTTTGGCACAGGAATTGTCTGTATAATCATTTGTTTCATAATGTACCTTAAAATAATTATTAATCAATTAAACATACAAATAAATAAATATACTAATAATCCATACTATAGCCTAACAGTGTAATATGTTTGATGTCCTGTGAGGTATTTCTGTGTAATTTTGTATTCTTCTGTACGGTTGGGTCTTGGTCATGCACTTTTTAGACGGTCCCTTAGTGACTCCATCGCTATAAAGCGGCGGTAAGCAGCGTTTCTGAAAGATTTAGGTCCAGCATACGGAGCCCCCCAGGGGTCATGAGGGGGAAAAAAGAACAAACAGAGCACACGGATTAATAAATCATGCGCTCGGATTAATAAATCATGCGCTCGATTAATAAATCGTGTGCGCGGAATAATGAACCGAGAGCTCGGAATAAAATATCCGTGCGTGCGGACTAATAAACCTTGCGCGCGGAATAATAAAACCGTGTGCGCGGATTAATAAACTTTGAGCACTAAATAATAAACAGTGCGGGCGGAATAATAAACTGAGCGCGCTGATTGGTTTACACGTCTGGATTCGAAGTTATGACCTGGTCGGACATGAACGGAGAGGAAGGAGCTCATACAGCCAGCACAACAACTTTAAGGTATGTAACCAACTTTTAACGTAATATTTACCCATTTAACTTAATTTTAAAGGTTTGTGGATAAGTTTGCATGTTCCACACATTTTATGAGGCTTTCCTGTGCCCCATCTTTTGCTCCAGGCTATCTTTAAAATGCAAATATAGTGTAACAACACCATGCTTCCCCCGAACACACACACACACACACACACACACACTATGATATTCTGCGATCTCATTTTCCATAAGGCTGTTGTTTACTTCAATCGGTTCCGGACCGCGCTGAAGTTGGTTTAAAGTTGGACCTTGGATATTCGCGCGCCGGCTTCCAGATCCTGATTTGCGGCGGAGAATAAATATTAATATAATATTTATAATATGAATATTATTCATATTCAGTCAGTAATTTACAGACAGTCATTAACTCGCGCAGTAGACGAGGTTCGGTCGCCGGACTCTGACAGCGAAGCCGGAGCGCGAATGTCCAACTTCATACCAACGTCACCGCGGGCTAGTCCGGTTTTGGTTATACTTTAACATTATGTATGCTGAATGTAACAATACACAGTCTGTCCTTGCGTTTCTCACAAAAAATATCATGTCACATATGCGGAGTGAATATTTTTTATATTATGTTTAATACCCCGATCTCACCTATGCGGTTTCGCGCAGTGGCCGTAAATACGGTTCATCATGATTACGTTTCATGCATCATGTCATTACATTTCCATCTTTCCACGCGAAAAACCCGGATACCACCGCGAGTCAACCAGTATACAGTAGGTGTATAAAGGGATGCACAGATTGGTCTAAAAGATGCATTCCGACAGACTGACTGAACAGTTCGTGCTTTTTTATGTGTGTATTTGCCGTTTTTGGACAGAATGGATCAGGGATTTCTAGACTTTCTGCAACAACAGCGTGAGTTGGATCAGGGCATCATCTCCGTGTTTGTAAATGAAAAGGTAAGTGCATCGCAATTAGAAGGTTTCACAAACAACTTTTTTTTTGTTTTTAGACTCTAGTATTGACCTTTTTATATTGCTCTATTCCCACATTATACTGTATAAACGTAGAATAGCATAGTAGTTATAATAGCATAAAAGTAGAAGGAAGGAATTTGGAGTAGGACATCACATCGTTAACTCTTTATTCTCTTGTCATCTGTATAAAAGTGCACTAGGGTGTATGGTTAATATTTAACATGTAGGACATCTAAATACTTGAATGAATGGGCAGTTGTAATGCTTTGGTCAGTGTAGACTTGCATAATATTCCTTGAATTATATCTATAATTAAGGATTTGACAAAATCACCTTTTCTTTGTTTATCTCATGTTAACAGGTGGCTGACCTTGGAGCAGAGTATTCCAACTGCAAATAATCGTTTTGCACCATAAATCATTCTTTCCTTTTGGTACTTCACTGACTGGTGAACAGTTACTGCCTTGCCTGGATATTCCCTGGCATGGATAAATCACAGCTAATTGAACTTTATTTTCTTTTGGGTCTTAAATATACAGACATTCTTCACATTCTAAGTGTAAGACATGGAATTATTGTGAGTCTGAAAACACTAAAGCGATTTCTCAAGAAGAATGGATTCTTTCGTCGTAAACACTTTGACAATCTTGAAAATGTTATTCAGTTCATAAAAGAAGAACTGGAGGGCTCAGGGGCCCTGCATGGCTACCGTTGGATGTACAGTAAATGTAAAGACAAGGGATTACATGTTCGAAAAGAAGATGTTCGTTTCATTCTTTCAAGTCTGGATCCAGTAGGCAGAGACTTGAGAAGGCAGAGGAGACTCAACAGAAGAGCTTACTTCGCGAAGGGTCCAAATTTTGTATGGCATGTTGATTCATACGACAAGTTAAAGCCTTTTGGCATATGTATAAACGGAGCCATAGATGGATTCTCAAGGATGATTTTGTGGCTCAATGCATACAACACAAACAGTGATCCCAAAGTTATTGGTGGATATTTTCTCGAGACAGTAAGAGAAACTGGTGGTTGTCCTCGTACTTTAAGAGCAGACATGGGAACCGAGAACAGCTCTATCCGAGACATTCAGCGGTCCTTGCGTCAAAATGATCTTGACTTACAAAGTGGTGAAAGAAGTTTCATCTATGGGCGAAGCACAAGTAACCAAAGAATTGAAAGTTGGTGGGGAATTCTTCGCAAAGAGTGTGTGGAGTTTTGGCTGGAGCAACTCCATAGCCTCAAAAATGAAGGTGTTTTCAATGGGGAATTCCTAGATAAAAATCTTATCATCTTCTGCTTTCTTGGTATCATACAAGTAAGTCATTCTCACACAAAATAATCTCCATTATAAAAACATATGTACATAAATATGTAAACATATTTTAATATTTATTTGTTCTGCATAGACTTCTGTTTTAATGTACTTTTACTCTCCTCTTTCTGTCTTCAGACTGAATTGGATGCTGTCAAAGAGTCATGGAATAGTCACCTTATTCGTCCGTCACGAAACCAGAGAGTTCCCCATGGACGCCCTGAAGTCATGTATTTATTACCAGAACTATACAACACACAGGACTACTTATGCCAGATTCCAGAGGATGAAGTCAACCATTATGAAAATGACTGTGTCCACCGATCCGACATCGTTTGTGATAACGACATCTTTACACTGTGCACCTCCATCATGGCTGAAAATAATCTTCATGTTCCTGGGGACACTTACATGGCATTGGACCTCTACCTTTTCCTACGACAAGAACTAACAAATCGTCTAGACATTGAAAGATAAAGTTTGTGTAAATGGGGCTGTGTTCATGCATGCCAATGTACTGTAAAATTAAAAGAAAATTTATCTTTTCCCTTTACTGGCTAAATGTAAAATTAAAAGTAAATGTCATATTGATCCTTCAGAGGTACGAAGATAGAAATATTTTGGCCCTATAGTCTGCAAAACCACAGATACTTATCTTAACTCATGTGACTTTGACAGACTGACGCCACATCTGGGACTCCACACTACTCAGAACTGAGGAAGCCATTCAGATAAAAGTAGACATTATTTTACAACTTCAAGTCATGTGTTTATGGTTTCTAACAATTCTTTTTTTTTTTTTTTTTTTTTTTACAATGTTTCACAAGTGCTATGCTTTAATAAGCAACATTCAAATTATTAGAATAAAGTGTGAAAGCAGGTCATTGTTTTTATATTAAAGTGCTTAAATTATCATATTTACCTTTAAGGTTTAACAGCATTTTATTAATGTTCAAATCTAACAAAAAATATTAAAAGACAAACAGTAATTTGTGGTACAAAACACTTTATTTAAGACATTTATAATAAAACATAACCAATAAATGTTTTCTGTAAAAGTTTTTTTAAACATCATAGATACATGAACATCAATAACTACACTGAAGTGTTGGGAGTTACTCAAATAATTACCAACTTCTACTTAGAAATGTAGAATTCACTACAAAAATAGTAAACTCAGTAAAACACTTCAGAATAACAAACAACATAAAAAAGTGCATTGTATTTATCACAACAACTTTAACTAAAGAGTAAAAAAAACAAAAAATTCCTACGTGTTCTGAAATGCTTACTGTAGGTATGTTGTGAAAATACCCTATTCCAGAAAAATAAAATATTCATACTAACACATCCATAATTAAAACCCAAATACTAGAATGCTTTTTATATAATAAACTGTCCTTGCTCAAGTAAAGTGTTATTACTGTTTATTATCGTTTAAGCTGAAACCATCAATAGAAAACTATATATTTTTTTATTTATGAACATAAAAAGAGCTAATGAACAGATCTTAGTCAAATTGTGAGAACGTAAAATAATCCTAATCCATCCTAACCATATGTTGTCAGATTATATCTTATTCTGTCAAATTAATGCAGTTCGGTCAAATTTATTTTGCCCTATATCAATTTAAATTTAAAAGACCCTCCATCAAATCAAACATTGTATCAAACATTATATCTAGATATCGATGTGCAAATGAAATTCCCCAAATGTAATTATTCAGTAAAGAAAAACACTATTTGTAAACCTTATTTCACTTAGATAAGAAATCAAATACTGTGAAACACCACTAACATACCAATGTTTAAACTAGTCCAATAGTATTTATTAATCTAAAAATTGGGATGTCCCTGTCAACATTATGTTTGGAGTCCTAAAACCTAGGGAAGAAAAAAAGCAAATGCATATGAACATAAACACACTTCGGTACAAATTGGTCTAAGAAAAATAGATGAATAAATGGAAAAATAATAAATGAATGTAAATGTACTGTGCACCTGAAACTTACCTCTAAATAATGTCCATTACCCACATGTTGGCATCAAGTACACTTGTAAAATCTTCAGCAAGCTCAAGGTATGATCCGTAGTTGTTTGGCACTTCTAACACACAACCACATGTGTGTGACTGGGGGCTTCTGGTAAAGGTGCTCTTTGGCTCAGTGAAGCGCACATGGATGGACTGTGATACAAGTAGATCAGCACCTGTAAACGTGTACAAAAATGATTGTTAATTTGGAGGACAGCCTTTGCTACCTACTCAATACCTCCATGCCACATAAGAACACACTGTTTTCCTAATGGAAAGTGCCCATGTGATGCAATTTTGGTCAACCTTTTAGGAGTAGGAATAAGAACAATTCATTAACATTCTTAACATAGAAAATCACGCTTTTCTCCAGTCGTAAGCGCACATGGATTTCATAAAAGATATGTTTAGACAATTTTAAACCAATTTTAAACCAAGTTTTTTTTAAACCAATAACGTGTATGTAACTGCTCCATTAATGAACATGCTGTATGCTGTCTCTGCTACTGTTTTTTAGTAACAGCAAAGATGCAGCTTTGAAACAGTGACACAGACGGCAGTGTCGGAAATAATAAAATAAACTCTGTTCTTACAGCACCGCTGATCATGCGCAGATTCATACATTCCCACTATATAATGTGAAATCAAAGAAAAACAAGCTGCATTTATTGAGTTCAGGGCATCATTATAAATATATAAATTCAATTATATTTATATATACTATATATACTTAATTACATAATATACATATTAAATTATTTGAGTGTACATGACTGTTTCTTGACATTCTTTGTCATAAGCAGGACTTGCAAACTGAGAGGTGGAATTGAGGCTTTTAGAAGTTGACTACTCACTTTTTACCTTTAGAGGTAAGAGTAGGGCAGAATTTTACTTATTTAATTATTTCTTTACATTTTACTTCCTTTTTTGCAAACTAAACTGTCTGATGAGCACAATGCTTTTACATAACTGATGTTGATTTCATCATTTCGCTTTTCCACCATTTAAAACTACAAAAAACCTGTAAAAACTATAACACCCACTATAACGCGCAGCCTACTTTAAAAGCACGTGACATCACTCTTTAAGAGCAGCAAACTAGGCAACTAGGCAATTTGTGAAAGCATCAATACCATGTGTCAGTTTGCCGCACATACCATAAAGGAGTGTGAGAAATGGGGGTACACTTTGGTAATGAAGTGATGAAGTGTTGCTCAAAAAACATTTGTGTACACTGTCAAATAATTTAATACAGATATATAAAATACATAAAAATAAAATAAAATGAATCAATTTTTTAAAAATAACAGTATATATATATATATATATATATATATATATTAGGACACCTTCTAAGTTTTCGTGGGGATAGAAGTGATTTCCTGTTTTAATAATGTTAAAAGCTTCTACAACTGAAAGCAGGACCAAAATTATATGACTCTTTTGACCACTTAGAAGAGATTTCTTACTCAGAGAGGCTTAGTAAATAAAGGCCCTGGGGTTTCCACAAAATCATGGCAAAAAGCTTAATATAACATCCATCCTTTTGCCTCTTTGGAAAAAGGTGAGCACTACCTCCAGGTATATGATTAGACAGAATACATTTAGAGAAGTTAAGAAGGCCTGGAGACTGATCAGTGTATAGCAGGTTTCCCAAAAATCCTGTATAGGAAGAAGTGGTTGGCATAAATGCAGGAAAATCTGGTGGAAAATCTGGTGGTGTTAGAGATATTTTTTTAATGTACATTATATATTTATAATGTTCCCCAGAACATTTATTTTCTGGTAGCCTAATCTTTAATTATTAGTTACACAAATATCAATTGTGTGAAAATACAAACAAAACCATTACCTGTGCAAAACCGGAGAAATTTTCTCAGGCGTATATCACTACAGGTCCTGATAAATTTTTTAAGGAAATCCAGAATCTGACACTCTCGTTTGTTGAGAGCTTCATGTTGCAACATTGCTACAACCTTCCTGGTTGTGGGAGTGAGACTAGACATCACTTCATCTAGTCCTCCTGGAGGAAGATGGAGTCCCTGCAGAATATTGCTCCAACACTCTGCTACATAGGCTGGGTCTTGCACCATTTCTTTGTGTGCAACTTCAAGCAGAGTTCTCCTCAAATTGTCCTCCGTGACATGTCTTTTAATGTCATGTGCCTCAAGGAATTCAAACCATTCCTCTTTTCCAAAAATGGATTTAAAATCTCTTATTGCCTGCTCTGCAATCTCCTTATCTTCACTTGGAATTGTTTCCAGGAATGCAGCAAGCAGTTCATCATCCTTGATTTCCTGGTGAAGGCAGTGAGAAAGAAAGGGCTTAGCCAAGGCCACAGGAAAGTACTTTGCCATGTTGTAGCCTAACACCATCACTTTGGCCACATTCTCCCACTCGTCTTTCATATCATGCCTGGTCATTGGAACTTTCAGCACATTCCCAGTTGTGCATTTTAGTATAAATGTTTCCCAGTACTCACTCAAGGCATCACGTAAGACCCCACCATTGTCCTCTCCCTTTTCAGCATTGCCATTTGGAAGGACCATCTCAATCTCCAGCAGCATGTCATCAACTGTTATCTGTCCATCTTTAAATGCAGCATTCAGTTCATAAAATATGTTTCCTCTTCGAAGTCTTAGTTTAACAACCTTATTTTCATGATAAAGTCCTATTGATGGAGGTTGTACTACAGCAGTCTCCACTGGAAGAGTGTCATCCAGGACATCATTGTCATATGGGAGGTAAACGTACCCTATTTGGATTTCCTCATCAACTGAAACTGATGTGTTTTGTTCTTGCAGCACGTCAATGCCGTTAAAATTTAACGGTGATGTATTTGACATTAATTTCTCATCATTAGCATCAATAAAAAGAAACCTTGTGTCTGTTGTTGATGTGCTTGCCATTACAGTGTCAGTGGTAAGTTTGATGGGAGTGCTTGTCAACATAGCAACTTCACTGGCATGCTCATCAACAACAATTCCTGTGCTTTTTGAGTGTGTGTGTAAAGATGAAGCTAAATGTGAATCTACTTGATTTGCAGTTAAGTCCTGTGCATTCATGAAAATCCTTTTGCATGACACATAAAGTCTAAGTAGTTTCACTTTTCTCAAATTGTACAGCTGACCAAGTGTCATGGATGAGTCCAGCTCAGCTTCAGTGAAGTCTCTTAGTGTAAATTCAAACTCGTTTATATTTCCAAGCTTGTTTTTTCCCTGCGGGAAAAAGAGATCTTTGCCAATGTTCAACAGCTCATTCACTGGAGTGTCCTTCGATGCCTTGAGATGTCTGACTCCACCTCCTTTTCTTTCTCTGACTTGAATAAATGAGCCTTCGACCTCTTCAAACAAGCCAATTTGATATGTACGGCTGTTTTTGAGGGCATTTAAATTGCCAGCTAATTTTTGAGAACGATCATCTGAATGAGCTCTTTTACCAGTCCTCCGTAGTTGAATTTTTTCTCGTAGACTTTGTGTAGCTTTTGACACAATCGAGGAACTCTTTTCAAATGCTGCCACTTCTCTTCTACAATACTGTCGAATGGCAATTCTGTCTCCAAATTTGGGAACATATTTCATTAGCTGCTCATCTGACATCCCGTTTACAGCATAACAGTCTATCTGCAGAGGAGAGTTGAGGGATTATTGTATATAATAAACAATAACAAGCACAAGAAATGGCACTATAGACTTAAGCCATATTTCAAATTGACACATATCTTTAACATATATTTATAATGCTAAATATTGTAGTATTTGACTAAAGACTGAAAAACGCTAATTGTCAGCCATGTAACCCACGTGCTTAATGTTACGTTTATCCACAAATACTATAAACACAAGATACTGGGATTTTGGCTAAACTACATGTACATAACCCATATACCATACACCCTAGTGCACTTTTATACAGATGACAAGAGAATAAAGAGTTAACGATGTGATGTCCTACTCCAAATTCCTTCCTTCTACTTTTATGCTATTATAACTACTATGCTATTCTACGTTTATACAGTATAATGTGGGAATAGAGCAATATAAAAAGGTCAATACTAGAGTCTAAAAACAAAAAAAAAGTTGTTTGTGAAACCTTCTAATTGCGATGCACTTACCTTTTCATTTACAAACACGGAGATGATGCCCTGATCCAACTCACGCTGTTGTTGCAGAAAGTCTAGAAATCCCTGATCCATTCTGTCCAAAAACGGCAAATACACACATAAAAAAGCACGAACTGTTCAGTCAGTCTGTCGGAATGCATCTTTTAGACCAATCTGTGCCTCCCTTTATACACCTACTGTATACTGGTTGACTCGCGGTGGTATCCGGGTTTTTCGCGTGGAAAGATGGAAATGTAATGACATGATGCATGAAACGTAATCATGATGAACCGTATTTACGGCCACTGCGCGAAACCGCATAGGTGAGATCGGGGTATTAAACATAATATAAAAAATATTCACTCCGCATATGTGACATGATATTTTTTGTGAGAAACGCAAGGACAGACTGTGTATTGTTACATTCAGCATACATAATGTTAAAGTATAACCAAAACCGGACTAGCCCGCGGTGACGTTGGTATGAAGTTGGACATTCGCGCTCCGGCTTCGCTGTCAGAGTCCGGCGACCGAACCTCGTCTACTGCGCGAGTTAATGACTGTCTGTAAATTACTGACTGAATATGAATAATATTCATATTATAAATATTATATTAATATTTATTCTCCGCCGCAAATCAGGATCTGGAAGCCGGCGCGCGAATATCCAAGGTCCAACTTTAAACCAACTTCAGCGCGGTCCGGAACCGATTGAAGTAAACAACAGCCTTATGGAAAATGAGATCGCAGAATATCATAGTGTGTGTGTGTGTGTGTGTGTGTGTGTTCGGGGGAAGCATGGTGTTGTTACACTATATTTGCATTTTAAAGATAGCCTGGAGCAAAAGATGGGGCACAGGAAAGCCTCATAAAATGTGTGGAACATGCAAACTTATCCACAAACCTTTAAAATTAAGTTAAATGGGTAAATATTACGTTAAAAGTTGGTTACATACCTTAAAGTTGTTGTGCTGGCTGTATGAGCTCCTTCCTCTCCGTTCATGTCCGACCAGGTCATAACTTCGAATCCAGACGTGTAAACCAATCAGCGCGCTCAGTTTATTATTCCGCCCGCACTGTTTATTATTTAGTGCTCAAAGTTTATTAATCCGCGCACACGGTTTTATTATTCCGCGCGCAAGGTTTATTAGTCCGCACGCACGGATATTTTATTCCGAGCTCTCGGTTCATTATTCCGCGCACACGATTTATTAATCGAGCGCATGATTTATTAATCCGAGCGCATGATTTATTAATCCGTGTGCTCTGTTTGTTCTTTTTTCCCCCTCATGACCCCTGGGGGGCTCCGTACCAGCAGGCTGTAACAGGAGAAAATCTAAAAATACATTTATTTGTAATAGCTTCTCTGTCTACTAACAAAGTAAGAAAATATGTGATTTGTCATTTTGGTGTGTTTATTTCTTTATAAACAGACGAGAAATCTTGAATGTGTGGCGAATGTCCAATATAAAACCAACTTCACCGCGATACTAGTTTACATGGGGGTCGAAATTTCTGTTTCACAGATTTACTTTGTGATTTTAATCCCGTCCGAATCTGCCATGTCTGTCTTTCTCTTACATGACCTCTGTAAAAATTTCAGAGCAAATTACCAACTGTTTTTCAGCAAACTCGGCGGTCCTCTGAGAAATCTACGGAGCCCCGGTAGTCACCTAGAGGAGAAAAAAAATAAAAATAAAAATCTGTGGCAACAGTTTTGTAATTTGTGCCCTCAGTTTAATAATCCGGTCCCACAACTTCTTAGACTGTTCCCTCAGTTTACTTATCCGTGCACTCAGATTTTGTAATCCGTACCCACAAATTTATAATTCTGTGCGCACGCTATTGCATTCTGTTCCCACAGGTTTGTACACAGACTCCTTTTAGAAGAACAGGAAGCTCCTCGCTACGTGTAAATGAATCTTATTACATATTGTTTTATTGTGGATTATTAAATGTAATACAGCAAACTCTCTTACAGCATGCTTACAGTGATTCTCTAGATATCAATTGTAGCAGCTTTGAGGTAATAAGAATGATTTACATTAAAATATTGTGATAATTTGTGATAATCAGCACGTTACAATTATTATTATTATTATTATTATTATTAATATTATTATTATTATTGTCATTATTTAATAAACCTGGCATTGTGTATTGTAACCAACTGTTTATTAATTGCTTTCTTTCTCTTTTGGAATTCTTTTGGATAAAAACTTATTCTAAATGCATAGCCTAAATGTAACAAAATGCCTACTAGCAGTAATAGTAGTAGTAGTAATTATTATTATTATTATTATTATAACTATAGCATACAAAATAATTAATAAATGCTTAATTTATAAATAACCTATTATAGTTTTGGAAATGTGTTTTTCCGACTATAAAAGGTATACAAGCCTGTGGGAACAGATTGCAAAAGCGTGCGCACAGAATTATAAATTTGTGGGTACGGATTACAAAATCTGAGTGCACGGATAAGTAAACTGAGGGAACAGTTTAAGAAGTTGTGGGAACGGATTATTAAACTGAGGGCACAAATTACAAAACTGTTGCCACAGATTGTTTTTTTTTTTCTCCTCTAGGTGACTTCCAGGGCTCAGTAGAAATCTAATCCCGTCCGAATGCGAATGTCTGTGATTGCCGAAATTTTTTTTCTTTTGTGTTTGGTCAACGTGAACTGCCGTACTATGTCTCGCACGTCGGCATTCAAGTTTGCGCACCAATAATGGATGTATAATCCACGCATCCTGGACATGTGGTCGTGTGCAACGCCCACATGTAAAACACAGACACTCCTAATAAACACGGTGATGTTAGCCCCGTCCGAATGCATACACGAAATGACAGACGTCGTCTGAAAAAAATTCTAACTCAAACGTCGTTTGGAAAACTAGTCCCGTCCGAATAGGGCTTTATTAGCCACGCGAGCTCTCAGCTAACGAAAGTTCTAGAAAAAAAAAAAAATTAAATAACAGTTGAGGAGTAGCTGCGCTTCAGTCGCTAATGCTCATCTAAGAGTGTCATAGTGTTAACTTATCTGAATGAAAAGCGAATTGATTAGATACCCGGCTACTTTAAAACATCACACAGTTACTCCTGAGAATGAAACCTTAAAAAATATCAAGCCCTTTTGAATATGAAGCCATACGTAGCTTTAACCCATAATTAAAATTTCAGAGTGTTGTAAAATTTTTGGTGGTATATAGCCTTATTAATATCTTTTATTTTTATCATAACTAGGTATGGAGTGATGGATGGCGTTTCGGAGCTCCTCAAGCTGATGAAGTTGCTGTGTGGTGTTGGAGGTAGTGAGGGATGGGTCATGAACGATTCGTTCTTTTTAAACGATTCTTTAATGTGACTCAGAAGACTCTTGGGGGGAGTCGTTCATTTTCTACTGGGCACGCATGCGCAAAGCATCGCAAAACCTCTGTAGGTGATACAGTAAACAGGAATGAGTAACTGATAAAGTGGTTAGCTGTGTTATTTTCGGCGAAGTTCATTAAGGAAACATGAAATAAAGTAATAACTTTGACATGCATCCTGTTCTTGGTTTGAGTAGGTAAAACTTAATTTCCATTGTAATTAACTCAGATTGCGCAAAAGGTATATGCAAAGCTGAGCAACTTGAGTGCTGCGCTCCTGTAGGGCTGTGATTGATTTAAATGGTGAGGTTGCATCTAATTGGCTAAAAAGCACAAATGACCCACGTTGGTGCCTGCAAAGTCTCAAACATGCACACACACAAATCCAGGGATATTCACACACACGAAAGACGTTTTTTTTTCACATGCACAGTCCATGATGCATTTGTGAATTTTAAACATTCAGATTTTTTTTACACAGTTGTACATCTGTAAATTGTGTTTTGCATTTGTGAACTTTATATCATGAATATATATATAGTAAACATGAGTTGTTTTTTGTAAATATATATAGTGTGGCGTGGGTGGGGTTGAGTTACAACCATCATGCTTTGCGGGAGGGGTTTTTATGTGTTCACCGTGTTGGGGAAAGGTGTTTGGGGTAGTGGTTTTGGCCAGGTTGTGTGTGTGTGTGGGTAGATGTCTGTTTTAATTAGTGTGGATGTGTATTTATGGAGGTTGGATGTGCTGCTTTGTGCTGGTCCTGAATAAAGTACTCCCAGCCATTTGCATTGGGCAGCCAGAAAGCTCACTTGTCTCTCCAAGTTCCTTCTTAGCGGGAAAAACGCTACATTTGGTGTCAGAAGTGGGATGGAGAGTAACGGGTTAGAGCGCACCCCGGAGCAAGCTACAGCTCCGTGGCCCATCAGCCGGCGAGGCGACCTGCAGCTGCACCTGCCGTCCTACAACGGCGCTGTCGAGCCCCACGCATTCATCGCCCAGGTGGAGCTAGCTGCCGACTTCGCGGGCTGGTCCCCGGCGGAAACAGCCGTCCGGGTGGCCCTCTCGCTGGAGGGCGAAGCGCTCCGGGCGTTGGAAGACCTCCGGGCGGATGAGCGGAAGGACTGGGCGAAGTTGTGGGAGTCGCTCCACTTCTGGTTCGGCGCGGGTGACCGTAACGAGGCTGCGTGCGAGGAGCTGGCAACCCGCGTGCGGAGCGCCTCCGAGCCACTGGGGGCGTTCGCCATGGACCTGAGATCTCTCGCACGCCGGGGTCCTGCGGGGAATTCGGCCATCGCGGCTTCGCGAGCACATCCGGTTGGCGGCACCGGCTTCCCTGTTTGAGGCGCTGCGCGAAGCCGAGCGCGCCGAGCCCATCATGGCAGACCACCAAGGCGAAAGAGTCGAGCGTTTTCCCATGGCTCGGGGCCGCTCTGTAGGTGAACCTAGCCGGGGACAGGGCTACCCGTCGCGGCTAGGCCTCGACTCAGCCTCCGAGATTCCGCGACCACGCCGAGGCCAGGGACCGCCGGACTACAGCTGCAACGTTCTTAGGCCTGAGGACAGCGTACCCCAGCAGCCATTAAGACTAGCTGTGGGGGGCGCTGAGGGGAAGCCGCCTCCCACAGCCGTCTTTGTTTCCCCAACTGCCGGGTTCAACTTCCGGTCAGGACGCGTAGGAAATCGCGCGGGTGTCTACGTAAACTGTGGCCTGGACAACGTTTCGTTACGGGCGCTCCTGTACACTGGCTTTACAGTTTCGCTGCTGCGCTGGGGAGTATTAGAACAAGGCGAGTGCGGTTGTATGCTGCCGGACCCGGCTTTGAGCATTCGCACCATGTCGGGGAGTTATTTGAAGATACGGGCCTGTCGCACAGTGCTAATACAAGTAGGTGCAATCATTCTTTCCCATCCATTCTTTGTGGCAGACATCGAGGATGATTGTATCTTGGGGTTAGACATTTTGGAAAGGTGGGGTGCGGTACTGAATCTCGCGGACGGAACTCTGCGTGGTAACTTCGGGTTAGCCAGGTTGCTAGTGCCCAAAGCGCAGCCGGACGTGTTGGAAGCACGCACCAGGGGGGCGGAACTTCCGGTGGACGCGCCATGTAAACATCCGGTAGCCGACCGAGCGAGGATAATGGCCAAGCTAATGCAGCGTAGCAGTGTAGGGCTTAGTCAGACACAGACCGACACCGTGAAGTCCCTTTTGCACGAGTTCGCGGATATTTTCGCGGTAGATGAGCGCGAGTGCACACATACCAATCTAGTGCAGCACACGATCGATACGGGTAACGCAGCGCCTGTTCGGCTACATCCGAGACACCTCCCATTAGCTAAACAAGCTATCGCTGAGCAGAAGCTGCGTGGGATGCCCGACTCGGGCGTCATAGAGCCAGCCTCCGGACCGTGGTCTTCGCCCGTTGTGCTTGTGCGCAAAAAAGACGAATCGTGGCGGTTTTGTGTGGACTACCGGCGGTTAAACGAGGTGACGCGTAAAGATTCTTATCCGTTACCGCGAATAGATGATGCGCTGGAACATGTTGCGGGCTCGGCGTGGTTTAGCTCGTTGGATTTGCATAGCGGGTATTGGCAAGTAGAGCTCGCCCCGGAAGCACGACCAAAAACCGCATTCTCGATCAGGCAAGGGCTATGGCAATTTCGGCGCATGCCGTTCGGCCTCTGTAACGCTCCAGCGACGTTCGAACGGTTGATGGAGAAAGTGTTGACAGATATTCCTCGCAATCGTTGTGTCGTTTACCTGGATGATTACTGGCGCGAGCTGCTAGCGTCACCCGGCGCGAGCTGCTAGCGGTCGTCGCGGCCCTTAAACATTTTAGGCCGTATTTATACGGGCAATCCTTCCTGCTGCGGACTGATCACGCTTCGCTGGTGTGGCTGCTTAGTTTTAAAGAGCCCGAGGGGCAGTTAGCGCGATGGCTCGCGCGGTTGCAGGACTATGATTTTACCGTTCAGCACCGAGCGGGAAAACTGCATGCTAACGCCGATGCTTTATCCCGCCGGCCGTGCAGCAAAGAGCGTTGTCGGCATTGCGAGCGTATGGGCGCGGACATTCTTGGGCCGTTTCCCATCTACGATCGCGGGAACCGGCTCGAGTGCTGGTGGATGAGGTGTTCAGCCGATTCGACGCCCCGGAGCAGTTGCATAGCGATCAGGGGCGTAACTTTGAGGCAGAGGTGTTTGCGGCGGTGTGCGAGCGCCTCAGGGTGAAAAAGACCCGCACCACGCCCCTTCATCCGCAGAGTGACGGCCTCGTGGAACGCTTCAATCAACCGCTCACCACCCAACTCGCCGTGCTTACCAGCGACCGGCAGAAGGATTGGGACGAACATTTGCCTCTCGTGCTTTGGGCTTATCGCACAGCAGTGCAGGAGTCCTCACAGCTGACGCCAGCTTCGTTAATGTTCGGTCGCGAGTTGCGCACGCCCGTGGACCTTGTGTTCGGGTCCCCTCCACAAGTGGTTTTACCCAGGAAGCCGGGGTTGGATAATTTTTTTTCACTGAAAGACAAACTGTTCCATGTCCACGAGTTGGCACGTAGACACTTGGCGGACGCTCACAGCCGGGGGCGAGACTTTGCTACTGGGGAGCAGGTGTAGGTGTATTCCCCCGGAAGGAAAAGGGGGCTCTCGCCTAAGCTCATGTCTCACTGGGTGGGCCCCTGCACGGTCATTGCCCAGCTCTCTCCGATGTAGTCTACCGGGTGCGGTTGACGGGGCGGTAGCGAGTAGTCGTGCTCCACCGGGACCGTCTCGCTCCCTATCGGCCCAACGCCAGTGAAACACCGAACTCTGTGGAGGCCGGTCCGCCTCAGGAAGAGGGCTGCACCCCTCCTTCCCCCGCAAAAAGACTCCGGCGTTCACAACGCCAGCGCCGACCACCGTCACGCCTCCAAGACTGAGTTCGCCATGGTGACCGGGGACGGTCACAGCTCGGGTGGGGGCAGTGTGGCGTGGGTGAGGTTTGAGTGACAACCATCATGCTTTGCGGGAGGGGTTGTTATGTGTTCACCGTGTTGGGGAAAGGTGTTTGGGGTAGTGGTTTCGGCCAGGTTGTGTGTCTGTGTGGGTAGCTGTCTGTTTTAATTAGTGTGGATGTGTATTTATGGAGGTTGGATGTGCTGCTTTGTGCTGGTGCTGAATAAAGTACTCCCAGCCATTTGCATTGGGCAGCCAGAAAGCTCACTCGTCTCTCCAAGTCTCCAATATTGTGCACATAGGGCTCATACCGGGAAAAACCCATGGTACTCCAGATGGTCAGTCCGCCACTGTATATGTATATCGAAATATTGAAAATATGTTTAAAAATCATATCACCGTTATTGAAAAAAATTCTATCGCGATATATATTGATATCAAATTATTGTACAGCCCTATGTGCACATGAGTTGTTTTTTTGTGAATATATCCTTTTTTGTGCACGTAAATTGGGTTTCACACATGTGAATTGGGATAAGCATGTGTGCATCGTGTCTTTTGTGTGAATTATTAATGAGACTATTTTGCTTCCGTACAGTCAATCCATTTACGGCTGCGATAACTGGATTAGTACTCGTCAAAACTCTGTTCCAGTGTACCAGAGGTTTGCCAACTATGCACCCCTTAAAAGTGCTTTGCTGCCTTTTGTGATGTCAGCATCTAGTAAAAAAAAACACATATAATTGCTTGAAAATGTGTTTTTCCGGGCTTCATACTTTCGTGCAAGCACTTCTAATCAGATTACACATTGAGGGAAATCTACGTTGTCAACAGTAGAGCAAGTGAATCCATACTTTATGAACTCTTCCTGATATTTTCGATGTTTCCTACTTTGGTCTGACAGGGTCTTGCTCCTATGCTTGGTTAATGTACATGGTTCCGATGACTCAGGCAAACTGTCCACAATTTTCTTAATATTTTTAGATTTGCGAATAACAAATTTATCCATCTCGGCAGTTGCGGTTTTCACGTGCACTGTAGCAATAACTAGTAAGCCAGTCGCTGCATAGTGACGTCATATCTTTGAGTCACGAATGTATTTTTGTAAACACTCGTTTTAAACACTCGCACTCAATCAGTAATATCTTTACAAATCAGAAAATATTTATTTATAGCATTTACTTGTAATTCTGAAAAGTGTGTATTATAATCACAAAAAAGACAATTTTTTAATCCCTCTCGCGACCCCATGAAATTATTCCGCGACCCCCAGTTTGGGAACCACTGCTTTAGCAGATGTCTTGGTGTCTATGTGTGCCTTGCAGTGTAGATCATCAGGATGCATATTCTTTGTGTTTGCAGGATTAGTTCGAGCTTGTGCTTTCTCTATGAGCTTCTGAATTACTCACAACATGTACAGTTGCCACTCGTACACATACAAAAGAAGTTGTGAATCACACTACACAAACTGAATTTCATCAGGATTGTTCAGTTGGACCTTCAAGCCTTCTGGGTTACTTACCAGGACAATGCCAATTTAAGCATTAAGTCCCTCTACAATAAATTTACTAGGCAGCATTGTGACACAAATGAAAATGTAAAGGACTGTTGACCCTCTGTCCCGCATTTCAGTGGTACAGAAAATTGCTCTATGACTGACGCTCCTGATGACAGCATCAACAATTCTTCCTATGTCAGTACCAGAATGTGGAGTTAGCTCAAGCATTCTTTTTTATTGCAAAGCATAGGAAATTGTGACTCACCCAACTCTTCTCGCTTGTCTGTCACAGTTTCACCACTCACCACAGTGGTATACGTTTCACCTCTCCCCCAGTGTCGCCCTCCTGTCGCAGTCTCGCTTTTTGGGGACAATCTCTCAGGCAGTGGTCAGTCTTAGCACAGTTGAAATAGTCGTCGTGCACACCCTCGTCCACGCACTCCACGTCCTTGTCCTCTTCATTCGGCTGATAACATGACTCCAAACTAATATGTTCTATTTTGCTTTTGCTGTTACGCATTGCTCTCTGGTAACAGTTTACAAATATTTGTAAATTACACCTACTTGTGCAAATTGATTTACTTCCGGAAGTTCCCTACGTCCAAGGCAACGGCAAATATTCTCTAAAAATCTAGCTCAAACGTGTATATATATATATATATATATATATATATATATATATATATATATATATACACACACACACACATGTTATCAGCCAATTCATTTTATTGGAGTTGTTTTTATGTCCAATAAAAACAGCTTCAATGAAAGTCCTATGAATTTTGATTGTCAGGTGCTAGTGGTCACAAAGATCTTTGTATAAAATGTAACTCTTATTGATTAGAAAGAAAATAATTGTAAGAAATTTGTATATGCACCATTTCCCTATGTCCTTTTTAAGTTACCTTGTTAACACACAAGCTATCACAACTTACTCAAGTAAAATGGTTAAAAACGGTTTATTAGATACTTTCATTCTAATAAACCATTTTTTTAACCATTTTACTTGAGTAAGTAATTTCACAAATAATCTTATTTCAAGAATAATTGATTTTTACAATTTTCTGGCAGTACAGAAATGTCTGCATGAAAACAATGCACAACAAAGACAAATTAAACATTGAAATGGCTAAACATCTTAATGACCTGCACTGAGTGCTTTCTTCGCAATGGCTGACACCAGCCTAGAACTATTAGCAATTTGTTTGGCGCATCTGATTGCTTCGGCTACAACTTGGTCCACGTGTACCACTTTGATTACAAGCCCTACAGAGGTGACATGAAGTCACAGAAACTCACCATGCAAGGTTTACTTACTTATTCAGTTTGGAATTACAATGCCTCTTACATTATGCTTTACAATGCCTCTTACATTATGACTCCCATGAGCTTGAAGGACTGCATCTATATGTCTCGGAAATTACTCAATTAACTTATTAATAAAGTCATCTGGAATGGCAAAGAAGGCATTCTTACAGGACTCCCAGAGTTCATCAAGATTCTTTGATTTCATCTTCAATGCCTCCTTCTTCATCTTAATCCAGACATGCTCAATAATGTTCATGTCTGGTGACTGGGCTGGCCAATCCTGGAGCACCTTGACCTTCTTTGCTTTCAGGAACTTTGATGTGGAGGCTGAAGTATGAGAAAGACTGCCATCTTACTGAAGAATTTGCTGTCTCTTGTGATTTGGAAATAAATTAGCAGCAAGCTGTGATGGGTTTCCCTGTTAAAAAAAAGTTGCATTGCCCAAGGCTTTCCTACTGCCCGACGGAGCCTCTGAATAACGACAGAACGTGCATATAGAAATATCAACAACAAATAAAATATCATTATTACACTATCAGCAATTTACTACATTGCTTACACTCACATAACAGTTGTTTTGTAGACCTACAAATATTTCAGTCTGCTTACTTAGAAAGGTTCCCATTAAAATCTCTGGGTGTCCAAATTGTGCTGATTCTCCAGCATATATGATATCACACTGTAAGGCTAACTCACAACCTCCTCCAAGCTACAAGTAGATGATTGGTTTAATGGTAACATATTGTAAACATATTTGCTTAAATAAAAATAACTTAAGAAGAAAGTGGAAAAAAATAATTCACTTACAGCCAATTCATTTACAGCTGCAATAACTGGATTAGTACTCGTCAAAACTCTGTTCCAGTGTACCAAAGGTTTGCCAACTATGCCCTCCTTAAAAGTTTTTTTGCTTTTATAAGCACATATACTCAGCAAAAAAAGAAACGTCCTCTGACTTTCAACTGTTTTTACTTTCAGTAAACTTAATGTATAAATATTTGTATGAACACTAAAAGAGTCAACACCATAAGACATAAACTAAAAATGTTTCATAATGTGTCCCTGAATGAAGGGAGGCTGAAAATCAAAAGTACCAGTCAGTATCTGGTGTGGCCACCAGCTGCTTGAAGTACTGCAGTGCATCTCCTCCTCATGGACTGCCTATTGCGGACAGTCTGAGCACTGATGGAGGGATTGCGTGTTCCTGGTGTGGCTCGGGCAGTTGTTGTGGCCATCCTGTACCTGTCACGCAGGTGTGATATTCGGATGTACCGATCCTGTGCGGGTGTTGTTACACGTGGTCTTCTATTGCGAGGATGATCAGCTGTCTCCCTGTAGCGCTATCTTAGGCGTCTCACAGTGCGGACATGGCAATTTATTGCCCTAGCCACATCAGCAGTCCTCATGCCTCCCTGCAGCATGCCTAATGCACGTTCACGCAGATGAGCACGGACCCTGGGCATCTTTCTTTGGGTGTTTGTCACAGTCGGTAGACAAGTCTTTTTAGTGTCCTGCGTTTTTAGAACTGTGACCTCAAATGCCTACTTTCTGTAAGCTGTTAAGGTCTTAACGACCATTCCACTGGAAAACATTGTTTAAACCCTTTACAATGAAGATCTGTAAAGTTATTTGGATTTTTACAACATTATTGTTGAAATACACAGTCCTGAAAAAGGGACGTTTCTTTTTTTGCTGAGTATAAATAATTGCAATATGGATGAATCATAATGGTTACAGTCTAACCAAAATGCTGGGAGAATATAATGTCTAATTACCTAATGATGCCTACTTGCAAAAGCTGACTCACTTCCGGTTAGGACTACGGCTCCATCCTCAGTGTCCTGCTTGAAGATGTCCAGCGCTTTTCTCAGCTCGAGCATGAGGCCATCAGTAATTGCATTCATAGCTTTAAGCCTGTTTAACTGAATAAAGCCTACGTTCCTTTTTTGGCCTTTTTTCTCAACCAAGATATGTTGATACTGTTCACCTACAAAACAAAGTTAACAAACATTAACCTCATATTTAAGTATTCATGATACACCGCGTGAAACCACGTAGATGAGATAGGGGTATAAGACCTACAAAAAGCCATCGCTGCCCAGGTGCACCGCTCAACTTGCACACTTTACACAATATGATGTAATAGGGCTGATGTCAGCTTCGGCCCTAAATATTTGTCATGTTTACTCTGTGTGCAGGGGTGATAGCGTTACGGCACCACGCCGGATTTCCGGCGTACTTCCGGCGACTAATTCTTCATAAATTTGACGCAGAATCAAATTAGAAATAAGCCACGCTATAGCCAATATGATCGGGTGTTTTGATTCTTCGGATATCAATGCTTTACCAAGACGTCCACCAACCTTGACAATATCAGATTGTAATATAGGATTGAGGCTATAGAGTGGACTGTTTCGCTTAACTACTTCGTCTTTTACAAAACTTGTCAGCTCCTCAGCAAATTCCTTCTTAAGACAGAATCGAATGATTTCTATTTCAGCCTTTTCCAGTTCTTCCACTGAAAGCAATTCTTTAAACACAGAAGATCTAAACCTCTGCATTTCCTTGTCAATAGTCATCTTCTGTAGATATGGATCTATACAACAGACAAGAGCAGCCTGGAGCCTCTTCCTTTCCTTGCTAAGGTCCATCAAAATTTTTCTCAAACGTAGTATCCATGCTACAGCTTTCTGTAATGGGATCCAAGTAGAGAAATAATTGATGAGTTGTAATATATAATTGAATTTTTCCTTGACATAAACCCTATTTACGAAAAGCAATCTTTTTGATCTCGGGATCGTAAGTCTCAAGTCTCTGTCCATTGGATCCTTTGGCCACTCTTCTGCTGAATGAACAAGGAACTTGGGACCAGAAATCCACAACTTATTCTTCAAGAATGTATCCAAATTCACTCCTCTAGAAGCCAAATCTGCAGGATTTTCTGAAGAACTCACATATCTCCACTGTTTTACATCTGAAACACTTAGAATTTCAGACACTCTGTTAGCCACATAGCACTTAAATCTCGAGGTCTTATTTCGAATATATTTAAGTACTGAAGTACTGTCCGTCCAAAAAACTGAATCCTGAAAAGGCATCTTAAGTTCTTTCATCCAGATTTTGTCAATGCGGCTAGCCAGTGTAGCAGCTGTAAGTTCCAGACGAGGAATTGTAATGGGTTTTAAAGGTGTAACTCTTGCTTTGCTTACTAGAAGAGTAGAGTGTGCTAATAATTGCTCATTATAAAGCAACAAATAGGATAGCACACCATATCCTTGCTCGCTAGCATCTGAGAAACGATGCATTTGAGCAGACATTATTTCTCCACACCCATCAGGCTTCACCTTTACCTGAGGTAAAGCTTCATAATCAAAATCCAGATCCCTTACCTTTCTGTCTTTTTCAGGTATAGCAGTCAATACAACACGGTTGTTACTCATCCATTTGGTCAATTTAAACCCTCCGTTGGCACACATACTAGTTAGATCCTTGTATAACTGCACAGCATCTGATTCTGAAGGAACCGAAACAAGACAATCATCCACGTAGAAATTAGACAACATCCAGTGTCTTGGAGTCAAATAGATTCCTTTGATCTGCCGCACATTTCCTTAAAGCAAAACTTGAAGTAAGGATGTCGCACCAAACAGGTGGACCAACATTCTGTATTCCTCCAGGCTGTGATTTATGTTACCTTCTGGCTACCACAAAAATCTCAAGACATCACAGCCTTCTGAATGAACTCTGACTTTATGGAACATGGCTTCGATATCAGCCATCATGGCAACAGGCTCAAGTCTAAATTGTACGAGGACACTTGAGAGTGAGTTGGTTAAGTCGGGACCTTGTAGGAGCATACTTTTCAAGGTTACACCATGAAAAGAAGCTCCACAATCGAACACAACTCGAATTTTCTGTTTTTTGGGATGATATACCCCATGATGGGGTATATACCACAGACGTCCATCACATCTCTCCAATTCTACCATGGGTACCTTTTCTGCATAACCCTTTTGAATAACATCCTCCATGAAAGCTGTATAATCTGTATGAAAGAACCCAATTCAACTTAAACCTTTTTTAAAGACTTAAGGCACGTTGTTCCGCAACTCTCCTATTCATTGGCATGACCATTTCAGCATTTCTGAATGGTAGACCAATGCTATAATGACCATTGATTAGTTTTGTTGAATGTGACATGAAATCCATAAATTGATGGTCTTCTTTTGACATTGCCATCTGTTCCTCATGTAAAGTCTTGGAAAAGTCAGCTTTAAACTGCTGTTTCCATAATTCCTTCAAATTCAGTAACGCAATCCTATTCACAGTCACAGGAAGTCTTTCAGCATTGTCTTCATCAGTATCTTCATTCATACTCACTCCTGGAGAGGTCCATTAACTGTCCATCCAAGCATTGTTCTTATGGCATATGGGCCATTATCTTGACTACGTACAACCTACGGATCTGTGAGAATTTTCACTTGTCTTTCAATAAAATCCACAATATCAGAGAAGGTAATTTGATTGTGGCCTTGCTCCTTAAGATCATATGCAAGAGCTCTCCATTTATCTTTTGATTTATAAGGCAGCTTTGAAAGGATAACTTGCATGTTAGAAATGAGATTCAACTCATTCATATAGTGAACCATAGTATTACAACAACTCCTTAAGAAAAGACCATAATCTTGTAGAGCCCTAGCACCTTCAGATTTTATAACCTTCCAAGAAAGAGCCTTTTCCATATATGATGAAGCTATTTTCACCTCATTGCCAAAGTTTTCCTTAAGTAAGGTCTTCGCCCTTAGATAACCTTGCGAAGGGATCATGTGCTTACAACTTATAACAAGTTCTTTTGGTTGTCCATGTGTATATTGCTCCAAGAAGTGGAGACAATCTCTTGGACTACCTGCTCTTTTTTCAACAACTTCTTCAAATGAGCGCATGAACTCATGAAAACGCAATGGGTCTCCTTCAAAATAGGGAATTTCTCTGGGTGGAAGCAAAGACAAAATTATGTTGTTTTACCAGTAAAGTAGCTGTTTCATTTTGCTTATCAATAAGCTTAAGTATATTCTAGCTACTCACATCATTTTGAATACTGGATCCAACACTCTGGTTAACCAATGATGGCACATTAAGTACTGCGTTTTAGATCCTGTTGACGTTTACTGTTGTATTGCTTGGGATTGAGAATGATTTAAAACTCTTAGTGTAGGCAAAGACTGTGTTGCTGCTTGCACACTAGTTGAAAAGGCACGTGGTTCCACATCAGAATGGAGAGGTTTTGAAACAATATTGTTAACAGAAGCATGCGATTCTGTATCTACAATTCGGTAAACTTTTACCCTGGCCATTGACTCTGCCAATTATATTTCCAACTCCAATCTTTCCTTCCTTCTCCTTAACTGATCCTCTTGCTCTTCCAAGGCGTGTTTCATCGGCAGCATTTGGTGAGGGGCCCTTAAGGCAGCCAAGTCTGCCTCAGCCTTAAGACAATTAGACGAACTGGAAGATCGACTGAATCGAGATCCGTGAGATGACAACAACATTGTAGTAGATCCTTTGCTACTTATATTTGAAACACTGACTGTTGGTTGAACCTCATCTCCAAATTCCATTTCATTCTGTGGAAGTTTATCAGAAGGCTGGGAACCTTGTGTTGTGGACACAGCTTTAATAAAGGATGCAATATCGGAGTCAAATACTCTGAGAGGTTACATTTGATTCCACAGTCCTAGAATTTTGAGAATCCGAAGGTGCAGCACCAAGATTTTCATTCTCATTTTCTTGAGCAGAATGTGCATCCATTATTTGGGCATTTAAAACACTTTCATCACACCTTTTCCCAGTTTCAATTAACCAATCTTTAACATTTTTTACAAAGCCATTATAATGTTTGGAAACTGAATCAAACCATTCATTTTGTTTAGTTTTTTTTTTCTCAGAAGGAAGCAAAGGTAATACAACTCTGTGCAACACATGTGCACTATCCATCAACAGTTGTATTGTTTTTAACATTGAAGACACTTGAGACGCCTTGTAATCACATTTCATCAACTCTTTCATGGACACAATCATATTCTTTACTTTATTCACCTTACTCTTGCAATCCTTTTGTAAGGCTTTTTAGCTGCCATGGGCTTATGCTCTTGTTTGCTGCTATTAGCAGCATGCTCCATCTCCTCAGAATTCATTCTTAAACCGAACAATCAATCCGCTGAACTCAATTCCACATAAAGTCACAATCAGCACGCACAGTGCCAACAATGAATAAATGAATGAACTTAGTAGAGCAGCACACGAGAGCTCCTAACACGCAAGAGCAACTCGCACTGCATTTCAATCCAATGCCAATTAAGTATAACTGCTATCACCATATCTTCCTTAACAGCAATGCAGCTAGAATCCATTTAAACCGCAGACATACAGTACCTCATTCTGTCGCTTGTGCGTGTCGTCATGTGTCGGCTGTTTCACTTATTGTGCTTACAGCTCAATGCAATAAACATATGTTGTGCCAGTGAAAGTCGTTCCAAGTTGCGTCCATAATCCAAATATGCAAAGCGTTTTCTTGTTGACTAATATATAGTGACAACCTGTAGCCGCTGACAGGCTAAGTAGAAGGAATTCCTCTGTGTCGCGTTCCCGTTCATTTGTATTCTCCTTTTAATTAATAACACAATGTAACATATAAAACAACATTACAGCATACGGCTTACGACGATCAACAGAAAGTGAGCGCTCCCACTACTCAGCCCCTCTCTCCTCCTAGACAGCAAACACAATTAGATAAACATCCATCTGCACCACCCAAGTGACCAAACATCCCGGAAATACAAATCACAATTTAAAAAATAAAAGAAACATTTTCATCACTTACACTACTGATTATTTTATATTACAATATCATAACTATTTTTAAAAACTAGCAAAGATGAACAGTTTTTTGTGTCAGACACACACACACAAAAAAAGGTTTGCAACAAGAGTTTGTTTTTTAGCAACTGAATCTGAAGGGTGTGTGTCTCTCCAAGTCCAATAGAAATAGTTTGGATGGCTTTATAGGTGTCCATCCAGTCTGTTTTAAATTCAATGTTCAGAGAACAGACCTGACAAACCATCATTCCTAAAGCTGCCGTATGTCATCAAGAACTACAGTACACTAGTGATGGGAAGTTTGAATCATTTTAGTGACTCGGCTCTTCGTACCTCGTTCATTAAAATAAATGAATTAATGAAAATTTTACAGTTCAGCTAAGGACATATTATGATAAACAAAATGAGCCGCTCACCTCATATCTTCTAGTCGTTCGTTCTTTTGAATCTATTGCACTGCATAGTGTCTATGGGAGTCACATGACAAAAAAACGAACGACTAGGATCGAAAAGCCTCAAAGGTAACTACTCATTTCTGTTTACTGTATAACCCATGAAGGTTTTGCGATGCTTTGCGCACGCGTGCCCAGTAGAAAATGAATGACTCACTCTCCGAGTCTTCTGAGTCACATTAAAGATTCGTTTAAAAAGCTTGAATTGTTCATAATTGACCCATCACTTATACGGAGAGGCATCACAGGACACTCTTAGCTTCTCCTCAGGGTAAAAATAAACCAACACTTTGGCTAACTGCAGCAGATTTTTTACTTTGGTAAAGGAAGCCGTTTGGGCCTCTCCCCACTTCCACATGAGAAATATTGTCAAGATACACTGCCACATGAGAAATTCATTTTTTCCATTGTCCATTTTTTCCAACAGTTTTTCCATTGTCCTTTGAAAAATAGCCCGACTAGACGCCACGCCAAACACCAGCCTGTTGTATTTAAACAGCCCTTCGTGAGTGTTTATTGTAACACTACTTCAACTCCTGGTCCAGCAGCAATTGTTGATAAGCATGACTCATGTCAAACTTAGTGAGTGTTTTGCATCCAGACAACATTAAGAAGTCCTCCACTCTTGGGATAGGGTATTTCGCCACCTTTGCAGTTTGATTAATTGTTAGCTTGTAATCTCCACAAATATGGACAGTTCCATCATCCTTCAGCATGGGCACAATTGGGGCGGCCTAATTAGAAAACTGAATTGGCTCAATAATCCCAAGCTGCTAAAGCCTCTTAAGTTCTTGTTCAACTTGCAACTATGCTTTATTGTGTATGGGACAGACCGGAGTTTAGAGAAACGAGCTGTAGCATTGGGCCCCACACAAAGTTTAACTGTGGTGCCCTTCAGGGTGCCCAGCTTATCCTTAAACACATCTGGGTACGTTGCAATCATATCCTCTGCATTAAACCTTTTTATGAGCCTAAATTTACCCGTTTAACTAAATTTTACTGAGCCAATCCCACCCCAGCAGACTCCCCCAGGCCTATTCATTTGACAACGAGCAAGCGAGCTTCATCTGTCTGACTACCATAGGCCATCACTTTCATAGCCCTCCTTACTGGAATAAACTCTCCAGCATATACTGCATCTGGAAAGTTTTCACAGCGCATCACATTTTGTTATGTCACAGCCTTATTCTAAATAATTTTCTTTCTCAGAATTCTACACACCCCATAATGACAATATGAAAAAAAGTTTACTTGAGATTTTTAGCAAATTTATTAAAAATCAAAGCACATGTACATAAGTATTCACAGCCTTTGCAAAATTGAGCTCAGGCGCATCCTGTTTTCCTGTGATCTGTGAGATGTTTCTGCAGCTTAATTAGAGTCCACTTGTGGTAAATTCAGTTGAATGGACATGATTTGGAAATGCACACACCTGTCTATATAAGGTCCCACAGTTGGCAGTTCATGTCAGAGCACAAACCAAGCATGAAGTCAAAGGAATTGTCTGTAGCCCTTCGAGACAGGATTGTCTCGAGGCACAAATCTAGGAAAGGTTACAGAAAAATTCTGCAAAAAAAAATTCTGTTGCTTTGAAGGTCCCAATGAGCACAGTGGCCTCTATCATCTGTCGGTGGAAGAAATTCGAAACTACCAGGACTCCTCCTAGAGCTTGCCGACCATCTAAACTGAGCGATCGGCATGATAGGAGATTCACATAATGCCGGTATCTGATCATTAGCCCATAACTTTCCATAAGTCTTACTGATGATTGATGCTGAAGCTCCCAGGTTTATCTCCATCTTAAGACTTCCTTCATTAATTTGAATTGTTGCATAAAGAGGGTCTAAACAAGTTTCACACAAGTTAAACATTGAATAGGAACAAGTCTCCTCTTGTTCAGTTTCCCCTATGTGATATGTCTTTAAGTGAGGTTTTCCCCTATCCTTATAGCTTTTCACTTTTGGTTTGTTACTTCTGCATTTCTTTGCCAAATGTCTCTTTTTGCCACACTAATGACACTCACTGTATTTTAAAATTTACAGGAATTTGCAAAATGAGCTCCTTCACATCTGTAACATTCTACATTGTTTTTCCTTTAACAGCCTTAGTTGCATAAAACAGATCACTCTGTGCACTGCTATTTGCCTTCTGATTGTCTTTGGCATGTAATGCTGCCGACTCCATAGCTTGTGAATGAAAGTGTTGCTTCCCCCAGGAGCCTATGCTGAATTCCATCATCATTAATGCTGCACATGAGGCGATCACACAGCATGTCCTCCAGTACGGTCCCAAACTCTCAAATGCTCTGACAATTGGCGTAATTCAGTCACAAGCTTCGCGAAAGAGTCACCACAGACTTACAAAAATGGCTGTGAAATTTGAAACGCTGCACAATCACTGATGACTTTGGGCTGTGGTGGTTCGGCCGGTTTGGATGGTGTGGTCCGGCATCGCTGGGTTTAGCCATGTCTCGGTGAAGCAGAGGAGATTGCAGTCCCAAATGTTTTTCTGGAACTTTACCCTGGCCCTGAGGTCATCGAGTTTGTTCTCCAGTGACTGGACGTAAGCGGGCAGGAAGCTAGGCAGAGATGTGTGGTGTGCATGAGCTCTCAGCCTGTTCCTGACGCTGGCTCGGGTCGCATCCTTTGCTCACCCTCAGGATCTCATTCGGCCAGCTCGGATCCAGAGTTAAAAACGTCGAATTGTGAGTACATTGTACACCAATAGAAATAAGAGTATCTCTATCATACTTAATGCACTTAATGGTGGTGATTTTACTGGTTTAAAATTACAAAAAATTAACTTAAAAGAAAAAAACAAAGTAAAAAAAGGTCGGAGCAGTCGTGATGGCAGCCGACCTCACCGGCGCCATCTTGTGCTTCTCTCTCATGTGACAGAAATTATAAAATATCAATATAATGGAGGAGGGTAAATTTGGTATGTGTGCTACTACCATGGAACATTGATCAAAATGTAACAGGGACGATAATCTTACACTATTTACAAACAAGCACAAGCACGTTAATAGGGGGCGACAACAACAGATGGTTTAAATGGGCTTTTATCTTACATATGCTCACATTAGAAAAATGGATAGTTTAATGAAAATCATGTATTATTCTTATGCCCAACCTAGGGCAAGACAGCTTTGAAAGGATCACATACAGTACTGGTAAAATGACTTAAACACATCTGCTCATCTTACATTCTTTGACCAGTAGGGGAGTTTATGTGCAAATGAGGGCTCAAGAAATGAACCCTTTAGTGAACAAATTGGCTGGAAGGCTTCAGGGCTTCATGAAACTTCATCTCGCCATCGCTGAACTTTACTACTCAGATTTTCTTTGCATGACTCAGAACAGCATACAGCCCCAATTTTCCCATCTCTCACAGCACATACTCTCCCCTTAAAGGAGCAACACCACATTAACTAGAACCTCTCTTAAAAGATACCATAACCTATCATCAAAACAATCTTTAAAAATTATTGGATATAGAAGAGAGAAAACGTGAACAAATAGGGAAGTCCTTATGTTTTTTCTTTTTACCTATTTTTGACATTATAAACATGAACATAAATACAACTAACAAGCCAGTGTTTGGTATTTTTTAACAGAATATATTGTGGCGTGGGCGGGGCGGCGGCTGACGACCAGCATGCCTTGCGGGGATGTCGGTGTGTGTTCACCATGTTGGGGAAAGGTGTTTGGGTTGGTGGCTTCGGCCCTGTTTGTGTGAGGGGTGTGTGACGTGTGAAATGTGCCCCAGTTCAAGCTAGGGCTGAATTGGATGTAGGCTCCTGAGTGAAGGTGCTGCTCATGCCTTACATGCTGTGTGCTTAATAAAGTACTCCCAGCCATTGCATTGGGTAGCAAATAAGCTCACTCGTCTCTCCAGCATTCTTCCCGGCGTAAAAACGCTACATTGCGTGCTGAGCCCATAATGGCGGCACATCACGGCGAAAGAGCTGAGCGACCACTCGCAGCTCAGTGGCGCTTGGTAGGTGAACCTAGCCGGGGACAGGGCTACCCGTCGCGGCTAGGCCTCGACACCGCTTCCGAGATTCCGCGACGCCGCCGAGGCCAGGGACCGCCGGACTACCGCTGCAACGTTCTCAGGCCTGAGGGACAGCCGGACTACCGCTTTAACATTCTCAGGCCTGAGGGACAGCGTACACCAGCAGCCGCTAACCTAGCGCCGGGTGGACGGTTGGGGAGCCCCGCGGGGCTTTACATCGACTGTATGCCGGACGGCGTCTTACTGCGGGCGCTCGTGGACACCGGCTCCACTGTTTCCCACGGGTTGTGGAACTGTGAACCGCTCATCGCCAGGCAGAAGGGGCGAATGGGCGTGGACACTCACAGCCAGCTCGGCTCTCCGATGTCATCTACCGGGTGCGGTTGGCAGGGCGGGCACGAGTTTTGCCCCACCGGGACCGTCCTGCGCCTCCACAGCCGCACGCCGGGGAACCATCGAACTCTGGAGGCCGGACCGCCTCAGGACTACATTCGCGTTCACCCCTCACCTGCCAAAGGACCGACCGCCTCCACGCCTCCGAAACGGAGTTCGTCATGGTGACCAGGGACGGTCACAGCTCGGGTGGGGGCAGTGTGGCGTGGGCGGGGCGGCGGCTGACGACCAGCATGCCTTGCGGGGATGTCGGTGTGTGTTCACCATGTTGGGGAAAGGTGTTTGGGTTGGTGGCTTCGGCCCTGTTTGTGTGAGGGGTGTGTGACGTGTGAAATGTGCTCCAGTTCAAGCTAGGGCTGAATTGGATGTAGGCTCCTGAGTGAAGGTGCTGCTCATGCCTTACATGCTGTGTGCTTAATAAAGTACTCCCAGCCATTGCATTGGGTAGCAAATAAGCTCACTCGTCTCTCCAGCATTCTTCCCGGCGTAAAAACGCTACAATATTAATGTACCTGTCAGTGTTAAGATCAATGATTAAAGACAGAAATCAATTATTAAAACACACAAGAAAGCTAAATAATTGAGGAGGGAAAGAAAAAAAGAGAGATAAAAACCATGGATACAATAACGCTAGAGTTTATTATCTGGAGGTCAATAATATATAGAGTTTGCTGTGCATTTTCCTTCTTTATATATAAGATAAGGAGTAAATTTAAACTTCACTGTAAAAAAAACGTTTAGTTTTCCTGAATCCTGATTTATAAATTAAACTCCAATATAATGGCTCACAACCGTGCCCAAGTGGCTCTGCAGCGAGCACCCTTTCCAACTAACATTGAGACAGTGTTGCCAACTCGTCAGTAAGGAAAGTAGCTATTGGCTGTCGTAGAAGTCGCTAGATGACGTCATCACGTAATTTGCATAATGCACGCTGCACAGTGTGAAAAAGCAGCTTTACATGCTTCTCCAATGTGATCACATGCCAGCATAGAACAGTGTTCAGCGATAACTAATGCCATGGTGGCTTCAGCTTTTTTTGAAGAGTCTTTTTTTTTTTTTTTTTTACCATAAATGGCAGTTTGTTTTGTGTGAAACTATTGTAAGACTTTGACTTTTGTGTATGTTTCTGAGTTGACATGTGTTTTTTTATATCGCAAAGTTTGGCATAAAAATCAGTCTTGCAATACAGGCAGTATGCCCGTGTATTATCTCCAATAAAAGGCTTTAACCATCCGTTGAATGCAGGATTTGAGGACAGGCCTGTCTGTGAGTGCTTTGGGACGGGGGAGGGGCCGGCGGCGGCAGCTGCTGTGGCAAGTTGAGAAGAGTCAGTACAGACACATCAGAGTCTCCAAAAGTCTCCAGTAACACAAGAAAAAGTCGCCAGATTTGTCGCTAGTCGCTTTTAAAAAAAAATTGTCGCTAGAGTGATTTGAAAAGTCGCTAAATATAGCGACAAGGTCGCTAAGTTGGCAACACTGCATTGAGCCTCTTTGCGAGCAAGCCTTTACGAAACGAGTCTGAAGGTGCGTTCCAATCGGCAGTACCCTACGAAGTATACTTCGCTGGGTGTTCAGCCATGTTATTTAAAGGGAACTGTGAATGGTGTACGGAACGAGTGAGCAGGTCTTCACTTCACCGGAAAAGGGAATGAAAAATTTTCTATAGGCCATTGCGTCTCGCTGGAGCGTAAAAAAAATGGAGCTCGAAAAAGGGCTTATATATTTATTATTATCGAGGACGACATCATATTTAAAGGACACAAAAATTAACTTTTTAATTTAATCAAGAACTCCTTTGTATTATATAGGCTATTTATCGTTAAGAATAAATAATCACTGTACATCTTACATATTTTTTTTTATATTCAGTGTCTGTAGTGTGGAATTTTTAAATTTTAGGTGTCCGAAGTGCTTATGTTACCATGGTATCCCACGGAGGAAGTGACGTCTGCGCTGGTGACGCAGGGTGTTCCAAATGGTGGAGTTTTGTTGAGGGTAGTTCCTTTCATTCGTTGCAAAAGGAGTAGGGAGCAGGGAGCAACCTGCGAAGTAAACTGTAAAATGGAACATAGCCTGACTCTCAGAGACCCGACACATGCTTCATTCGGACACGCCCCTTCTGCTCGACACAAGTGTTGGAGATATACGTAACAGTGCTGATGCCGAGGTGAAGCACTGAAACTGAGAGGAAAATGGCAGCGTTTTGCAGAGTCGCTTCTTCAATTTTGAAACCAGTTAACTTACTGCCTTCTGCACTTGCAGCTGTTCGACACTGCAGCTCAGGTAAAGATAATAAGAAACGTGTTAAACTGTACTTGATCCTTCAATGTCACACTGACCTGCTTTGTGCCACCAGTATGGCTAGTACAGTAAGCTATACATGCTAATAGAGTGTAGATATATTAACATTGTCTTTAAACACATATAATCGCAATCCGCCTCGTTTCTGTCGGGGGAAAAAACCTATCGTTGGTGTTTCCTAAGTGACTTTTATTCTGAATAGTGTATAATGTTCTTACGATTATTGTTTATAACGGCTAAAGTTTGTTTGCTAGCCAACCTCACTTAGTCAGCTGACCGTTTTAAGCGTTGAGACGATGTGTGGTTAGTTTCTGGTTAAGTTAGTAGCGACCTGCTCTTTCCAGGCAGGGTACCAAAACTGGGTACATTCTAGACAGGGTGCCAATCCACCGCAGGCCACACATATATGGAGCGATATCCCGGACAATAGGGAATTCAAATGCAATTGCAAACTTTGCATTACCGTTGCTGTTTCGCCTTCGTGAACGCACACTGCCAAATTTCAAATGAAAAAGAAAAGTCCATCTGCATTTGTATTTTCCATGTCTTACAAGTCATGAACCTGTCATATTTAAACAGAAAAACCAATGACCACGTTTGCTTTTTCACTTTCTTTGCGTCGCGCGTCAAGCCGGCCAAAATTCCACACACGCATATATATATATATATATATATATATATATATATATATATATATATATATATTTTTTTTTTTATTACAGGTATATATAACTTTGACATTACAGTATAATAATGGAAGACATTATACTTTCAAAAACATTGGAAAAATAAACATTAAACTATAAATAAATTAACTATTAATAAAAGTAAAGTAAAAAAAATAAATTAATAAATTAAAAAAATTTATAAAAATAATACAAACTGCATGTATAAACTAAAAAAGTACAATTGTAAAAGGAAAATTTATGTGATGTTCATCAAGTCATTGTACAATTTCACAAGTTTGGCACTTTTTTTGTTATTAACATTTTTAAGTGTAGTCATTATGTATTTGATATCACAGAGAAAATTATATAATTTTGGGGACGTTGAAGAAAATTTACACTTATGAATGTGATATTTTCCCAATAGAATAAATACATTTCCTATATATTCAATGTTATATTTACAACGAGAAAAGTAACAAAATATATCACATAAGGTAAAATCAAAATGTGCATTAGATTTCGAAGAAAAGAACTTAGATAAATCAATCCAAAAAGTTTTAACAAGGGGACATTCAAAAAACAAATGAACTGTGGATTCAATACTGACATTACAAAAATTACAAATTAAATTAATATTACCAAATTTGGATGTATTCTCATTTGTGGGGTATATATTATGCAAAATCTTTAAATGCACTTCTTTTACTTTATTAGGGATACAAAATTTATATGGTAACAGCCATGCTTTTTTCCAATTAATCTTGTCAATTAAAGAGTTCCAAACAAATTTTCCCCTGGGAGTAATTCTTTTCCTTGACTGAAACACATTTCTTATAATTTTATTGCTACACTTTGGTTCATAAATACATTTCTCATTCACCAAAAAATTTGGCTCTCTTTTTACAATCACTTGAAATGATAAATGACATTTCATTAAGTGAACAAGACTATTAGGTATAGCTTTAACAATTGTAAGAAATTCCTTATGAACAACAGGGAAATTATATTTAAACATAAATTCAGAATAGGAATAAAATTTCCCTTGAGGATCTAGCATGTCACAAAGATAATCAATACCTTTTTCATGCCAATTCTTAAGAAAGATCGACTTGTTCTTTAATAAAATGCATTCATTGTTCCATAGCTTCTCTTTATGCGGGGAGAAATTGTGAACAAAACAAAGTTTCCATGCCAAAAGTGCCTGTTCATGAAATTTAGAGAGTTTTATGGGGAGTTTAGATGGAGAGAATTTACACGATAACAAAAATTTAAGACCTCCCACTTTTTTATAAATATTGTGTGGAATAAAGTACCAAATAGAATCGGGTGCATTGACACACTTTTTAACCCAGTTTACCTTGAAAGTGTAATTTATGTCAAAGAAATCAATCATATCAAAGCCTCCATCAGCTTTCTTACCACAAAGAACATGTTTCTTCAAATGTTGATGTTTGTTTTTCCAAAAAAAATTAAACAGTAGATTATTAATTTGTTTACAAGTGTTATCATGTACAAATAATGAGAAAGATGGGTATATAAAATGAGACAGACCTTCTGCCTTTATTAAAAGAACTCTACCAAGGAAAGACAAATCTCTTTGAAGCCAATTGTTAAATATTAGTTTTGCCTTTTTAATTTTAGGAAGAAAGTAAATTTCTTGCCTAAGAGAGATTTTCTTGGAAATGTAGATGCCGAGATATTTCACGTTATCTTTAATTGGTATATTATTCACGGATGTTTCAAGGTTATCAAATAAACAAAGAATTTCACATTTAGGAATATTTAATTTTAAACCAGATGCCTCTGAGAAGGTGTTAATAATTTTAAGAACTTTTGCAATCTGAATTGTGTTTTCTAAAAACAGGGTTGTGTCGTCCGCAAGTTGTGAAATTCTAATCTCACGATCAAAAATGGTCAACCCTTTAATATCAGGACTATTTCGAATATTCAAAGAAAGTAGTTCCACAACTAATAAGAACAGAAAGGGGGAGATTTCACAACCCTGCCTGACTCCTCTGTTAATAGGGAATCTATTAGAAGTTTCAAATCGTAAGTGAACTGAACTGTTAATGTCCTTATATATCATTTTAACCATTTTTATAAATTTTTCACCAAATCCAAATAACTCTAGAGTAGAAAATAAAAATTTGTGTTCGATGGTATCAAATGCTTTGTAAAAATCTAAGAACAAAATGATTACATCAGAGGTAATATAATTTGAATAATCTATGAGATCCAAAATTAGTCTGATATTACAGCTTATATGTCGTTTAGGCATGAAACCAGTTTGAGTTTCATTAATTATGTCAGATAAGCCTGTTTTTAACCTTTTTGCGAGAGCTAGTGATAAAATTTTATAATCTAAATTTAGTAGAGTGATTGGCCTCCAGTTGTCAAGGGAGAGAAGGTCTTTGCCTGGTTTTGGTATCAAGTTAATAAGGCCTTGTTTCATGGTAGTACATAATTCCTCATTAATTATGCATTCATTGTACATTCTAAGTAATGGCCTCTTTATAGATTCCCAGAAGTATGCATAGAATTCGAGAGTTAGGCCATCTGTGCCTGGGGATTTACCCTTCTTCATAGACTGCATTGCACTGGTCAGTTCGTCTAAAGAAAGGTCATTTTCACAAACCATTTGAAATTACTGGAGTGAATGATTAGATTTTTTGTATAAAGTTTCTTGCATAGTTTTCATTATAATTTGAGCAATATAATTTGTTAAAAAAAGAATATACGTATTTCTTAATTTCACAGGGTATTTTGTTTATGTTATCGTCAATTGTTAATGCTGCTATACAGTTTCTTTTTATATTTCTTTTTTCCAAAGCAAAGAAATAACTAGAGTTTTTCTCTCCCATTTCCATCCATTTGGCCCTAGATTTTATAAATGCACTCTTGGCTAAATCCAAATAGTGATCTTCTATTTTGTTCCTTAACTTAATTAGATAGGATTCCTCCTCTGTATTAAGAGTTTCTTTAGATAGCAACTTATCCAGCTCATTGAGAGTATCTTGACATCTTTTAGAATTATCCACTTTGATTTCTTTGCCTCGACGCATAGCTAATTGTCTAACCTTGAATTTAAAGAATTCCCATCTTTGAATATAACTCATAGACTTATCTTCCAAAATAGAAACAGTGTTTTTAACAGACTCTACAAAATTTGCATCCAAAAGAAGCTTATTATTAAATTTCCAATAACCACGAATTTTTTTACAGCTGTTAGTATTTCCAATTAGAGAGATAGAGATGAATTTATGATCTGACAAAGAGGAATAACTGATTGACGTGTCTAAGACAAACTGTACTGCATTATTAGATAAGAGCCAAAAGTCAATACGTGACTTCAATGTAAGAGCATTGTTTGTCCATGTATATTCCTTATCATAAGGATGTAAAAAACGCCAAACATCAGTAACCTGAAACTTATCAACGAGCAGGTCAAAAACTTTAGAAGTACTACTCTTTTGAGGGACTCTATCTAAAGAGTCATTGGGGGCTGAAGTCACCTCCAATCAATAAATAAACGCCTGTGTATTTTCTTTTTAGATCTAGTAATATCAGGCTAAGTTTTTCAAACATATATGAATTTAGAGAGTTATTATTATGTCCATAAACATTGCAAATGATAAAATTCGTATTGTCTATAGTTAGGATTTTTATAATCCACCTCCCTTCACCAGAATATAAAATTTCCACTACGTCTCCCCTCAATTTATTTAAGAAAATAGCGACCCCTGCCGAGTGGTTTGTCCCATAACAAAAGTATGCAGAATCTCCCCACTGTGATTTCCAAAACTTTACGTCATTAACACAAGAATGTGTTTCTTGAAGTAAAATAATTTGAGCCTCCCTGTGTTTAATGAAAAGAATAAGTGCCTTTCTTTTATCCAAATCTCTTAAACCTCTGACATTAAGAGAGATAATATCTAGTTTGCCAAAACTGAAAACGGTCATCCAATAAAAAAATAAAAATAAATAAATGAATGAAGAGACAGAAAAAGATAAAACAATGAACAAGACCTCCTAAATTAGGGCTAAGTAACTTGTTACAATGAGAACAGTTAGACCCACCGGGATCTTACACATGTAACGAGATTCAACGAAACAGTATTTTAAATAGGGACAACAACAAAAAATGTCTAATAAAGCATCAGATATAAAATGTCCGCATGTGTCCTTTTTGACTCACATTGTTTATTAAACATTAATATTAACTTTTTTAGCTTCGATATAAGCAAAGGCACCGACGAATGATGCTTTCTTGCCTTCTTCTCTGGCTTTTTTGACCAAAGGCCAGGCTTTGGCCCGCATCGCTCTTTCGTCAGGTGACAGGTCTTCTTTTAAACGGAGATGGGCTTCCTCCAGGAATTTTGAGCCTCTTGCATCCCTCCAAACGATATCACGAAAGTGACGCATGCTGAATTGAATGATTATGCCTCTTGTTGAAATACCGTCCTTCTTTTTACCAATTCTATGCACCGAATCCACCACCTCGGGTAATTTCTCTGCAATTTTGGGGGAGATCTTGCTAAGGACTTTGATCACCAGATCTCGAGTATTTTCTTGCTGCTCTTCCTCCTTCATCCCTTGCAGTCTCAGGCTCCATCTTCGTCGATAGCTTTTCGCCTCCAGCAGCTGAATTTTGAGTTGTTTATTTTCTTCCCTCAAGTTTAATGTATTTTTTTCCAATGCTGAAATTCTCTCTTTGTGGTTGGTGGTGTCTTTAAGGAGTTTTTCCACTGATTCATTTAGAAAAGTAATGGCCTGATCAGTATTTCTCACCGTTTTCTCCATAGTTGAAACCTTTTCAAATATAGTTTCACATTTTGCAGACAGAGACTGAATGGCAGCCATAACTTTGTTGATATCACATTTAAGAGAATTAGCACTAGTCTTTCCTCTTTTTGGTGCTGGGCTTTTAGCTGGGGTGCACGGTAATGGAGTTGCCAAAGAGTTCTCTGACTCGATAATATCAGCTGAGTTACCGGCTAATTCTGTCAGCATTGCGTCATCGGGATTCGGGGCGAAGAGTTGGGACAGCACGATATTTTCATTTATCTCCATACTCGCCTCGGAGTGATTTTTCGCCTTGCGTTTGCCCATATAACCGAGTTTTCAAAAAGGTAATACTAGTCCCTAAAATGTATTCTTCATGAAATGAAAAAAAAAATTAACTTTTCTTAACTTATTACATGGAAATCACGGTGATGCCTGAGGATTAAGCGCGCAGCACGTCTGCTCGGAACAGCGCCATCTTGGCTCCACCTATATATATATATATATATATATATATATATATATATATATATATATATATATATATACTGACTAGATGTCGCCTGTGACGCTGCTGTCCATAGGAAGGATGCGTCAGTGCGGCCGCCATCTTGTGTCGGGGGAAGCCGCTTCTACTCTGCATTAGTTAATATTGGCAGAGACTATTAACGATTAAAATCACCTTAATTTGCATAATTTTCAAGCAATTGTCAAGCCGTTGGGTTTATTATGAATGACAGACATATATTTATGATAGAATATAGATTAATTATTTTACTTATAAATGATAAGTTAAATAATTAATTAATCTATCACATAAGTAAAATAATTAATCTATGTTCTATCATAAATATGTGATAGATATATTATATACAATACCATCCTTAGACACACCTACATAACTAATTAATTTGTTATACAATGCACAAAACAATTACAGGGATGTTGATGGTGATATGAAAAAAAACATGAATAATATAAAATAAAGTATATATATATAAATAAATAGTTAAATAATAGAGCAAAATTTAAATTAATTAAGGCACGAGTTAAAGGTCCTACACATCCCATTTTTCATAAAATGTTAATATGATCTTTTGGGTCCTAATGAAAAGTTTGTATTATACGTTAATTAAAAATTCAAAAGGATTGTGTAAAAAAAACACTACTTTTACCTGGTAAAAACTAACTCTGTTCTCAGCAACCTGTTTCAGTACATGCTAATTTAAATGCTCATGACCTCACAACACACGTGGGGTATAGCTACGGAAGTGTAGTCCAGTGTGGGCAATGCTTTGGACTGCATTACCCACAAAGCATTGCCCACATGCAGTGCTTTGTTGGTAACGCAGTCCGAACTGGAAAACGCTGGAGTATAGAGCCTGAGCCTGTTTTCTTCAGTCGTTTTTGGTTTGATTTAAGTACGGAACATACGCAGAAGTTTGTAACATCGCCTGACAACGCAAAAATTAAAAGAATGGACATGCATTGACTCGATTTGTCTTTCTCATCACTGCATGGGCATGAATTAACGGGCTGTTGCGCTGCCGCAAGCAACAACAACAAAAAGCGGAGAAACTTACCGAGAGAGATACGGACGCAAGGTGTTTACTGATGTGTTTACATGACTTCTTAATCTTTGACAGACATCGTTATAAACCATCTAAGGTAACAAAGGTAAGCATAATATAGTTTTCCGACTACCCACACAGTTTGCAACTAGTCAATCACCTTAATGCATTGTTTATTATAAATAATAAATTAGGGATTAGGGATTATATAGAGAAGAAGCCATAACCATGTTCTATGAGAGTGTAAGTTAACTTACACTCCGCATTCATCGTGATTATTAGAAAAGGCGATCTGCAAAGAGTCATAGTAAAAGGAATTACACTCACGGAGCCTGGTGAAGATGAAGCAGGAACACGAAGCGTTAGTACAGATCCATTTTTAGGAGCAGCTTCCTAGTAAAACCTGCTTTATATTGACCCGCAGTTATAAAGCAGTCTGGTGAAAAATGATTATCGCAAACATGAACGCATTTAGGTAAATCGGCGGGGACGTTAGCTTCAAAAACTAAATTCAGCCACTGCGTCCTCAGTGGCTCAGATACCTAACCCTAGGTAGGTACCCTAGGTCACTAACCCTAGGTAGTGAATGACGACTGCTGTGTTCGCTATTACACCCAACAACTGTACACAACACTCGCTTAGGCGCCATTTTGCTCCAGCGGCGAAAAACAATGGCCGACAGCTTCTTCTCACTCGAGGCGGGTCTTTGCTAAAACACCAGTGTCAATCAACTAGTGTAGGAGCGGCCTTTTGTGGTGTGGTGTCACATCGACAGGCATTTGCGATTGGCCTGATTTTAGAAGGGGCATGTTATTGTGATAAATGAAAAGAAAACCACTGAACGGCTCTTTATCATCGTGGAGTGGTTGTGTACGCACTCTCCTAACACACAGTTCAGTCCAAACAGCTTAAAAAAGTGCATGTAGGCCTGGATGACCCCTTTAAACAAACAAAGCTTCCTGACCAACAGACCTCAGAATGTTAGGATGGGGAACTCAACATCTGCATCTAGGCAGAATTAAATCATCATAAATCGTCCAAATCTTAAATTATTATTATTATTTTTTTAGTTTTTTGGTTTGTTCTAACTTACAGACATGTATTTATGATCGAGTCCAGAGAAAATTAAAACTTTTGATATTAATCTACTTCAAAATTAGGTGTAAGTTTATTATTCTTCCACTTTAGTGAACTTAAAATTAACTATTGTTACTTACCTTAGCCTAGTCTACTGCACACAAAATGGCTACAATGGTATGATATCCATACTTAAAAATACATGGTAATTAAAACATTTGAATTTTACTGGTTTATTTTGTACATCAGCAAACCTGCAATACAATGACCCAGCGTAAAATGGTTAAAACACAAAAACAAACATAACGTGCGTACGTAGTATGAAAACATATTCCAGTATTTACAACACCCTATTAATTGATTAGGCTACAGTAGATAACAAGTCCGGCATCTTGAGAGTTGATCTGAATGCCGGGAAACTTTGGTGCTTCGTTCAGATCCCCGACCCAAGATGGCGGCGATGTTGACGTATGCTTAGAGGCCCAAGGCGACATCTAGTCAGTATATATATAATATAATAGGGTGTTGTAAATATATATATATATATATATATATATATATTAATGCCATAATTCAAACGCAATCGCTAATCCATTTGCAATTGCATTTCGTTATTTAGAAACCTGTCAATCAGCGTCAGGGGCGGGTCTATACTGTGGGGCGGGATTGTGTGGGGAGTGACGTCACTCGCAGTCGCCGACCAAGAGGGGGGAATTTGAGCGATGAAGGTGAACCGAGATTATCTCATTTGTTTATCAAGAAATAAACGCACAAAAATGACATCGCATTTTGAAATGACAAAGAAGCTATTACAAATAATAAAAAATTTCTTCTCCTGTTACAGCCTGCTGGAGCTAAATCTGTCAGAAACGCTGCTTACCGGAGCTTTATAGCAATGGAGTCACTAAGGGGTCGTATAAAAAGTGCATAACCAAGACTCAACCGTTTGTTTACAGAATAATACACAAGATTACAGAGAAATACCTCACAGGACATTAAACATATTGCACTCTTAGGCTACAGTATGGATTATTTGTTTATTTATTTGTTTGTTTAATTGATTAATAATTATTTCAATGTACATTTAATATTAAAATAAATGATTACACAGACAATTCTTGTGGCAATAACAGATAATTTGTTAAATGAGAGTTAGGGTGTTTTTTATTATTAAAATTATAATTATAAAGATATGTATGAAAATAAGTGCACATTGGTACAGTCTATTATGAGTTGCAAAAATGACAATTAAATCAACAAAATTCAATAACTTTTTTGCTATAGAAATTATACTAATAACTACATTAATTTTGCTAATAACTACAACCCTTCCCTTTGTAATGTTCAGTTTGATATTAATTCAGTTTATCTTTTAATTCATTTTTTGAAAAAAAAATGAAATTAAACTGAAAAGCAAACATGGTCATTGATTTTGCTATTTACATATGGCAGGCTCATGACTTGTAAGACATGGGAAATACAAATGCAAATGGACTTTTCTTTTTTTATTTGAAATTTGGCAGTCAGTGTGCGTTCACAAAGGCGAAACAGCAAACAGTAATGCAAAGTTTGCAATTGCATTTGAATTATGGCACACTTTGTGCGTCCACATATGGGAAATGCAATTGCAAATGTAATTTGCAATTCCTTTTAAATATTGTCCAGGATATCGCTCCATACACATACACACATTACGCTGCAATGTATAAACGCTATTTAGCCTAATTTGCATGTCCTTGGACTGCGAAATTAAAGTGCACGTGGAGAAAAGGCAAGTCTTATGTGATGTACAAGGCCCTTGATGTGAAAGATCAAAGTGTTAATCTTTACACCACGTGTTGTCTATCAAACATCGTTAAATGAAATAAAATATGATTTTATAAAGGCTCTTAAGGTATAACAGTAGGCTGGCTACCCGTTATTGTTTTTGAGTACTGTACACTGTGGTACAGGATGCTTGGTTCAGCTTTGTCCTAAATCCATTCACACATTACATGCATAACTATTTATGCACTAATGTTTAGTGGACTAAAACATAAAACATTGATATACAAGATAAAATGTGTCTGTTTTAAAGTTATGTGTACGGGAATAAATTCAAACTTTAGAGAGTTTTTTCTCTAATTCCTTAACAGAGCTGTGGCTTATCAGCGGATCTAGCACATGTTAATGGGGTAGTATTGTTAATAAGACAACCACAAAACCAGAGATCCACCTATATGCAGATCCTGTCATCTGCATGTTACCATTACTTGCAAATGGCATCTGCGGTTAACTCACTGCCGCTTCTCCCGCTGGTCCTTCACTCTGCCTGTTGTATGCTCCGTTTTCTCTTAAAAATACTGATTACACTGCCTACCGTTTAATTTAGTGGAGAATGTGACACTACCTGCCAATATAGTGGCAAGGAAAAGTATTTTAACCTTTTGGAATTTCATGATTTTGTTCATTCATGTGTTATAAAATGTGATCTGAGTTACATGTAAGTCAAGGATTTTGACAAATATAATGTGCCTAAAATAATAACACTTTATTGAACACACTTCTTCAATATTCAAGATGGTAGTGGAAAAAGTAAGTGAAACTTTGAAATATATAATAACTGGTTTCCTCTAGTAACTGCTGTTTACATTAATGTGACGTGACGTTGATAAAACTACCTGTGCAAATACTGCTCAAATAAACAGAACTTAAAAGTATTTCTGTTTTTATTTACAAGTTAACTTCGTAACATATAAAAAAATTAGAAATTAGATTTGGTAAATGGAAATGGGCTTTTTAATAAAGCAGCTAGTTAGAAAATTTGTATCCTGGATGGATACTCAAATATAAAAATAATGTTTTGTTTTTTTTAGGTGGACAGTATCAGTATATTTTGGTTGACAAAAAAGGTGAAAAGAAGAATGTTGGTTTCATACAGTTGAACAGGCCCAAGGCCTTGAATGCTCTTTGTGATGGCCTAATGCTTGAAGTGGGTAAAGCCTTAGACACCTTTGAACAGGACGCTGAGGTTGGTGCGATAGTCATCACAGGAAGTGAAAGAGCTTTTGCAGGTATGCACCATGGGATTGACCTAATATTATCCAAGCATTTTGTTTGGACTGTAACAATTATGATTTATTCAGATTGCAAATAAATGTTTTTTTTTAAGCGGGTGCTGACATCAAAGAGATGCAGAACAGAACATTTCAGGAGTGCTTTGGTGGTAACTTTTTGGCACACTGGAACAGAGTATCAACAGTTAAAAAGCCAGTTATCGCTGCTGTCAATGGATTTGCTGTAAGTGAAGAAAATGTTTATATTATATTTCTATCCTAATAGTTATTTTTATTAAAGCAAAGATGTTTACTATTAAACCAGTAATTTTCTTGTAGCTTGGAGGAGGTTGCGAATTGGCTATGATGTGTGACATAATCTTTGCTGGAGAAAAAGCGCAGTTTGGACAGCCTGAAATCTTGTTAGGAACAATTCCAGGTAAGAAGAGTGAAATATACAGTTGAAACCAGATATTTACATACACTTCATTAAAAACCACAAACTTTTTTTTCTTTACTGTCAAGCATTAAATCAGAGTAAACTTTTTCTGCTTTAGATCAATAAATATTAACATATTTTTTTGCATTTGTTAAATGTCATAATTGAGCCAGACAAATTTGATGTATTTTTTTAAATCACTTTCATCAAAGTCAGAAGTATACATACACTAAGTTTGTGTCTTTAAACAAAAAGAAAACTCCAGATGATGCCATTCTGAGCTTAAGAAGCTTCTGATAGGTTAATTGATTTTATTTGAGTTAATTGGTGGCGCATTTGTGGATGCGTATAAAGGTACACCTTAAACACAGGGCCTCTTTCATTGACATCATGGGAAAATCAAGAGAAATCAACCAAGGCATCAGGAAAAGAATTGTGGACCTCCACACGTGTGACTTATCCTTCTCGTGTGACTTAACCTTAGGTGCAATTTCCAGATGCCTGAAGGTCCCATGTTGAAGACAACGTCTGAAGACATCACCCAGGAAGTTAATGCTTGAGCGCAAATGGGCAATACCTTTAAATTAATTACAAAGTGGCTTAAGAACAACAAAATCAAGGTTTATGAGTGGCCATCACAGAGCCCTGATCTCAATCCCATAGAAAATTTGTGGGTGGCACTTAAAAGGCGTGTGCGATCAAAAAGGCCTACAAACCTGACCCAGTTACACCAGTTCTATCAAGAGGAGTAGGCCAGAATTCCAGCCAACTATAAGGCTTGTGGTACCCGAAGCGTTTGGCCAGGTGAAACAGTTTCGGGCCAATTCTATCAAATATTCAGTGTATGTACATTTTTGACTAATGAAATATAAAATTCTCCTTTACTTGATTCTGAAATATATTTATTGATCTAAAACAGAAAAATGTTACTCTGATTTAATGTTTGACAGGAAAGATTTTTTTTCTGAAGTTTATGTAAATATCTGGTTTCAACTGTAGAAACTGTAGAAAACAAGTGTTGTAAAGGTGCAGCCAATGCTGTCAATAGCTGATGGCGTAATTAGATTTTTCTATTGATATTTCTGTATGCAGGTTCTGGAGGTACTCAGAGGCTTACTCGGGCAGTGGGAAAGTCACTGGCCATGCAGATGGTTCTTACAGGGGACCGCATCTCTGCACAAGAGGCGAAACAATCTGGTGTTTATTCCTTATATACTAGTGTTACTACTCATTTTTGATGGGTAAAGTGTTTTTAGAAATAGTTTAAATAATAAAGCTAAAAATAAGCTAATCAGCTCTAATGTAAACAGTGTTATTATTATTTCAGGTTGAATCCCCTTACATGTCTTTCTTTACGGCAGAACTCTCTGTCCAACTGATTAATAAAATAAGATTAAAGATTAAGAAAAATTTATACAAATAAATACATTTTGTAAGGTTGGGTATCTTGTGCCGCGTGAGGTAATTCAGCATAAAACTGTTCATAAAGTCTCTTCAGTTATTAATTTTTCAGGGACTTGTTTCAGGTCCTGTAATATATGAAATGTAAAGACATCATTGAAGGAGCAAATTCTCACCAACATACAGACAAAAACTTTTATTTATGCAGATTTGGCATATGCATTGTACGGTTTCAGCCTAAACATAATGAGAGGCAAGCATTGTCATTTCAAACTGAATAAGCAAGTAAACTATGCATGGTGAGTTTCTGTAATTTCATGTCACCACTGTAGGGCTTGTAAGCCAAGTGTTTCCTGTGGACCAAGTGGTACCTGAAGCAGTCAGATGTGGGGAGAAAATTGCAAGTAATTCGAAGCTGGTATCGGCTATGGCAAAGGAAGCGGTCAATGCAGGTGATTGTGATATTTGTCTGGATATTTTTTTTTTATTTGAAAGTATAATGTGCTATCTGCCTTTGTCAAATCTTTTTGGGAAACAGCATTTGCTATACTGTATAGTGGTTTCATATTAATTTTTAAAATATTGCAGTAAGTTCTTTGGCCTTCTTTGTGGATTAATTACATTTGCCTTATGTAATGCTTTTGGCTTTTAGATGGATAATTTTGCATAATAATGTTTTAGGACATTGTTGATATTTTTATTTAATCAATATGGTTTAATTTCAGCTTTTGAAATGACCCTAACAGAAGGCAATCGGTATGAGAAGAGAATATTCCATGCCACCTTTGCTACGGTAAGATTTAAGATAATATAAATTTAAGACTATTTTTGTGTGATAATTCTAATAATTGGATTTGTTGTTTTGTAAACAGGAGGACAGAAAGGAGGGCATGAGTGCATTTGTTGAGAAGAGGAAACCTGATTTCCAGGACAAGTAGAGGATCAAATAAGAAGAGTGTGAATTTCTTTTTTAATTTAAATACACTCATTTGTTGGCATGTGATCCAGTGCTGTTACTGAAAGACTGTGTTGTAGGTATTAAAATTGAGAACAGTGGAACATCTATGGTTAAAAGAAACACTAAAAACAAAAATCAGTGGTACAGTGATATTGCTTTTCCATTAAAATGTAATTTGAGGTGAGCCGGTTTGCTGCTCTGATCGTTATGAGGACTTTTGTAAATCATGTTTGTAAGGCATTTAATAAATAGTAAAGTATGACATAAATTTTAGGTAAAAATAAATCTAATACTTTGTGAAAAAAAACTGTTATTGGTCTGGACTAGTAGAATGAAAACACAAAGTGACTAAACCATCAGTAAAAAGGCCCATGGATGTGGGTCAGGGTGTTCTTGCATTTTTTTACACACTAGGTGGCGGTAGTCACCTAATATTATATTGGTTTGTAGAACTGCAGAATTAACAGACTTCAGAAGTAGGGTCGAGGAAGACAGAAACTACCACTGATGCTTGTCAGATAGCACACATATGGTTGAACATCTATTCTGACTATTCTGAGCTTGATCTGTCGAAAAAATATATAAATTGTTATAGTAGAAAAATGTATTAGTAACGAGTGAAGAACCTTGCGTTTGCGTAAAAATATTTTCCTGCTGTTTTTTACCCGCGCGAGCGCACGCACACGTGTTTGTGTGTGTGTATATGTATATGTATGTGTGTGTGTATATATATATATATATATATATATATATATATATGTTATATATACACCCACACAGAGGCACACAGATAAAACGTAAAAGCGTGTGTAAACTAAAGGCAGTGATTCAGAATGCTACAGATCTGCGCAAAATTGTAAGTTTTTTTCCCCTTCCTTTTTACCTCTTTGATAATTACTTAATCTCACATTTTTCTTGCTCATCTGCACAATTTTTATGTTGTTTTGCTCACTTGGACAAACAACAAAATGGATATTTAAACACAAAACAATATTTCCAATTGTATATTAGGCACATCAAAAATCGCAGTGTGAAATTTTATGCTCGTAGAAAAAAATATAAAATTAATTTTCGGGTTTACTCCAGATTAATTCAGAGTAAATTAAATATCTGTATCATCGCCTGCAGAAATCAGAATACACGTCGCTTTTACGCATGGTTATCTTTGGGTACTTGCATTTTTAATAGCGTTTTTTGGTTTAACTGTTTTCACATAAAACTTGTGGATCACAAAGGAGCACGGTAAATTTAATTATGAAACGACCCTTTTATTTTTCCACTAGATCAGGGCCTTTTTTCCCCTCTAAGGATCTCAGGGCTTTCTTCACACGGCGACTTCCCATATACTCTCAAAAGTCCGTAGCCTAATTGATTTTAATTTTCATTCAATATTCCCCTCGAGTCGACTTTCTTCTTTGCCCCTGGAACAAAACTTTTGAAAGAGGCGAAAAAAATGTCTTCACATCGAAACGGCACAAAGGTCTCCAAAAAGCAAGCAAAGCAGCAGTTGCGCTTTGAAGTCTGTCCCCTGCTAACGAAAGGTCAAAATAATAAATGTAGACCCAATTGAGGCGCTCTGCCCAGACAAAAGAGGCAAAACGTTACATTTTGGCAGAGGCAAACCCCTCATAGCGTGATAAACTCATTAAAAAAAGCAGAACCAAAGAGGGAGCAGCGTGGTGCCGCGCTTAAAGAAAAGAGCTTTCAAACTGATCAGACGCTCCTGGCTCCGGATGCTTTCTCCTCCTCACATCAGTCCCTCTCTTCACTTCGCCTCCGCACTTCCATCACTGTGAAGGGACAGCCTCGTAAAAAAATATGTGCGTTTTTTCCCCTTCAATATTCTAAGATAGTTCAGTCATTTGCACTCTATAGAGAAATGTAAATGTACAAGTTTTTCCTTGACTTTTTTTTACTTTGCATTATGTTGTAAATCAGATTACATTGTAATGCTCCATTGATATGTATAAGGCCACGCTGGGATTTCAAATAAAAAAGAAAAGAAAATTCCAAGAAAATATGTATTTTTTGTATATAAATAAAATTGTCGTTTTGGGAAATTAATTTCCTATCACTGTATACGTGTACTGAGCTGGAAAACGGAAATCGGAATACTCATATGAAATATTTGATGCTATAAACTGTTTAATATTTATAAGGAAGTATTACACCTCATTTTAAAATTCAAATAGGTAATGGTAAACTACTTACTACATAGCTTGTTTATTTATGTATTTATTTATTTGGTAAAATGTATTAACCAATTTTGATTGTCAGAGTCATATCGAATTATTGCATTATTGTGGAAAAGCATAAAAAAGCAGTTAATTCGGATTTGTGCAACCACCAGTTTTCTGAAACTGTCTTTACTACTGCTCTTATTAAATAAAACACACTATTAAAAACAAGAAAATATACAGTATAATATTCGTCTTCGATGTGTCGGACTTTAGATCAAGTTCAACGCATGGTGACCTTGTTAAATAGCTAATAAGTTTGGTAACATGCCAAAAAAATAATAATACAAAATACAGTCTACCCCACAAATCACTAATTTTCTACACTTTTTTTTTTGTCTATTTGATGGAAGAAGTCACATGGACAACAGCACTCTACATGCGCACGTTCTCTGGCCAATTGGGTGACACTGTGTGATCACGTGACATCTCTTTCACTTTGTTCCAAGTCTGTTACCTGCTCTGAAAATGGTAATGCTGAAAGGAATACCATTATTACTTACACCTGAACTGCTGTATGCCCTGGCCAAAATGGGGCACGGAGACGAACTGGGTAAGCACCATGTAATTACAACAGTTAGGTACTTGGTGTATATAAATGCGGCCTCGGTGTGTTCCGGCTAATGTACGCTCCAAAGTCCAGTGATTTCTTTCAGTTGCTACATTTAAATGCATGTTCGTCGCGTTTGCTAGAATAATTCATATAAAACCTGCACATTTCCGTGAGTTAACGTCGAAGTTATTTATTATTTCGGAACGCTCGAAAGTTTGGCCAGCCGTCAATGCTAATTGGTATTGTGGTCAATCTTTCCAATCACAAATTATTTATGCACCTAAAAGAATGTTGTTATTCCACACTTTCATATTGTCACAATTCTTCCATTGTCATTATACTTTATCACTTGGAACAAAAAAAGCTAGATATGTTTGCTAGACAAACTGCAACCCCTCTTTATATACACCGATCAGCCATGACATTAGCACTGATTACCAGTTATATACCAGTATATTAGTAACAGGATCATGGGCACCCAATGCTCACCCATTTCACACAGGCCCCACCCAGCAACCCAAAACACACACACGCAATGTTCTACTGCCACTCAGCACAGAGTGGGCCAGATCCACCCGGTGGCACACGGTGAAACCAAAACTGTACAGTCAGCCATAACACTAAACCAACGTGATAGAAATCCTGTAGGACCCATTTAAGCCACTAGAACAGCTCTGACTCATCAAGGCATGGACTCCACAAGACCTCTGTGTGCTGTGGTATCTGGCACCAAGATTTTGGCAGCAAATCCTCAAAGTCCTGAAAGTGGGACTCCACAGATCAAAGTTATTTGTCCAACTTATCTCACATATACATAATCAGATTGAATTTAGAGGCCTAGTCATTACCATCATGAAAAATTTTTGCAGTGAGGGATCAGCATGGGCAGTCTGAGCAGTCAGGGGGGCCGCAAGATGTGATGCACTCTGTCTTTTGACACCATTCTATCATAGCCAGCTCGACTAGAGCCTATGTCCTAATCAGTGGTTCACCTTAATTAATGCACCCTCGATGTCAAGAACTTGCATTTTGGAAATGCCCTAGCACAGTCTGCTGCTAGTCATGGTCTCTTTACACTTCCCTGCTTCTAGCACATAAAATTTTATAAAATTAAAAAAGCAGTAAAGTCCAAACATTTGGCCAGAAAGTAAATCCAAACTTGTGTCCAAACTTCTGTGCACTGTATGTGTGTGTGTGTGTGTGCATATACAAAAGTCACCATTACATAAGGGTCAAATTTAGGACTGCGTCAAGCAAGAAAACAACTGAGGAGATTTGAAGTTACAAGACATTGTCAAAATTTGGATAGTGCTGCACTGTCAACTTGGTGGAGCAAATGTGGTTGGAACAAAATCGTGAATGGAAATCACTAACACTTGCTAAAGTTGCATGGTAAAAAATCAACAGTAAAAAAGATAGCTGTGTTTAATAGTAAAAGTAAGAGCATTTTCATATGCGCACAATGTGATAAGAACCCATGGGATTGAGACTAAACAGCTGTGTGGCCATAAGAAAACTCCTTGTTAGTGAGGTCAAAAAAATGCTTGAATTTGTTAGGGAGCATAAAGATCGGACATTGGGGCAATGGAGCTATGTCATGTGATTTAGATTAACGTTAGTCCAGAGTTATGGGTGCATCAAGCAAAGAAGGAAGTGCATGGAAAATATCAGCAAGTCAGCAAAATTATGTGACAATAAAAAAAAAATTCAGAACTTAAATTTTTAAAGAATTGTTCTGGATCAAAAGCTAAAGACAGTCAAATTAAATCTTAGTTGTGTGTGTGTGTGAGTGAGTGAGTGTGTGCATTGTGGTGCAACTGCAGGACAAGAGATTTAATTAATCTTTTTATCAAGCATTAGAATAAGGGGGAAAATGTGTGATCTCTGTGCCTTTAGCTGCAGTGTGGTTGTTGGTGCCAGATAGTTTAAATATTTCAGAAACTGTTGTTCTGTAGAAGTTTGCTTTATTTATAATTAGATCATTATTTAATCATTCAGCATATGTTGTCTAAACTCTCTGGTCTTCAAACAAGAATTAGATATACATCATTATGTTTTCTATGCCTAGTTTGTGTTAATTACCCTTAGTCTATGAGTTTTTAAGATATTTGAATGTTCCCCAACAGTGGTGCACCTGATATATCCGTACCACTGAAATATCCACATGCAACTGCAGTGTGACTGTTATAATGAAATTAATTGATCCACTGTTTTAATAGCAGTGGTCTTTAGTCACTGGTGGTCCCTTTTCACTGTTAAATGGAGTACAGAGATAGAAAAAGTTAGCAACTTGCATGCCTAAACTGACAATTGAAAGTAGATTTAAAGTAGATGTACCTACATTATTTGTTTTTTACTGTTCAATCTAAGGCATTACTATGCAGGGAACACTCCTTATTCAGCTTTTCTCAATGCTAAAGTATATAGATTACTGTTTCAGTTAATTTTTTCCCTGTAGTTCTTGCAGATGCAAATTTTCCTGTCTCCTCTATTTGTAAATGTGGTCCCATGGAGGTACGAGCTGATAGTAGGTATTACTTTATGTTTTAGACAATAAAAAGCATCATATTTACAGTAAGTGACTAGAAACCATACAAGTACTGTTTTTTTTTTGTTCATTTTTATTATTATTATTTTTATATAATAGGCGTGCGTATTCCAGAGCTATTGGAAGCAATATTGAAGCTCTTTCCTCTTGACTCCTATGTCGAATGTCCGGTGAGTATTGCAGTTTTATGGTTTAATTATTTTTAGTTGAGACAAAATATTGTTATATTGCCGTTGTATTATTTGTATCTCATTACTCACATTATACATTACTTCATATTTATCAAACGGTCATGCTAATGTTGTAAATGTTCCTTAAAGCTAAAGGAGGATCTAAAGAAGGTTTGTCATTACAGCCCTCACTGAGTAACTTCTGTCATTTCAGGCAGCTGTAATGGATCTAGTGGAAGTTGACAGGCAGCGGGGTATGGTGGTGCCAGTGTGGAGCTGCTACACTGGACTTCTTATACAAGCAGGATCAGGTGTAGGTTGCTGTGATATTTCCTGTCAAGGACAGGATTATGTGTCAAAAATTAACAGTCATATCTCACTTGCAGAAAAATTAAATTTGTTTACACATTTTGCTATTTATTAGTTGTGAAGTAGAATGTGTTAATTTAGACACTATAATAATACTGGTGAGGTGGCACAAAGGGTAGCATTGCCTTCTTTTCACCTCAAAAAATGTATAGTACATAGATTGTGTACTTTACATTGTCGCATGGTGTGAATGAGCATATGAATTTCTTCTATCGGTGTCCTAAATGGATGATATTATATATATAAAATAATAAAATAGAATAAAAAAGTGTTGAGGGACATATCATGGGTAGGGTAGCTTATGATTCATACAGATTACATTGTTTATTCACAATTTTTAATTTTATTTCATATTTATTTGTTTTTGTAGGGGAATGTTGAGAAACTTGAAAGGTCTGCTTTCTATGAGCGTTCTAAGAAAGCTTTTGCTGTTGTAGCAACAGGGTACAGTATAATTTTCAGCTGACATAAATCTACAGTGTAATTCTACCTTGGTATTATAAATCTTTCTTATCTCTCTAACAGGGAGACTGCTTTGTATGGCAACATCATTATCAAGAAAGGAGTCATTCGTCCTGAGGAGCTATGCTGAAGAATGCTGAAATATTCTTGTGATTACACAAGTTACCTATTGACCTTTAAAAAAAAACAACTTTTGGACAACAAGTTGGAATTGGAGAAGTGCCTAGGTGTTGTAATTTACTTATTCCTGCAATATGTTCATTACACTACAGGAAATCTGCAGACACAGGCCTATAAGGTAGAATAAATGTTATGACTTAAGCATTGCTTTTCAGACATTGATAGAAGATTGTAGAAACGTGGTTCCACAGGTTTCAGCTGGATGAACTTAGTTTCAGAAACTAAGAGACAGCATTGTTTGGGTGGTTAATCTTTTGCTTTTCATAGTTTTTTTTTTTTTATTCTACTACTTAAGTGGTTAAAATCTTGCTTCTGCTGAATGAAAAGCTAAAAATGCATACAGTTAATGTTTATATTCTATATTTTATGAATTAAAAAAACCACATGACAAGGTATGTCTGCTTATAATTAGTTTTTATTTATTAATTTGGTTGTCACTTCTATCCAGTGCAATGCAGAATTGAGACCTCATACAATCCAGGTTCAGGTTTCTATGCTTTACGTAAGGTTCTGGCAGTCCTGAGAATGAAACTCACAATCTTCTGATCAATAACAGATCATTTACTGCTATATTCATTGATTAGAATAAGACCTGCATCTAATTTATTTCTATTAAATTATTATAAATGTAAAACCTTTATGCAGTTTAACGCTTTCTGAGCATTACTTTACCATTTTATCGGCATTATTCTTGTTTAGCTGTGAAAGATCTGATCTTTGTCCTCTTCAGGTTCTGTATAAACTTTCTTGGAAAGATCTCCTCGAATGACTGGAACGTGAAATACTTGGTCTGTTAAAACTCCATGATATAGGCCATCTTTGTCTTCCTCTGGGGTCATATACACACTTGCTTTATGTAGTCCCACCACTTCAGTCTTGTCAGGCACTTTCTCACTGAGGTCCGCATAGTTCACTAGTCCCTGTATGTTATGGTGAACATCATCCAGGTCCTTCTCAGCTTCTTGATAGAGCTGGCCCTGAATGTAAGATTGAGTTTCATGGAAAGCTCCAACCTGCTCGCTTCCAGGTAGGTGCTGAACCTTAGATGGGTGGTAAAACTTGTCTTTGTCTTCTTCAGGCTTATTGTATTTCTGCTGGCGAAACTGTTTCATGGCTTTCCATATGGCCATGTGAGGATCAATGTTGATCTCTTCCAAATCCTGCTGCTCGACAGGTTCAACTTCTTTAAGTCCCAGTATGATTTTCTCATTAAAATCATGAGACCTGTTGTGATAAAATTATTTTAGACTGATGATATAGCGCTTAATCAACATATAACAAGTATAATTTACAGTATTTTATATTTATTAAATGATTTTAGGGTGATAAGAAGAGGAAAAACACACAACCTTGTATCTTGAGCTGCTTTATGTTTTTCATCTCCCTGTATAAAAAGCAGATCATACCACTAATTAATAGCATTTGGAGGTTTGTCTTATCCTAAGTGCACAGATTTATGGATTTTAGTGATCAATTAAACCAGAGTGGCAAAATGATTTATCAAAGCCAGACCATTTCACTAAAACCAAAGTCATTTTTTTGCCTTAAATTTAAATATATTCCGAATATAGTTTATTCAATAATGCAGTGAAAAAAGAAAAATCTGTTGTTCAACTACAAAAATGATTGTTCAACTAATATAACCATAGTTGCACGCCTACTGGTTTATAGACACAGATGTAATCAATTACTAAGTTGTAGGTCTTTAAAAAATGGCTGTAACTTTGCATTCTGTGGCTGCATACAGAACATCCTAATTATTTTTAAAGCTCAGGCTGAGGCTGCCATGAGACTCCCTTGATATATCTTACTAGTGGTTGTGCAAAAAAAAAAAGAAATCCATGTAATAAGAGCTTAACAATGCACTACTTAGTGTATAAAAGTCACATTCAGTAGGATATATATATATATATATATATATATATATATATATTTTTTTTTTTTACCCAGTACTAACTACATAAGTGAAAATTATGAAAGCAAAATAAAAAAATAAAACACTGTAAAGATGCGTACCCATGTTTTATATGGGCTTGCTCTGGTGCTGTACAGGATCACGGACAAGCAGAGCAGAACAGAGCACCTTTAATATTGGGGAAAACGGTGACATTATTAACTATTTTGTCTTTATATACAATAGGTTATACCTGTTATGACAATAAAAATAATGAAAATAATTTAATTGCACTTATGTACACTTACCTGAACATTGTTGCACCTGATGTCTTATTAGCAAAATGAGTAAAGAAATGAATTGTCACAAGATCATGGTGCATATCAGAACTGTCATAAAAGGAGTAAAGGTCATTAGTTAAGCAGAAATTTATAGACTTTGGTCCTTCAAAGTACGGAGTAGTATTATTAAATTATCTTCTTCGTTTATACAGCAGTTTACTATACAAAACACACACTTAATACAGTTACTTATATGTATGAGCAGAACATAAATCGCAAAACAAAAAAAAGCAAATCAAACAAACGAAAAACCCTGAAATATTAAATGGAAAATATAAGGTGGAAAAAAACCTTGTGTGATCTTCTATTTACATAACTTATATAATTTATGACTGTGTGTATGATTCTGGAAGCAGTTGGTCATTTAACATGAGCAGGAAACTGTAACAATGTAAGAAACAATGTAAAGACATTAAGGTCTTGATGTTGGTATCTGTAACATGATACTATGAATGACTACAAATTCATTCAAATAAGTTCATTTCCTATCACAAGAATTTACTATGACCATGTTTATGATGAAGGTATACTTCTAGAAAATTTGGATTATAAAGTGGCATACGTGTCTAAAATAACTCTATTTACTGTACAGATTCTTCTGTATAAAGCAATAGTAAAGGAAATATTATGCTGCATTCAGACAATGCCATTATTACCTGCCAATTAGCATACATTCAATGTAAGGTATGTTCAGGTATTTTCTCTATATTTCTATATTATCAGTAATTAGGAAATATAACACACATTATTACAATGAGATATTTAACAGAATATTTAAAATATTTGGAAGTGCCCTGTAAGACAAAGTCAGTCTTCGAATAGTAGGACTTGCTAAACTAGAGACACTAAAGGGACTCACACAATCCACACCCACCTCCCACAGAGCTGTGTGGGAGAGATTGAAGACAGACAAGTGTGTTGTGATCTCAGTGCCAAGTACTTGCCCTCATTAACCCAAGCAGCCTCAATAACAGGACAATATTTACTCAGTATGTTGGTTAGACATGAGGGGATTGATTCTGACTCACCCTCACCTGCCAGGCCTTGTTTACGGGCTAAATGGAAGAACTCTTCAGGGCATTAACCAACCGAGTTGCACTTCAGAAACAACTCTCGGGAAGCAGTAAAACCAAGCATGATAAAAGAGTATGATAACAGATCATAATAGAGAACTCATTAAAGATCGACATCATAAATGATAGCAAATGCTGTCCCCCTTTGCAAGTTTTATTTTGAATGGTGGTATATAAGACATGTCCCCTTTCAAATACCTTCTAATATATAGAAGTCATTAAACTAATAACTTTATTTTCAGAGGGGTTATATCAGTTCGCACAACCACCTGGGCACTAAATCCATTCCGCTACTACAGGCTTTTGGGCATCTCTCTATACGAGACTTTTTTATGGTTTCTTACTAACATGCAACTTACATGTGTTTGTAATTAAATGATTGTAATTTGAATGTAGCAGTTTTAATAAAGCTCCACACATGCCCTTGATGTTTACTTTGACCTAACAGCAGCTATTAGTATATAGGGATTGTATAGTATGATGTTGTCAAAACTTGTTATTTTGTTATGTCTGTTCTTTAATTTGTTTATTTTAGAACAAAATCAGCTGGAACAGATTGCACATTTATAGGTAGTTCTCTTCAACACACAAAAACCCTAAAACAGGTTTTCATAAACACAGTTAAATTAAAATTATATATATATATATATATATATATATATATATATATATATATATATATATATATATATATATATATATATATATATGTATGTTGTAAGTGGAAATGTAATAACTATATTTATAATATATATAAAATAGAACAAAAAAATCCTCTTTTCTAAGGTGTTCCTTCATGCAGCCATATTTTAAAATATCATTTTTGAATTAAATTAGCTACTTAAATATACAAATCATTTAAACTAAAAATAAAGTTCAAATGAATTTTTTAAGTACACAATGTAAAAAAAAAGAGGATATATACATTTTCTATGGTACTTGATGCTTTTGTAACAGTTAAGACTTTTTTTTTGTACCCTCATGTAAACAATCATTGTATTTATTATATTAAAACATAAGTAATAATTACACATTTATTTACTGTAGGTCTCTGTTTGAACTGTAAAAAAGTAACTATCTCATTTAAGCTCAGGTATTTGTTACAGCAATACAATCCTGGTATTTCTCTCTATACTTGACCTTTGTCTTCTTATTCAAAGGTAAGAGAAGAAACAGGCTCTGCCCAGGTTGATCTCTGGTTGTCTTAGACATCGCGGCTTTTCGCTGGGTGAGGTACAGATCTTTAGACGCCCTGCACAAAGTGTACCCACACCCGACCTGCTTTTAATTACGATAGCCGTGGCGTAACTCTCCTCGCCATCAGCCATGCAGTTGCTGAGTGACGGACTGTGGGAACAAATGGCCCAAGGCATGGAACTAAATAAAGTGCTGCAAAGTATTTATTGGTGCCAGTAATACAGACCTCATGCATGATCGGCCCCTCTACTATCCTGTTTGCCTGCTGCTAAAGACCATCCATAGAGGGGGTTTACTTAGGGTGTTTTGTACAGTGCAAGAGTGGAGAAAATTTAGGCAAAATTATATATTAATTGCATGTGGGAAATAGATTACATATATCTCTAATTAAGAAAACTGGGTGAATAAGGAACCCAGGAAATTTCTTCATTGAACGTTTTAATGTTTGTCTGTAATCTAATGTCCATCAACTATTTCATTTAATATATATTTAATGCCATGAAATTATGTCTACTTTGTCTGCGACATGTTTGGTGTATTTTGCTACAGCTTTAGCATTTTATTCTTTATTACAGCAGATTATTATAATTTTCTTATGTGAAAACCTTTTGGTATTATTGTATGGTTCCCAGTGTGGAAGGTCCAGGTCACTTTTTTACTATAATGATTTAATTTTGTAAAAATGACTTCTGCAAATGGCCAATATCAAATAAATGGATACTATTTAATAACACCAAATTATTCTCTAACAGTGTTTCCAAAAAAAGAAAGAAATTTTTATTAAATGAAAAACCTTTTTTTTTTTAAAGGAGGTAAAAATGTGAATTCTAATAATCAAAGTAATTGAACACAACTACATATCTCTCTAATAGGCCTGGATAGTATGGTAAAAATTACTAAAATTAAATTTTAATTGTTATATTATAGCCTTTTCTTTTAACTAACTACACTTTATCTACCAGTATGGCCAGATTATTAGATCCAATTTAATGAACAAATATCGGGTTTAGAGTTTGCCGGCATCTTACTGTCATATCATTCTTACTGGGAAATCAAAAATATCAACACAAATGTTAGCACTCACATACACTATTGACTTTTAACCATAATTAAATATTTTGATTAGCCCATGGCCTATATCCTTTCTTTTTTCATAGCAGGTGGGGGTTAGTTTGATTTGATCAGATTTACTCATAAAATGCAAACTTGACTGTGTTTTCCCTGGACTAGTTCCAATCTCCTACTGTGTATGTTCTCTTTTGAGCCTCTCCAGGAATGTTCCAGAGGTACATCGTACTCAGACTTCATGGCTCACAGCGAAAGACGAGCTTTGTGTGAACGCTTGCCTGAGGACACTGATGCTGCAGGGCTACATGGCAAACAAACTTGACCAGCTCATAGTCATAATATATACTGTAGTACATTATAATGCTACACAGTGTTTATTAGAAAGCAGATCCCTCACTGCTTGTGCAAAATAAACTGCTGATGTTTCATGCTGGTCTGCAAACCGCCATTATTTTTGTTAGACTAAACTGTGAACCTTGGGTTTTCAAACAATATTGATTTTTTTTTTTTTTTACATTTGTGTAGCTGTAAACTGTATAAAACTGTGGTTTTATGTCTATATTAAAAATTAACTACATAGTTTCATGAGCCATCCATGCTGTTGTGAGACACTCTTGAAATTTAAAAGACCTGGAGAACAGTGAAGTACTCAAAACTTATAGGCTCTTGTGTTTCACAGTCAACGCAGGCCTGATTTTAAGCGTGGTTGGCACTAAATTTATGGGAGAACATTTTTAATTTCCACTGAATCATGCAAAATGAGCACAGTAAAAAAAAAAGAGAGTGCTTGATTTGTTTATTTTCCCACCCCACCATTGCAGCCTGACCTTATTTGTTTTAGTTGGTCACAGAGCAGTCTGTGGCATTGGAAACAGACAAGTATGCTACCTATGTCTACATTCCTTCATAGATCAAACCCTTGGAAAAATTGCAGGCCTGTCTTTAGAATCATGCATATCGCCCAATCACTGTTTCTGCTCCTGCTTGGCACCTCACCAATTAATTTAGATGACAATCTTGACACATTGCTTTAAATCTGTGAAACCACCGTTTGTGTAGAGTTGACCTAGCTAAATATACAAAGCCTACATTAACAGCTAAATGGCAGTAAAAGATATTACCCAGTATGTGCTTTCTTGTCTTAAGAAAGATTCTGTTTAATTGTTCGGTTGTCAAGACTGAAACCTTTATTTTCAGCCTGACGAATGTGTGTGGGTTTGTCTTTTTTTACAAGTTGAGTAGTATCCAGCTGAACATGTTTTTAAAATAAGCAATACTGTGTAAATGGTGATAGCTTACTAGGATACTGCCAGGTCCTTAGTTTAATGTTTAGAGATTATTTGACATTCAGCATTAGTTGTTCTGCATGTTTTGCAAATTGCAAACTAATTCTTTTGCACACTGTAAAAGCGATCTTTAAAAGTTTTACAGTTATGCTATGAAAATGTGCAGCATTTAAAAAATTTGATCCCTCATTTGCATAAGTAAATGTGTGTGCGCGCGTGTGGTTTAACATAGAACATAAGCATACTGAAAAGTTTCATTTAAAATTTACAAACAGATGTGCGGCATCTGAGATATTTCTGTTAATAGTGCATTTCATCAAGTCAGACCATTCAATATGCTCAGCCATCAGTCAATAACGTCAACATCTCAAACAAATCGCTTGGGCTAGCAGCACATAGCTGTGTGTGAAAACAACTGTTTGAACTTTTCCCAGAAGCTCAGAGACTGCAAATGAGAAACAGTGGCAGACACGTACACCACTAACTTCCTCTGCTGAACTAAGGATGGCTCCATGTCGTCTGCATCTACTGTATCTACATTGGATCCAATATTGGATCCATGTGTGGCGGCTTTCAGCCATTCCTCCAAAAGAGGCTGAACTTCCCATACATGCTGCCCCCCAGAGGACATTAGCTTTGTGGAATGCGAAAAATGAAGGAGAAGTCGCAGCACATAAATCCCACTTAACAGTGAGTTTTTATTCAAACCATACTAAAAACAGCTGCAAACTGTTGACAAATAAATAGGGTTAACAAACTTTTATTAAGGAAATATTGATAACAAATTCTAATATATATCAATAACTAATATATGACTAGGCGTCCAACATGACCTTTATTTATTGAACCCATTTATATGGATATATTTCGTGTTAATATGCTGTTTATCGCTGCACATTATTGCACTTTGATGTCTAATATTTAAATATGTGGTTTCTTACAGCTTTTACACCTCGTCACGATTTAATAATTTTTGTGTCACATTATAATTCAATGTTACACGTGAGGAAAAAAAAAAACAATTTATAAACAATTTGAACTTTATGTCATGCACATAAAACATGTTTAGAAGTAAGAGTTGTATGATACCCTTTCCTCACACTACAGTTTACTACTTTACCCATGTCATCATAATGACTTTACAAATAGCTTAGACAAATAGCTTTATTTACCATATCTTTTATGCATTTACATTGTTTTGGAGAATTAAGCCATGTCATTACACCCAAAGAAACACAAACAAATTATTCAAATAATTTGAACTTCATTTCACACCCATAAAACATGTTATGTCTTAAAAGTAAATGTATTAGAAGTCTGAGTTGTAGGTTGTATACCTCACACTCCAGTTTACTACTGTACCCATATGATTGTATTAAATAACCTCATTCCCCATATCTTTCATTCATTTACATTGTTTTGGAGAATAACTCAAAAGCCATGACATTTATTAGTAAACAGTTTACCCAAATGTAAGCATGCCCGATATTTAGCTTTCATCATGGTAATAAAGGACACAGTAAACGCTGTCTTTGTTTGACCTAGTCCTGTGCACAAATATTGTCATTAGCTGTAAACCAAATCTCTTAATGACATCCTGTCATTAAGCTAAGACTAATATACTAATGGCACAAATGGATTATAAAAGAGCAGAGTTGGTTTCCATTAACGTCAGACTCGGAGTGAATAACTGGTACACGCTGGTTTAATTTAGAGCATGCAAGCTTTCATTCCGACCCAGACGATGAGAAAATCACTGCCAGCTCCATTTGGATAAGGCTGTGCCTGTTGAGTCTCAGGTGGAGGAGAGGGTGGGGGGGGGTCTGAGAGGGGGATCACTGTTGGATTTTGATTTCTGTTATGATTGAGCAATTATCAGGGCACTCTGAGCCAGCCTCAGCATAGGATCAGTTCCACACAGAGTGGAGTTCAAACAAATCGTCGTGATTTGTAGAAGACGTTTCTGTCAAAACCATGCCATGGTACGAAATCAGCTGATGCGGGTCGGTACTTACTAACCTGACTGACTAAATCAGCTTGAGCTTCTGATGCAGGGAAAGCAAATTGTTTCACATGGAGCAATGGCTCTGGAGCTTAGTCTAGTTCTCATATGTGACTTTAGATAATTAAAGCTGCGCTCGTGAAATCCAGCATATAAAATCCTAAAATCAAGAAGTGATGAATCAGTGGGTGCCAATTGCCTTAACACATTAAAGGAAATAGCTAAAGGCATGTTTCCTGAAATCCTTAAATTTATGCATAATCATCTGAAAGATGGAGCCCTGGTTTATATTTGCACTGTTTGCAAAAACAAAACCATTTCCAATACATTCCAAATTCGAATGCTTTCCAATGCGTTAAGTGTTATGCATTTTTTCCACAACAATCTACTGCATGCCCTAGGCTACTCACAATGTCCTGAAGCGTGTTATCCTAGCATTTCAAAACTTTTAAAAAGCAGCAATAAGGGGAAAAGTGACTTAGAGCTGTCAGCAAATAATGACTGTTGGCAACAAAGCGTGACACACTCATGCTGGCGTAGGTTTTGCGATGAAAAGTGCGCCAAGAATAAATTGTCTGTCTGTAACTATTTAAAGGCAGCATTATGGTGTGATTTGTGCACAAAAAACTGATATTTTGGGCCAGAACATTTTTCCAAGTGTAGCAGCTTGCAGCAATTTAATTTATATGGGGGAAAACCACCAAAACAAATATTTGACTGTGTTCCCATATTGAAATGGATTTATTTATATGGATTAATTTGGCTCAAATGAGTAGTTATAAAATCTTAGTTCTATCTAGGGAACTGGGGTCTGTACAGAAAACATCTCACAAATTTTACAGTACATGCAATGCTAAACATTTCCTGAGCTTGTTCATATCTCCTACTTATAAATATATAAAAATTTGAATACATGTAGTTTACACGAATATTGTGTGTAGCCACATTTTGCCACAGTTTAAACTCTGCTTTTTGTATGAATGCACAGGCACACCCCCCCCACACACACACACACACACACACACACACACCTGCCAGTTCAACTGAAGGTGTGGACGAAACATTCAAAGCTGTCTGGAAGTATTATACATCTGATGAATGGATATGATGAGCAATATAACATGAACAGAGAATAATTTCAAGCAAATACATCTGTTTGAAGTGAAGTTAATTAAGATAAGAATAAAGATGAATAAGAGAATATTTAACATGCACATTTTCAAAATGTGAGGCCTGCGGCTGGTTTACAGTTGCTGGTTAACAGCACATGAATGCTTGTAGTTTATACTTTGCTTACGGCTGTATAAACATAAACATAATTAGTTAGACCATAAACTAGGAACATCTTTGTAGAATGTATATACAGTCTGCTTCCAGTGGTTACTAAACTGTGTGTTTGTCCATGAATGCATGTTGTATATGTAGCTTCTATTTCACTTTCTGTACCGTTAATGATAATCCTTTTGAGTTCTATTCTATTTATTTTTATTTTTTGGTTAATACTAGAACTAAACTTATTCCTTAGCATGTTTTTCAATTTGTAACTTGTGACTTGTGAACGATCCATAATTTTATCATCAAAAACAAAAGGGTCTATTTTATCCAAATATAAAATGCTGATTTTTGTCATACTATATACATTTTTTAATCATTGTAATGCTTATTGAAACTTTAACATGAACATGGGTATGAGCATAAAGTCAAATACAATTCTTATTATTTTTACATTTTATCTTATTTGACATCCTTCATGGTAAAACTGTCTAGCTGGGGACAGCAGTCTGATGTCACATAATGTAACTTTACAGTTAAATGTTCAGTGACTAGCATGTAAGTGTGGTTACAAACTTCATCCAACACCACAACAAAATTCCACATTTGTTTGGCATATGTGAATAATTACGAATAACACATTTGGCAGACTGCATGGTAATTGTGAGACTATCGCTGTAACGTTTGGCCCGCAGTCTCCAGGCCATATAATTAACATTTACAACATGGTTTTTAAATATATAAGAACCTTAACTAATTAAAGCTGCAATCTGACTGAAATTCTATAGGAGATTTTTAGTTTATTTTTAAGCACCTATTTTAAACATACTCAGATGATTAATTGTTATGCTTAGTCTTAAAGGATTTAATTATTTAACTGTTAAAAGGAATTAAACTCTTTGCACTTTTTAATCTTTGAAGTATCTAGTTGGATGACTGTTATTATATTTAGAGTGTTTGTGTTTAAAAATAAGACATGAGAAAAAAACTAAATATTAATCATAACTTAAAATAAATGACCTTTTCAACTAAAGTACTACATATAATACTACATAGCCTTTAGTCAACAATTTTTTTCTAGAAGATTATTTAAAGGAATAAGCTCTGAAATGCAAATCATGTAACATAATGTACCTATAATGGTTTTAGTGTAGAAACTACATAGCACATTTAGGTTTTAGCTGGGTTTCAAATCACTTATATCATACCTTTACCACTGCAAACTAAAGTTGAGAAAATACAATTTAATGAAAAAATAGATAATGCTTTAAAACCTCAATTAAATATTAAATATACACAAAAGATTTTTATTTTAAAATGTGTTAAATCATTAAAAAGGAAAAAAAAACATTTTAATGTCACAAAAGAAATTATTGTTATAATTTCATGTGACTTACTTACTACACTTACTTATTAAAAGATAGATTATATTTTAGACTCATTGATTATTATGTTTGCTAGTCATAGACAGTTACAAAACATATACACCAACTAATTAAAATCATACACCATTATATATATATATATATATATATATATATATATATATATATATATATATATATATAAAATTATATTACATTTAAATGTACACACACACACACACACACACACACACACACTATACAACAAATTATTTTTAGCTATATATAATCATTGGTTGGATATAACAAAAAATAATAATAATAATTTAAAAAATATAGTCCAAATAAAAAATGCCATAGCATGCAGTTGATAGCACATAAGCAAAGCATAAGTACACCAAAAATAAAGTATTATACAATTACTCAATTTTTTTCCTGTTTACTTTTTTTTTTCTTATTTTTTACTGTTTACTCCCATGTACCATGTGTCAGCCATGTCCAAAGGTAATTTAAACACAGTTTTCAATTAAGTGAATGAGCATCAGTTACCATAATCCGAGCCTTAACCAGCATGAAATGAAAGACATGACTGCATTTTAAATGCATTAATTACAAGCTGGGGTCATGGGACCTTCATAAGAACTTGAGATTTTACTGTGAACAGGTCAGTGGCTGCAGTAATTCTTAAGTACAATAACTGTTTATTTTCTTTGGAAAATGTATCAGGAGAACTTTGTGCAGTTTGCTAAGGATACACAGTAAATTCAGAACAAAAAGTACTGTGTTTAAAGTGGATAAAGTCCCATTTAATGACAGCATCAGAAGCAGTACACAAGTATGAAATGAGGACCATCTGGCTTTTAGGATGAATTATATATACAATATGTATATTATGTACAGTATGTATAATTGCTGCCATGCTCGTAGCCTTAATTATTTGTCAAAGGAACATTTTTCACCCAACCTTCTCTCTGTCACCTACAATTTATATATAAGTCTATAAGCATTGCTTCCCTCTATAAAAATATTGTATATATTGTATATATAGAGACATATATAATAAAAAATTTACCTTCCTTAAATTGCAGAAAATACTTACAGATTGCCTAAACTGTCGCAGGCACATGATACCTGATCAGGCATACAGGCATTCCTCTGGACGGACCTATAATAACAGGTGATTAAGACCCACATGTGTCTTATTGCTTTGAGCACCAAGGGTGTAGAGAAGAAGAGAAAAACAGAGGGGGGTGGATTATCATGAGCCTAAACTCATCTTTAGAGAAGCTTGAGTTTGCCTATTGTCTGAAAACAGGAACGAACCCCACTCTGTGGCGCCAAGCTGACATGGCAGAATGCTGTCTGGGTCAGCAAGTCACCTGGCACCAGGCGTAATGGCAGGCAGGGGTGTGTTATGTACAGTCGCAGCCGGGCACCAGGGGCCACAATGGCGACACTGAAACACTCCCCTCCTCGTGCGATGACAGGCCAATCTTTGCACAACAATGCCGTATAATTTGTGAGAGGGCCCCGCTGTGAGAGCAAAAATGGGTAATTAAAGCAAGAGAGGACGGTCTGAGATACACGCAAACCAGCTCTGATGACAACCATCAGCTGACTGTTGTATAGAGCCTTGTTATACGCTCCATCGTCGTGGAACTAAATGAGCTCTTTAACTTTGAGCTGAGCTCAGTGGCAGTGGAGAGTGAAGAGTGTGTTTTCTGTGTGTGTGTGTATGTGTCACATGTCCGAGAAAGGAGCCAGGGGAGTATTGTCCTCTGGTGCTCGCTTTCGTGGGAACAGCTTTCTGATCATGGAAAGGGGAAGTTATTACCAGGGTTCGTTCAGCTCACCTATTAACGATACATGTCAACAAAGCAGGCTCAGTCCTACTGTCATCATAAGGGCCAAGCACTCTGTGCAGCCCTAACTGCTAAATTAGGAAAGTTCATTTGGCTATTAACTCATGAATGCTGTCTTCTCTCTGCTTAGCCTTTTAATGTGAAGGTCTTTATGCTCTCCAGGAAGGTTTAGACTTTACACTGTGGGGAATATGATTGCCTCTTTTGTGGGTCAAGATAATCTGCCTTGTCACTTAACAGTTTGGTCTGTGGTCAAAAAGACAGCACAAACCTGCCTCAGAGTAATGGGCATTAATAACGTCAATAGAGAACGCCCATTTATGCACTTGATGGTCATTAAGCTGCTTAAGAACTGAATATGATAGGCCTTAAAGTTAAAAGGGAAGTGACTGATACTATTTCTGTCATTAATGTGATGAGTGACTTAGCAACAATGGCAGATTTCCATTGTGAATTTATAAGGAGCCTATTTTCTATATTTGCGTTTGAGTTTCAGGCTTGAATATTAAACTCTATGCCAAATATTTTCTCTGCTTAGTCACACATTTTTACACTTCAGTGCTTCAGATTGCTGTATAACTTCTAAAATTACTCCCAGCTTAATATGTGAGCCATGAGCTCCATCAGGCCACATTGATAAAATACTAATTGGATTGGTCATTTCTTTGTTCTACGTTCCAGGCTCAGGAATTTTCGTACTTCACACTTCACTAATGTCTTCATAAGTTGTTGCCCCACACAGCTGCAGTGGGGTTTGATCATTTCTATCTTCACCCAATGCAGATGTGGCTGATACACAAAATGTGTGTGTATGTGTAAGAGAGAGAGAGAGAGAGAGAGAGAGAGAGAGTGGGTCGCTGGAACCACTTGGCACAGCCTCAAGCAGACTGTGGCTTCCCCTTGCAGACAGCACACTTCTAGCTACACTCTAGCACTCATATTCACTCTGAGGCAGCCAGTCTGCTGACAGACACTTGATTTACGACCGCTTTGCTGAGTTTTACTGCAAATGTTAATGTGACAGAAACTATTGACTCTGGGAAGTAATTCTGCTGTGGGTCATAAAGTGTAGTGTAAAAGTGGTTGTGCTTTCATGAGAAGTGCCCTTGATGATATGTTTATAACATTATCATAAAACTTTCTTCACTAGTCCTTTTTTGCGTGACTCAGACAAATAAATTTACCATACCCTGTTGAATCACCGGAAACACACTGAACACTCAGTAACCTGTCAATACCTATTTAAGTGGAATATATAGTAATTAATGGCAAGGCAACAGACACTCACACTGACAACCAACATATGACTATGAATATAAAATGATAATAATAAACATTAGGAATTATTTTTAAACTGAAGCTAAATAAAAAATCAAATACATACTGTTGAAACTGAGTTCAAAAGTTATTTTAACTAGATTATAATAAATTGCCTAATTCTCTCTCTCTCTCACACACACATACAAACACACCTATACGCTCCCTCACATAAACACATGCATCAACATCTGGTAACAGTTAAATTGGTTTAAAAGATATTTACTGTGATCTGTACTTTTTTTATTTTAACACATTTTCCACTCTGCTAATGCTAATGTTTCATAAAAGCCCCATTTCTAAATTAGATTATTGTTGTGCCAATCATTTAGAACATTAAGTGTTACACATTCATGTATAGTGATGCACTTAAGGCTTGGAAACAGTCAAAGAACTGTTTGTGTTATTTGTGATGTCGGGTTGTCAGTCCTTCCTCTTCCTAACAGCCTTGGGCAAGCTTTAATGATAAATGCAATGATCCCAGTTAGAGAATATGCAGGAATCATGCAGTTTTAATAAACAGACATGAGAGCTGGCCAGGCTACAGTTCTGAGGTCAGCTGTGGTTCTGTCATCTCCATCGAGGCTGAAGCGCTGCGCACCAAAAAGCCCCTCTGCTTCGAAACCTGACACTTCACCGGCACAACGGGACATGTGTTCGCTCTTACTCTAATGTGAAAATGGACACTCAAACATTCAACTGTGACCTGTTTTATGGTTTTACACACTCACAAAGCCCTATAACCTCTAATAGGACACACAAAGCTAGGCTATAGAGACAAAGCGCTTTTCCAGCTGGATCAGAATAGAGAACAGTTTCATTATTATTATTATTATTATTATTATTATTATTATTATTATTTTTATTATAGGGGTATGTTAATAAACATTGCTGGACTGAACCAATAATCAGTCAAATTAGCATTTTCTTTTAAGATCACTTAAATGCTTTTTAAGTTGCATTAAAAAAATCAACAATAAAAATCAAATATATGTTTAATAAGATTATTCCCACACATGCAACATGACAAGAACTCACAGGTTTGGGACTAAACAGCTGTGTGTCCATAAGAAAGCCACAGGTTATTGAGAATAACCAAAAAAATGGACATAAAGTGATGCAACCATCAGGCATAATGTACAAGCCTTTGGAGGCAGTGTTTTGATAAGAGGTTGCTTCACTTGGTCGGGTCTAGGTTCAGCAAAAATATTTAGCAAAAAAAAAAAAAACTCTGCTTATGACCTGCATGTACTGTATGACCAGGTTATCCCATAAATAGATTCTTTTCATCCCTAATGGCAGAGGCTATTCTAGGACTTAAATTGTAAAAGGATGGTTTCTGGGAGCATCATTTTCACACATGAATTCCATAATAAATGTTAAGGCATGTCAAAAACATCTTACAGTGTGTGACTTTGACCTCACAGTTTTGGTCAGGCAGTGGATGATAAGAGGCCATGAACTGCTGCTTTGGTAGTGATCATAAAATTTAAAGAGTGAAATAAGTAAGTCTGCAAATGAAGTAAGTTGTAATTATGTTAAGCACATAATAAATTCAGACTTACACGAGACAGATTAAGCAAATCCTAAAAGGATTTCGACAAGATCCATGCCCAGACTTTTTTAGACAAGTAACATCATGTTTACATGCACTTTAAAACATGTATTATGTGTTAAAAAAAACACTTTGAAAAACCTGAGCAGTGAGATTATTATCTAATCTCACTGCTTGTCCACACAACTCACACAAACTCCATGCCAAAGCACTTAGCTCTGCAGTAAACTGCATCTCATAAGGGAAAAGCCTTTGTCTGTTATGGATTTTCTGCTTTGTGTTTTGGCAGCAGAGCAACAGCTGGCAGGCTGGACGCCCCTCGTTCGGTTGTCAGAGTGAGATGAACACACTTCTTTTTAAGATAATTACTCCATTCAGGGGTTTGACAAGTACATAATTGATATGAAATGAGTGACTCATTGTTAATTGGTCTTGGTTGACTTTATGCCAAGTGTAAAGACAAAGAAAATAAAAGTTTTTTTATTTTTATTTTATATAATCCCTGTGATTGAACTGTTTTGAAAATGCAATAAGTCTAATGGCTTCTAATATTCCAAAAAGTAATATCTCAATTACTATTCAGTGATAAGCTAATAACACATTCATTCATGGTTTATATTTGTTTTGATAGAAATACTAACAGGTTTGAGATAACAAAACATGCACTTACAATACATGTCATCTGCATATTTCTATTTCTCTAAAACATTTCTCTAAAAAAATAATAAGTGAAGCAACCTTACATTGCTGCACTAAACAGTGGAATGTGGCTGCAATCCATCAGTGATAAACACAAGTTATGTCCTTTTGGCTAAGAAAAATATGCAACTTTTGAGGGCACCATTTTTCATGTTGTTGACAGATGATGAACAGATATTTTCCAAGATTCAAGTCAGTTTTACACAAGGGTTTAAACTGCTACAGCTCTGGCTGATTTCCTGAGTTTTATTGCACTCAATTGGGCCACTCAGAAAAAGCTTCCCAGATTCCAGGTAATTCCAGGAAATGCTAGATTCTATGAGAGTAATTAATTGCTGATTGTGAATAAATTAATGATTGAGTACAATGCCGTTTGATGGGTCAAACTACACATTCAACTATTGTGACATCCATCACAGTAAAGCATGACTTAGACTTTGAATTTTTGACCTAGAGCTAATAATGGAGTTCACAGTTTGTATATCATAAAAGAGAGAGAGTATAATACCTCTAAGAGTGGAGCAATAAGTCAAAGTGAACGCCCACTCTGTTTTTTTTGCGCCTGATCTCTCAGCTCTTTCAGATGAGGCCAGAGGCAGCGTGGGGTGGGACACATGGCCAGCGCTTAGTCAGGTGAAAGTGTCTCCCCCGCACTGGCGTCTGAAAGGCCCGTCTCCAGGTCCCACTGTGTGCCTGCCTGCCAGCTGGAGCCCCCTGACCCTTCCAGTCCAGTCAGTGAGCCGAGCTCTGCCAGCAGGAGCACCTCTTTAGGGTCACTGAACCCACTGTGAGAGTATGGCTGGACTCTTAATACACTGCTCTAATAATGCCTGACATTTAATGCAGTATAGCATACATTGCTTTGTAGGGGTCACTGAACTCATTATGTGTACACAAATGACCAAGAAATATGATACATTTGCTAGATTCTTTTTCTAAACATGGCTTGGGGACAATTATATTTTCTTCTGTTATATTTCTTACTTTTGTGCCTGCTAAGTTATAACTGTGTGTATAGCTTAAAATATCCCTGCAAGGTTATTATTCAATCAGGATATTTCTGTTGTAATTACTATGTTGTTTGTTAAAGAGCAAAGAGTCATGACTTGAGTAAATTACACACTGTTTGTGTAATTCAAATGGACTGCAAATGCAAAACTTTTTTTTTTTTAAAGTCTTTCAGAATAATGCCCACCAATGTCATATACTGTCATACATTTTTTAATCAATACCAAATATTATTCATGTTTGCATGTGAGTTATGTATTTTAAATAATAGAGACACAAGATTTGTTACTGTACTTATATCTCAATTGTAATCAAAGCAGAGGAGTATTATAGTGACATACAAGTTATATCAGAACATTAATTAATTAGATTACTCCCATGAGTTTGGCCTGTGGTATAAAAACTCATCAGTCAACTGGTTTACAGGCTTGGTATAGTGGACCTTGCATATTGGTCTAAACTTAACAAACTTACTTTCCATATTTAAAAGTGCATATTTTAAGATGTGGAATCAGATGCAAGGAATGGCAGCAGCACAGGTATGCATTCCAACACGGTAGGATCATTAAACTAATTTAATATTAGACCTCTACCACTGCCACTTTGATGTTTGTTTTATATCTGGTTTAGTAGTTGTTAGTTTTCTTTTTTATTAATATTATTTTTTTTATTATCTTATTTCTGTTTTATGTGTATTAAACATGCCACAGTTCATATGTTTTAGATATGGCCATAATGACCGTAATTAAAAAAGACATCAAACATTTTTAATCGTATTTCACAAGCATACAATCTGTGCTTACTTACAACCAAGTCTTATTATACTTCATTTTGTCATAAATCTTTACACACAAAGACTTCCAACAAAAAAGAAGCAAAATCAATTGGATACAGCAGGCCAAATACACTGCAGCGAATTCAGCTCTGGGAAGCAGACCTGCAGAAGCAGACAGCAGTAAATCTCCTCTACTTGAAGACCCCTCTTTCCTGTACTAATATCACCCTCTCAGGTACTAAATCTTTACAGCTAAGTTGGGGCCATTAGAACCAAACCCAGGGATTGCTGACTAATTGATAAGGTTACGATTTGAAACATTCTCCAAAGCTCTAATTGAAACCATTAGGAAGGAAGACTGGAGATGTCTGGAGAACGAGCACGGGGAATCGAAGGGGGTCTTTGATCTTGGAGCTTGTCTGCCATCCTGTTTTCCTTCAAGGTTTCCTGGTTTGTTTCAGAAGACAGAGTCAGACTCTTGGGGACAGGATGTTAATGGATCACTTAAAAGAGGCCTATTCTTTACGAGAAGGCTAAAGCATTATCAGCTGGGTTAAAGACAGTCAGCATTTGCAGAAGGGAGGGAGGGCAGTGACAGATAACCTTGCTGAGTATTACAGTAGCATTTCTTGCCAAGATAGTAAATGCACTATGCAGTGATAAAAGACGTGGATAAAACATTTCAAAAAGTCTAAATTTGACTGCAAACATTTTGGTGGATTGGTGAAAAAGAGTGAAAATTAGTTCTGTTTTCACCTGTGAGACCTGTTTAAGTTATTGGGACTCAATAGCTTATTTTCAATAACTACATACCAACCGGATTCAGGAATTAATATAATATTAATATAAATTAACATATAATAGTTGGAGTCTTCTCAGGCCATGTAAAATATGTCTATTCATAATATAAGATTTATGTCTATTATGTTGATGGATAATTAGCAGGGTATGTTATTAAACAGCCTCACAAGTTTTACTATGGCTTGCTAAATTAAAGGTTATTTTGTAAAGCAGGCTGAATTAAATGACCTGTTTCTATCAAGCCCTAAGAAGAGCTACGTTTTTTCACACTGTGTAGCTCCAGGTTCATACAGAGAACAGGCAAGACAAAATAAAAAATCATAAGCCTTATTTTTATGGACCAACCCTCTTAACCTTATTCAAAAGGAACGAAAATAAATGACACAGCCAAAGATGTGGAGACTGAGTGAATTTGACCCTGCATTTCTGTTGTCTTAGCAATATGAAACAAATCTAATAAGACCACATTTTTTTTACCCCTACGCTGATCACTAGGATGCAGCCGCATCAAACATACAGTAAATCTTTTGACAGACTATCTTGACTATAATCTTAAGAGTAACTCCCGTAAGCTCAGAGCCTTTGTCCTTGATTATCTGTAATCAACCTATCTTAGATCTTCATTACTAAATGTAATGTCTGCTTTGATCTAGAGCACTAGCAATGAACATTTCCACAAAACTGTGCACTCTGATTAGACTCATGAGTGGTTTGGATTGTGCCATAGCAGCAGTGACTTCACTAACAGTCATGAATTCACAGGACTCCTCTAAGTGCTCAACAAAATATGAATCACCAAGCTCTCGAGACCATGGAGAACAGTTGGCTTTGATAATGCTATTCCAATTCACATTTGGCTCTGAACAGAAACATTTACTTTAGAAATTTTTTTTTTGTTTGCGTGTCAAAGTCCCATCCATTCCAAAGGCTCTGAATTATTGTGGAGATCATGCTGTTCCAGCATGAAATGGTGCCTGCTACAGAAAGATCAGATTTCATGAATTTTGGTCTTTCATCCTTATGAAATAAATATGTGCGTCCTCTCCCAAAGCTATGAACTGGGGCTTATTTCTCTCATTTCAAGTTTACAAAATAAATATTATTTTTCATCTTGTTCAGAATATTAAGAAAAAACAAATAATCATTAGAACGACAAATGCTTAAACAATTTTGCTTCACAGTTGTACTAAAGATATATGGGTATGATCATATTTGAAAAGCAATAAGTTAAATGGAATGTTAAAACATATCATTAAAATTATTATTTATCAGCCTGTCCAATATATTAAAAACAGACATGTTGCCTCAACTTCCCCAGTTCCTTTATTTTATGGTCTGATTACTGTTTCCACTGTGTATGGCTTATACATGGTATATGATATATTTCATGTTATCAGAATGGAACTCATAACCTTCATTTTTTGGCATTATTATCTGAGTAAAGAAATGTGCTTTAGGGTAAATAAGCCTAACCTGCTCATGATGCCATTGCTGCAGAGCTGCATACTCCCTGAGGACTTCACACTTTAATTGGCCCGGTGCCACAGTCTCTGAGTGGCTGGAGATCAATAGACTGCATGGGTAGTGCAGTGGCAGTGACCCGTAGAGCTGGAATCTCCCTGAGCGTCTGTCTCTCCTGCTCTGCCTCACACCCCTACCAGCGATTGTATTGGGGGCTTCTGAGAGACCACTCAGTCCAGTCAGACAGGCGCTAGTGGAGCCAGAGTCAATAAGCAAAACTGAGCCGCGATCCGATTCACTATCATGATTTTGACATCCTGTGTTATACATATCTCATTTGTACTGGCATGGTGGCTCCTTCATATACCATCAGCACAGAGCACTGTGTTTTAGTGTATGCCATGTGCAGGTACACTGGAAAAAATACAAGATGCAAATATGAGATTATGTCATCTTGGATGTTTTCGTCATTATAATACTTTATTATTTATAATCCCATTGTAGAAATCGGCAAATATCTATATCTGCAAAATGCTGAGTTGAAAGTGCCCACGCTGTCTGTTTTTGAACTCAGGCTTTAATGTGGGTCTGTTTGGAGGTGTAGTGCTGAGGTGTGGGATGATATTACAGCCTGAGAGAGTGAGTGTGTTTGCTCTCTGCTTATTATGGAGAGGAGCCAGTCTTCTCAGAGGCCATGGGGGGAAGATGGCAGCGCTGATAGTGGCCACATGGGTTCCATCAGGGTAATTGAAGCAGTCTGCCTTGCACCAAAACGGAGCCCTGAAGGACGCGACAAAACCAATTGATTTAAAGGCAATAGAGCCTGTGCTCAAAAGATGACATTTTTATTAACATCCCTTAATGCAAAGCAGGGCTGTTTATGGCCACATAGGTGTCCTCTGAATATATATTTTCTATTTTTAAATGATTAGAGAAGTTTGGGCATGCCACAGGGTCAGAGGAACAAACCTTCAGAGGCAGGATATGATAAACCTACAATATTCCACAGGGTTACAGGTCAGTTCGTATAAAAAATGATTTTAAAAATGTTGTGCTTGGTATATTTGGAGACAATTATCAAAAGAACCAAAATGACATGTTCCTTACTTTCAAATTTAGTCTTAAGTAAAAATCGACATCATGAGGTCACTGCTTTAAACTGCTGTACAGTAGTTTATGACTAATTGTAAGTCTACAAAGATCATCAAGATTTGGCCTACCCAAGGCTCTCACTTTCTCGCTCCTCACTCATGTTTTAAGTCTGAAAGAAAAAAATTATAACCGGGTCTGTGTTTGCACAATATATGATGCAGACTGACATAACAATATGGGCTTTGATTAACCCTGGGGTTCAAGGGAGATTACTGTGGAGCCTTCCTACAGCCAGATTTAGCCTTCATGCCAGGCTAAAGACACAGCAGTCAAAACAAATGCCTCATCCAAACTATACTTTCATGATTCAAGATTCTAGATTCGAGAACTGTATTTTCATTGAGTGAATACAATGAAATTGCAGATTATCCTTTCTCTAATTGTGTGCCATTTCTTTTATGCTTCTCATTAGACATCTTTCTGTGATATGGGGATGAAGGAAGAAAAGGTTTACATCTCAGTCCTGTATATTGTTAAGCGTCATTGTCCTCGGGATCGCCTGGCTCCAGACCACAGAAGCTATAATTACACTTCTGCCAAAACCACATACAATACCAGAGTAATAAGGCAACCTATCACTCACAACTCTCCATGCAGACATTGGGTTTGTTTTGCACCTCTCAGTATATCTTATGTCATTTGTAAATGGAAACATACCATAAGTTTATTTACTGTAACAAATAACAAGCAAACAATGAGATGCAGATTGTTGGATATGTTTTCTTTGGTATAAATGGAGCAGATTAAGCCTTTGTCACAGTGTTTGAAATCTGAAAGCATCATTCATGCTAAATTGGAAATAGTCTGTATGATTCTTCAGACATTTTACAGACATCCTGTATGTTGAGGGAATTTTACAGTGTCTTGTTTTGCATATTATTCAAAGAGAAAAATACCTTAGATCACACACACACACACATATGCTTTTATTTAAATAAGATATTGTAATTTTCCATCTTGAATAGTATGATTGAGGTACAGAGATCACGAAAGAGCAATGGGATTGGACCTATAGATTACCCTTACTTGCATTTACTTCCTCCACTGCTGTACCACTAGACCTTTAAAGTCTTTTAGTCCATAATAAGACATGACACACAAAGGAAAACATACAACCAAGGTCAAATATGGTCCTCGTTATGGTAACGAACAGCCCATGAGGACACTAGTCTACACTGTTCTCACATGGCCCTTCACGTGAAACTTAGGCAAAATAATAACCACATCTGCACTGAAATAAATGTGTGACCTCAAATGCTATCTTCATTGAGACATGACAGTCCAAGACTGAATGTTGCTGTTCACTGAAACAATTCAATTTCCCAACAATCTCTATAAGCACAGTTCATTTACTAAAACGTTTAGCTTGTGTTAAAATGGTTACCACATGCAATTTCACTAACAGCACCAATGTTTAGATAATGGATCTGATTCCTTGCCCAGTCATACAGACATTCAAAAACCATTCAAACACTCAAACCATTATGGTTTCATGTTGACATGTTGGCACACTAAATCGCAACATGACTGATACAAGGTCTGCCAAAAGATGGTGCATTCCACCAAGGCATTCCAAATTAAAAGAAGGTTTTATTGAAAAGTTTTAAAATAACACAGCTACTAAAAGTCATCAGAGTAGCTTGGCTTCTTTGTAAACCCTTCCTTATATAAATAATGCAGAACTTAGTGATTCTTGCTAAACTGGATCATAATTACATTATTGGTTTACATAATCTCCCAAAGGAAAATCTTTGGCAAAGATTTGCTTTAATATGTCTTGAAATTGTTACCAGCTGGTTTGGCTACACGAAATGCTCCTCTCTCTTAAAAACCTCAAAGCAAAAAAAAAAAAAAAAAAAAAAAAAAACAAGTAGCATGCAATATTCAAAACACTTTTTTGTTTTATTGTCTTTCATCCAACACCAACATGTTGATCTGACCTCTTTGTATTTTATTTCATGTCTTACTGTATAATGCCTTGCATATAGCCTGTGATATCATCCAGTCCAATCTTCTGAAGCTTACTTTTCCCCATTCTCTTATGAAAGCATCCCTGACCTTCTAACCCCACTGACACTAGCATCAGAATCAAGTCATATCTGACCCATAATAACCCATGTACTAATAAGGTCAGGAAAGATGGTAACTTTCTCGCCTGCCATGCAGAAAGCCTGAGTTCGATTTTTAGTCGCTTGATGTAATGCTGGTCCCAAGCCTGGATAAAATGGGCGGACATCTGGTGCCTAGTTGCGTGCAGATCAGATTGTCCGCTGTTGTGACCCCTTGATGGGAGCGCCCAAAATACAAACAACTGATCAGGACACTGAATAAACTGATTATTGAATGAACTTTAACTATTATCATAAATTCATCTTTAATTCCTCAACATTGGATATGAACTGTGGGAACAGTTTTTTGATTTTTGTTTTCACAGAGTAATGCACAGTATGCTAAAGTGGTGACATCATGGAGGTTGAGGAATTTAAAGGGACCAAGGGATAGTGTCTGTCTGTCTACAGTTTACCTGGTTTCCATCTTCTTCATCAAAGAAGACAAGACCCACTCTGAGGGTAATGCTGCAGGGGTTTCTAAGATATAAGAGGTTAAATAATTTATAGTCTCATGAAACATGAGTGATTTGTTAAAAATTGTACTGGTTTTAGCCATAATAGACACACACATATATATATATATTTTTTTATATATTTATATATATAAACAATAAGAACCTGATTGACATTTACAGAGGATTTTAAGTAGAGTATGGTGATGAAACTCTTAGCTGTGGTAAAACATTTGAATGGAGCAAACATTTTGACAATTCCAGCTGTGGCTCGTACCCATGAGCATTCAGCAAGTACTGTAGAACATTCTCAGAAAAAAAATTCCAAAGGCATTCTGTTCTTGTGGAACAATACCTCATACTGCCCACCATATGAATGTGTATATATATGAGTGTGAATAAGTGATTAAATGAAGGTGATGCCCTGTAATAGATAGTTTGGATGAGACAGGTTACAGTAAGTGGTTACTAATGAGGCAATTCATAGCATCACTGTACAGTACTTGTTTAAAAAATCCTAAATAATCATCTATAGAATATTGGATCTAAGTATATTGGATGTGTCAGATCAGTCAGTTTTATTAAAATGTTATTGATCAATTAGAAGCAGATCCTTAATTTGTCTCCCTTAAAACTCTAAAATATTTTTTCTTATCACTATTGGGCTTAATAGGCTTATATTAGCACTACTGGATTAATTACTATGGTTTAGTCCTAACAGTGAGACAGAGTATTTAGGCTCACTGCCAAAAACAATGTGTAATATTCCAGGATAACCACTCAATACTCCAGTAATTCTCCTTATCAAATTCTGAATGTAATTAAGAGCAAAGCAAACACCCTGGGGCAGACAATAACAAAAACTGGAGTTAATAGAAGAAAAGCCTCCAACACTGCTTGAAATTAGACTGGTTTTGATAACATCTACTTACTAAACTTAATTAGTTCAGGCACTCAGTTCTGCATGTGTGGTAAAACTTTGCATCAGCGTGTAACTTTTCTGATAGCACATTTATCTTTCATAACCTTGTGCATTAACAAAGGACATAACACATCTTTAAATGTGTCTCTGAACGTAGCTACATTATAATACAAAAAAATGGCACATTTAAGGGAAGATCTGTGGTTTGGGGGAACGGGAAACATTTGCAGAGAATACCGTATCTTCTTTCAAATAAAACTGTGGTCGCAGCTTCTTAATTAATGTGACCTAATTGTAATGCCCTTAAGATGTATTAAAGTTCTTCTGATCAAGATATATACGGCATGCCTTGGCATGATCCAAAGGAGATTTTCTCAGTTACTGCCAATGAGATATGAAACATAAAAGGGGAAGGGCAATAGGCCTACTAGTGTGAATTCAACAAACAGTGTTTTTTCAATATGGCCTCTGCTCCAAACTCCATTGATGTTGAGGAAGCACTCCAGTGACTTTCGGCCACTGGCGTCAGGGAGCCCTCCTCCCTTGTCCACTGCGAGCTTGATGTGAGCGTGAAAGCTGTTGCTAATAAAAGTTTCAAAGAAAGGGATGAAAAGGAGGAGAAATTGAGCAGCCAGGGCTGCATTATCCTTGCTCTGTATGGTGGCTGCCCCGGCGGAGGTGTTCTGCCAATGGCAGGGGCTCGAAGAGGTCGCTGGAGATGTCACCAGCATTGCTTGAGGGCAGGGGCAAAATCACTCGCTTCTCACAGGCTTCAAAGTGCAAGGCAATTACACTCAAGTAGCCAAATGAATAGATGTATCAGCTTGCCAGCAGTTTCTTGAGCAAAACAGAAAGGGCCTTTGAGAAAGAGAGAGGAGGGCAGAGCCACACCTTATGAGTAATGCGTAACAGCTCATGATAATTACTAGGAGGGGGAAAAAAAGTTGCCTATGCACCATCCAAAAAAGGAACTTACTGCAATCATTGGTTCTGATCATGGAGAGAAAAATATTAATAGCAAAAGAGCTAGAATGGCTGCACTCCATATGAGCAACACTGTTTAGAGAAGGCACTCATTGTGAATGCTTCTCTCGGGCAGTGGCACATACGAAGTCAGATTCCCATTGAGTGTACTGAAAAGAGTCTTTGATTGGAAATTGCTTTGGCAGGAGAGCTCACCTGTGGAGAGTAGTCTATAGCCTCTTTTGGAGAGCCCAGCAGCTGCCAGAGCTGTAAGTCTGGGCACCTAGTGGGCCAAAGAATGGAGGATGCAGAGTCTTTCAATACAAAGCCACTTAGTAACAGAAGGCATGTGCCAAGCTTGCAAAGCCAGAATAAAAAGTGCCCTTCGGAGTTGACTAAATATCAGGGGCCACTTTTTTCACTTTCTCCCAGTCCCCACTCCTCAGCCCCCACTCACACTTCTATCACAAGTACAATAGCAGACCTGAGGAGCCCTAACCGCAGAAATATACCAACAATTGCCAGGGAAAGGGCTGAGGAACTCCGCCGGAGTGTGGAAGCCATCAATTACATAGAGCAAAAGTTAAAAACCCAGCAGGGCCCACACATTAGAATGCAGAGATATGCAGGCCTGCAGGCAGTAGAAGCCTGAACTGTGGCCAGGCTAACAGAAGCCCGCAAAATGAAAGTGTGGAGTATGAATCATGAGTGAGAAAGTTTTACCACACGTCTCATTTTTTCCCACTGATTGGAAAGATATGAATTGGATAATTGTGTAAATTTGCAACTGAAATCCAAGTGCATGAAATTTCATTGGTGCTGTATAAATATAGCGCATTTACTGTTTCCAAAATAAAAATCCGATAATCTCCAAAAACAATATAAATGTGCAGACGAATTGTAAACAAAACCTGTTGCATCTTATTATAACAGCAAAGGCATACCACATAGCCATGTGTTACAGAATACAGATTCTCTGCCTGAAAGCCTTCACAAACAGCAGAGGGCCTAAAAAGGATGAAAAGCACTTGACTGTCCGAACACTGAGAGCGTGAATTCCACTGTGCCTTTTTGGCCATGTCTCTCAGAAGGCGCCGCCTGACACACTGAGAGCAATGCGCAGGGATCACACAAAGCCTCGTCAATTCAACCATCTCCCAGCAGCTAATTTATGATGCCCTCAAAGCAATTTTCACAGTCAGAAAAGTGCAATTGTATTTTCCAGCTCATTAAACCCAAGCACAACAAAGCTTTCATCCTCCCGCTGCCCCCTCCCATTCCAGCCCTCCATCCCACAGTCTGCATTTCAAAAGAAGCATCGTGAAAACACAAGCCTCTGTAAAGTGTAAAATAAACATTTTGCTCTCTCTCTTTTTTAACATTTTTGGTCAATGCCTAAAGAGAAATTTGTCAACACATAAGGCCAGGATAAGAGCGCTCCAAATTAAAGCATTTATAAACTCAGATTGCCCAAGTTTCAGTGAGAATTTAAGGCTTGTTTATTCAGAGGGCCTCTTCACTCTCCTCCCTCTTCTTTGTTCTGCGTTTCATGGGAGGACTTGGAAATTGTAATCTCAGGACAATCAGGCTGACTTATTTGTTCAGCTCCTGTCTCACTTGTAATAGCAGGAAAACCTTTAAATCACATGAGTACCTGTCAAACAGCTCCACTTTGCCTCAGTTGCCCAACCTCACGAACCTTAATAAACAAACTCCTATGGGGCTAATAAAAAAATTAGTTGTCCAATTGAGCTTGTACAACAGAGTTCTGACAAAGCATGATGCTGGAGTACTTCAGCGCTTCAGTATTACCTGCCTCAATACACCCATATTGATTTAGGAAAGGACTTAGTTAATTAGTTGGATTACATGTATAAGAACAACCTTTAGGGCCAGGATTGAGAACTCCTTACATTACTGGATTTAATTATACCCAGGCAGTTCTTTTTAATCTATGCTTTAAAATTATGAAAACAGTTTAATCCTCTAATATTTTCCTCTCTGTTTGTGCATTATGCCAATTCATTAATAGAATAAGAAAGTTGAGTGATGAATGCTTTTATGTTACCATAGAGAATCTGCTGTTACAGTACTATGCAAGGAAGGTTTTAAGCTTGAGCAAATAAAGTAATTGCTACAAACATAGGGTTTAAGAAGTGTAGCTGTAGAAAGTAGGGGTTATAGTTTAAGGATTATATTTTAACTTTATAATAGCAGAGTCCTTTAAATATTTTTCACAAAAAAAAAAAGCTTGATCGTTTGAGCTTGTCAGCGAATTAGACAGGGAGATTGCTCAATGAGATTGCCCTTGATAAAACAGTCAGCTCGGTTGTAGTGACTTTGCCCTGAAAACATTTCTGTGCTAAGCAATTTGGCCACAGTCTAACTTGGACTCATGTGAAGGGGAATACTGACGCTACAGCAGAAGCTTTTGTGAAAACTCATTGTATGTCTGGCCACTGGAGGGAGGCTGGGAGGGGAGAGGAGATTTGAATGTGTGGTCAGAGGTTTTGGTCGCTCACTAAAACCACAAAGATGCCACAATTAGTTCTTGTCCCTACAGAGAAGGCCATGTGACCACTTTCATTGTATCTGGCCTTCACTCAAAAATCCTGGTTCCAGTCTGCAATCAAAGCCCAGAAAATGACCCCAATTGTTAGTGTTAACTCTGTGGTATACCTTTAAAGCCATTTGTAAAATATGTTCTAAATTTTTTATGTTTGAACACAGAATTTGGCATAATTGAAAATTAAAGTTTCATATACTTAATCACTTCTGAAAATAATGATTCTTTTTTTTTTACCATGTAAACTGATATAGCATCAGATACAGATTGCCTTATAAAATGTAAAGAGGAAAAAAGCTAGTAAGTGGTAGGTTAGATTTCCCAACAGGGCAGCTCGGTAGTTCATGGGTAGCTTACCTTTATAATTGCTTAAAAACAAGGACTTGGCAATTGAGCTAAAGCAGACAATGCCTTTTTTTTGTGAAAGTCAAGGGACTCTAGGACTGGGGCCATGTTGGGCCACGTTAGCCTAAAATGATTAGGTCAGGTCAAGCTCTTGTTAAGTCAAATAAAAGGTCAACATACTTTCTACTTATCCGTGTCACCCGAGGCCTCTACTTTAAGTGGCCCCTCAGGGCTCAGTAAAAAAAAAATCCTAAGGAAACCTTATGCGCATGGATGTAAACCCAAAGCTGACTTGCTAAAGCAGTTTCCCTTTCGAGAAAGTTAAGTATTTATGGTGCCTGACCTCTGCCTGTTTCACTCTTAGTTCAGTGTGTTCAGTTTTTAAAAAAATTTGATGGTCATTTAGTTATGAAGTAAAAGGATACAGCTACTGAAATAAATTCAACATTTGTTGTAATTTAACTGTGTTATTTTTAACTTAAACAGTGACTGCTTTTAAATTCTATATCAAATCCAAAATAAGGGGAAAAAATGTGAGGCATGTACCTGGTTATATCATAGATACATGAGACATGTGTAATTTTTTTACTGCCTACAAATATTGCTATAAATACTTGGGTTTTCCTAAATTAACACTTAGGTTTTAATTTAAGAGGTTTAATAACTCTAACACCGATCTTAACACAATCATAAGATTCTCTTTTACTTGCGTTAAATTGAATACAAAATGACAATGAACATTAAGAGTAAAAAATTAAAAATATATTTAAAGAGAATCTCAGTGACAGGTTTATAAGATCACTACAGAGATCAAAATCCTTTCAGTCTTGCAATAATGCACACATGTAACCCTGTTCAGGCGGATACAGAGCATCCTTCAGAAAATCTTGCATTCTGCTAAAGGACATCTTGTTACACGGCTAAATTTTACTTGATGCTAGCTTTGGTTATTTGCCTGCTAGTATGGTTCAGCATCCTTTCACACATATAGAGTAGTTCCTTTTTCTTTTAATATAAGGTAATAAACATGCATATATTCAAATAAGTTAATACATATTTAATGTTAGGCAAGTTTTATTTGCATTCATTGTTTGCATTATGCATTAAATACATATAATATTCATAGTTTTCTGAATGCAAAAACTTCTTTAGAATGTTTTTCTTCCTATTTCTTTTTTATTCCTAAAAAATGTGAAATGCCCTCATCCACTTTGTGAAAATGGCCATCCCACTTGAGGGTGACCTTGAGGGACAGATCTGCTTTCATGCTCTGTAATGACTTCTGACATGGTTTACTTGCCTCCACGCTGTGACAGAAATGTTTGCTGGAGTCTGAAGAGGAAATATTTGAAACAAGGCACCACTAAAGGGAGCCTGAAGCAAAACAGTAAGATTACACTTCAAGAGCAAGTTTTTGAAATAAAGGTGCTTGTGTGAAAAGGTACGGTACGTATATGAATTAACACAACAAGCCTATTACTGCCACACGTTATCCTAACATTAAAATAAAAATCATATGAACATTTACAGTGGACCAGGATGTATATAACTACCCAGAATTTAAATGGAGTCTGTTTAATACGGAGCTATTTTACAATGAATTCCAGATGAAAAAGGTTCGAGTGAACAGCTCAGTGTGACACAACATGATGCTCATATGCATGCAGAATTAGGCTTTAATAATTTACGTAAATTTATGTTCACTAGCCAGGTTAGGAATTTGATGATATAATTGAAGGCAGTTTTTGATCTCTATGTCTAAATCAACTTTTACAGTTAATTAGAATCAAAACAGTTGGAACACTTAAAATATAATGTAGGTTTTAGTTTAAAAATGTCGTGTGAGTTTTGCACCTTTCCATGTATCAAGCTCTCATATTTAAAATGAGCACATGTTTGATTACAATTCTTATTACAGAAAACGTTCTTAAATTTAAAAGTAAAAGAAAAAAGATTTTTTTATCATAAATATGACATTAGATAATTATTACAATCTGTTTAAAATACTGTACCTGCACAAAAATTAAATACCAATGATAAAACAGAGTAATGACAAGAAACCCTGCAGGTATAGGGAGTGGTTTTGTGTGCTCGGTATGTGATGGACGTGCATGTGAAAACTTGTGTGGGGTACTAATTATCATTATCTAATTACAGACATCCATGCCAAGAGGATTATATGACCCTGCTGATGACTTTCAGTCATGAACTAGTGCAATGCAAAGTTGGGTAAAGTTAAAGCCATAAAAAAATAAATAATATAAACATTTGCTAAAAATTGCAGTGTTCCACATTTTTTCACAGAGACAAGTAAAAACACTATGCTTTTCTCCCAGTAGTTTTTAGGGAATGGATATATGTACCACTCAGTGGTTGGTTTGACCACTTGAGTAATTTCTTTACAATGTCCATTTCTGCTATTTCTTTTTATGAGAATCAGGGCGGAGGATGCATGAGAAATCTATGTAACCCCCCTTGGACACAGACAAACATTCCATCCAAAATCAGATCTTTACAAAACTTTGAACTCACACACAAAGATCTAACATAAACAGTACTGCAGTGCACCAAAGCGACTGCTCCACTGGCAAAGCAATAGTGAAATCATGAGGGATTCCCAAAGAAAAACATTTTGTGTTGATGTTTCAAGCAATTATACTAAGCCCAAGAAAAGCAACAGGAAAAATTAACTATTAAATAAAAGTGGCTGAGATGGATAGTTGGGGAGAGGAGGACATGGTTTCCAGAATGACATTAAATTGAATTCCCAAGAGGTAAATTAATGCCTTTAGATGACTGCAAAGGAAATTACTTAATAGCTGTTATGAAGTGAGGAGGAACATCAGTGTTGTTAGATGCAATGTATAATGTAGATGTTTAACTACTGAGGCCTGACCTTTTGTAGCTTTCCACTGAACAACAGCAGAGGAAAGTGATTATACTGCAGGGACGTTTATTTACTGCTTGTTTTAATATTGTGCAGATGACAAACTATTGGCACCAAATGCTATTATACATATATGCTAAATTTTAATGAGTGGTGCTGATTTATAATGATAAACAAATCACATAAAAGCACTATAATTAGATGCATGATTATACTCATTAAAAACTTACAACACATTAATTTACTGATTCTAAAGACTGGGTCAGTGCAATATGTCTAGCAAAATACTAATAATTGAGCAATAAAGTAATTTACATTGCATTAAGATACTCTTTAGACATAAACCATGCACAATTCACAAAGTCAAGAAAAAAACAAATGGAAATTATTTTGGATAATATTCTGAGAGGTGGAACAAAAAAGTCATATTGGGAAAGTTATTGTTTGGTTATTGTTTACTGAGGCACAAATCTGAAAAACTCACGATAATCATGTTGGCATATTAAATCTCCAAACATTTAGTAGAGTAATAAGGCGCAGACCTAAACAATTAAACTCTAAAATGCCTTTGCCAGAGACAAATTCACTAGGCTCTTTTAATAAGTAAGCCTCCTGTCATTTTCTGTCATTTTGAGTTAAGGAGCAGTACACTGTTTACAGTATTCTGCTTTGTAATAAATCAGAAGACCACTTCCTTCAGGGAAGTAAACACTTCAATATGTGCACTGGTTTTTGAAGAACATTCACAAGTGCTCTCATTAGAGGAGGATACATGGGCGAGCCATTACACTGACACGCCACCTTCTTAAAAGCGATCCGAGACACACTTAAAGCTCCCAGGCTACTTTAACATTGACAGAAGGAAAAATGCTTTTCATTGTTTTATTAAATTAGATTTTCTAGAAAATTGTTTAGTCATGAATTGCCACCTAGAATTTTCACTCGAAATTTTGTTTTGGTTTAAAGTTTCAATTATGATAAAACAGTTCGATGGAGATAGATATTACAGTCGGTGTTAAGAAGAAGCGTCTACCTTAAATTTTAACTATAACCCGAAGTTTAAAGCTTATTATAAATCGACTTTTGAGCACATTAATTTATTAGTATAAATCAAATGTTTAAATTTATTAAACCCATTTGAATGTATTACTTAGCATAATGCAGTTTTTTTTATGAAGGCTAAAAATGCTTTTGTGAAATAAATGTTGTCTTTAAATTGCAGTATGGAGCTGTTCCACGAATATTAAAACGCTTTCGCTTTACCGAAAATCCAAAAAATAAATATACCTAATATCAATTATTTAGGTATATTTACCTTTCTCTCATATAAAATGATTCCAAGCAGCAATCAATGTAATTAAATGCATTGTTAAATATTTAACTTCCCTCGGGCAAATAGTTTGCTTAACAAGCTGACAAGATAAAATATAAATCGCATGCAAAAGTTTTGTTGTGCGTCTATTCGTCGTAGAAAAAAAATAATAATCATCATCGATTGCGTGTGTTTCGATCGAACAGTCATTATCTCGGAGCTTGGGGAAGTTTGAGCGTGTAGCAGTAATGTGGCAGTGTGTGGGAACCGTTCTCTCTTCAGTTATTTCCCTGCCATTAAAGTGCTGCAGGAGAGAATTGGTTAAGTGGAGCTACCCGCTGCCTTACTCTCCCCGAGGTAGCTTCCTTTTTGATCTCGCCGAGACTGGCGCCTTCCAAAGCACGACTTGTCTGCCTTATGAAATGCTTTGACTTACGGTGAAGGCTTGCCAGTTGCGTTTCAATAGACGCTTTTTTGCAATCTTAAAGGGCCAAGACAAGCTTTAAACTGCTGTAATTTGGCGTGACACAATCGTCATTCATTCATTCCCATCGTTTATCAATTGTCCCTGAAGATCTAGCTAAACATGGTATAATTGGTGCAGTTTATTTTGTCTTTACTACTTAAATTGTAGTTTATGTATAGCCCATATTTCTCCGAAACATTCTGCTGGGAAAACAAATGTTTACAAATAAGCTTACATAGTCATCATTTTTTTATACAGTCCATGGCTGAAATGAGCTAAAAGTAAATAATCAAACGTGTTTTATAAGAGATTAAAATAGATTTCCCACAAATAAATAAACAGAGGAAGAAAGGCCAAGGAAGTGGCTAGTTGTCTTGTGTATGGTTTCAATAAGGGTTAAGCTAATGAGAGCGGAGACTCTCTCTCTCTCTCTCCCGCTCTCTCTCTCTCTTTTCACAGACGGCCCCTCCGGTTAATTGCAACAAAAGTTCTCAAATAGCTCAAACACTGGAGCCCTGGAGCCATCAATAAACCACAGCGGCAAGACAAGTATGATTGACCACGCACATTTCTTTCAAAATCACTTTGCAGTCCATCTCTAGGAAAGTTTACTGTCCAATCAAAAAGCGGACACGAGGAGTCATGTGGGCATAATGAAGCGCTGATTGGAGGGCGGCAAAGAAGAAAGAGAACTTTTGGGAGTTTTATAGCTGGGAGAGCTTTGGGCTATACAAGAGACAAGGGAGCGTCGCAGAGACGCGGCGAATGACAGAAAGGAAACGAAGCGAGGACGAGTTAAATTGAGAGGGCCTGGCATTTGGAAGTTGTATGGCCCCTTTACCCTCCACCATGAGCTCTGTTCAAGGACCGCTTTCCCAAGAAAGTGAAGCACAGAAGCGCGCAAACACGGACGCAGAAGAGACTGAGAGCACCGAGAGAGCGGCGGCCAAGGGATGTAAAAGCAAGGCGTTCAGTCTTCCCTTTAGCGTGGAGTCTCTAATATCGGACAGAGTTACCTCCAGGACTTCATATTCCGCATCTGACTCAGGGCTTATATCCCCTTCCGAGGAGCGATCACAACTCTCACCCATGGCTCTTTACACAGACAGAAAACTGCCGCTGGAGACCGTCTCAAACTTAGCTGTGGGGAAAAGAGGAGACGCGGAGGAGAAGGGACAGGGCGGATGGTTTCAGACACCATCGTACACTTCTCCGCCAAGTGAGTGACAGTTCAAAACAAAGTCTGGCTATTCGTTACGTGCCTTTTAACATACTATTGCTACACATATGCTTATAGTTTTTCATGTAGTAGCGGTACATCACACATAAACCGTAGTGATGATTCGGAATAGATTTCCTCATGGGGAACATTTTACATGAAATTACATGTTGTCACTAGTGGGCCTAAATGTTACAAAGTCAAACAATAAATATCCGGTAATGTACTTTTAATTTGACCGAATTGTGTGTCACTTTCTTCACCCTATTCTATCATTCACACGTTTTGTTTTGTTTTACAGGACACGCGAGTCCGACTCCATGCGCGCTCCGAAAACACAAGAACAACAGAAAACCGAGGACCCCGTTCACCACCTCGCAGCTGCTCGCTTTAGAGAGGAAGTTTCGCCAGAAGCAGTACCTCTCCATTGCGGAAAGAGCGGAGTTTTCGAATTCACTGAATCTAACAGAGACACAAGTGAAGATATGGTTCCAAAACAGGAGAGCGAAAGCGAAGAGACTTCAAGAAGCAGAGTTAGAGAAACTAAAACTCGCCTCGAAGCCCCTGCTGCCAGCGTTCGCCTTTCCCTTCGCGCTGGGAGCGCACGTGCCTTCTCCCGGTCTGTACGCAGCCTCGAGCTCTTTCCCGCGGCCCTCACTACCCGTGCCGGGGCTCTTCGGCGGACCTGTTACCTATGGGATGTATTATTTGTCTTAAACGTGTTCAGTGTAATTAACTGCAGGACTGCTGTTCTTGACATTCAGAAACGGACAAGTAAAATGTCTGATTTTTTGCGAGGCTATACACACAACTCTGAGAGCGACAGTTTATATTAGAGATAACATTCCGTTCTACCCTAAAAATAAGTTACCTGTGGCTTACTGGCCATTCTCTTTATAAAATAAAATAAAAAAAACCCTGTAAAAATCTGCAGCAAAATTAATTTTAAAGTTAAAGTAATCTCTGAGCAAATTAGTGTTTAAATACAGTATGTTATTCAACATACACTTGTAAAATATAGATAGTCCTGAAGGCCAGAACCATCTGTGTCAGAGTGAATATCATTCAAGCATCGCTAAATTTCAAATTATTGTCATACCAAGGGGGAAAAAAGTTCAGTAAGACTGCATTTGCAAAAAAAAAAAAAAAAAGTATTTGTAATGTTATTTGTGTACTGTTTTCGGGGGCTTTTAGCCGCTGCAGTCGCGCCCTGTTTTCGCTTTTCTCAGAGCCGATGGTTTAATAGTGAAGCATATATCGCTCCTTGGGTTTACATTCGCTCACAGTGATGACTTTTATTCGGTTTTTCGTTTAACCACAATACCCTTATGCTACATGTACTATGCTGTAGTTTGATAGATTGTAAAATTAACCTCTAGACGTTTTTTTATAACTGTAAATAAGCGTATATTTTAGCGTACAGATATTTTCAACTTCATTCGAAATTATGAATAGAACTGATATTTATATACTGTTTACATTTACCTCCTGTAAATTATTGTATATATTTGTACATAAAATAGAAAAAAAAATCTTTTGTATTAAAAAATACATTTTGAACATGATGAGTGTGCCTTGTTTTACTAGAGACTGAACTGCAGACCCGACCTGTAGGATTGTAGTATTTTCTAAGCATCAAACGGTTATTAATAAGAAAGCTAATTATTTATTCTTCATATTTGATTTATTTCCAACTAATTTATAAAATAGAAAAATAAAAATCTTAAATGTCAAATATGGTCTTTATTTGGGTTTCATTTAAGAACTGAACTTCAAGGATAAAACCAGTGCCTTCTTTTAATTTAGATTACAATGTAAATTTATGCAATAATGCATGCAACTGGAATCATTTACTTGACAAAATGCTGACCAAAGGTTTGTTTCAATGTATTCAATTAATTACATGATTTGCAATTTAGCCGAAGAATAATGTTTATAGAATAAATGACACCATCAGAAAGGTTCAGGATTTTATTTTTTAATTGTAAAAATAGCACTCCAATATCAGGTCCCACATAAATGTGTGCACATATATAAAATATGAAGTATGTAAAAAATGCAAGCTTCACTCTACTTCTTTTTCCTTCTACCTCTGAAGCCTCTGACTGAGCCATGGCCAAAGCAAATAGTTGGTGGCACCCTAGAAAAATAATTGACATTAAATAAACATTGAAAATATTAACACACTGTCATATTTTGTCATGTCGCTTAGACTGAAGAGTTAATAAACACTTACTTGTATGAATAATGTGGCTTTTGTTGCTCAGGAAGGACAGGCTCATGGCCCTCTGACTCTTGCGACAGAGAAAAATCCATCTCACAATTTTCTAATTCTTTTTGACTAACTACATTTCCAGGCCTTGTCAGACACATTTTCTCCTGCTGAGAAATCTTTTCCTCATTTTTTCCTCTGAAAGATGAATAAAAAGAGTTATTACAACCTGTAAGCCTATTTCATTACATGAGTATTGAAAGTAAAAAATGGACACAGTTAATCATGGTAGTAAATTAAAATTTCTATGGACACACCTTTTGATTTTCTTTGGTTTGTCAAATCTGAAGTCTGACGGATAGCTGTGAGTTGTGATCAGATGCTCTTTCCTTTCTTTGCTGGTTTGGAATTTCAGTCCACATCCCTCAACCAAACACTGATACTGAAAAACGATATTACATTGGACAACTTAACAAGAACCGAGTTGTTCCCAGTTGTGTAGTAAGAGTGGACTGTTTCCAGTTTGCATGTGGTCATGCTATTTTAAGTCTTTAACAAGTAGGATACAATACAAAGCAAGAACACATTTAATATTTTCCTAAACAATGCATGCCGACAAAAGACAAAGGAGTAAACACAGACTGAAAGATTTTTCCCTCTTAAAATACACTTAACAGACAGCCAAAAGATGGCGGCACAACAGATCAGATATTTTCTGATAATAACCACACAGTGAATTATTATCTGTTGGCATTTACTGTAAAGACTGCATGCTTCTTTTAAAAGTGTGCCAGGGGAAAAATGTTTACTTTTAAGTGAGCCTATAAAGTAAAAGATTCACTACTGAACATTAGGAGTGTCTTCATGTAGCCTACTGTATCTAATTTCTGCAAAAGTGATATCTTTAAAACATGTTCAACAAGTTCTTCCTGCATTATGTGCTTTCATAATGTGGGGGATTTAACCGATTCAGAGCTTTAACAAATACCAAAAGCAGAGCTAATGCTCAATCTAAATTAATTGTATTCTAACTATTTAGTTATATGAGGCTGGTAATGTTGGTTCACGAATAATTTAATTATTAGCTGCTGTTCACTTAAACGCTGAATGAATCACAGAAAAGTTTCCAGCATTGTTTTAATCGTTCAAGTGTTTGTAAATGCTGTAGGTGTTAAATCAATACTGGGAATTCGACTTTGCAGGTATATGACAACAAATATGTGGTTGAAAATTTTTTATCTGTAAATGCAAATGTAATGTATAGACTTCATACAAATGTACTGTTTATACTTCATAATTATCAAGAAAAAAATCTGGTGCAGACATTACCATGCACTCTCTCTCTGCCATGACCTGAAAGAGAGAGTCATGCCACTCTAAAATGTGTATATCCAGCAGACGGTTAGATGGAAAGGAGCGCTTGCAGCTGGAGCACACATGGCGATGAAGTGAATTGTAATGGTGCTCGTATCCTTCAAGAGTGTCGAAGAGCTGCTTACAGCCAGCAATGTGACACTGGAATTCTGAAATGCTTAAAGGATGTTAAAGACTGATTAATGCTAATCATAATCATAACTTGATCTCAAATTACTATGAAAAACTGGCATTGCACAATATAACACAGTACTGCTATCAAACAAGGTTAGGACAGAATGTTCGATACTGGTATTGTATTTCAAAAAACACTGAACAATGTTTACTGAAATAAAATTTACACTAATTATTAAGAGAATGGAAACAATTAAAAGTGTTTTACTGATCAAACTTAAACTGTATTATGGCAAAATGTTAACCCATTATTTTATTTTTCATAAATTGTTTTTACTATTAAACAGTTACATTTGGTAAAGTTTAAGGGAAATGCATTTTTTCATCTGGTAAATTATTTTGGTTATAAGTCCCCTGCATAAAACATACAAATTTAATAAATATTACACACTGGGAAAAAAAGTTTGCATGTGTTTCTACAATATTTCTACTATACTATTTATCATGCAAAAAATACTAAATTCATTGTGTGAAAAATGTGTGACTGTGTAAAAAAAAACAAAAACAATAATATTCACCAGGAAACATAATTCCTTTTTACAGGATGACTGTAACACCAATACATGCGAGATGGTTTCAGTGCTGTTTTGTACATTTAACTAAATTAATAGCACTAACTTTAATAGTGGAGACTCGTCTGTAAGAGCTGTCACAAGATCCTGCAAGTACAAGTGTCGGTGCACATCGCCGTCCTGTAGGAGGAAAGTGGACAACTTAGTATAGAAACCAATTGCAAATAAAAGAAAAGAAAAGAAAACATTTGCAATCAGGGATAACTTAGATTTTGGAGAGAAAAAAAAAAAGAAAAGCAAAAAAGAGATCCAAACATGATAACAGCAATGCAGTAAAATCTGTTGATATGACAGGTATAATAATAATAAGATACTTGTTTTTTAAGTTATTAAACTTTAATGTAATACCATTTAATTTCAGTCATTTAATTTGTTATTGTTTTTACAACTACCAACAGTTATGTATACATGCTCCTATTGCCTCCGTTGGCAAGGTAACACACCCCTGGCAGTCACTGGACTTCACTTATAGAAATGTTACATCAGCTGATTGCTAGATAAACCCTGTATATTTAAATAGAGATTAAAACGTCTACATTCCTACTGCCCACAGCTGGATGGCGTGTAATGAAAAGCAAACACCTTGTGCAAGGAACAACTAATAAAATTTGACAGTAACACAGTTTTGCAGCACCATACATCACACTTTTTAAAAATCTGAATCAAAGCCTTTACGGGCCTAAACAACTGTGTGTCTCCAGGGTTGCTGGAATAGATTTTTTTTTTTTACTTTTGTTTTTTCTGGATAAAATTTTTCAGACTTTTAATGACTGTTTTACAATGTGAAGGCCATTAACTGAATTGTTAAAAGCAAATCATCAAATATTGTATGTATTAAGGAAATTGCATTAATAAGGGCGACCACTTTTCCAGAGCAGCCAAAAGACCAACAACAATAACAATAAGGAAGGGACTGACAAGTAATTGAGAAATAAATTTTTGTGATTATTTACATGTTTTTACAAAGATATTTGTTCGATTGCCTGTTTGTTTATCAGTTGTATTAGCAAAAAAATAAAAATAAAAAAAAACAGCTGTGCTCATAAACACTGAAACTAGGACAAAATATGGATTTGGCTACTCTTACCGAGCTAACTCGTTTGTTGTTGTGTTACAAATGTACATTTTCGTCCACCCCCCCCTTTTTTTTAAACCAGTCATTTCTATCCTACACTCCTTCATATCGTAAACATGAGAAAAGAAAACATACCGCAAAGAACTCATCGTCTCTGTCTAACCGAATTCTCTGAGGTGTGAATTTAAACGCTGAACTGGTCTCCTCCGCTCCATCGCCTCTTCTGGCTAACTGCTGAGAATAGAAATCGCTAGAATTTTCGAACACGGGTACTGTACAAATATCGATTCTCGGTCCATCACATATAGCCAGAAGTTGTGTCAAATTAGCAGGCTGCAGCATAGCTCTATACATGGTATACTTGGCTGTCACTACACGCTCATTCTCGCATGTACTTCCTTAAACGTCATCGATATGTCACTGCAGTCGGTGTCTCACGGGTCCTAAACTCCGTCCAAATTCGAGGACATTTAATAATAATTTGCACCTCCAAAATATAGCCACAGGAGGGCAGCAAAGCCCGCATGCCGAGACTGCAAACGCATTGAGAAATATTTAAGCAATGTTACCCTCGAGGTCGTGCTGTTGTGCTGGATATAAACACGGCTGTGATGCGGTCTTAGGGACGATGGCGGATTTGTAATTAACAGATTTGTTTTTTAAAACATATTGTTTCCATAAAATATGAAAGAGGTGGACAGTCCTGTAAATTTATGTAAGTTTCTCTTTATATTTTCACTTATTTTGCTTTAGAATATCAACTATTTAAACTTCCAGGATTGAAAATTAAATCCCATGAAAAAAAAACACTGTGGAGAACTACAGGTTTATGATGTCATTAGCATGCACGTAAACTCTGAGAGGCGGCACTATGGTGCAGTTGTTAGCACTGTCGCCTTGCACCTCCAGGGTCTGGGCTCGATTCCCGTCTCTGTGTGCATGGAGTTTGCATGTTCTCCCTGTGCTTGGTGGGTTTCTTCCGGGTACTCCGGTTTCCTCCCACTGGCCAAAGATATGCTGGACTGTTCCCAAATTGCCCGTAGTGTGTGAGTGTGTGCATGTGTGTGTGCCCTGCGATGGATTGGCACGCTGTCCAGGGTGTACCCTGCCTCGTGCCCTAAGGCTCCTGGAATAGTCTCCAGGTCCCCATGACCCTGAATACAGGATAAAGTGGTATAGAAGATGAGTAAGTGAGTAAACTCTGAGATACCAGTTATCAACACTTTACTAAAAGCTCCTTTATTAATATTAAAGTTACAGCACTAATATTAATATAATTCAATACAACTTTAACAATCTTAAAGGTTTCTAAATGACTCAGTTCTGCAGATTTCTTATAAAGACGCAGAAATGGTGAATCATACACTTAATGACTGTGCCAGATAAGGGATCATACACTACATGCCATGTTGCTACAACTTGACTGTACATTCGCTTGGTCTTTCTTTTTTTTACACCTGTCTTCACACAATAAATGAATGAATGGATGAAGACCCAAGCATGGGGGAGTGAATGATCCGGCCTCCTCTATGTTCATTGGTTATTGACAGTACACATTTACGGTCAAGTCAGTGACCAGTGTGCACTATGCGACAATGTCCAGCTCTGAAAAATCAAATGTTTGATATATTACGATTTATGTTAAGAAGAGTCTGTTCTCAGTCTGTTCTTCTCACTCACTTGATGATTTGAGCCTCATACACTTATAGATTTCTGTGCTAGCTTGCCACACTAACTGGCTGCAACTTGTGCTGACTGGTGCAGACATACTTTGACATATTACATCCACTGGTGCAGACGTACTTGTCATGATTTCAAAACCTCTACAAAATCTTGTCTTAAGTCATGTAGTGTGGCCTCACCTTAAGCAGAAGCCATTGTCTGTTGAAAATAAATATATTTGAATTAAACAGGTGGAGTCAAATGTGGATCCTTTTGAACTGGAATATAAACCTCTCAACCCTTTAAGATCAGACTAATAGGATTGGACACTGCTTTGGTGTAAATAAACAAAAGAACAATTCAGCCAGGTGACCACATGCAGCTCATCCTTACTGTACATACATTGTCTAGAAATTATTGCAATGTTTGTTATAGGACTGCTGGAAGTATTTTCCAAGAATCTAGGATGTGTTTATGACCTCTGGATCAATTGACATAAAAGCGCATAAGCAACTTTTTTAATCTCCATCCTGACACCTTTTACTACTCTTAACAGTTTGATGCACATCATGAACAGTCCTGTATATCAACCAATTATGTGACTAAATGTTTGTGATCACTTGACCATGAGCTTTTTTTACAAGATTTAAGATTCATGATTCAGACCTCCAGTTCCCCCTTTCCTAATAACCTTCAGTTCTCTGGCAAGGCTTTCCACTGGATTTTGAAGTGTGGCTGAAGTATGTCAGGCAAGGAGAAGGGGCATTAGTGGCTCAGTGGTAGGTTTCTCACCTACCATGCAGAAAGCCTGGGTTCAATTCTCAGCCAATGCTCAGCAATTGGTCCGCTGTGGCAACCCCTCCACGGAAGCAGCCGAAAGACTAACAACTTATTAGTTGGTTAAAGAGGCTTGGGATGCAGTGTTCCAGTTATTCCCAAAGTTGTTTAGAACTTCTTTTACACATCAACCTTTGCAGAAATAATCCTTAATAGATGGCACAGGAGCGGCACAGTGATGTAGTGGTCAGCACTGTTGCCTTGCACCTCCAGGGTCCAGGTTCGATTTCCGGCCTGTGATGGATCGACACCCTCTCCAGGGTGTACCCTGCCTCGGGCCCTAAGTCTCCTGGAATAGGCTTCAGGTCCCAGTGGCCCTGAATACAGGATAAAGCGGTATAGAAGATGAGTGAGTGAGAGATTGCACATACGGAAACAGCGAAGAAAATGTGACACTACAACATCCATTAGAGGCAGTGATAGCTTAGGGGGCTAAGGTACTGAGTTACTGATCGGAAGAACAGCGGTTCGATTCTCAGCTCCACCATGTTACCACTCTTGATTCTTTGAGCAAGGCCCTTAACCCTATCTGCTCCAGGGGCGCTGACCCTGTGCTCTAACCCCAATTACGCTGGGATATGCGAAGAAAGAATTTCACTGAGCTGTAATGTATATGTGACAAAAAAAAGCTTAACATCCAAAGATAACTGTATGCAAATCAGCTCTTTATATAATGAACCTTATGTGATTTACTGTTGTGAATGTCCCATCACTCTTATTTTATCATATTTTGCATGTAAGGCATGTATTCCTGTAGATGGCGTTTATGGTTTAAACGGGAAATCCAGTTTAAAAAAAAAATCCCTGACTCAACGATGTGTGGCTCTTCCCGGATACAGGACTCACACACTCTCTTCATGCTAATGGTGATTCTCAGCATATTCTCACTCAGGGGCGGAGCGTTAATCAAACTCGCAAGAAAAGTCCAAGGAGTCGGAGGTTTCTTCATTAAAGTGTTAGGAGGCACAACAAGACAACCATGCGCTATCCTGGATTATTTCTATTATTGTGTTCGTACATTTCAGTCTGGGGTGAGTACAAAGATAACAATGACATCTTAAGGGTTTTTTTGTCAGTGCAAACTTTTTAAACTTTTATATAGATATAGTGGCTGTACGCCTTTATATGAAGCTAGCTGGGTGTGGATTGGAGATAAAATAGTTGTTAGCGACACACTATGTTTCTACATTTAAACATTAGAAACAGCATAAAAACTAACAATTCAACTGGTTGAATAGAGATTTGTGGAACTGCGCATGCGCCTCTCCCCCACGTCGCGCGCTACGATGTGGTGCGGCTGAGGACAGGGAGAGTAAAGAGGAGCGCCGATCTTCAAGAGGTGCGAACATTGTGGTGTCATACTATAGCCTATATTTAATGTCCGTTTAATCACTATGCAATAAACAGATAACATATTTTTCCTTATTTATTTATGATTTTATACAGAGTCAGCCAAAAATGTATACACATTGTATACACAGGAATAGAAAAAACTTGTATAAATATTTGAATACTAATTTCTTTGCTGTACGTTATATATTAATATGCATGATAATAATATGATAATATTATTAATATTATAATACTATAACATACATCATACGAATTTTCTTTTCCTGAAGTGTTTATAATTTTATATATATATATAAATTATAGAGTACAAATTGATAAAAAAAACAACTCTTTTAATAGAATTCTAATGTATTTTAAAATGTATTTTATGCCCCAATAGACATATCCTACATCAGTTGAATATGCCTTGAACATTGATGGAAAAACCTTCACACTTTCTCTGGAAAAGAATAGGTGGGCAAACATTAAAAGCAAATGTATAAATAATCAATAAAAAAAGGTTTTATTAAAAACTAGAACTTTTTTTTAATCATGCATTTTAAATTTAGGGAGTTGTTAGGGAGGAATTACTCTCTAACGTATTATACAGAAGATGGGATAAAAGAGATTACATATCCATCCAATGTGGTAAGAAGGTTTAATATCTAATAACCCTTGCCTTTAGTTGCTTGTATAGTACAGATGTAAGTGATCTCTTTGCTTTCTAGGATCACTGCTACTATCAAGGACATATTCTAAATATAAATGACTCCTCAGTCAGTGTTGGCATGTGCTCAGGAATGCGGTAAGCAAAGTTATGTTGTGATTCCTACACACTTTCAGTTAATTATATGTAATTATTAAACATGTACAAAAGTTCAGTGACTGTCCAATGTAATTGTCTTAAAATAATTTTTATTATATTGTTTAGTTGGTAGACTTGATTGGCTTTTGATTTTTCAAATTTGTATAAAGTATGAATCTATAAAGTATCTAAAGTATAAAGAGAATAAAGTATGCTTAGAGTCAGTGCATTTGGGTTTACTCAATATACAAGAATCAATAAAGTATACTTACTTTAATCCTGTTGTTTCATTGAACAAACATGATGTTAATATTTTTCAGAGGGTTTTTGAAAGCAGAAAAGCAGGTTTATCTAATTGAACCACTGGAGAATTCTGTAAATGGGGATCATGCAGTTTACAAACAAGAGCACTTGAGGACTAAGCGGGCAACTTATGGATACATCAATGATACTGTCAATGATTATGAAGCCACACCAAGGCTTGCTGGACTGTATAATAGTAAAAACATGGTACTGAGAGTATAATTAATATTTTGAAATTGTTTTAATTGAGTAAAAAATATATATAGAAACTGCACTCTTATGTAAAAAAGTAAGTTCTTAAAGACTTCTTGAATGAATTAACTGTGCTTAGCTTCTAATTTTTTTTTTCATGGAATTGTTAGGAGTAACATGTTCTGCTAAGCAAATACTTTGTTGTAGCATTTTAATGGTTCCACAGTCAATGTTTCTCTTTTTTTAAATGTGGATTGCTCTTATTAAAAATAAATAAATAAATAAATAAATAAAAATAATCCTGAAACAATTTTCATGTCCCTAGAAAATCAAAGTGCCCAGAGAAGGACGATATATTGAGATGGTTATAGTGGTTGATCATAAAGAGGTATGGTTTTTGTGTTTGCATTCTGTATAAAGCCTTGTCAGGTCCTCCTTTATTTTGTCTTTTAAAAAATAATATATTTTTATATTTTAGTACATGACTTATGGAAGCTTGAAGAATGTAGAGACAAGAATGCTGGAAGTTGCTAATCATGTGAACAAGGTATTTTATTGTGTGACTTTACTTGTGCTAGGAACTGTAACAATATAAATATAGATTCATATATTTTAAAATGTTTTACTGAATACATTATCTTGTAACTTTTTCGTAGCTATATCGTCCTTTGAACATCCGTGTTATGTTAGTGGGATTAGAAGTCTGGAAAAATCAAGATCAGATTGATGTTAGCGAAGTGCCTGATCATACTCTGGACCGGTTTTTAAAGTGGCGTCAGACACATCTCCTGCCAAGAAAGAAGCATGATAATGCCCAATTCGTTACGTGAGTAATAAATAATAAAAAAAAATCCTTCATTTGAAACGTGACATTGATTCAACTTTAGAACTAACTAGGATGGGTAAAAATTTATACAAAATAAAGAACACACGCAGTGAGTGCTAGTTGGTCTCTCTCTTTCTCTCTCTCTCTCTCTCTCTCTCCATATTCTGTATGTAAACAAATGCTGGTTTAAGATAACCACTAACCAAACCTCTTTCATACTGTATACATATATGGGTCCATCTATGCACTATTCTGAACCTCCTGCTAGAGACAATTTTTAGTACTTTGCCAACAATATTTACAAAAGCTCCAAGACAGTATCCCTTAAACAGTCCAAAAGTATAAATCACCCACCATCCATTTTACAGTGGGTATTTTGCATGTATTAAATCATCTTTTTTACCACCAAAAATACTTAAAGTGTGCATGACCATACATTTTAATTTAGGGTCAATTGACCACAACGCAAATGTTTAATGTTTAATTAATTTAGGTACTTTTTCTGTCTATTCTATAAGAATATTTTTGGTTATTCTTCTGACAGGGGTGACTGTTTCATGCTCCCCTAATTGTAACCTGAACATTCTGACTATATTGTGCATACACTAATATACATTTTGCAGAAATTTACCAGTTTGTTATTTTTCCTGTTTTTAATTGATGCAGAGCGGTGGATTTTCAAGGATCGACTGTTGGCTTGGCACCCCTGAGGTCCATGTGCTATCCTTCATCTGGTGCTGTGAATCAGGTTTGTTTACATGATCAACTTTCAGCACTGGTAGAATAATTGATTGATTGATTGATTGATTGATTACTTGAATAATGTATGTATGTTTGTAGTTACTGTATTTTGTTTTTCATTTATTGTATATGACTTTAGTGAGATAGTCATAGAGGAATTAGGTGGACCAACTAAAAGCATTGTTATTTCTTCAGGACCATGAGAGAAGTCCTCTTGGTGTTGCCTCCACTATTGCACATGAAATGGGACATAACTTGGGTATGACACATGATACAGCAAATTGTGACTGTTCAAAAACACAACCTGAACAGAACTGTGTCATGGCAGATAGCATTGGGTAAGATTTTTTTTTTTTTAACTATGCTTATAAAGTAGCCTGGTTTTTGCTGTAATTTTTCTTTTAACTCCTTTTCATAGGCCTGTGCTTCCAGAGAGTTTCAGCAGTTGTAGCAAAAGGGATTTGGAGATATTTTTACAGAACAATGATGTCCGCTGCCTTCTAAATGTTCCAAATGAAGATGATCTGATTGGCGGCCCAGTATGTGGTAATGCCATTGTGGAAAAAGGCGAGGAATGTGACTGTGGAACAATTGAGGTAAAACATACATGCAATCATTTTGTAGCTTAGTCTTTTCATTTATCTGTCATTGTGTTGTTTTTTTAAGACGTTCTGGTTATTTTTAGGAATGTGAAAACAAATGCTGTAATGCCACCACCTGCCGACTAACTGAAGGTTCTCAGTGTGCACATGGGGAGTGCTGTGACCAGTGCAAGGTAATGACAAAATCTATTTTGCTATAGCCCAAGCTTTAGGTGATGATGCTCTCCTGAAGCTTTTTATTTTCGTTCCACTTATTGCAAGAACTGAGCAGAGAGGTGTGTGTTGGACAAATGGTCCAGTCATACAGTAGTGGCCAGCATGTTTTGCCGACAGATGCTTGGACTGCATACTCTTTGAAGAAAGTTCCTCTTAAGCGGTTGATTGATTTGTATCCCGAAAGGACACTTGGGTGTGAATGTCAGAGTGACACATATTTCTAAGATACCTTGTTAGCATTTGGGTGCTTAGCAAATTTATTTCATTATTTTTAATTGTCTAAAATGAGCTACTACTGATGGAATAAATGTTTTGCTCCTATATTATTTACCATAATTTATTACATACAGAGTGCTTCATTGTTTTAACTTTTAATACTTAACCATCCCTACAGATAAAGCAAGCAGGAAGTGTGTGTAGACCAAGTGCTCATGACTGTGATCTGGAGGAATATTGCACTGGCAAATTAGCCCAGTGTCCCAAAGATGATTATAAGATGAATGGGCTTCCATGTAACTCTAACCAAGGCTACTGCTACAATGGCGAATGTCCAACACACCAGGAGCACTGCAACCTGCTATGGGGGCCAGGTACAGTTTTCCCTTTATATTTAATTTCGGACACTTGTAAATACGTATATATTTAATAATATTTTTATTTGAGATGGCATTGCTGTTTTGTTGTCTGTGATTTAAACCTGAGCTTGATCCTGAGGTTGGTTGGTCCAGGTCCTCTGGTTTCCTTCCACCTCCCAAAAATATGGCAGTAAAATTATTATGTTAATGTGTGCATGATGGCCTCTGATGAACTGAAATCACGTCCAGGCTGTATTCCCACCTCAAGCCCAGTATTACTGGGAAAGCTTCCAGATCCACCAAACCCTGACTACAATAAAGTACAGAGGGCACATTAATACATGAATATGTATTCAATTTAAGATCTTTTTTTCTTTCTAGATGCTGATGTCGCTGATGATATATGCTTTAACAACAACTGTCAACGGTCTAACAGATGTTCGCAGGAGTAAGTTTGCTTTTGCTACCTTTGCTTTACTTTTAGTATCATTGTGTTTACTACAAAATAACAGTAATCCTTTTTTTCTATAGAAATAAGAAATGCGGGAAAATATACTGCTCAGGTGGAAATGAATTTCCAGTAACAAAAAAGAAAAGTGAAATAAATATGTTACGGACGACCTGCAAAGTGGCTGTTGATGAACATGGGTCAGGTGACATAGGGCTGGTGCCAACAGGTACTAAATGTGGAACAAACAAGGTTAGTGAATAAAAAGTGTTTACTTCATTCATTAATTAATTCATTTATTTATTCATTTGCCTACCATAATAATATTTTTTAATTTTGAAAATTTTATATTTTTTGTTAACAGGTGTGTTACCACAACACTTGCCAGGATGTAGCAGTCTATGGAACTGCTAACTGCTCTGCAAAATGCAATAATCATGGCGTATGTATACGTATACACTATTTCTGATTATGTCATCTGTTTCAATTCAGCAGAATTTAAAAGGGAATGCCATAAAATAACATAATAGAAGAAGTTAGGTTTTCAATGAATCGAAATTGAATTTTTAAAGGTCTTTTAAAGAATAGAAGTAGATGCAATTTTCAACCTGACCTTTATTCCATTGTTTAAGATATTTAGTTGACATTACCCAGCTGATGTGGCGATACCATGTGTGACTGTGCTATTTTAATCATAGGTGTGTAACCATGAGAGGCAATGCCACTGTGATCCAGGCTGGGCTCCCCCCTTCTGTGACACGAAGCTCTATGAGCTTTCAAGCTGTATGTCTATTGTTTTTTAATGTACAACCAAACCAATTGTTGGAATAGTAGACTGATTTTGGCATGTCTAATCTCTGATTTTGTCTAATAGGGCAAGATGTGGTCATTGGTGTGACCACTGTTATAGGCATCCTGCTGCTGATTACTATAATTATTGGAGGACTGATGTATTGTAAAAAAAAACAGATATTCAGCAAGAAAAGGTTTGAACAAGGTTTTTTTAATTTGTTAATTGTCATTGGGAATCAACTGTCATATTTCTTGTATAACTAATAAATATGTGTGTTTTTCACCCACAAGGTCCTTTATGGATGTGAATGCATACCCAGGTCAGTGCAACCCAGCATTTCAGCCAGTCAGTGCAAAGAACAGCCCCAAATGTGGACCCCCTCGTATCAGCCAGCCTACATTTGTAGAATCATCTGTTACACAGACTCTGTTTACTTCTATTTCACCTAGCAGAGCTCCTCCACAGGTTAGATTATTTAACATTTTTTACCTGTACATACATTTATACTAATTATAACAGAAAACTTATAACCGCTTATATTTTACCTGCAGCCTCCATCAGTAGGAGAGCGATCCAGGATGGAACAGGTGATTAATTTATTCTCATTATAAAACCAAAGATTCAGCAAAACAAAAAAAAAAAAAATATGTTGCCTAAATGTTATAATTTCTTTTCATTAATGTGCACATTGGCCTTAAAGACATGTGTGCAGTGATTGTTTTTCAGACTAAAGAATGTTATGCTGTACCCTATACCACACTGTCAAGTCTGTGTGACATTACTGCTAAATTAGATTAGACACAATTTTATAGGAATACCTTTAGTAAAATGATTAATAACTTGTTAGCAACATTTGCCACAAAAGAACAAAACAACATTTTTTTTTCCAAATTCACATTCCTTTTATGGTTTATATTCTAGGTTTGGAAGACTTCGGGTCCATGTCCTGTTGTTCCTAACAATATAAATTTCCCTCAGGTATGGATCAAAATAATCATTTATGATATATTCATATTAAAGGATATTAACCATGTAGGGTTTTTTAGATTTTTCAGAATTTAATACCTTTCTTTGAATCCAGGACAAGCCTCCACTTTCTGGAACTAAACCACTACCTCCATCAAGACCTTTACCTCCACTCATTACCAAGCCTGTAAGTCTTTACATTCCAGTGCTTGTTACTGACATGCTGCTGTTTTTCCCCCTTCTGCTGTGTACTATATGTTTTCTATGTTACTGTTTTCTAAAGATTGCGCTTTCTTAATGTTTGTAGGTGAATAAACCAAAACCCCCTCCAGTGCCTCCTGTGAAACCATCAAGTACAAACCCCACATGGAATCTCCCTCAGGTGAGTTTTTTTTTTTAACATAAAAGAATTTATAAAATTTTCTGAATTAATCTGAAAACAATTGGTTGAGTCTTTTATTTATTCTTCGTGCATATTAGGCAGCTGCAGTACCAAAGGTTCCTCTCAAACCGCCTCAGAAGTTCAGATGATTGGAAGCAGAGTGACTTTCTCTGAATCACTGAGAGCTTCAGAAGAAGCTTTATGAGTAATCATTAATGCCTCTACAAGGAACACAGCTGTGATTATTCAGAATTTTCTGTGCACTTTGGCAGGGAGAAACAGGATGGGCTTTAGAATAATAGGGAAATATCCCATGAAGAAAAGAACTTTTTATGCTCTTTGTGATGCACTCCTTTTTTCCTGGATGTCCTACTTGACATAGTTGCTTGAAGAATGTTACGGTACATCTTGGTGTACTTCTTTAATGAGTTTAGTTATAAACAAAGAAAATTTGCAACAAAAAAAATGTAATTTAATTCAATCAGTGTTTTTATTTAAATCGAGTTTTGTCAAGTTTTGTCATTTTGTCAAGTTTTATGTGATAACGTGCTCGGTTATCTTTTAGTTCTATTATTTAAAAGTCTCTTAAGTGTTTTGTATCATTGTTTGTGTTGTTTTGGTTGTTTTGTCCGCCCATGGACATGTTGATATTAATATTATTTTGGCATGATGTTAACATTGCTCAGCGGGTCTGAGAGACCGAAGACTTCTCTAAAGTCCCTAAGTTTCTAGAACTTATTCATTTTTTTTTAAATATTTAATTAACGAAATGTTCTTTGTAGTTTTAAGATCAAATAAACGATTATGATTGTTTTTACAATGTTGTCTGTAGCACTGGTTCCCATTCCAACTTTCATACATTCATAACTTTTACATTTAGCTACAGTGGTGGAAATCACAGCCTACAGCTGTCAAAAGGTTTTATTTCCTTTGTTGAGGTATTTGCGTTATTATACTGTTTGACTGGTCCCTTAAATTAGATTTTTAAAATCCAAACCTCTTTTTATTTACAAAATAATATAGACTTAGAGCTGATGTGTTCTGAAAGTTACAAATGTATTAGTAGAAATGTTTGTAATTAAAGAGAGAAAATACTACTTTATGCATTCAGAGACTGTTGAGGTGTCCGTGGGATGTATTTTACCGGTAAAACGGTCTCTGCTTGTTAAGATGACATTTTTACTGTTACTGAATTTTGAATCGCTTTTCTGTTTTGGCCATTCTCACGTGCCGTATTTTGGTTGCCTAGAAACCGATCAAAACAACGCGTGAGGTGCAGAGCTGAAGGGCTCGCGGATAGAGACATATGTGTAGATTTTCTAAATCTAAACCTAAAACGTAAGTGCGCCTTATGATGAATAGGGAGCTGAATGAAGAAGCACTGCAGGAACTCTACGCATGGATCGATAAAATCAAACTCTCCAGACCTAAAAGAAATATCTCACGCGACTTCAGTGATGGAGGTAACTCAGATAACGACGCTGCTAGCAAGTGCAATAACTATCATCCAATGAAGCTGAGCAGCAGTGTGTACATACTTCACTCATTACTCTATATACAGCTTTTAGAAATCAAGGAACTTTGAATATAAACCTTCTTTTCATTGACACTACCAGTCAAAAGTTTGTAAAACAGTGTTGAAGGCATTAACAATATGCACTAATCTCCTTTGAACAGTTTATATTGAGATTTTTCTGCTACCTATGTTCCGTAAAGCTCTAATCTGAGGTGATTATTTTTCTAATTGGTGATTTTTGAGGTTGGTAACTCTAAATGAACTTCTCCTCTTCAGCAGAGGTAGGTTTTGGTCTTGCTTTCCTGGGCAGGTCTCCATAACAGCCAGTTTCATCATGGTGCTTTATGGGTTTTGCTACCATAACACCTGACTTTTATTGTTGTTGTTACTTATTTACATATTACACATTAGGGTGACATCAGGGAAATTGGGCCACTTTTTGGTAAATCACTTGGTAAAGCTCCAAAAAAGCAGACTGATTTGTGTTTTTATTTTTAATGTGGTTTGTTTTTAACATGAATATGCTAAATTTATTGAATAAATTATTATTTGTTAGGCGCTATAACTTTTAAAACATCAGTTGTTGCACATTTTTTAGCTGAGCAGCGTTCAGGTAAAGTGGGCCACCCCTTCAAGTAAAATGAGCCACTCATCAGCTAAAATGAGCCATTTAAAATGCAAAGGAAACCAGTCATTTCTGATAAAACAAATCAATTTAATTTAATTTAAACTCATTTTAACAAACATAACACACTCAACACACAAGTGTTGATCTAATAATTCATGAACTACAACACACAGACTAAAAAACTTTTTGTTTTAATATATTCAATGTGTTGCTCACTTGTGAGGTTATATGATGGTGGCTTAGCTCTCTTTCTGATGGCCCTTTTCTCTTTGCGGCACTGAAATCAAGTCAGAGAATGTGACCGATCTCACAGACTGAACAGAAAGAAGTAACAAAAAGAGCCTATGTTATTGCAAGAAACAGAATAAATAACTGGTGTACATTTTATATGATTAGGGACTAAATTGTGTGTGTGTGTGTGTGTGTGCATGAATGTGCATGTGTATATTTGCGTGAGCATGCATGTGTAACATGTCATGTAGCCTAAGTTTAAAAGAAGCCTAGTAGCCTAAAAAATATCACTTACTGTGGAAGTGGAAGGCCCCTCATCCTGAGAGTGGGTTTTTTTCCTGTGGTGTGAACTGATTAAAGAGGTCATTATCTTCTTCCGGTACGTCCTCCAGCACAACCTCTTCAAACACCTTATCATCTACTGGGAAAAAGTACAGTAGTTCTGTACTTTTGGTACAGTGGTGCTGGCGGGCAGAGTGGGTCTAGGTCAGCAGGGGCGACCGTGGTCCAGTGGGCGGGGGTGGGAGAGACTGTGGTCATAACCCTTCGGTCGGTATGTGAGTGTGTGGGTGCGTGTGTGTGTGTGTGTGTGTGTGTACGCACATATGCACACACACCCTCACAGACACACTCTCCCTAACACACACACAGACACTCTCTCTCTTTCTCTCTCTCTCTCACACACACACACACACACACACACACACACACACACACACACACACACACACATATGTATGTGTGTTTGTGAGTGACACAGATGATGGCCCATTTTAGCTGAAACATGTGGCCCATTTTACCTCAGTGCGTTAAGGTAAATTGGGCCACCAAGAGAAACATAAAATTTTCAAAACATATGTTTATATACCAAACTAACAGCATTATTTCCGATTTATGTCATCAAGAGATATATTATGCATAATATTTTTATGTCCATGTTTTTTTTTTATAGAGTTATCATCCTTATAATGGTTTAGTTAGATTTGGTATGCCAGGCTACTTACTATGCAGCTTTTTGGTGCAGTCTTGATTTGAATTATTGCCCCGCCCACCATAGCAACCATAAACAGTTCGAAATGCTTTGCAGTGATTGGCTCTAAATTCCAGAGGCGCTGGGCCCCCCAAACCTTAAATGGCCCATTTTACCTGATGGCCTATTTTACCTGATATCACCCTAGTTCATAGTTTTTTTAAATCCATCTTTGTTCTAAAATGGAAATCCAAACTTGTGTCTATACCTCTGACTGGTGTGTCGAAACATTTAACTGGTACTATGCATAAATATCATCTGGCTGATTTCCCCTGTTCATTGAGTTATAAGATGTAATGAAAAAAGGTACTTTAGGGAAGTCGGTTTGGGGGCATTGTTGGCTCAGTAGTTGGTTTCTCGCCACCCATGTAGTAAACCCTGATTCAATTTTCATCTAATGCCCAAACCCAGCCACTGGATGCACTGCCGGTCCCAAGCCTGGATAAAATGGAAGGGTTGTGTCAAGAAGGGCATACAGTGTAAATCTGTGCCAAGCTGAGTGTATATCAGATAGTCAGCTGTGGCAACTTCTTGACGGGTACAGCTAAGAACTATTTTGGGGGAGTGGAGTTAAGAAACACATTTTGCTGAGGTTTTTATAAACATCTGGACATATTTTTTTCTTGATGTAATGCAGTGTGGTTGTGGGTCTGTTTTAGAGAAATACCCCAGTGCCCTACAAACACTGCATGAAAAATAAGTGCAGATAGGTCTATGGAATAGGTTTTTCAATTGTTGGGGTCCTGGCTGCAAAATGTTTTAGATTTACTGAGCTATATCGCTAAAAATGCTCTGCATTATTCTGGCTTTCACATCTGTAGTTATGGCTGCTGAAGTTGTGAAGCACTTTTTCCCCAAGATGGTGGAACTACACAACTACACACCCGCACACTCCACTCAACAAAAACTGATTAACTGGAACACACTGAACAGGCAAGTTTTTGGTCTTTTTTGCAGATAAAAAAACATTGCTTATTTTACCCTGCCATTGATTCATACACTCCCAGGGGAATAAATGAGAGTTTCAGCAACATTTCTGCTTTAGCATTAATGAGGGATGGGAAAGATGGGGCTGAATATTATTATTATTATTTTTATCTAATGCCTTTCCTAAAATAGGCATATTCGATTTAGGATAATATAATACATTTTATATTATTATTAGTAGTAGTAGTAGTAATAGTAGTATTAGTATTCAATATGTCATATTTTGTGTTTTTAAATTACAATATCCATTAAAATTATTCCCTGCTATCCCTGCTATCACTTTCACTTTCTCTAAAATTAGAAAAACAACTTTTTCTATTTTGAAAACTCTTCTGTGTCGGGCAATTTACTGACTGTGTAATGCTGGAGATCCCTTCCCTAAATGTAAAATTAACATCCCATTAAAGAACATTTCATCTTGATTAAATGTTTCTCTTTGTTGAATCTGTTTATAGTATGTAGATTGTGCACTGAATCTCTGTGAATGAGTAGTTACAACAGAAACAATAACATTTTAGAATGCACATTGTAATGTAAAACTGTCATTTGGATTACAACAGGTACTTAATGTCAGGGCTACGGGTTATTGCTTGTTTGGCATAAAAATGTACAGCGACTAACTGAAATGCAGAAAATGTTGAATGTGGTTGTTTTTTCAGGAAGGTTTTTTCCAAGCTGAATTTCCATGTACCAGTAGACACTTTAAAAAAGATCACACTCAGCACCCCCGGCAGCATAGAGCCGGTTCTGTGTGCTCTCAGAGAGAGATTAGAGGACAAACAAGTTTCAGATGGCACTCAGGTTAGTTACTGTAACTTCATCTGTGTGTGTGTGTGTGTGTGTCTCTGTTGTTTGTTTTTCAAATTCAGTCAATGACCACATGAATAATGAATTGTCCTTGTCTCCTTTAGAATTTGGAGTACTACAGCACTGTAAATGAGAAAGCACAAACAGGTAGGTTTATATGCACTTTCCTGAAGTTTATTATTATTATTTTTTATTAGGCTATATTTTTATCAGAACAATGTACATTGAAAACATTCAGTATTAGAAACACTGTCAAAGGCATTCATTTTTTTTTAGTTTTTTACCCACAAAATCAAAACCAACATAAAACTGAACAAGAAAATACATAAAATAATAATAATAATAAATAAATAAATAAATAAATAAGAAGAAAAATACATTTAAAAAAGGGGATATAAAACTATTTTGGGGACAAGGATGAGGACTCAAGGTTGGAGGGGCACATTCTTCTCGATAAAAATTATTAAAGGATCCCATGTTTTATAAAATGTTCTATCCTTTGAGAAAATATTAAAATTTTTCGGTTTTTAGAAATGTCATTATATCATTAAGCCATAGTGACAGTTTAGGTGTCATTGGTGATTTCTATTCTAAAAGAATTTTTCTTCTAGCTATTAATGTTGCAAATGCCAGGGCATTTTTTTTTTCTTTTGTTATATGAATGTCATCACATGTGACACCGTATAGAGCAGTTATTGGGTTAGGGCGAATTCTTAAATTAAATGCAGAGTTTAGGATGTCAAATTAGGATGTCAAATATTAAAAGCCAAAATTGTCTCAGTTTAGAACATGACCAGAACATATGGGTCAAATCAGCCTTGCTTGCATTGCACCGGTCACATGTTTCATCTGTATTTGAGTATATTTTAGCCAGTTTGGTTTTACTATAATGAATACAGTAGAAAACTTCATCTAAATCAAACTAAGACTTGCACAGGAAGAAGTCCTGTTTATTCTGTCAACAGCTTTATCCCAAGGGTCTCTGGATATGTCAATTCCTAGCTCTTTTATCCATTCCTTTTTAATCTTATCAATTGATATATTTTTAAGTGTCATAATAAGGTTATATATTCTGGAAATTAGGCCCTTGAGGTGTATAGGGGTCTTGAGGACTAGGTCCAGTCCCAATTCAGAGGGCATTTGAGGAAACTCAGAGCAATGGGCCTGAATATAGTGACGAACCTGAAGAAATCTAAAAAAGTCAGACTTTTGGAGGTTAAATTTTCATGTCAAATCGTTGTAATTAGCGAAAATATTATCAATAAAAAAGTCACTACATTTAGCTAAACCAAGGTGCTGCCATTGCTCGTAAATAGCATCTACAGTAGCTTGGCAGCTGGGAAAAGGTGATTATTACATATAGGGGTTTCCAGGAAAAAGTCTGTTAGTTGAAATGTTTGTCTAAATTGATTATAAATTTTGAGGGTTGAAATTACAACTGGATTTGGGGAAAACTGCGAGGGTGAGAATGGTGACTTCATTGTAATCAACACTGCCAGTGATGTTGATTTGCAAGATTTTGCCTCCACTTCACACCATTCTGTATGTGGAGATTAAAACCAATAAATAACTTTTTGCAAGTTTGCTGCCCAGTAATAATTTAACAAATTTGGGTGAGCCAGTCCACTGTCCTTCTTGGAAAGGACTTTCCTGAAGTTTAAAACGTCACAAGTCACATTGTGTCCATCATCCCTATACGGCTTAGCTGTTATGTGGTTATGCATGACAATTCCTCCAGTTTCACCACAGTGTAACCTCAAAACCTTTATTGTTTCAGTTCTACTGCTTGCTCATCCCGTTTGTTCCACAGAAACACAGCAGATTAAAGCCCTTACTAACATATTCTTAGAAAATCAAGATGCTGTGTAAAATGATCTCATTGTCATACTACTTTAATACCTTTAACCCAGACGTCAGCAAACACTAAATATATAATCTTGCTCTTTAGAAAACCATACCGAAATGCAGAAGTTGTGGACATGATTTTTACTTGTGCACCCAGTCATTTTGTTCAACTGTGTGTTTTTCATTGCACCATGACATGTTTTGTTCTGAACCCCACAGCATTTATATTACTTTATTAAATTCATATCTGAAGATGATCACTCACTGATAAAGGGGCATTAGCTCAGTTGCATTCCTATTTTATGTCAACATGTAAATTAGGACCAGTGTTTTAGCCTTGCTGGCCTTCAACAGGACAAAGGACAGATGTAGAAGAACAAATATTTGTTATAGATTTTTAAATATCTCACAGTAATATGAGTTTATATTTATAGTCAAATATCAAAATCAAATACAACAATGTAAGTTTATTGATAACAAACTTGTCTACGCCAGCCATTTCAGCTCTCAGTTTCCCACTCCTCAATCTTATCTCTCCACTATGTCCTAAGGTCAGCCCAACTCCCACTTTTCATGTAGAAAAAACTTCTCCTATCAGTTCCTTTCACCAGATGGCCCTTATCACTATCCACAGACTCGGCCCAAGACTTATCGCTGCTGTTAGCACAAAGCAGAATGTCGCAGTTGCAATCAGGAAAACTATGTTAAATCTTACATAGGCACAAATGCTCATATTAAGGGAGACTAAATATACTATTACTTTTATTACCTGTTGCTTTGTCTTAGTTTGTTCATTTCCTTCTGTTATGGGACCCTGTAAAGGTTAAACCTTATTGGTGTTAATGACTCAAAGCTTTAAGCCAAATAAAAGTCTTTCGCTCAACTGCTCTGTAGTCTGGTGTTCTCCATCACCATTCTTTTGATCATTTGACACCAATGTGTTTATTAGGTTCACATAGAGGCTAATTAGATTAGCTTTGCCAGCTAGGATCAAATAAAACCAACTGGCAGGAAAGGATTATTTTTTCAGCTTGCAAATGATTCTTGAAGGAATCAGAAGGCATGTTTTACTGAGATTCTTAAAGTGACCAATTTTAGTTATTTTTAAAACATGTAAACATAAGTACATGCATCTATCAGTGTTTTAACCATTTTTACATTACAGTATTTATCACTTTAACACTTTGGCTTTATAATTGATTATTCTTTGAAGATAATTAATGATTATTGTTTCATGGTATACTCTTCCGTATATTAGCAAAAATGTATGTATGTATTTATTAAAAATTTTTTTTCATTTCTCTTGCAGAAAATGACCACAGTGCTCTTGAGAAAATTCATAGGACAGCAGGTCCTTTTAAAAAGTCACAGAAATCTAAGTATTACCTATATTGTTTTTATTAGTATTTTCATATTATCACTGTTATTAAAGAATTGGACAGCTTTTATGACTGCGCTTATTATTTTACAGCCCTCTTATAATACCAAGTGAAAATGTAGATCCGGCTATCCTCTTGCTTTTGGAGGAGAAGGAGCAGGCTCTGTTGGCTTTACAGGAGACTGTAGAGGTAAGGCTTAAAAAACATTTACACCACTTAGAATTTCTGTTTCAATTCATTAGGAAGATCAAGAAGGGGCAAATGTGAACACTACTGTTTTTTTTTTTTGTTTGTTTTTTTTATCATGACCTGTGGACAAACTTGTACGTATGGTAACAAGTAACACCCTAATTGCTAATTTATAACTTCTTAAACACTATGGAAGGGAATTATTGCTATCTTGTGGGATTTTTGGATTTTTATTTATTACTTTTTTCTTAATTAGTTCAAGCTGTCAAATTTTCAAAGCTGTCAGCCCTAAAAGGAAACCATCTTGCTTCTGTCAATATTCTACACTTTAGCTTAAATTAATTTGCATTTTATCTAATGGGTTGAAACTAATATCGGCCATCTGACAAAAGACTTCGTAAACAAACTCCTGATACACAGGATACCCCCCTGATACCCCCCTTTCAGGCGCAATTAACAAAACACATGAGCTATCCTCATGTACTTCACATAAGAAACACGTCATCTCATCAGCTTGTGTCATCCCGGAATACACGAATAGATGGTAAATGCGAAAGTTCTCTAATGCAAGAGTAAACGTCCTTCCTGTAATTTACTCATATGCAATGGTTATTTTGCAAAAGTACTTCCTCCTGATTTTGCAACTGTAGTGTTGTAATCAGAAGTAGATCAGAGTGTCATTTAAATTGCTCAGTATGTTTTTGCATGTCACAGCTGTTTTGAAACACCTAGTTTTAGGGCTTTTCAATAACACTTTAAAAGTATATTAGTGCAAAATAACTAATAAGTAACACTTCGACACAAACTCGTACAGGTTTGCATGTGTAAAAAGGTGCAAACACATTAACACCCGCAATACATGTGCAAGTTTATTTACTAACAGGGACTACAGAGATCTGCAGCTTTACACGGGCATTATTATGTAAAACTGCCTATGCAACTTTTCACCAGGCTTAAAAACGTACAATGCCATATAAAAGTTTTTTCCCCCTTCCAGATTTGGAGAATCTCAGATTCTCAGATCTCAGATTCTGAGGACTTTGACTAGACCACTCCAAAAAAGTGAATTTTAATTGTTTTGAGCCATTCGCGATGCAGTACCAGTCCCAACACATCCTGAAAAAAAAAAACCTGTGTCAAGTTGTTGTGCAGATCAGTTGGTCCACTGTGGCAACCCCTCGACGGGAGCAGCCGAGAGTCTAACAACAACAATTCAGCGGTGGACATGCTGGTGTGTTTCGGATCATTGTCCTTCTGCATAACCCAAGTGCCCTTGAGCTTGAGGTCACAAAACTGTTTTGTCAGACGTATATGTGCTCAGTGCACAGGCTGTGTGCTCAGTCCCCTGCTGTTCACACTGCTGACTCACGACTGTTTAGTGACACACATTTCGAATCACCTCATCAGGTTTGCTGATGACACGACCGTGGTGGGTCTCATTAGCAAGACTGACGAGTCAGTGTACAGAGAGGAAGTACAGAGACGAATGGACTGGTGTAAAGACAATGACCTCTCTCTGAATGTCGACAAGACAAAGGAGAAGGTTGTTGACTTTAAGAGGACACGAAGCGATTATTCTCCGCTAAGCATCCACGGCTCCTCTGTGGAGATAGTCAACAGCACCAAATTCCTGGGTGTCCACCTGGAGAAGAACGTCATCTGGCCCCTTAACACCAGCTCTCTGCACAATAAAACCCAAAAACGTCTCTTCTTCCTGAGAAGGTTGAGGGTAGATGTTAGGGAACACACACCTTCCAAAAAGTTAAACCTTTGTCTCATCACTCCACGGAATATTTTTCCAAAAGTCTTGGGGATAATCTAGATGATTTTGGCAAATGTAAGACGAGCCTTCATGATCTTTTCGGACAGCAGTGGTTTTTGCCTTGAAACTGTACCATGGAGGCCATTTTTGCCCAGACTCTTTCTTATAGTTGAATCATGAACACTGACCTTAACTTAGGCAAGCAAGTCCTGTAGTTTTTTAGATGTCATTATGTATTCTGTTATGAGACATCATTGTGCACTTGGAGTAATTTTGGCAGGTTGGCCACTCCTGGAAAAGTTTAAAACTGTTCCAAGTTTTTTCCATGGTTTGGTAACCCTTTCCAGACTGATACATGTCAATTACTTTGTTTCTCACTTGTTCTTGAATTTATTTAGATCATGTTGTTTCTTTAGATCTTTTTCTAGATAGTGTCCTTCACTAATCGGGCCTGGGTGTGACAAGTGAAATTTAACTCAGCTTTTATTCATGATTTGGCAAGGGTGCAAATACTTTTTCACATAGGGCCATGTAGGTCTGCACAGCTTTTTTTTTTAGTAAAACCATTTAAAAACTGCATTTTGTAGGCCCTCTGGGTTTTCTCTGGGTTATCTTTGTGTAATATTCAAATTTGTTTGATGATCTAAATCTTATAAGTGTAACAAATAGGCAAAAAGGGGGCAAATATGTTTTCCACAGCACGGTATATATATAAATGATGATAAATAATGATTACTACCTTAAATATCTTAAAGTATTAGATATCCCCCTCATGGTTGCATGTTCAGTGCCAGAAGCAAGGTAGAGATAGTTTATCACATGTATATGTATACATGAACAGAATATACAGTTGTCCGATTTTGGATTTTTATTGTATTTTGAACATTTCTTGATACCCGATGGCACATTGAATAGATAATTTGTCTAGTGTTACAAGGTTCCCTTCAAATTTCCGTGCATAAGAGGAATTAAAAATTCTGTCAAAATGTTACTTTAATTACAAAACATCCTCTACGTGATTGCCATTTCTTGCTTGGTAAATGAAAAAATACTTACAGTCCTTTTGAATTTACTAAATGTTCGGCAACAGTGTTGTGTATTGCTTGTTGTGATGTGCTTGTCATGTTTCCTGTTATAGTACATTTCAACCTTGCAACAGCTTCCTGATCCTGCCATGGGAATGATGTCAATACATTCTTCTTTTGTCAAAAGCATTTTAAAGGTTATCTGTAATACACGTACCTATAAAACTAAGAATAAAATGTATTTTAAGACATTTTGGTAAAAAAAGATTATTTTTAAATTATTTTTAGCAGTGTTGATTTTGGCAGCTTATTGCGATTTAGTTTTCCTCTTACTCTTTTAACGAAAATGTACATTAGTTTTGCTAGTCTATTTTTATTTAACACTGAAAACATTTTTATTTAATTTTAGTCACGTGAACTAACTTTCATAAAAAATAATGTCGAACTTATTTTGCCTTTAAAATACTATAACAGTTAAATTACTTACTGTAAGGCCACATTTTTTAGTCAAATATTTCACAGTGACAATTTCATTAAAAATGTCTTTTGATTTGTCTAAAAAACAGTTTTAGTTCAGTGAACACAAGCTCTTAGACCACTGTAAATCATAAGCAAAGCAGCCCTATTTCAGATGCAATCCTATCTTTTGAGGTATAAAAGTTATTCCACATCCTGTATACACTGCCCGAAAAACATCTTTCTGCAAATTACCTTCTGCAAATAGCTAAAAATAATTTAGTTTGTCAAGCTGAATACCGGTAATTTCTGTCAGTAGTAAAACACAGTGTATTGATCATTCTTATATCCTACTGCTCTTCTTGCAGATTTTACAAATGAAAGTGAACAGACTAGAGCATCTGGTTCATCTGAAGGATCTACGTATTGAAGACCTGACTAAGCACTTGGAGAGGTACAAGGCCGGCAAGAACATTCCATGAATACGAGTACGACAAACACACACAAAAAAAAAAATCATACAAGGGCTGAAAAAGACATCACACTGTTGTGCTTTCTGTCCCTTTTCTTCTTTAAATCATCTTATTCCTCACTCTGTAATGCTGTCACTGATGATCAAAACTACATTCTAAATGTAGTAATCACAATGAATAATGCTTTTGCTTATTATTGATCCACATAATCAGGCTGTATATACTTTAGGGATTACATGAAAATTATTGCATTTAAACTTATTTGTTTTCCAAAATGTTTTTGCATTGTTGTTTTTGCATGTTTCTGTAGCTGCCTGTAATATTTTTGTAAATATAGTGTTTGGCAGTAGATTATGTGACATCAGCTTGTAAATTGAGATTTATTAAATTTGTATGTTTCATTGAAATCTCATTAAGTTGGTTCTTTAGGTTGATTTTATCTAAATTAAAACAGACTAGACAGAACATGATAAAATAAAGACTGCAACTCTATTGTAAATATTTAACTTTTGAAAAATTTTTGTTTATTTAATAAATGTTCATTTATTTTGGTTGTTATATCAATTCAATTCAGTTCAATTCAATTCAAATTTATTTGCAAAGCAGCTTTACGCAATCCAAAGAATTATTTAAGTTTGTATGAGATGTGAATGTTTATGAATCACAATGATAAGACTGTCCCTGATAAGCAAGCCGAGGACGACGCGACAGTAGCAAGGAAAAACTCCCTGAGATTGTAATAGGAAGAAGCCTTGAGAGACTCAACAGGGAACCCATCCTCATATGGGTGAAACAGATAGCAGGGATTGATCTGCATCATACTGTGTGAGACTGGAAGTTCAGTATAACAGGAGATGTGTTTAAGTTAAAATTGAGTCCAGTTCGTTATTGAGGCTCAGGTAGACTCCAGTCCTGAACTATCGAGCGACTGAAGTCACAAATCCTCAGAGACTTGTGACAGCTGTCTGCATCAGCTGAGGACAGGACCGTCTTTGTGGAAAATGGAACCGTCCCCAGTCACCACATGCACCACACGTCCCCCACGTCATTACACGTATCCCAGGCAGACCATGCGACAAGATCTCCAACCAGAAGCAGGACACCAGGACCACTCCAGGGGGCAGAGGGGTCTGGATCACTGACAGCTCAGAAGCAACATGTATAGCTCGACAGAGAGCCAGGTAAAGGGAAAGAGAGAGAGGGAGCGAGAGAGGAGAAGAGAGAGGAGGAGAGAGCAGAAGGGAAGAAGAGATGGCGGTTAGGTATGGTCACAATCAAACAATGTATAATGGGAATGTGATATCACACGATCATTTTGCTTGCCACACAAAATTAATCAGCCTCTAATATAAAAATATAATCAAATGAAATTGTCATTTAATGGTTTATTTAGTGGTTGTGAAGGGCATGTTTTTTCTTTCTTGTAGGAGAATTTTTTTTTTAAGAATGTTCCAAATTGGTTTATTGGCCTGTCTCAGATTTTCTTCAGCCTAATGATGGCCTCCTTCACTTGCATAGACACCTCATTATGAGAGTTCAAGTGCACAGCTACCAAATATAATACTCAGAGCCACCTCCGGTCCTTATATCTTTCTAAATATTTATGGAACAAGGGAATAGGCCACACTTGGTGATGCAACTGCTTAAACAATTTCCCTCTGGGATTAATAAAGTTTGAATTTGAATCTTGAATCGTGTTGCTGTTTGTTACAATATTTATGAGCTCCCAAATATATGAAAATGTCTGTAACTCCTGAGAGGTTAATGCCATACTTTTGTCAAACCTTTTCAATTAAGGCTGAAAATCCTGACTTCACTCTCATCTTGAGTGTTTCATGGATGCAGAATGCATAAAAACTTATATTAGTTCCAAACTTTATGGGCCTGACTGTACATCTATGTACATCTACTCTGCCTTGTTACATGCTTTAAAAAATGTTGGTATGCTGAAGCATTAAGAGTTCCTTTCACCTGAAGTAAGGGGCCGAGTCTGGGGAAATTGACTGATAAACAACCAGTTCCAACATGACTGCGCACCAGTGAACAAAGCAAGTTCCATAAAGAAATCGATAAGCGAATTTAGTGTGCAAGAACTTGACTGGCCTGCACAGAGTCCTGACTTCAGCCCGATAGAAGACCTTTGGGATGAATTAGTATTTACACTTATACTGTTTACTATAACACTGTGACCTCTTGCCTTTACACACACACATACACAAACACACACACGCACGCACACACACACCACTCCTCCTCTCGCCTTCACACTCACACACACACACACACACACACTCTGCACAGAAACACTGCTCTGTCGCGATTCTTTTCAAAGGTAATTTGCAGGTTAATTAGTTTTTTTGTTTTGTTTTACTTTACAGCAGTGATTATGTTAGCGTGCGCTCACGCAAGAGTTATTAGTGATGTTCCTAGCTAATTTTTCTAATAAAACAGTCTTTCCGTTAATGTGTGTGTGTGAAACTCAAATAAGAGAGGAGGAAGGTTTACTGTGTAAGACTAGAAGAGGGAGGGGGCGGGGGGGGGGGGGGGGGGTCTGATTCCTCCTCTACTCTTACTTTAGCTTCGCTCACATACACAAACACACACACACACACACACACACACACACACACACACACACACACACAGCGCCTGCGGGCATAAACATAACATTTTTTCTTCAAGGTAAAATGCAGGTTAATTTTTTTATTTTTACTTTCTATTTTGTATTAATTATTTTTATGTATTTATTTTTTGGGCTGTGGAAAAAAATAATTTGAGTGTCCATTATTTCTCATGGGAAAATTTTAGTGTTTTAAAATACAAGCCCACTTCCTGAATAAATTATGTTCGTAATCCAAAGTTCCACTATATGCGTTTCTATTTTGTCTGACATTACGAACCATATGCAGGAACTATTACAAGTCTCAATGGTTAATTGTGCAAAAAGATTACCAGTAGCTATATATGTATAATACATTTTTTTAGAGTAACATTATAGAATTACAAATCTTGATAGTTATTGGTGCCAAAAGTTGACCAATAGCCATATATGTATAATACAGTTTCTTAGAATAACATAACGAGGCAATGAGACAACAAACCCACATCCTGTGCAGCTATACTTGCTACTTCCCCTGTAAATTACGCCAATGTTTCAGCTTAAAATATCTGCTGCAATAAAATATAAGCTAATTGTGCAGGTCTTTATGCATGTGTGCATATCTTTCTCCAAAGTGTTAGCCCTTTACTTAAGCATCTGCCTCACACAGTGGGATATCTCGGACTGACTCAGAATGGAGGAACAAGCAGCTTGGGAATGTGGGAATGGAATCTTGGTAGGTCAAGCAACAGTAGAGCTCAGTGACTTGCAGGCAGTTTAAACACTGAGCAAAGCCTGGGATAAACAGTTTCTGTCGCTTCTGTAGTCTTATAGTAAAAAAGACAAGGTATAACTTGTACTTGTTTAGGAAACATATTTCTAAAGCATTGTTAAAACACTAAACTTTGATTTTTCTATTCCATACTGTAGTCCAGGGGGGGAAAACTACAGGCGTTACAAATCAGAAAACACTAGTTAACATAAAACCAGAGTGCCTGTGTAACACACTGTCAGGACAAATAAACAACAGCATGAGGCGTTGTAAAAATTTTTGCTGTAAAACAAACGTTTCTGATGATTTTTGATCTAGTAAAGTCAAGCAAGGACAGGAAAAGCTACACTGTAAATGAGTCAGTGCATAAAGAATACATGGTACCATTTCCCGATGACTAAGTCTGTGATCATGACAAGCCCAGTTAGTCAGGCTGAGCCTAAATGTAGAATCCCACAAACCAGAAATGGAGAGATCTAACAGAGGAGCTATTAGGGTGGTGCATTCATGGGTGTACATTAACATCTGAAAGTGAAACAAGCAATAGGGTCTGATATTAGTGTTGTTTTATTCTAAGAGAAGCTGTTAGATAGAAAAAATTGGGAAAAATAAATTTGATTTTATAAGTTAATACAAATACAAGCTTTGATCAGTGTTACAAGGCATGTTCTAATGTTCTTAATATTAACATTTAGTCTGGGACATTGATTTTTAACTTAAAAAAATTACAGCATCAACAACAAAACTGTTGAATAACTATTATTATTGGTTACTCCATGATCCTCTGCAGGAAAAGCAGAAGAGAAAACTAATTCATTAATATTATGTTTCTTATGACTATGGAGTTGTTTTTTCAGGTGCAAATGCCTTCTGGAGCCGTCTCAGTAGCCGTGTCTGTAGCGTCATCACACTGTAATGTAATCTGCAGACAAGCCTTCAGCTGCTGACAAGGACTTCCTATCCATCGCTTAAGACAAATTCTGTCCACTCCCCAGGGACAAATGGAGGAAAAAATCTTGTTTAGACACATTATGGATAAACAACTCCCTTAGACAATGACAATTATATTGTGGATAATAATAATAATAATTATAATAATAATAATAATAATAATAATAATAATAATACAATTTAAAGCCAAGAAAAAATTATGTCCATATCAGAAATTATAGAACTACTGCAATTACAAGTAGTTATTTTAGAGCCTGAGGTCTTATCTAAAGACCCCCTGATAAGCTTTTCTTTTAAATGTAGTGCATAGTTGTCTTTTTTTTTACTTTCAATTTCTTGCCTTCTGCAATAGTAATTAGCCAATTTTGTTTAATTTGAGCAGTTGCATGGTTTTGCACAATCACTGTGAGTACATGGGAAACTAAGGAAATCTTACAGAACATTTTACCAAGCAAACGTTACCTCAACAGACCTCAAAAGATGTTATCAGAGGAGTGTTATCAGGCAACAAGAACAAAAACAAAGCCTGAAAAAAACGTGCGCACACACACACACACAGCTGCTTTGAGGCAGGCAGGGTGAGGGACTGAGTGTCACGGCAATAAGCTATAAGATGACATCTACGTTTCTACTTCCTTCACCTTAGAATGGACACAGACACTTACAATTTTTTTTTCAGTTGGAATGTGAAGATAATATTGCCACAAAAGAATCTTTGAAGATCGATAAAAATGGCTTCATTTTGACTTGGTTATCTTTCGCATGTCATCATTTCCACATATACAATATAACACTTTTGTGTTCTTTCTTATGAACTGCAGTTAGGAATTTATTGGAAGATAGCACTTTCTTTAAATAAGGTTCTGGATTTTGATTTACAAAAGTATTTAAATTAATTTCCGTTTTACTTTGGGAAAATATTAACATACAGTATATTTGTCGTCATATTTATATAAAACTACTGTATATGTGGATGTGTTTGTAACCCACACACCAATATGTATATAAGGATTTGTTTTATAAACATAACTTGACTATTGAAATATTAGCCTCTTTAGGCCTAAATCACTGTATTTAATTAGATCATTTTAAAATGGAGATGTGAAATATTGGGTATTATATTAAGTGTTTCTTCTTTAATTAAAATTGCAAGTAGATATTAATTCAATATCATGGTTCAGCTTATGAGGTGTAAATAAGACAGATTATGTTAAATTGACTAATCAATTAGGCTCCAAATTACAACTAAATAATTACTAAAGTGTAATTATAACTTTACCAGTAGTTGATCATCCTCAGCTAATCCTGAGTTGTGGTCTCCACTACAGTAAAAAAATATATATATTATTGTGGATTCTCTGAAGAGTTTTCATGATGTCATGATAATCATGAGGTATGCAGACAGTCACTGAATCACTTCAATTAATAAATATCCCACTCAAGTTATTGGGAGTGCCATACCAAAGACATCTGAGGAATACTGCATCCGGTCTTTTCACTAAAACACTATTTAAAGAGCATGTTAAGGCACATATAAGCTTCTAGTAATGTCCAGTAAGACCTACTCATTTCATTACACACACGATGACCTGATGTTTTGATTATGATGCTTATCCTGTTACCACAGTTAGTTAATATCAGAAAGATCAGCAGCTACCCTTGATGCACAGGTTATGTACCTCTCTCTCTCTCCCTCTCTCTCTGGGTGGAACAACTTCCTGCAGATTTCCTGTGAAAAAGTGAAGGAAGGAAATGTACCACATCAAGGAAGCTTTGCTGACTCACTGGCATCAGCCACATCTGTCTCACTACAAAGTCTTTATTTAAGACTTAATCATGCCTAATCCACCCCTCCAGATGTGTTTAGGTTACCTTTGAACTCCTAAAAAGTGGTTCACAAAGAACTTTCACAAAGAAAGAAAAAGAAATGCCTTTTTTTTATTTAAGGTGAGTCTGCATAAACCAGAGACATGCAGCTTTGAGAGAATAAAGAAAAACTTTAAAGTCTGACTGTTAACAAAGACAGAAGTGAAATATGCTGAAACATGCTCAAATTGTTTCTAGATCAGCAGACATTTGAAAAATAATTGGGTCAAGGCAGGCCCTTGTCCTATGAACGTCAGTGGGAGTACTATTTTTTTCTGTCGGCTGACTGAAGTGACCACTTCCTTCCTTTTCCCCTGGTCACCTCATGGGCACTGTTTCAGTCCTACACAGAAAAGTCAACACATCATTTAAAAACATTGACATTTCCTGTCTTTAGACAAATAACTGGCTAAAGGAGTTTATATCCTAAATATAGATGGATACATGAGCAATAACAAGCACTACAAGTATTATTATTATTAGTAGTAGTATTAGTAGTAGTTTTTCTGTGACCTTGCAGTTGTTTTCCAAGGCATTACTTTTTTTCTGCTAAACTTTTCATGTTACAAAAGGAAATGAGCAATGCATTAGGTCACTGCATTTAAAACACTTCCTACGACACACTCTTTTTTAGTGTTGTTTTATTTTTATTTTTCTAAATGCTTATTTAGGCACTAAATTGTTAACCTTAACAAAAAGAAAACCTAGTAACACATTTCAAAAGACTTTTTAATAACTTACTGCTAGTAAGTGTCACTCAAAGGCCTACAAGATAAAACATGTTAACAAGTGTTTTTATAAAACATGATGGGGTAGACTCGCTGACTTTTAGGGAAACTCAGGTCTGGTTTGTAGTGGATCTGGAGCCTATTCTGGATGTCCATGTTATTTTTTTATTTTTATAATAATGAGGAGTTTGATGCTGTCAATATATACTTTTTTTCCCATTTTAATGTTTGAAGTAAATCTGAAGTGCAATTGGGCCATAGCTTGAATGTGTAAAAGTACAACTGTTCCTAATATAGTGGACAGTAAGTGTACATCCCGTTAGTATAATAATTTTATAAATATGCTGACTTAACACAATTCTAAACAAAACTTAAATAAGTAAATACATTACCTCTACCATACAGGATGCTGTGCTGTTGGCCAGTGTGACTAGTTTAAAGATCACCACCCGTAGGATAATAGAGGAATGGCAACATTACACCACCTCAAATGCAAATGTGTAAATATGTTTACATTTGCATAAATAAAAAATTTAATGATTTTGTAATATTTGTGGTGATGCATGATTTGCCACATGAAGAACAGCTATAAATCCCTGAATTTACCCTCATCTTTAATAACTTATGATTTCCCTTGCGCCAAACATCATTAAGAATGTTGTTTGATCAATAGTTATTGCATTTTTTGCATCCGTTTTTAAACATTTTGTAGTGTTATTCAACCCAACAGGTATTTATACCTCTTTACCAGTAGGGAAAAGTGAGAGACCGAAATCAGTTTAAAAATCAGACAAAAAGTTACTGTTCAGTTGTTAAAGCACAAAACAGATCATTCGCAAAAAAAAAAATGGCAAACAACTACCTAAATATAAATTGGTGGTATCAAAATAAGTTTTATTTTAGAGAACTGAGCTGTCAAAATGTTACAAATTTTGCATATAAATGTTGGGAAATCAAGAACTCAACTTATGCATACGTATAAAAGTCACATTCACAGAGTAACTTCATTTTACCCATTTTAAATGATCGGCACTGAAATTCATATCCACCACTAGTAATTAGTTTCAAAAAAGTATGGATTTCTTTATAATCATTTTAAACATTTAATTACATTTAACCAAATAATGCATTTCCCTTAAAATTGTTATATATTTTCTGAACCCTTTAAGAATATGTACTTTAAAATCACAAGGGAAAAAAGTTTAATGTTAACAGAGAAGAGAAGGAAGCCCACATGAATGGCCAACACTTATGATGGAATTATGACAGTGACTTGATGAAATCTCAGCTCTTCGACTTATCCTACAACAACTCAAAGAAAACAGGTCAGACACAAAAGATACCATTAACAAAAAAAAAAAGCATTACACATCTGAATGCCATTACAGGCCTGATGAATCACCAAAGAAATATTCTTTTTAAATGAACAGAGAGGGGAAAAAGTCCTAAAAGCCAAGCCAAGTTTGACTAATCAACCAGGCAGAAAATCCTGAAACCCACAACCTACTGAAAATGAAGAAGACTTGAGAAGATACTTTTGGTAAACTCATTCTGCATGTCTCTTTCCTGAGAATTAGCACCTATACACTCAACAGGTTATAGCCATAACCACTGTAAGTGCTTACAACATTTCATTTAATGCACACAAACTATTCACATGGGAAACTAAGACAATCTAAATCTAACAAAGCTGAAACTGTGTTCTTTGAGGCTCAATTAGTATTTTCCTCTAGTCTATATCTACTAAAGAACCCATACTCCCCCCTAGTGGTGAACTGAAACATAACAGCAAAAGTGAGTTTAAAGTGTTCTTTACCCCAAACTAACAGTTCTAGGAAGTCTATTAACTGGTACAACTTTACTAAAAATGTAATAGCCCTTTCATTAGGTCAGTAGTTTCCGTAAGTATTATTTTTTACTTTCCACATACATAAGCCCTTGTCAAATTCCCGTTGCAGGTTCCTGCTGGATTACTGGAGGTTACCATTTTGCACATCACTCATGCTGTGAAATCAAAGTAAAACTAAACTAGTTGTGTTTAAATCATGGCAGCAAATGGCATGTCGGGTTTTTAAGCCCATGCTATGAAAATTAATTGAATGCAAGCGTCGTTACATTTCTCACACAATTCAACAATCACCCACAATTTAACTTGCACAGGAGAAAAGTCAAGAACTATACTGTTTACATTAATCTGTGCATTCCCAATTTACAGAACAGATGAACACAATGCAAAACCTTTTCATTCACAGAACCAACTAAATCAAACATAAACTATACATATCATTTCAACTCAACATTATTTCAGTGATGATCACTGTCTTAACCGTGTTTAATATGGGCCCACAGTCACACTAAAGGTTGTATAGACTTTGGGCCTGTGTTACGACTGTGTTATGAATCTTTTAAGCTAACTTTTTGCAAATAAAATCTTACAGCTGCATAATAGATTTCCCTGTCTCAATTAGCATGAATTTTTATATTTCCAGTTATGCAAACAAAATTTGTCCAGATGCAAACCTTTCATATATTAATCCACAAATAAAACAAAAGGCCAAAAGGAAGCAAAGGTGGGAAATTCATGCCATGTGATCACAGCAGCATCACTGATTTATTAACGCACTATAGATCTCAGTCTCTCGTTAAGACATTTGAGTCCTACCCCAAACCACAGACCTGTGATCATAAAACACAGCCTCTTTGTTGATCAGTGCCCTCAAGTCAAATGACTAACTACACAGTTAGTTTCGAGCCCTCAGCAGAAATGTATCTATGCAAGCACTCCCAGCCCCAAAGACACAGACAGACAGCCACAGAAGAGAAGCCTTGGACAGGCCCTCTCAGTGGCGCTCTGAGTCTGGTTTAATTTTCCTGGGTTTCTCGGTTTGGGTTAAAGACTCCAGCTGTTCCAACGAGTCAGCCCCTTTGGTCACGGGAGAGGCACTGTTATCGACAAACATGTTGGGAATGTCCTGGCCAAAGTAGATCTTACTGTTCCCAGCGATGGCCTGATATTTCATGAGCTGAAGATACTCCGGTGTCAGCTTTACCTACGAGACAAAGAATACAGGAAGCTGTTTAGAGACATTAATAAAAGGTTGCTTTCATACAATGCCTAGCATCATTTGCATCATACCAATAGATAAAAAAAAACATGTCCAGGCATCTGCTCAGAGTAATATGTTCGTAGTAATACATTTTAACATGCACCAAATGCTTTGTAGTATGCAATGTTTTTACATAGGTTTTAGGAAAAAAAATGTTTACCCTATTGGCTTCAGCAAATTTTGCTGCTGTGTAGAACTCAGCATCTGCTTTAGCTTTCTCTCTGGCCATAAACGCAGCATCTAAGAGACAACAATGATTAGGCAGATTAATATTGAAAACAGTCCATCCAAGAGTAACAAAATGAAACTAAATACATGTTATTATAAGTTCTCCCCACCTTCTATTTCAGAAATCTTCTTCTCAGTTTCTTTTTCCATGATTTTTTGTTTGAATTGGATCTCGGCCACTTGAGCCACTTTTTGAGCCTCTGTAAAAAAAAAAAACAAATGAAAAGGAATAAGAAACACCTCATCACTAAATCACTAAGGCAGAAGGATGCATGTTTTCCTCACCAATGATAGCCTTCTTTCTCTCAGTTTCTGCTTCTTTCTCCACAACTTTCTGGGTCTGAGCTGTGATTAGTAGTCTGGTCTTTTCAGCTTCCCTGTGATGGAGGCAAAATATGTTCTTACACAAGGCAAATGTTTCTAGATATCACAGAAAAAACTGAATTTGTCTTAATTTAAAGGTAACAGTATTTCCATTTATATATAATTGTACAACAGTAAAACATGCATAGTGTTTTAAGGTTTAAGCATTTATTCATTATGCTAACATTTGCTAATGAACCAAAACGTGGAAATTAATTGGCATCTAGTGAGTATGAATTAATTAAATGTGGGAATTAACTATCTTACTTAAATAAATCAAAAGGATAAACCAGACAAAATATTTTGCATCAGGATATGATTCGTTGCTATGCAAAAATAATTATATTTTGTGAGAATGTGCAGTTCATGTCATAGGACTAAGCATTCTATTAATTACAATGTACAATATGAAGAACAGAGATCTCATTCTTTATAAATCACAGTGTTACAATATGTAGAGATCCGACTGTTCCAGCAACAGAGCTCAAATATTTTCAATTCATTATCTTTCCAGGTTAGAGACATTATTCAATAATGAAAACTAACCTGATTTGCTTTACAGCATTTCTGCTGTTCATCATGTTTTGCTTTTCATTCATTTTTATAAACACAAATGCTGTATTTTTATACCGGTTTGCATCATCAATGATTCAAAAATAGGAAAAAGTTTTTGTCATAATTTATTATTACATTTTTTTTTACATAGTATTCTGAGCATTGAATCAAATAAAATTATGAAGCCAGTAACATAAATCAAATTCAACATGTGACAGCAACTATTAAAATAATACCAATCATAACAGACAAGTCAATCATATTTTACATTTCAAAGGTTACTCACATTAGCTCAAAGTTTCTTCTAATCGACTCCGGGATTTTAGGCTTGGTAACACGGACTGCCTGCAAATAGCAAACAACGCCCACAATGAGCTCCAAAAATTACACTACATCATTATGCAGATGCATTCCTTAATCATGTACTGTAGCATTCAATTTCAACATAAACAAGCCAAGCACTGTTATAGACACTTGAAGCCTTGCTTGAAATAAAGTTAAAAAAAAAAAAATCTAAAAAAAAAAAAATCTTTAAAAAAAAAAAAAAAAAACACACACACACATATACACACAATTTTTCCCATATCTCCTAAAAAGTGGATCAAGCAAAAACACATGTGAGCTAAAACATAAAAACTTCCCAGACCAAATGTAATTCCCTCTTCCTAAAAGTATGGATTTTTAAGACATTTTAGACCTTGAATAACAAAAAGAAAATTTAAGACTTTGATAGATGCACTGTAGATATTCTAGGTTAGCACAAGTGTAAATGAGCATTCACAAATCTAACACCCAATGTGGCTTTAAAGCTTAGAAGGTAAGGAACTCTGAAAAATTCAACGCTAGAGTATAGACAAACTGGTTATTTTTAGGTTCAACTGTATATCATATAACTCCATGGTTCTCAAAGTGTGGGGCGCGCCCCACTAGTGGGGAATACAGACATGACAGGTGGGGCGCAATGAACGGGAGCAAATGAGTGGAAAATAATAGAAAAGTACTTATTCTAATTCATGCTTTTCTTTACTGACAACGTACACTCAAAACTAAAATTTTTTTAAATAAAATCACACACAAAGAAATGGATTATTAATACAAGTAAATTAAAATAAGATCAGTTGAGGGCTGGGAGAAAAAGTGGAACCATAGTGCAACAATAACGGGTTAATGTCAGCATATTAATTGCAAAGGAACAATATAAGAAAACTTTCTGTATTATATATGTAATTATCATTCATTCCAAAGTGTATGCTAGATGTTTCTGTATTTTTGTTCAAAATTAATATTTTAACAGGCAGTGCTAGTCTGGCATTTTCTAGTTTTTTGGGCATTTTGATCCTTCAGGCGCTGAACAGAAGGGAAGATTAATATCGTTCTACGCTTTTTGTGTGTGGCATTTTGCTATGATCCCTAAATCATTGTGGTGCTGTAGAGAATAATGATGTTTATGCTTTTAAACATGTATAATTTAGGTGCGTAATCGAGAAAAAAGGCGGGTGTAGCTTAAAGACAATGTAGAGAGGAAATGCATGTGGGTATCTTATTTGCGGGTTTATTTACGCAGCTATTAATTTGTTACATGGACCACAAAAAAGCAGGGATTCAGCACCATCAGTCTAATCAACCAAAAAGCCAGCCGAAAAAAGAAAATATGATGAAGCCTATCTTGCGCCTGGATTCATGGTGGGAATGGTGGGGGCAGAGGAGAGACCCATTTTTTTTGTTTATGATTGAAATTTCTAAATGTATTAAATAACAAGAAGCCATATTTCAATCAATTTTTAGATATGTTTAACATTGTAGAATACCCTAAAGTCAGTTATAAGTCTTCCCCTCACCAGTGTTGTCATCTCTCTTTTTTTAAAGCTAATAAAAAGGTGGCTTAAAGCATAACTAAGACCTTGTCTGCTTATAAATATTTTATAAATCTCCTTACAGGAAGCTTTGCAAGTGCAAACTCAAATTTTGCTGTTATATAACAAGTTTTTAACCTGCTTATTTTTAGCTTTAAACTGTGTAGGCCTCTGTTATACAAGTCCCTGTATTATCTGCTACTATAGAAATGATAAGGTATTAGACCAAGTGTGTTAATACAAGGCTAGGTTTTCCATCAGCACCATCGGTGCTGCTGTTAGAAAAGATTAATCACCACCTTCTGACCAATCAGAATTAAGGCATCATCACTTTTATAAGGTTTATTATTTTTATGGCCGAGTCGCTATAAAGGTGTCAGGATCGTGCTCTCTCTCTCTTTTTCTCACTCACTCACGAGCACAGGGCATGAATGTTCCCAGCAGGACAAGTACTTTTATTGGTTTTAAAATGCCACAAATGAAGAAAAAAAAAAAAAGAACAAAATAAATAAATAAATAAATAAAACACTGCAGATGATAGTGATATCACACCTGGATAGTGAGACCTGGGGCCATTGAATTCAGATCCTTCTGCAGAGCGGTCTTAAGATTTTCATCGATTATATCTGTGGCACAGTAGATTACAAACAAAAATCCATGACAAAACAAATTTTACACAACTGATCTGAAATTCAGCTTGAAAAAGTGCGATGAACTTCAGGCAAATAGTTTGAACTCGTCCAGGATACACACACTATGTCCTGTAGCTGAAGTCATGTAAACATTAAGCCAGCACATAACGAGCAGAATAAACTGTTTGACATTGCTGAAACTCACCGAAGAGCTCGATGTAGACTTCCTGTAGTGTGTGAACACTGCAGAACTGATTCAGCTCGTGGTGGATTTTGTTGAATATTAGTGTCTTGTCGTAGTCTGCAGTATAATTCCTCACAATGTCCACCACTGAAAGCGGCAAAAGTCACAGTCAACTTAAAAGTTTACTTTGCTGTATCTTTAACCAAATGCAAGTTGTCATTACCTGCTAATGGCACCAGCATGTTGACCACCTCAATACGGTCAAAATAGATCATGACACCACCACTGAAGACAGGAAAAAAAATCCTTATTTTAAAAACACATATTTGTCAATATTTAGGTAAAAAAAACTCTAATGTTTTACATTGAGAACTGTTTCATGTAACGATTACTCAATACAAACTCTTATCAGTGGTTAAAGTTTTACCTCGTTCCACAAGGCACATTTTTTATTTCATCAGTTTGCAGTGTCGTCTGCAACACAGAGAACATCAGAAATTAGATTAGACTAGAAATGGATATTACAGGATTCTACATGCCTGGAATAACCAGATAAAATCCATGATTACTATTTTTAAAATCTTTAAGCTTTCAAGTTGAATAAACCAAGTTCTCCTTTTTAGCCTGTCAACTGAAAACTGAAAGAAGAAACTCTTATAAAAACAAGAGCTAAGGTTAAGCTGACTACAACAAAACAACAAATTATATTTTGCTCTTAATTTCACAAGTGGTACTTTTCTGCAGACCTGCACTGATCTGTAGGTTGTGATAAAAGGCAGCATAATGTGGTAGCCTGGGCCATTAGGAGAAGTCAGCAAAGCCCCACCTCTGGAAAAAATGAAGAATGGCAGCATTGTCTTTCACAATAAGTTTCAATTATGATGCAAAGCCACACTATGTATACATTTCTAAAGACATACCTGTAATAAACTGCTAAATGGCCTTCTTCAATCTTGTGTATGGAAGAGTGAAGCATTATGGCCATCACAGCTGTGATCGCAGCAACCACTGCCCCTACGTGCGCCATTGTCATCCTTCTTCCCAGCCCTCACCTGTTGCAAGAGCAGACCGAGAAACTAAATAATTATGCATCTAAAAATTGTACTGTACAAACAATTATTTTTTTAAAAGTACTACCTACACCATTACCAGAAATCATCTAACCTTGTGAAGTAACCAATCTCACAGGGACAAATTGACCAATATGCATTATATGATTACACAACCACATTAGAGCTCTTCAGGACCCCAGCACCACTGAAATGCAACGCCTGAAAAAATTGTGTTAATGCGACATTTTAAACGCTTTGTCGCCATTCAAAATAATCCTGAGAATCGAATTGAGAAAACAAGTGAATCAAATCAAGACCAATGTGTATCCTTATACCACTAATCATATGTCATAAAAGGGCATAAATATAATGCATGTGAATGCAGGGTATGATTTTTTTCCTCCCTCCTCTGAAGCATTCATGGGAATATCATCACCAACATCGGTATTGCATCATAAATGACCAAACTGGGATTAGTGCACCATTATTAGAGATGGGGATCAATTCTGTTATGAGTATAATCAGTATTGTCTCACTGACACTGAAATTGATTGGAAATAAAAAAAGAAAAATATTTTTACATTTATAATTGAAATGCACCAGTCGATTGGCCAGGACACTTAAAAAAGCTTTAACTTAGTCTTTCTCTCCAAACTCTGCAAGCGAATTAGTCTCAAACTCGCTCATTACACACGCTTACATAAGTCTCAGCATGTGCTAATTTATCTTGAAAATTGTGTGCTCAGTAAAAATCTAGCTTTTTTTTTTGTTTCATTTAATTTTAAGTAAAATCTTAAACTCTTCTATTTCAGGTTAATTTGAAAAGGACTCCATTTAAGTACTTATGTTCAATTCAGTTGTGAAGCTGTTGAATAAAGGTAGGGTCTAAAATTTAAGTTAGCACTCACTTTTAATGGGTAAAATGTTTTGTTTTTTTTAAATTGAGGAAAAAATATCATTGATTTTGATATTTATAAAATCGAAGATCAGCCTGGATATCGTGTTAAAATCATATTGGTGGTGACTAGTGATGCCTGTCACTAATCATTACTACCCCAAAAGATTTTCTAAAGCAAACAGAACTTTTGCTTAACTTCTACAAACTACGTCCTGCTTAATATTAACCAGAAACTCTATTCTGACACTTCCATTACAGACAGAACAGAAATCATGATCAGTTTTTAGAAGAAAAAAAAAATCAACAAACCCCAAGACTACAATGGCATATTAAATGAAATAAAAGATAAAAAAAAAAAATATAAATCCTATACTACAGGGGTTAGGCATGTACAGCGCATTACAGACCAGCTCGTTATGTCTGAATAGACTTTAATCAGATTTGAGAACAGCAGTGTAAACCTGCTCTAATGCATCACTGACAGACCCAGAGCTCATCTCTCATTTCTTTACTTGGCATTTTTACACACACACACACACACACACACACACACATATCATGGCGCGCAGGAGCGACATCCAGTGCTATATTTGGTCACGGAAAAGCACACAGCTTTGTGTCTGACCAAACTCCCCTCAGTGTAAGAGACAGATGAAATATAATGTCGAATAAATAACCAGCTAAGTTAATGGTTAGCCAAGTAGCTAACGCTAATCTTGTAGCTACGGGTACTTCCTCCCTGTGCACAGTTAGCCGAGTCATTACCAAACTGTCTATTATGGTCTACGGCTAGTATTACCTCGGAATATCAGAGCTTAACGTGTAACTATTAATTGTAGGCGCGATAGGAAGCAGTTAAGTAGTTGATTCGCTCAGTGAACTCCAGCACAATCTCCAGCAGAGCTTTCATGGTAGCTAGAAAACAACCTTAAGGCGAATGCTAGCAGCACAGTGTTAGCTTAGCTATCATTCTTGCTAATCACATACACACATTCTGATTCGAAGCCGGACCGAACTCATGTCTAATAATGTCCTACCATAGCAGTCAAAATGATCCGAGTAATATAATCACCTGTCAGTCACTGAGCACCCTGGAGCATTTCACTTTAGCTCAAATACAGACATGCCTCTTCCGTCAGCGCGCCTCTCCCACTCCTGTGAATTTGCATCAAAAGCTGAACAAGCAGAGAGGCTCGTAATTACTTCAGCAGTCTTCAAATTAAAAGTCAATCACCAAGCTGTTTAAGTACAAAGTACTTAAGTTCTATTTTAGTTTTGCAAAGAATTGAACTTTGAGAGTTGAACCATTAAAAAAAAAATCAGTGATTTACGGTAATCAAAAGATAAAAAACAAACATAGTAGTTATTAAACAAGTGCCTGAAAGAACATAAATTTATACAAGTTTTATTTTTCAAATACACAACCATACACAGTAAAATATGCAGTCAAATGCTTATACAACTGTTCATGACCTAAGAAAAGAAAGATAAGATAAAATAGTAAGATGTAATTTTATTGCAGTAGGGAAACTTGCACTATGAGAAATGTAAAACTTTAAAATAAGTAATGAATGTACAAATCTACATTTTACAGATTTACAATCTCAAGTTCCAATTGAAAAAAATAATTAAAATAGAAATATATAAAATGTACTGCATAAAATACTATAGGATGTGCAGTATTTGCAACATATAATGTGGCGAGTAATGTAGGGTGATCCAACACAGGTGTAAAAGAAAAGGTATGGAAGTCTGGTCAGTTTAGTTCTATGTGCTGTTCTGGTTAAAGATGAATACATAATAATACAATTTATAAGGTAAATTAAAAACACCAAAATCAAGCCACACACGTTAAGAACTATTTATTAAAATCAAAGTCTCTTAGTTTTAAGAGAGACTTAAAAGATTCCAAATTACAAGCTGATCTTAGACTATGGCAGAGGCCTGATAAGACGTCTGGTTTTAACATTTAGACCTTGGTATGTGTAAAAGGAGCTGAAGATCTAAGCAATAGACTTAAGAGGAAAGACTGCAATAAATCAACAAGATATTTTGATGGCAGATAATTAAACTTATTGGAAGCCAGTACAGGGAAGCCAATAACTATCTAAGAGTATCTGGATTTACTATCTAAACTTCCACTGAGGTTTAATTATCAATAAATACTCATTGTATTACATTGGCTAAACTGTGCTACTGTAAACTGCACTAAAACACAATGAACCAGATGCTGCCATTGTGCTGTAGGATTGGCTTGCGTTCAGTCACAAAGCAGAAGGCAGGACTTGCAAAAAAAAAAGGGAAATACATAACAAATCTAACCTTAGTTACATTCATTTATTCATTCATTCATCTATACCACTTATCCTGTACATGGTCACAGGGCCGTGGAGCCTATCTCAGGAGACTTTGGGCACAAGGTGAGGCACACACTGGACAGGGTGCCAATCCATCACAGTTGACATACTTACAATAAGGGCAATTTGTAAATTAGCCCAATCTTCATGTCTTTCGCCTGTTGAAGGAAACCGGAATATACAGAGGAAATCCACCAAGAGAACATGCAGACTGCATGCACACAATGCTTACTGGTGCACGTTAATGCCGTGTAGTCTGACCCAATAAAAGCACCGGTGTAGATCAAACTGATGAAAAGGTTAATGCTGGTTGCGATAGAAATGTGTCAGAACACTCAGTTGCATCACTGTTTTAGTGGCAAAAAAGGGACCTATTAATATTTTTTAATAACCGTTATGTCTGATCTGTGTATGTAGAACTCAGTCTCACTTTTCACTGGCAGCCACAAGCTTACATCACCTACATGTTGGCCATTATCATCTGTCTTTCTGCAATTCATGTATTTAAATATTTAATAGTCAATATAGAGTTTAAAATATGAATTCGGCGTTATTTTAACCTCAATATTGCACGTGAACGGAATTGTGCGCCGAAACTTGTTTCGTTTTTCTTTTCTTTCTGCACCTACAACCAATGGGAGACAAACAATGGTACCACATGATCCCGAAGTTTGGCTTCTGGTTACCATGGCGAGGAAGACGCGCAGCTACAAGTCGTGTACTACTGTAAGTACGAGCTGCGCTTTTCATTCTGCGATGGATGTTACAGAGAGTTTGGAGGTCAGGTTAGTATCTGAAAAGCCATCATTATTTATATCGAGTTCAAAAATAGAAAAAGTTCACCGATGCATTCTCTAATTTCAGATCGACGTTTTCTTGACCTTTATTGGTACTTGTATACTGTGCTCCTAAATATCGAGCAAAGAAAGAAGGGGAAAAAAACTTGATGAGGAATGACTTACTAAATAAGGAAAAATTGACTTGCTTGAAAAATCTGACAGCGACAAAGAGTCGAGCTCCACCTGTTAGACTATTAATGCCCGCTGTTTCCGCACTGTTGATGATCCCTGTGTTCTGTCTCACTAGGTGGGCGCAGGGACTCACCAGCAGCAAGGCTGTGTTTGTGGATGAAACTACAGCCTGTTACTCCTGTGGCAATCACATCATCTTCTTCGATGTGGAAACACAAAAGAGGAAAGTGCTTCAGAGCCCTGGTCATGGCATCGGGGTCTTCACAGCAAGTGGACTTTGTAAAACGCTTGCCTTTTCTGAGCAGAGGCGTTTCCCTTCGATTTTCGTCTACAGATATCCTGAGCTCAGCCTGAGATGTGAGCTTAAAGGTGCGTTTTTCTGTAATTTCATCTTTCCACTAACTGTAACTGTACTTCAGAGAACACAAATGAAGCTGTTCAAACTACTGGAGCAATTAAAGATGATACTTTATAACATTAATCAGTTAATTGGAATGAAATAATATGTCTTAAAATGATATAGTTTTAAATAAAAACAATAAAGAAACTTGTTATTATTATTATTATTATTATTATTATTATTATATAATTTAATAGGGCACTGGTGGCTCAGTGGTAGGTGCGGAAGGCCCGGGTTCGTTTTCCAGCCAGTGCCCAAACCCCCCAGCCACTGGACGATAAATGGGAGGGTTGCATCAGGAAGGGCATCTGGCGTAAAACCTGTGCCAAGTTGCTGTGCGGACTGGATATTTCGCAGTGGTGACCCCTTGCCGGGAGCAGCTGAAGGACCAACAACAACATTATTATATGATTTAATAATGATAATAGGCGGCAGGGTGGCTTAGTGGTTAGCACTGTCACCTTGCATTCCCAGGGCTTGATTCCCTCCTCTGGTGTGTGAATCGCATTTGCATGTTCTCCCCGTACTTAATGGGTTTTCTCCCACAGTCCAAAGACATAGAGATATGCATTCCCAAATTGCCCATTGTGTATGTTTGTGTACAGTATGTATCTGTGCCATGCATTGGATTGGCACCCTTTCCAGGATGTATCTTGCCTCATGTCTTACTGTAAGTCTCCTGAGATCAACTTCAGGCCCATGCAACCCTCTATACAGGATTATGTGCTATGGACTAAGAGATGATAATAATATTAATAATAATAATAATAATAATAATAATAGAATTGGTCTAACAAAGTTTATTTTGGCCTCACACACAGTGTTCTTGGGATAGACTCAAAATAAACCTGAGATAGACCTGAGGTAGATTTGGGATACCCTGATCACACATTCAAACTTGCTAAAGATAGTTGACATCCTGTTCAACAGTCTTCTAAAATAACAGAAGGTCAAATGTCTAAAAAATCTTATGTTATACTTTGTTAACTTTGTTGTACATTGTTAAATTATTTTCCCTTTATTTTTCAGGGAAAGCTAAACTGGCTTACACAGTTCTAGCGCTGAGTGACACTGGTCCATATTTAGCCAGCTGCTCATCTTTACCTGATTACACCATCACAGTATGGTAAGAGCCTTAGTACTTGTCTACCCATATGCCAACCTTCCAAGCTTCCCAAGTTGCAACCTGATTGAGCGCACAGCACTCAAACCATCCACTGCTGGCACCCTGGTGGGGAGGAGGGGTAGGGGGATAGGGGTCTGGGAATCACACCCTATGGAACATTCCGTTACAGACTCTATGCTGTTATAAAAACATCTAAAATCTAAATTTTAAAGTGTGCATGTGGGGATTTAGCAATTTATCCACAAGTGCATTAGGTAAAGTCAGACATCGATGTCGGGCAAGGATGCTTACTGTATGGTGCAGTCAGTGTTATTGTAACTCAAATGGTCGTCAGTTGGACTGAGGTTAGAGCTCTAGTGACCTGAGTTTTTTCACTCCAACCCATGTTCATGGAGCTCACTTTTTGCACAGGGAAATTGTTTACATGAACTAAGGGGTCCAAACCTGTTTCAGCTTGGTTTGTGGCAACAGTTTGGTGAAGACCCACATATGGGTGTCATGGTCAAGTGTCTACAAACTTTTGGAAATTTAGTATATGACTATTTTCATTAATAAAACAAACTTTTGCAGGTTAAGGACAACATTCTGAAACTACCTTTCTGATTCAGAAATAAATGTGAAAACATTTATAAGATAAAAAAGATAAAAGAAATAGAGCATCCAATATTAACAAATTCTTAAACTTTTTATGTATACTCCCAAAGGAACTTGGAAAGGGGAATTTCAATTTGCAGCAGTCGACTAGCTGAGGAGGATGTCACAACCCTACTTTTCAATCGAACAAGCTGGCAGCAAATTTGTGCTGTTAATCAAACCTCGATAAGCATCTGGAATATTGAGAGAAATAACGAGTTCCATATTATGAAGCCCAGGTACATATTGTCTCTGTCCAGTAGATGTCACTCTTATTTGGTTTCTAATAAGTATTATATTTGACTTAAACATATGAATTTGTTTAACAGTATTGTTGATCTCCCTGGCATTGATGGCTCTGTAATTGAGCAGGAGGTCGACACTTCTTACATCCCCACCGAGAATCCAACATACGCTGGGCCCCAGATGCCCACTTCAGCTATTGCAGGGCTGAGCGGCGACAGAGCAGATAAGATTTTGGTACTAAATTCACTTGTAATGAAAGTGTAATTTGATTTTAACTTGTTTAGATTTTTCTAATTAGTTTTAATAATGGGGAGAATATTCAGTTAAAAAACAATCAGTGGTCTATAAAATCAAATTTATGTGAGTAAGTTGTGAAGTTTATCTGATTTTTTACAGCACATCACTTTTTCACTTCTTTTTTTCTTACATTAACAGGCTCTGATCCAGGTGAAGCCACGACTCCGCCCAAGTTCCATCTGCTGGTCCATTTCCTCAGACCTTTATGTTGGGACTAAAGAAGGCTTTCTGCTGATAGTGAACACTGAAAGCCTTATTGTCTCTGTCCTCTACAGCCCTCATATTAAGCAAAGTCCCTCAGGTAAAGAGAATGCTTTTATTGGTTAGTATATGTGTTACCTAGGTTTATTTGATATCTTTATGGTCCTGGAAGAGTTTGTGATTTTTTTTTAATTATACCTTACAGATTGCAGTAACAGCCAGAAGATTATGCAAGACAGTTTTCAGAACTTGGCATTATACAGTAAAGGAGTGTTTGCTGCAGGACATGTACTAACATCTCATTTACATTTTTTATATACAATCAATACGATTGTTATCATTAGTCATAACATGCTCCGGACCCGTTTGTCCATCTCCAGCTTTGCCAAAATTGTATTATTTTTTATGATATTTTGTTACAGGATGGTGTTTTGCAAACCATCGAGCATAAAGAGAACCATGTAAAAGTGGTGGACACTTTGGCTTTAGAGGGATCAGTCTCAAGCCTGTGTTTTTCACCTGACTATGAAACATTGCTGCTATCCTCATCCAATGTAAGTGAAATGTTATTTATTTCAGTAAGTTCATTTAAGTGTGTGTAAGTAGAACTTTGTGCTAGCTCTTATGAAATGTAAACTTGCAAAACACTGCCTATAACAGCATGCCTCTTTGTGTTTTCTTTCTTACCTAAATGGGTGCTGCTTTGAAATATTACTAATTCAACATAATATAAGTAAATGAGACAGATTGTCTGGTTTATAAAACCTGAACTTCTAAATATTGCTGTTTTGCTAGGGATGCATTTACAAGTACAATCCTGGGCTTAAAAAAGAAGTTCTCAAAATTCTGGATGTGATGTGTGGAGACTTTATCACTGCTGCTCCAGTATACACTGAAATGAACCTCTGTGTGGTAAAGTACCGAATGTTTCTTTGGGCTTACTATATTCCATAACTGGGAGAGACAAATGATTATTATATAGGCTTACTGTAAATTGCATCAAGCTTGTCCTATTTTTTATTTTGCAATTAGTATAGCATGCAGGTTAGTACATTAGTCATTAATTATAATCCCTTATGAAAGGTACATTTGTTTGTGTGTGTTTGTGTGACTGCAGTCAGTCAGAGAGTCTGGGGAGCTGCAGCTGTGGTCACTGGACAGTGGAGATTGCATTTCATCCATCTCTTTACAGACAAAAGTTAGTGACATTACAACGTTCCTTGGTTGTATTCCTCCAACATTCCCCAGATTTTCATACTAGTGACACCTACAGTATACTACATATGCAACCTTCAGTTATAAATCGCTTTAATGTGAATACAGGTGACCTGCTTGGCATGTTGTCCAATAGCCCAGTATGTTGCTGTGGGAACAGTAACAGGTCATGTCCTCTTTGTGGATCTGACCAGAGCACAGAAACCTCGTCTTGTTCACACAGTCCATCTATACCATGTGCCTGTCAAACATTTAGTGTAAGTGTTGTTGTTATATCTAACATTTCATGATGGTGCACTGATTTTTCCCCCTTCAATTTAAAGTATTACTGTGTTGTCTGATTATTTACTTTTCTTCAACAGATTTGACCACGGGGCACATTTCTTGATTACAGGAGCTTTCGATTCACACATATTTTTCCTGGATCCAAGACCATCAAAAGCATTTGAAATCATTGGATACACGGGTACTTTATAGCTGTAATATTGAAACTGTTTTGTAAATGTAAGTCTATCTGACATATGTTTACTTTTTTCAGACACTATGAGTTCCACCGTGAGTCTGTCAACCCAGTATCACAAAGAGAGCAAACAGGTGGATGTGCTGGTGCTCTGTAATAGTGAGGAGAAGAGCAAGACAGATGAGAAACATACAGAAGGGAATCTGCTGATGTTGCTGTCAGTGTCTACACAGCAGATCTCAGGTATATTTTTCCTAAAACAGTACAAGTGAGAAGATGTGTAATATATTTGGGTAAGATCATTTGGATCTGTCAGTGTTTTTAAATTACATTTTGTTTTTAGATGCAGCAAATTGTGTGGACCCATATGGCTGCCTGCGAGAACAAGTTGTTAAAACCCGTGTGTATGAGGTCCCACACTCTCTCTCCTCATGTGTTCTGGCTACCAAGGCAATCTTTGGTTATTGTCACCAGAAGAAAGTTCTGCAGAGATTCCAGCAACCACAGGTATGATGTGTAGTGCAATGTAGGTTTATTAAGATCTCCTTACTTTCTCTCATGGTGAATAAAAAAGAAAACTGCATCTTTTTCACTAAGTCCATAAATGTTAAATAATTACGTCCCTATAGAAGCTTATCTTTTTAAAATTGGACATAGATCATGTGGATGGTCCATCATACAATTTTTCGTAAATAATTACTATAGAAATAACACATATATTAATTTGCCTTGCAGTCTGTATTACATGGAGTTCCACCGTATGGGTTCTATCGGTTTTATAGGTTCCTCCATTTAATGGACCCTAATTTTTATTGGACACTTATCTATTACTCAGGATTTGGAAACATTATGGACATTGGAACACCATTGGTATTATGCTGTTTTTTGATGTTAAAGTTAGTTTGATGAAATTATATCATACCAACTTTGCCTACATGACTTAATACAAAGTTGAAAAATGCAACCTTAAAACAATATTAATATAATTCTTATTTTTAAATACATACATCACACTGCTGATGTTTAGTTTTACCCCTTTCTTCCTGTAACTAAGCTGATGTCCTCAGTGGGACCCGAACCTTGAGCACAACGCAAAAGACGCTAAATGCCTACCACTGGTCCTGATGTCAGTAAATGCACATTTATTGCTTTGTCCAACAAGGAGTGCCACAAAAACTCCCACAAATCAAAAAGAGATCTGACATCTGTTCAGTCTTTGGACGCTGGACAATCCATATTACAGTAATGCAGATAATTAGTAAAGTTATATGGGATACTGCTTCATACCTCCAGTGTATGAGTGTGCCATGCCTAAATCATGAGCAAGCTGATTTTCCACCTTTGTGCTGTTTACTAACCCTTTATTTAATTTCCAAATTAATACTTCTTCTTTGACTCTTGCAGCTGTTATCACTTGTGCTGACTTTGCTGTGTTTGGTATTCATTATGCATTTTACCAAAATCATTTAAAAAGAAAAGTCATTTTTGGTGGTTGATAGACATAACACAAGGCATCAACAATTAGAGGCTAATGACAATAAGTATTTAAAAAAAAGTTAATAAATGCATCACATTTGTTTTATACTGTATATTGGGCATACCACTTGCTTCAACACAAAGTTTGCTTACCCTGGGCAAGCAGACAGCATTAAACCCAGGGTAGGTGTAAGTCATACGTCTGAGCTCCTCAGGAGTGAGAAGATTCTAACTTAGAAATACACAATTTTGAAGATTTATGGAATATGATGTTTTTGTAACAGATACATCACTGGTAAATATAATAATTTAAAATTTCAATTTTACCCTGGTTTTAGCTCAGTTATTTATTATCTCATTTGCAGAGTGTGAATATAATGTCCAGTAACCAAAAAGCAGTTAGACTGAGTCCAGAGAAGGAGGCAGAAGGTCATCCGCTCGGCCCTGCATTACTGTGTCTCTCACCGCATCAGGGCTGGCTGGCGTCTGTTGCCAGAGACGGGCTGCTCCGCATTTATGACGTCACCACTCTGGTAATATCAGAGTTATAACATTTTTTCGGACTTTACACGTACTGTATGTGGAGTGCGGTGTGCTGAACTGTCTTAAACTCATCTTTTCATTTAGGGGAAGATTGTGGAAAAGCAGTGCCACTCCTGGTGGTTGGGAGGAATTCGCTCTGTGTCTTTTACCCCTGACAGTCAGACGCTTATCACGACAGGCCTCCAAGATGGCTCTCTGGTCTGCAGTGGGCTCTGGTAGCATTTTTTTGCCATTACATAAAAACTGACAATTTTACCAGTGTTTCAAAGCTCTACTTACTTACTTACTGCTTGCTCTACTTACAGTACTTAGATTTAAACTATTCTTTATAAAATGTGAAACTTTAAATTAAACAGTTTAAAGATGGCTGTAGATTTCCAGTATGACACATCAATGGTGGTCCCTTCACAAGACCAAATATCCCAAGAGAACCTTATTCTCAGTGACATGACTGACTGGGAACAGCCATCACAAACATCAGTAGAGGTAAAGGAAGACATAGTTGTATTGTTCAACCAGTACAACGTTGAATATTTTTGTACTTTGAAGTTTTTTTTTTCAGTGATATCAATAAGTTAACATGGCTTTTAATTAAACTCCTTGCTAATGTTTTCAGTTTTCTTTAGGCAATATCTGAAAGGCAAATAGTATAATAGTAGATTGATCCATAATTTAGTGCTGAAAGTCAACATGTTGTAGTTCCAGAGCAGAAATAGTTACAGTACATAATACCTTAACTGAAAAAGGTTACAGGTAAAACTAAACATGTTTAAAAAAAAAAAAAAAAAAAACCTTAAATTCCTTTGAATATTTTAATATTTATAGGAGTGTTACTATTTTCCAAATAATTCAATTAAAAGATGTATTTTTCTTATTATTATTTTAGGCCAGTAAAAGAGGTCAAGTAATAGATCATCTAATGGATGAAAGTTACAACAGTCTGCCTTTCAACACTCCTGGCAGTTCCACATGGCTGGATGATAAACTAAATACTGTAAGTGTTGTAGTGCTGTCACAGATCAGACACATATATCAGGCAAATAATAATTATTTATAATTTTTAATAAGCTATTAAAAGTCTATATGTTTTTAATAAATATCAGGAGAAAAGTTTAAGTAAAATTTAATCAAATTTTTTGGAGAGGTACTCAGGTTAAATAAACATATCACAAAGCATGTCTTCTGTCTGTCCTGATTTAGCATTACCCTGTTTTGTGTTTTACATTCATACAGTTTATCAAATGTGCCATCAGGTTGGCATTGTGTCAGTTTGACATCCTGTAAACCATAGGCGAAGATCATCAAAGAGTTTAATTCATAAGATACTTGGCAAGGTCTTGGACATATGTGAAATCTAACACAAATCACATTCGGTTAACTGTGTCAATGTATGTAGCACTGTTATCAGAAGTCTGCCATCTTGTCAGGTACTCAAAGAAGAAAGTCAGCAGTTTGCAGAGAACAGAATAAGCCTTGAGAAGAGTGTTCAAGAACTTCGGGAAACAGTAAGAAACATCACATATAACATGCAGCTATTTTGTAACTAATTATATGTAGATCAACAAATTTTATTTTTTATATTTAAAATTAATATCACATTAACTCATATGAGAAACCACATTAATTCCTACTTCCAGAAAATTCCATGCAGATCTCATCAGTATGATTGTAAGCGGAGAAAAATAAATAAAAATAAATGAAACATATTTACTAGTTATATTTTTATATAATAATCCTATTTTATGTTTTTGTGAAGGGTTTGTAGATGATATTGTAAAAGATACTATAATTCATCTATTCACTCTCATTCAGTTTTAACCAGCTATACTGCACTGTAGAAGATAACCCATGAAGATAACCTATTAGATTCATGTCAGCCTACTATATCTGTCACATACTTTGGCATAGTGGTTCACTCCAGAGTCACCGCCAGACCTGAGGGTTTCTTCCCACAGTCCAAAGGCTTGTGTATTAGGCTAACTGTTGTTTTCAGATTGCCCATTGTGGGTGTGTGTGTCTCCCACAGTCCAAGGACATGTAGAGTAAGCTAATTGGCACTTCCGAATTGCCTGTGTGTAAGTGTGTGCATACTTGTCCCCTGAGTATGACTGGTGAATAATAATATATCCACATCATAATAATCCAATATCATGCAATATAATTCATAATTCCTTGGCGCCAGATCCAGGCTATGATGCAGGAGAATGAGAAGCTGCCAGACATGGAAAAGCTGGACCAGCTGGAGTTTAACCTGGACTTGGAGGAGCAGCAGAGTCTACAAGACAAGGGAGAACATGAGGTCATCAGGGTAAAACCAGCATATCTAGTATTTATTTTTACAATTTACAGCTTTTATATATCATATTGGCTGTGCTTTATTTTAAATATAATAAATAATTAATTATAATTGACATTCTTAATAATACATATAATAGACATTTATGGGATTAAGATTGGTCATTAGTATTTTGTGTTTGTATTATGTACTGTAAGGTGAGAAAGGAGATTGAGCTTGAAAACCTCTCGAATTGTTATCAGTACAACATTATCAAGAAAAAGTACTGGGACTCCATAGATGTGAAATGGAAGGCCATTAAGGTAAAAGAAAAGAATAGATCTTTATGTATGAGGGTGAGTCAAAAATGATTTACACTGCACGCTGGTTTTCAAAAACTTTGACCACACATCAGTTCTTTAGGCTACTTTCTCCCTAGTCATCCTAGGGAAGGTGAACAAGGGCCAGTATTGGAACATTATCAGGAAAAACATGCAACAATTAACAGTGCTCATTACTGTGAAATGCTTATTGAAGAGCTAAAGCCTAAACTTTAGGTTAAATGTAGAGGATATCCAAGGGCGTTTGACCTTGCATGACAATGTACGTCCATATTTTGCTGTGCTCGAAGCACAACCTTAAACATTTTTTAATGAGATACAGTAATACGAAAGCTTGTTGACAGATGGACAAGGGTATTGAATAAAAGAAAATTATGCCAAAAATGATGTATCTGTCTTTTCTAAAAGTTAATTTAAATAAATTCTACAGGCGGAGTCTGGATTATTTTTGAATCACTTCGTATAGTATGTTACCACTAGTCTAATAAGCAGCATAAGTATTTTCCTGGTATGCTTGTTTAAATTTATTCTTGCATACTCATTTCTGTGTGTCTTATCAACATACTGTATGACTGGCCCAGGCTTTCCACTCAGGGCATGAGGTGGATAACTTTCCTATGAAGGACCGCACAGCAAAAGAGCTAGAAGAGCTTTCCAGAGTAGAGGCCATCCTGACGATTAAACAGGCTGAAATTGTTGTATGTACAAATAGACTTTAATATGTAGATTCTAAATGATGAAGAGATTGAAGCAGAAAAGGTTCATCGTATATATGTCTTCTTTTTCCAAGTAGCAGCCAGACATTTTGGAGAACGTCAAGTCACCGTTAGAGGGGGATGAAGATGAGGAAAATAACGGCCATGAGGTGGAGAGCTCAGCCTTAGCAGGTAGTCTGAGTGCTCAGTATGGAGGATATAACCCACATTTACAAAGCCAGTTCAGCCTACATACAAGGGACCAAAAGGTCACTCAGATCATTCTGATACAGGTGACATCCTAATTTCATTCCAGCTGTATTTCTTTAACAAATTATTTACATTCAAAGATAAAAATTGTTTATATGTGGTGTATATGAAGAGATGTTTAGTTTCTTTCATTTACTTTAAGGATATTATTTACAAAGTGAAAACAGCCTTTAACAAAGAGTTTGAAGCTGTGTACAAGCAGAAGGAGCAAGAGATCAACCGCATACAAGACAAAAACAAGCGCATTACAGAAATTATGAGCAAGCTGGAGCTGCAGGAGACCGTGTGGGAGCCCACTCTGAGCGACAGTGAGAGACCAGAGAGAGCTCTCACCGTCAGTGACTCTGAGGTAATAACACTACTGTAGGAAGGTGATTTTGTGGTTGTTTTTAAGTAAATTAATATGAAAACCAAAAATCTAAATCCGGTATCTCTACATGTTGTAATTTTTCTTATGATAAATCAAAAGGGGATTTACAATATAGAAATACAAACCTTTAAAAAAAAAAGTACGTTGATTCATGCACTCAAAACTTGTGCGTGGCATGGAGGCAATCAGCCTGTGGCACTGCTATGGCATTATTAAAGACCAGGTTCATCTGTATTGTTAGGTTGGATGTTTTTCATCTTCTTTTTGACAACATCCCTTAGGTCAGGCTTTTTAGCTGGCCAATCAAGTTCAGTATTATCATGATCAGGAAACTAGTTAGTGGGAGTTTGGACACTGCGGGCAAGTGCTACATCTTGCTGGAAATAGAAATTTGGTGTATTTTATAAAGCTTGTCGGCAAATGGAAGCATGTGATGCTCTAAAATCTCCTGCTAGAACTTTATGGCAAACTTTATGGTAAACTTGATAAAGAACAATGGACCAACATCAGCAGATTACATCATCACAAACATTGAGAACACCACACTCAACATCAAGCAAATTGGATTATATCATTTTCCACTCTTCCTTCAAATTCTGAGATTTTAAAATTCAATGTAAAATTAACTTTTATCTGAAAAGAGGACTTTGGAAAACTGAGCAACAGTTCAGATATTTTCTTCTTAGCCCACTTAAGGCACTTCTAACGTTGTTGCTGGAGAGGCTTGATACTAGGAATCCAACAGTTGTAGACAATTTTTCTAAAGATGTCTGTGTGTGGTGGCTCTACTCCACTGCACTGACTCCGGCCGCACTCCACTCCTCGTGAAGCCCTCCCAAAATCTTTAATTGGCTTTGAAGCCTGAAGTCATCCCTGTTGCTTGTGCAGCTTTTACAATCACACTTTTTCCCTTCCAGTAAATTTTCCGTGAATATGCTTAATGAAAATGCTTTCATAATTCTATAATTAATTCTTAGTAAGAAATTCATGCCAAAACTCATTATGCATAACTCTGCATTTCACTTACATTTAAAAACTGGCTTAACAGGTCAGAACAAGCATTTAGAATATGTCTGTTTGGCCTTGATTTGTCTGACGAACATTTTGTAAGATTAAACAATTTCTTTGCTTAGTATTTCTCTGTGTTTTTAGATTAAGGTTGAGAAATACCTGACTCCTGAGCAGAAGCAAAAAGAGGAAGAGCAGCTAAAGGAAGAGGAACAGAGGAGGCTTGCATCAAAGGTAAAAAGATTTCCTGTGATGCTGAGAATGAATGCCATTGCACACAGATGACCATGCATATAGTACATGATTTTTAAAAGATAGAGTGAACAGAGCCGTAATCTCAAGTGAGGACTTCTTTATATTTGAAATGGAATGTTCAAAAAGCAAAAAGTCTTATGGTGATGTGTCTATATTTGGCCATATATGTTTCTTGTAAAAAAAAAAATAAATAAATAAATACATAATAATAATAATGATTATTATGTAATATAATATTTGAAATGATATCCTGTGTCTCTCCACGTTTCCTCGCTAGGGGGACAATATCAGAGAGCGAGGTTTGAATGATATGATGGGTGGCGTTCTTGAGGTCAAAAAAGAGGATATTCTGAGCATGGTATAGTGTCCTGCTGAATTTTACAAGAAAACATTTACAATAAATAATATTAAAGTGTTCTATTTAGTTTGAGACATTTATAGTTTTTTCTCTTTTCTTAAAGGAAGTGCCACCACCAGAGTTTATAGTTAAGCCTGAGTTCGAGTGGACGGATGAGGAAAGAAAAAGCTACAAAGAATATGAGAGAAAAATAAAAGAGCTTCGTGAAGAACAGGAGCAATATAGAAAGGTGTGACCTTTTTATCAATTCATTCTTTAATCATATATGGAATATGCATTTCTGTTCACATGTGATTTGCTGAATAATTGGATCAAATTCTATGTTTATTTTGCCTATTTTTTTCGTTACTCAATGTATTCTTTGCAGTAGAGAAGTCTTTTCTAACTTTATTACTAGACACGTGATCAGAAGGAGCACTGTCATACTGTATGCACTGTGGTTTTGCAACATCTTAGCCAGCAGTTTAACATTTTGAGCTTCACTTGTGTATATAGGGATGTTTTTATATTTGAACATTTGTCATTTGTGGCCAGACATTAGAGGCAGAGATGAAGAAACTGCAGACAGCGATTCAAGATGCCACCGAGGCCTTTGATGAAACACTGCGCAAGCTATCTGTAAGGAAACTGAGATCAGAAATGGTTTTATACCAGGCAAGTTGATATAATATACCTCTGTTCCAATTCATAGCACATAAGCCTACAATACCAAGTACTGTAATGGATAATAACTTTTTACAACACCAAGTAATGGATAATAACTTTTTAAACTGTAGGAAGAGCTAAAGATCGCCAACCTGTTGCATTCTTTATTAATTGAGGAAGAGATGTTGAAACAAGAGGAAGAGCTAATCTACAGACTAGAAAAGGCACAAAGCATTAAGGTACAGTTTGTTTGGTTACATTCCTATTGCTATTTGTTCAGTTTATTTGATTTTAGTGCACTTTGAACAAAAGGGTGAGATGAGTGATGCACATACCTCATCTTGCTTCCAGGATGAGACAAATTGCGCATGAAGAAACTTGTTTGGCATGTTAATTATTTTGGTTATGAAATAGTTTTTCATGGTTTTCTCTTTTCTGTTCGCAGATTCAAATTGAGCGAACTCTAAATGATAACAAGGAGGATGTAGAAGCCTTTCGAGAAATGTATAATGACACAGTAGCAGAAGATAAAGTAAGCTCATTGATGTCGCTACACTTCTCATAATAATATGATTATTTCTGGTAATATATCAGAAAGACTCTGACATATTTTGTCCTTATAAAAGCTTCTAGACAGTGGATTTCACAAAGAGTTTTCAGACATCCCTGGACACATTGTTGACCAGCTGTACAAACTTTACAAGCGCAGACCCAGGTATATATAAAAATTTAGATCCTTCAATAAAGAAAATATTCATTTGTAGCTATTTTAAGAAAAGGTAAAATGTTGCTGATTCAGAAGAATTTTTTATTTATTTATTCAAGATAGTATACAGTATATTAGAGCTCCTGATCTGAACAGCACGTCTTCTGTGGTGATCAGTTTGCAGTTTGGTGTGCAGTTTACTTACTAGGGATGGGAATCATAATCTCACAATACCTAGGTGCCAATTCAGTTTGTATTGTGATTCTGTAGAAATGTGCCCAGTCACACTGCAGAATCATTTAGAAATCTCTTGGGAAACATGACAAAGCGTTAAGTGCTGGCCTGATACACGAATGCCTCACGTTGCAACTTACAGGACTTAAAGGATCTACTGCTAACACCTTGGTCTTAGATAATACAGAGATCTTCAGAGATCTTGTGGAGTCCATGTCTTAATAGACTTGTTTTAGTGCGGATGGACATACACAATATTAAGTAGGAGGCAGGTGATTTTCTAATATGTACAAATATGTGCTTAGCTGTCTGTGGTCCAATGGGTGTTGTGGTGCTATTCTACCACGGCCTGGATTTACCTTAATGTTCCCACATTCCCACAATGAAGACCAAATAGTAATTTCCCCAAAAAAAATCCAATAAAACCTTAAACTTACAATAATCTAACAAAAACAGAGTCTTCTAATTTGACTATATAATAATTTTGTCCTCACTGCCATTTGGCTGAATAAGGTAAAAGTTTATGTTATTTCTCAGGATCCAGATTATAAGGACACAGACAGACAAGACAAGCTTGTTTAAGGAATCTTCTGTGTTGAGTCAAATAGCAACAGAAGGAACCTCACAGGTGATGAAGGCCATGATGCAGTTAGATGCACCACAGAACATGCCAGAGGGTCTGGACCCAGCAGTGTGGGAAAGATTTTGTCTGTCAAGGAGAACCAAAGTGGAGAGTGAGCAGAAGGTGAGAAAATTCTCTCAATGATCACTACTTAAGTGCACATGTTTGCTGAGAATGCCACTTGTGAGAAATGCCTTACTAAAGAACTGGTCATGTAGACCTACAATCCCATCATCAACCTTACTACCATATGAGTTCTGTTTGTATAGCTGTAGCACAACATAGAGGGGCAGCCAGAACAAAGACACAGAACAGCAACATAAATAAGGGAAAATGCTTTTTTTATTGATTGGGGGAAAAGGGGTGAGGATGTAGAGGATGAAAAGTGCAGATTCACTGGTTGAGTTAAGCAAGTAGAGGCAGCGCAGAGCCAGCATGGAGATGTGATGAAGGGTCCCCTGTGGGAGTAGTGGGCTTATTTTTATATCAGCCCACTGCTCCTTTTATATCCAGGTGGCAAGTTGAGGAGGGTAGGTTGTCACACACTGCCAAAAAACTGCCAAAAGTTTGGTAGCCCTGCCATGCTACTTTGCTGCCTGAGTGAGTGATGCTGTGTTTAGGTGTGCTGGCTGTAAGGAGAAGCTGTACTGGTGCTGCACCTGGAACAAGAGGTCCTATAGAGAGAGAAAGCATGTTATACATGGTGTCTTTAGCCCTTACCATGAACTTTAGAGGAAATTGCAGGCACAAGGGTAAAGAGGCGACCAGCCAGGTAGTACATTAAATCCTCTATGGTCCACTTAATGACAAGGGCCTTTCATTCCACTGGGGCATATCTTTGTATTGTTGGAGTGAGTTTCCTAATCACATACGGGACTGGATATTCTAATTTTTCCCAAGTGGTGGATGTGGTGTGTCCAGGAGCTTAAGTTCTGAATGGGAACACCTGATATTCAATTCAATTCAATTCAATTTTATTTGTATAGCGCTTTTAGCAATTTTCATTGCCGCAAAGCAGCTTTACACAGTCAAAATAATTATTTAAGTTTGTATGAAATGTGAATTTGTATGAATCAAAATGGTCAGTTTGTCCCTGGTGAGCAAGCCGAGGGCGACAGTGGCAAGGAAAAACTCCCTGAGATGGTAATAGGAAGAAACCTTGAGAGGAACCAGACTCAACAGGGAACCCATCCTCATTTGGGTGAAACAAAAAGCAGTAAATGATCTGCATTTATACAGTGTGTAGGGTGGGAGGCAGTTCAGCTATAATAGCTGATGTTAATTGATGTTAATATGGAGTCCAGGTAGTTATTGAAGACCCAGGTAGACTTGTAAGAAGTTCCAGTCATGAGCTATCGAACTGTCAAGTCCCCAGAGAAACAGTTGCCAACACCAGTCAAGGCCAGAACCATTTTCTAGGTAGAGAGAATCATTCCCAGACACCAGACGCATCCCAGAGAGACACACGGGGCATCCATGTGACGAGATCTTCAGCCAGAATTATTGATATTGACAGTGGACTCTGGCAGTGCTATTAGCTGTATGAGGTCTGAGGTCCAATTAGGTCTTCCCTACTGTTATACATGTTGTTATTGGTTGTCATGATATGTATGTTATTGGTTGTCATCTGTATGTGTATGTTCCCTCCCTCTGCTTCTTGTCTACTGTTTGTTTGCTCTCTTGTCTCTTCTATATGTGGATCCCTATGCTAATCTTAATTAATTGGGTGGACAGGACCTGGCCAATGGGATTACAGCTAGCCAACCAAGATGTTGAGCTCTTAGTTCAAAAGCAGTACCACAAATCCATGTGACCATCAATTGGCTCTCTTTGATTGTTATCCTGCTGTTTGCTAGGCTGCTGTTTTGCTAGTGTGTTGTTTGTTGGTGTGTTGCTTTGTGGGAATGCTTTTACTGGCTCCCCTAGTTTGAGAACAAGTAAGACTGTGTTGGTAGTAATGGCCAGGCTTGCTTCCCAGCCAGTAGTTTCACTAAAAGGTGCATTTCATGAAGCTACATCCAAGGGATCTTTGTATTGCCATCTAGTGGACAAATTTTGTGTAGACAACTAGATCACAACATTGCAAGCAGATCAATTAAATATGTACATGCACCTGCACTATTCAAGGAAATGTTTATGCACATAATCAACATCACTGAATTTTTGAACATTAATAGAAGAGTGCATGAGTACTTAAACGGCGAACGAGTCGGTCACATGCTTTTTTCTTCTGCTTGATACAAGCTTGGGAACTTCTGTGTCATAGTAACATCACTATGTGTAGGTAAAGTAGCTCCTGTCACATACATGTTTCGAGTGTCTAGATACATAAAGCTAGAGTAGCAGTGTCACTTATGTATTTCATGTTTACAGTCTTTACATAGTTATTTTCCTAATACTCACCCTAGGCTTCAGTCTGTTTTTGTGGGAATATCACAACCACATTGGATCACGTCACCTCCCTCTGGGCCTGAGGAAAGAACACCTAATACTGAGACAGCAGGTTGCAGTTCAATTCTCTGTTTTAGTAAATTGAAACGTGATCCAGCTCAAACCTTTTCTTTTACTTCTTGCTACTCCAGAAGTTCACTGGCCCCACTTTTTTTTGTGATAGTGTAGAGAACCTGCAGTTGGAACTAGAAAATAGCATGATCCCCTAATAGACTTAACATTGACCTGCCTGGTTTTGCCCTCTGGGCCCCTATGTTCTCACCAGGGGGAGAATGCAGTCAATTTTTGCTTGTGTACCTAGGTCCGTATGCAGCTTCTTGTGTAGGCCCACCTGGCTGAAGTGTAGAGCCAGCTCATGGGCAATGTTCTTTAAGGTGGGCATCCTCAGTGGGATCAGGATGTACTTATGGCCTCCTGCTAATTTATGATATATGCATGACATTGTCCACCTTGTTGTGGGGGATCATCAATAGGTCACAATCCTCACCTCACCTTTGTATGTGGTAGTAAAGAAGTTGTTGCTTGTTGTTGGTTATCAGGAAGTAGAACGTGGGTCTCCGCTTGCTGCCACCTTAAATTTCTAACTCCATCTCAGCCACCTAGCTCCAGCAGTATTTTTTAGTTTCCCTTCCAATGTACCTGCTTAGCCATTGGGACCTTAGTGACTTCGGATTCTTAATCTTGATCCATAACAGAGCATTTAGCTGTTTTTGTAGAGAGTCATTGGGCTTGTAGTTCCACTGATGGAACTGTGGCTGCAGGCTCTGTGATCATAATATTCAAGGATCTTTTTATGAAGTCAGTCATGGTTCTTTGATAGACAGTAAAAAGTACTTCTTCCAGGCCTCACTGGTAGTGGACTGAGAGTGGTGGGCCCCTTTGCCCCTCTGGGCCCCTTTGCACTCTCTCTTAGCCATCTTTTCAAAGGTCTTCTGAACATGCCTCAATGTCATAGTTGGGTATGAGGTTGGTATTGCTTGAGTGCTCCAGGTATTGCTCCAGCGTTAACTCCTGGTTTGCGTCTTCTGCCCACATTGGCAACATTGTAATGCAATCTTGCAGGGCAGACAGAACAAAGATAAAAGGCCAACATAAATGGGAGAAAGTGCTCTTTTATTTAGAAATTGCGGATGTGGAGGATGAATAGTGCAGCTTGCATGGTATGGTGAGGGGTCTCGAGGTGAGGGGACAAAAGCAATGTGATGCTAATGCAGGAATGCGACGAAAAGTCTGCTGTAGTGGTGACAGGCTCTGAATGGTGCGAGTTGATCAGCAAAGATGGCTGCGGTCCAAGCTGAACGGCGGTAATGTTGAGTCGCTTTAGGCATGCTGCTGAATATGGAGTACATAACATGTTGATATGTGCCGTCAAACGTACCGAGTTTTGTAACCCTCCCCGATAAGAGTGTGCTGCCTGGCTGTCCAAAACATGGAAGGTGCTAAAGGGGCCTTTCAGCACCACTTTGCCAGTGGCGGCCGGCCCATAGGGGGCGCTGGGGCACCGCCCTCCCTAATAAGAGGGGCTAAAAATGTAAAATATATTTTTTACAAATTAAGTTTTTAAATTCGGTTTACCCACCAGTATGTGCCTACATGCGATATGAATAACATATACAACATTTCCCACCTAGTGACATTCATTCAACAGTGAATTTCCACAGACAGACTTGTATCGTTTCTGTCATGGGGCGCTGAGAAAAAGCGCCCCTGAGTGCAGCCAAATAGCCAGTCATGTAGCTGTTGCTAGGGTAAATTAATAAATATGCGGCCAATCAGGTTCTCAGAATTTTATGGTCTTGGGGCGCTGGAAATTCTGCCCCAAGCCGCAGAAAATACCGCGAGATTTAAGTTTTTTTTTTCTTTTGAGGCGCGGCCAATCAGAGAGAGGCGCGGTCAATCAGAGTAATGATGGCGAACTTAACGAGCGAAGATCAGTTTCCACCAAATTCGGTGAGATCCTTATTAATATACCCGTTTTAGACTGTTGTGTTAAATTGCATTTTTAAAACTGTTTTTCTTTGTGTGAACCACTTTGAGATGCAACTTTGCTTGAAAGGTGATCCAGCTGATCATACCCTTTGATGTTGATTATTGTATTTGATACTCTCTTAAGAATACATGGCGTATTATACAATGGAAATTTGTTCATTTACTTTATCTGTGAAACTGGTGATTTTGAGGAGGAGATTAAATCATTACTGTTAATTGTAATCATCGTCTGACTGTTGATTTTAATTCTTATATTGGACTAAGCAAAGAAATATTTTGTCACATCAGCCCCACCAGGAAAAATTTTCACCAGCCGCCACTGCACTTTGCTGCCTGAGCAGGGAGCAATGTGTTTGCCAACATTTGCTCAAGGTCCCAAGAGTAGCAGCTTGGTGATACAGGGGGGTTTAAACCTGTGACTTTCTCTTCAGTAGACAAACACCTTAACTACTGAGCTACCATGACCTACAGTATTTCAACATGCTGGCTGTTGAACTGGTAAAAATGCACATTGCAGTAATCCAAAACATCCCACTTAAAATTATGACAAATAAGCATGTTTTTTATTCATTTCTTGTGTTAGATCAAAACAAAGGCACTGACATTAGCAGAGATGCAGACCTTTCTGCAGAAAAGAACTGAAGAGGTGGAGAATGCACAAACAGAAATCAAGAATCTTGTCGATAATCTTAACTGGTAAGTTTTAGTAGTTTTTATGGTGTTAGCAGTTTGTGGACAAACATTCAACACACTGATGCATAGTCTACTATACTGTATATGTCTATGATGCACATTTGTCTATGCACTGTAGGAAAAGGGTCATAGTGGTGTTTTATCATAATGTTATATTGTCTTTTAAAATAGCACCAACAAAATGGGCTTAATTAACATTATTTAGTAAGTTTTTTATTGTTTTATTTATCCTCATGCTGTTAATCATTAATGAATAGTTCCAAAAATACTTTATTTTTAAAACTTGTGCTATTTATCTAACATTAAACTTCCTTCAGCCTGCGGGAAGAGAGGTCTAGGTTCTGCTCCGATGTTATGGTGCAAATCCTGTTAAAACAAGGCCAGGTTGAGTTGGAGGCTGAAAACTTTCCTGAAGATTATTCAGACTCTTTGTTGCTGCATCGCAATGTTGTGGAGGACTTAAACGACACTATTAAGGTACACAGACTAATTATCATTACACTCTTCCCTTCTCTTGCAATGACAAAGTCATTGTCAATTAATTTTTCTTGAGTAACTATACAGTAGTGAAATGCAGCATGCAAACGATACAGAACACAGAACTTCTCTTTTAGGCTTTAGGAGAGCAGAAGATTGCCAGCATGGTGGAGTGCAAAGACTTTCACAAAGGGATTATTCAACTGGAATGGGAGCATAAGAGAATGAGTAGGCAAATTAAAGATCTCAGAAACAATGCCAGAGACATTCAGATGCTGCATGTGTCTCACGAACTCCAAGAGGTAACGCCTAAATGTGCTTTTGGTAAAGGAATATTATAAAGTAGAACTATGTATTATGTCAACATACTTGTTAACATACAAATTGGTTTTTGCCAAACATTTTGCTGGCCAATAAGGCCAAACAATTCCATTTTGGTCTCACCTGTGCATAGGGCATACTTCCAGAAGCCTTGTGGTTTATTTAGATACCGTTTTGTGAACCTCAGTACAGTAATGCTCCCATGTTCTTTTTTAGCCAGAAGAGGTTTCTTCTGGCAACTTTAACAAACTAATCATATTTATTTAGTCTTCTTCTAACTGTTCTGTCATAGACTTTAATAGTTGACATTCTCAGTGAGGCCTGTGGGGTCTGAGATGTAGCTCTTGTGTTTTTGCATGGTCTGATCTTGGGTTTAATGTGGTGGGAAGACTCGCAACTGTCTTAAATGCTTTGCACTTGTGAATAATCTCCCACTGGACTCTATGTACAATGTTGGAGTCTGTATTGTCTGGAAATGTTTTTATAACTATTTACAAATTGATGTGCAGCAACAATTGCTTCTCTAAAACAATTGCTTAAGTATTTCTGTGTTGGCATTGTTTTAACACACACCTGAATGCTTCAAACTGCCCAAAATTCTGTTTTTATATTCTTTGGTATATTGTCTCAGTGTCTAGACATGTAATGACACAGAGCATATCATTTCCAGTACCTGACAGAGACAGACCATGACAACAGGATGTCTAAGAAAGCATCTAATCTGGAGAAGACAATGACGTTACAAGAGAAGGTAATGAAATTCTTTTGAATGTGGAAAAAAATCTAAGTAAATCAGTACAGTACATGTTCTGTATATTGCATGAGTCAACTTCTTTTTCTAGACTCTTAGGAAGAATGTAGAAAGCAACAAAAAGCTGATAAAGAAGCTGAACAGACAAGCTGAAATGAAGAAAAAGAATAATGCAGCTTTAGATCTCCAGTTGTCCAAAATGCAAGTGACTGTTGCCGAAAGAAGAAACATCTATGAGACCACAGGTAACAAATGTGTTTAATGAAAAACCCTAAAATCTTTAAATAGTAGATAGAGTAGCTAAATCTATTGGTTTTCTTGAATCTTTCTTTCTTTTTTAATTTAAAATATGTAAAACATATTTTAGTGGAAGTGCTACTGTATTTATTCAGTTGGTTTTAACAAATATACCATAGATTTGTAACATATTTTAAGATGGGAAAAGGTTATTATTATTATTATTATTATTATTATTGTTGTTGTTATTATTACTGTACCTTCTTTTTCTTTTCTTCTTCTTGTTATTATTATTATTATTAGTAGTAGTAGTAGTAGTAGTAGTATTGTTGATTTTATTATTAAAACACTTGATTGGCTAAACAAACAAATGTGGACACATACTGTAAGCATCACACCCCTAAGTGTTCATTCATTTCAAAACCATGGGCATTAAAATAGTGTTGGTATCTACTTTCCTGCTCTAAAGGATTCTACCTTTCTGGGAATGCTTTTTACTAGATTTTAGTCTTTGGCTGTGGAGATTTATCAATTTACATGCATTAATGAGATTAGGTACTAAACTTAAACTGGAAGATGTGGTGCACAGTTGACTGTCGATCCTAAAGGTGTTCAGTGAGGTTAAAGTCACACACACAAGTATTTCAAACTTGGTACACAATGTCTTTATGAAAAAAGGCATTGTCATGATAAAACATTTCTGGGCCTCAGTTCAGGTAAATAGGAAATCTCAATAGCTTATAGCATGCAAAGTTCTCCTTTACAATTGTGTGCTTCCAAATTTGTGGCAACAGTTTGGAAAGGTCAACCTTAAATAGCTGGTGGCACTTACACTTGAAGTAAAAAAAAATTAACATTTGTAACATGGTAGGGCGGAGGAAACTGTTCATCAATATACTCCATAGAGCTCTTGCAGTCACATTAACCAGAATCAAAACATTCAATATTTTGTTGGACAATATTGGCTACTACTAAGCCAAATAGGTATGAACCACTCACTAAATGTACCAAACGTGATGTAACTACATAACATTTATAGCTTAAATAGCATTGAAATTAAATTCATTTGACCTTTAAATGCAAATTATAATGTACAATCTCTGTATTGTGTCTTCAGCAGTGGAAGAAAAGCAAAAGTGTGAAGCTAAGCAACGATATCAAAGCATTCTGCTGAGGAAGAAATTTGTGGACTTGGCCAAAGCACAGCATATGGACATAGTCATACTGAGCACTGAGTTGGAACGCATGCAAATGAAGACATTTCCTGCTCTTCCTCAATAGGAATACAATACATAATGGCAGTGTGTTGCATTTGTGTTTTACTAGTACAGGGCCGGCCTTGTCCATATTCAAAACATTTTTTTAATAAACTGAGCCAAATGTGCAAAGAATGGCAAAATGTAGAATAAATCTATCACAGGTTACCATGGTTTGTCTCTTTTCTTCCATAAATCATCTTATAAACCTCCTTTGAGATATGTTGTTACAGTTAAATAACAAATGGGATGATTCAATAGTAATATTAGAAATTTAGTATTATAATAATTTAGTAATATTAATCAACTTTTTCATGATTTTTATAATTACAGTTTCACCTAAGCTAATCCAAGCTTTAGTTTATGCACATACAGTCATGGCCAAAAGTTTTGAGAATTACATAAATATTGGAAATTGGAAAAGTTGCTGCTTAAGTTTTTATAATAGCAATTTGCATATACTCCAGAATGTTATGAAGAGTGATCCCATGAAATTTATTTTCCTTTTTTGCCATGAAAATTGACTTAATCCCAAAAAAACTTTCCACTGCATTTCATTGCTGTCATTAAAGGACCTGCTGAGATCATTTCACTAATCGTCTTGTTAACTCAGGTGAGAATGTTGACGAGCACAAGGCTGGAGATCATTATGTCAGGCTGA